>NC_083352.1:51318550-52518550 GCF_030254825.1 Meriones unguiculatus | reverse complement strand
GTTCATGTAAGAGACAGTCCCTGTTCCCATTACTAGGGAACCCACATGGAGACTGAGCTGCCATGGTCTACATCTATGCAAGGGTTCTAGGTTATCTCCATGCATGGTTCTTGGTTGGATTATCAGTCTCAGAAAAGACCTCTGGGCCCAGATATCTTGGTTCTGTTGTTCTCCTTGTTGTGCTCCAATCCCCTCCATGTCTTTCTAACCCCTCCTTCTTTCATAAGATTCCCTACACTCTGCCTAAAGTTTAGCTATGAGCCTCAGCATCTGCTTTGATACCCTGCTGGGTAGTATCATTCAGTGGCCGTCTGTGGTAGGCCCCTGTCCTGTTCCCTGTTTCCTCCCTCTTCAGAAGTCCATCCCATTTGCCTGAGTAAGGATTGATCATCTTACCCAGGGTACTTCTGCTTCCTTAGCTTCTTTAGGTGTACGGATTTTAGTATGCTTATCCGTATTATATGTCTAATATCCACTTAGACCCAGAAACAAACCCACATACCTGTGGAGAGTTGATTTTTTTGACAAAGATGCCAAAACCATACAATGGCAAAAAGACAGCAACTTCAACAAATGGTGCTGGTCTAACTGGATATCTACATGTAGAAAAAATGCAAATAGATCCATATTTATCACCCTGTACAGAACTAAAGTCCAAGTGGATCAAAGACTGCAACATAAAACCAGGCACACTAAACCTGTTAGAAGAAAGGGAAGAGCCTTGAACTCATTGGCACAGGAGACAACGTCCTGAATAGAATACCAACAGCACAGGCTCCAAGATCACCAATCAATAAATGGGACCTCATGAAACTGAAAAGCTTCTGTAAAGCAAAGGACACTGTCATCAGAACAAAATGACAGCCTACAGACTGATAAAGTTTCTTCACTAACCTTATATTTGACAGAGGACTAATAGCCAGTATATATAAAGAACTAAAGAAGTTTAAAAGGCCCAAATAAAGTAATCCAATTAAAAAATGGGGTACAGAGCTAAACAAAGAATTCTCTGTGGAGGAATGTCAAATGGAAGAGAAACACTGAAAGAAATGCTCAACAACCTTAGTCATCAGGGAAACACAAGTTGGCTTTCTTGTCACTTTTTCTCTGTTCCTTTTTCTTTTCTCCTGGTTTGTAAAGTCCTTTTTCTGAAGGGTTTCCGTAAAAGTGGTGTGGAAGCAAACAAGTCAGAGAGGTCCTGTCAGGTGAAATTGCATCTGAACTTTCTGAGCTTAAAAGATATCTGCTAAGAGGGTTTTAATTCCCAAAAGCCCCTTTTGTCTCAAGACATTTCCTGTGTTTCTCTTGAACGATTCATGTCTTTATTCAATTGTTCCCATCAGTTCTCAGTCTCTCATTTCAAACCTTCTCTTTTCTCTTCTCAAGACAGGTTCTAATCACAGATTCTTTTTCATTTGTGTCCATCAAAATCAAATTTACTTCTCACATTTGACATTTCTGTGTGTGATTTTTAGACATTATGGAAAATTGTCATTTAAGTTTGTACACTGTTGTCAGTGAAAAGTTCATGACATTATTCATAGATCACTGAACATTCATCAATAAAGCCTTTTCTTTTTCTTAGTTTGTGGTGACCAGATCAATGTAATGAGCAATGAGTAACCCAGTACCTGCAGCCTCATGCATTTTTGTTGTTGTTGTTGTAACTTGACATTTACCCAAGATGGCTAAAATGACATATCTACAGGGAAGCCCTGGAAAGGATTTCATTCTATTTATCATATATGAAGGTACAACAATTAGATCTGTAGCTGTGTCTTGAGGAACCTAACAATGTGGGCAAACAACAAGCACAAGATTTCTGTGTTCAGGGGGAATGGATATTCTGGATCGCACACTTAACCCAACAGCATTACATGGGAAGAGGGTTTCAATGAGAGGTTTCCTAGGTCAAATTGGCTTCTAAGCAGGTTCATTTGTGATTATCTTGACTGTCTTATATAATTAAGCAAGACTCAGCCTGAAAATGGGTGGTACTATTTCCTAGTTTTAGGTCCTTGACTCTCAGCAAGGAGAAAGCTAGCCAAGTACCACGTATTAAGTTCTTCTTGATTATGACTGTGAATAAGATGCGATTCACCACTGTTGCTGTGATTTAACCATCATGATGAAGTATAACCTGGAAAGGTGAGCTAAAAGAAACCCCTCTTCCCTACATTGCTTTTTGTCAGGTTATTCTTACCATGATGATAGAAATGAAAATACAAAAATATAGCATTGTTGACCTGTCACACCAATCATATAAGTACATATCTATCTATCTGTAAATTCTATCTATCTATCTATCTATCTATCTATCTATCTATCTATCATCTATCTACTTACTATCTAGCCATCTACATATTTACCACCCATCAACCTGTCTATGGATTGTGTATCTGTCTTTAATTAAATCTGAGTTATAGATATGATGCTGATATGCATTTACTTAGAAATATATAAATAGGTATGTGAATTTTGCTCCTGTACTACTCAAAAAATTTGAGAGTGTGTAGAGCCTTTTTGACTCATTTTGTAACAAATTATTTTTTTTCTTTTCTGTATGATAAATGTCTGTATGCTGTATATTCTATATTATACATGTTTATTCAAAGTTTAAAGGCCATATACATTGTGCATATGTATATTATATATTTACGCTATAAATTAGACATAGGTGTATGTTTATAACAATAAATTTTATAAGAATTAAGAGAAAAATGTCAATGAAATAATTCCTAGTGATATTCTACTCTACTTATAGATTGGTCCCTTGCCCAGTTCTTAGCAAAGAGCCTTCACTCAGCAACTGATGGGAACAGATGCAGAGACAGACAGACAAACATTAGGTGTGGCTTGGAGATTTCTGCTGAAGAGGGGGACAAAGGATTAAGGAACCAGAGAGGCAAGGACACCACAAGAAAATCCACTGAATCAACTAACTTGGGCCCATAGGGGTTCACAGAGACTGAACCACCAGCCAAGGAACCAGCATGGGACTGACCTAGGCCCTCTTTCCACATATGTGACAGTTGTGTAGCTTGGTCTTCTTGTGGTATTTCTAACAGTGGGAGCAGGGCCTGTCTCTGATTCTGATACCTGCCTCTGGGACACTTACCTCTTCCTGGGTTGCCTTGTCTAGCCTGAATAGGAAAGAAGGTACTTAGTCACTACGACTTGACATGCTATGGGTAGTTGATAAACATGGGATGCCTGCCCTTTTCTGAAGAGAAATCGATGAGGAGTGGAGGGTGATGGTGAAGGAGGGAAGTAGGGAGAGGGACTGGGAGGAGAGGAGAGAAGGGAAACTTTGGTCATGGTGAAATAAATAAATAAATAAATAAATAAGAAAACAAGAGTCCAATTGGGTTACATAGTAATGTGAAGAGGGACTGCCTCTGACATAATCTGATTGACCTGCTCTTTGCTCACCTCCCCCTGGGGGGGGGGAGCAGCCTTACCAGGCCATAGTAGAGGACAATGCAACCACTTTTGATGTGAACTGATAGACTAAGATCAGAAAGGAGAGGAGAACCTCCCCTATCAGTGGACTTGGGGAGTGGCATGCATGCAGAGGGAGGAGAGAGGGTGGGATTGGGAGGGGGGAGGGAGGGGCCTATGGGGGGATGCAGAATGAATAAAGTGTAATTGATGAAAAATAAAAAATAAAAATAAAAATAAATAAATTTCTTGTTCTCTTAAAAAAAATCCCTTAAAACTACTTATTTAAAACTAATTAGTCAGTATTTTATTATCTATTCTAAATTAAAGAAAATAACTAAAAATAAATTTTTAAAAATGATTATGGAGAAAGTTTGGCCTATCAAATTAAAAACTTGAAACAGCTGCAGAAATTTACAGCCAAACATTGGGTGAAGCTGGTGAGTCTTCTGGAAAAGTGGGGGGAAGGACAGAAAGACCTGAGATGACAGGAACTCCACAAGAAGACCAACCAAACCAACTAACCAGAGCCCTGAGGGGCTTTGTATAGACTGAAGCACCAACCCAGGACCATGCATGCACTAGACCTAGGTCTCCTACACAGATATAGCAAATGGGAAGCTCAGGATTGACGTTGGTTCCCAAGCATGAGGAGCAGGAACTGACTCTGACAGGGACTCTAATACCTGCATTTTTATCACACCCCCACCCTCTGGCAGGGCTGCTTTGTCAGGCCACAGGGGAAGAGGATGTGGTCAGTTTTGAGGGAACTTGATGAGCTGGGGTGGGTGGGATGGGGGGCACTCCCTTTTTCTGAGGAATCTGAAGGAAGATGGGAAAGACGGAGAGACGGAGCATGAGATCAGAAGGGAGGGGGTATGATCTAGATGAAGTAAACTTGGCTAATTCCTCTTTATTATTTAGTAAATTTTTTACTTTTCTACAGTGACCAAAAACAAACAAACAAACAAAAAAAAACACATGAAGTAAGCATTAAAATTTTCAATGGCTTAGTGAAGAATGGTTAAATATATCTATATCTGTATCTGTATCTATATCTATGTCATCTATATATCTATATCTATATCTATATTTATATCTATCTATCTATCCATATATCACCAACTTGTAGTTCCCACATAATTGAAGATCCAGAGAAAAACATATTTTCTAGCATTCGATACTGATCTCAGCAGGGGGATATCATAATATAAATATTAGATTATTGAAGTTGCATTATTTTAAGAATGTAAAAATTTTTTGTAAAACAGGATAAATTTTCTAAGCTTTATGGGTCTGGCTATATGGTTCAGAAGTGAAGGGAACTGTTCTAGAGGATTCAGGTTTGGTTCCTTTCACTGACATCAGGCTGCTTGTAGCTCAAATTCCTGGGGAATCTGCCATGCACGTGTTATACACGTATACATGCAAAGAAAATTAGTATAATAATAAATATGTCGTTGAAATAATATAAGTCCTAATAAATGGTCAATTTAAAATGCTATGTCACAAAACTATTTCATCCCTCTAGACAACGTAATGCAGATTAATATCACAGAACATTCATAACTGCTGATCCTGGCATTTGCATTGTATCTGTTTGAAAAACAAAGGCGTAATTTTATACATATTGTATAACATATGCAATTTTAAATATTCAAGCCAGAAACATTACCAAGCTGTCTGCAAACACTTTTTTTTTAATCCTGCAGAAAAATGTGTTAAAATTGTATTTTGCACATATGTACATCCATAAAAGGAAAAGCTACCTCTGGCATTTCCTTTTCCTTTCCTTCAAACTTTTACTTAAATAAACAGAGCTGCCATCTAATTGTTCTGACATATCGTAGCTTTTTATCAGGACACTAGTTTGGTGGCCTTCCCCACATAAACACTCAAACACACATACACAAATACATACATATATACACATATAAACAGAATCAATGTTTCTATAAGTGACTTCTAAATGCTATTTCCCATCATATTTGTTTTCTTTCTTTAATTATATTAAAGTGTGCTGGTTCAATCTACACAAAGAAGTTAGACATGATTAAAATATTTTCAAGTAGTTAATGTATGGGTTCATCAACACCTCTGTCAAGAAGATGATCATTAACAGTATATAGGGAATATATTTTTTTCTCTTTCTTTCTTTCCTTCCTTCCTTCTTTCTTTCTCTCCTTCTTTCTTTTTTGATGTACTTTTGTGGATTTTTAAAAATATGTTTTATTCTAGTTTATTAACTTTACATCTCAAGGGTGCTCTCTCACTCCTCCCCTCCCAGTTCCCCTCTCCCTCCATCCCCCTTTACCCCACTTTCCATCCAGAAAATCTGCTCATACCAACCCTCCCCAGAACATCAAGTCACATCAGGATGGGACATATCCTCATCCTCTGTGGCCAAGCAAAAGCAGTGCTGCCAGGGGGAAGTGATCCAAAAGCAGGCAATAGAATTCATGTTAGAAGCACTCCCCCCATCCATTTCTACTTGCCAGGTGACCCATATGAAGACCAAGCCACCCATGGGCCACATATGTACAGGAGGCCTAGCTCCAGACCATGCATGCTCCTTAGTTGATGTCTCAGTCTCTGTAAGCCACCATAGGTCTACATTAGTTGAATCTGTTGGTCTTCTTGTGAGGTTCCTGTCCCCTCCAGGTCCTTTTATCTTTCCCCCCATACTTCCACAGGGTCCCTGGAGCTCCATCCCATGCTTGGCTGCAATTTCCAGCATTTGTCTCAATCTGCTGATGGATGGAACCTTCCAGACTACAGTCATGTTAGGCTCCTGTCTGCAAGCATATCAGAGCATCATTAATAGTGTCAGGGGTTGGCTCTCTACCATGGTAAACTATCGGCCCCACCATAGCGCTGGAAACACATAACCCCAGGTACATAGGGGGCTCCTCCTTACTCTAATGGCCAAATTAGAGTAGAGACCCAAGTCTGAGAATAGAAAACTGTGGGCTCTCTGATCTTACCACTTATGACTGCAAGTGAGTTCGTGTGCCCTCTGCGCTTTGCACACCCACCTGTGAGGAAGCTTCCTATCCTGCACTTCTTATAGGAAGGATAATTTGATGAAGATTTTAGGAATATGTTTTCATGTCTCATTTTTGGAAGGGGGGGCACTAAATCTCCACAGGAAATAGCCATCTCTGGTTTTCCTGTCTGTAGTTGCTGTTTGCTGCTCACGTGCAAGCTCTCGGCTACTGCTTCAGCCCTATTCCTGTTGCACCCTGTGCCAGGCTCCTTGTAATGAAGGTTAAAGACTTCCCTCTTAAATTATAAGAAAGCCCCCTCAATAAATGCTTTCATTCATGAGATGCCTTGGTCATCTTGTCTCTCGCTCATGCTATAAGAAAGTAACTAAGGTAGCCATTCAACTACTGGTTTGCTTTCTAATTTTCTATAGTTTTATCCCTTTAGTATTCTCCTCTGGCTTATTTTGAGCTGAGATGTATTTCTAGATGAAGTTTATCTTTACTATTGACTTTATATCTACCTTATAATTGTTTACATGATGTAAATGGTTTTAAATACCACAGAAAACTGAATACAAATTCCCTCAACTTCTGTTTGTTTTTATTTCAGAAAACTGTATTTGATGTTCCATGGTTTTGTTCAGTTTTATGCCTTGAATCTTTATCTTTAGCTCCTTGAAGATGTTCATTCACCCGTCATTTTTAGAATTGCCTTAGTTTCTGATGACTTTGTAGCACCATCTTTAAAGTTTTTCTCCTTCAAAGGTCCTTACTGTGTCTAGCCTGTCTGTTTTTCAGGTTTTGCCTTAACACTGATTTTTTACCAGTGTGACTATGCTGTATCTTGGTGTAGTTTTCAAGGCTTAAATTCTGTTGGCAGTTACAATTTCTGGGCATGCATGCTTAGAATTTGCTTCAGATCCTGGACATTTTTTTCTGCAGCTATTTTTATTTGCTCTCCTCTTGAAATTAGCATTACATCTGTTAGAACAGTTGGCTTCAATCCACACATAATCAGTTGCCATTCTTTATGATTTTCTCTCTTTTTATCTCTCTTGCTGCTTCAGTTCAAGATTTTCTATGGATTTACAGGTCTTTGTGTTCAGTTATGTGTTTGATATTCTTGGATATATTAAAAATTCCAATGTTCCATTTCAATCATGGGGGAGTTCCCTTAAGACATTTCATTGTATATGTTGAAATTTCATGTTTCTTATGCATGTATTTTCTCTAATCACAAATATTTTAAGTAATTATTTTAATAGTTACTTCCTACACCTACTACATATTTAATTTTCTTTATAAGTTTAACAATGGATTGATTTTTCTAATTATGGATCTTATGACATGGCACCTTTAAGCGTCAAATGTATTTAAAATGTTTGTTTGGTGAATACTATGTAGTATATATTGGTGAATAAATATGGTACATGTTTCAATATTATTTTTCCATATAAAGCTATAATTTATTCAAGAAATTTATTATCAGTTGTCATATAGAGTGGGAGTTACCCGAACCTTTAACAGGATGATATGTTTCCTGTTTAATGCTGAAAATTTTTTAAATTTTTATTTTATATATTAATTGCAGTTTATTTACTTTGTGTCTAAGATATAGCCCCCTCCTTTATTCCCTCCCAATCCCACCCTCCTTCATTTCCTCCCATTCCCCTCTCTGTGTCCACTGATAAGGGAGGTCCTCTTCCCCTTCCATCTGACCCTAGCCTATCAGGTCTTATCAGGACTGGCTGCATTGTCTTCTTCTGTGGCCTGGCAAGGCTGCTCCCCCCTCCGGGGGGTATCAAAGAGCCCGCCACTGAGTTCATGTCAGAGACAGTCTCTGTTCCCATTACTAGGGAACCCACCTGTATATTGAACTGCCATGGGCTACATCTGAACAGGGGTTTTGGGTTATATACATGAATGGTCCATGGTTGGATTATCAGTCTCAGAAAAGAACCTGTGCCCAGATATTTTTGTTCTGTTGCTCTCTTTGTCGAGTTCCTGTCCTCTCCAGGTCCCACTTTCTCCCCCTTCTTTCATAGAATTCCTTCCACTCTGCCCAAAGTTTGGCTAAGAGTCTCTAATGCTGAGAATTTAACAGTCATTTGCTCTCAGCACTTTTCCAGCCATGAATCTGTATTATGGAATGTAGAGAGACTCTTCTTTTACCAAAGCAGAGGACAGAGGACAGAGGACAGAACTGTTTGATATGTATTAACACAGATTGACAATATAATCATTTATGAAAGAAAAAGCAGTAAGGTCACAGATAGTCTTATGGTCTCTTTGAGAAGGTCTGAAGTATCGTGAGCAATCTTCCTCATGTAGCACTTGCCTCAGATCCGACCAAAGAGAAGTTGTATAACTTTATAACAACTCTGCCACTATTGTACCAGTAAACTCCCCTGGGCTTGGGTTGTTGGTGTTGTAGCATGCAAGTTCTAAGCTGTGGAAGATAATTGCTGAATTGTGTTCCCTGCCACCTACATAGCAACTCCCAGTAGTAGCCACCAGAGAAGAAGCCTAAAGCTCATTTTCAACTATGTTTTTGTATGTATTTTTAACTATGTATTTGTAACCAAATCTTTTCATTACTGTTCCATTTCTATGAAGAGACACCATGACCAAGGCAACTCTTATTAAAAGCCTTCAAGACTATATAGGTTATGGACAATTTCATTTAATTTGGGACTTGCTTTCAGTTCTACAGGGCTAGTCCATGATCATCATGGTGGGAAGTGTAGGCATGGAACTGTAGCAGTAGATGAGAACTTTACATCCTCATCTGTAGACAGTAGGTAGTGAGAAACACTGGGCATGCTTTGACCTTTTGAAACTCCCAAACTACCCCCATTGACACACCTTTTCCAACAAGGCTACACCCATTCCACCTAAGTCATGCTTCTTAATCCTTCTCCAACAGTTCCACTGTGCCCGCGCACTAAAACATATGAACTTATGGGGGCATTGTCATTCAAGCCATCATATCAAGTGTGCTCTATCTTCAATGACAGGGTCTTGCCATTCATCCAGTCTGGTGAACAACCAATGAAATTGACCATAACATGTATAGTCTTGAAGGCTTTTGAAGGTCTTCTGGCCAATCACTCGCTAGGATTTCATTTTTAATAAAAAATTATCTTACACAATAGTAGGTTTTAGTGTGATTTCTTGAAACACCTTTGAACATTCTTCATTATTGTTAACTTCTCCCTGCTCCCCATCTTTTCTGTCATTCCTCAACACATCTCTATTTAAAGTTTGTTATACCCACAGGACTCTATACACAACCATATTTACATATTTACTCTATACACATTCATATTTATTGCTGAATAATAGACCTAGAAATTGAAATAACCTAGATATACTATTAAACTGATGCATGGACAATAAAAATGTGGTGTATTTATACAATGCAATATTAGTCAGTTGCAGAGATAAATTAAATAGGTAGAACTAAAAATAATCATTCTGCATAAGGTAACATAGACAAATTGGCATGGAATGTTGGCTTCCAAAGCTTTATTTTTTAGCTTTAAAGGTTTCTATTTATCAATTTTTCTTAATGGCTGAATGACTAGGGTTCTAGTTTTAAAGGTCCTTTAAGGTCTAGTTTAAAAGCTCAGTGTCCAAGTTGGTTCCCTAGTAAGGGGAACAGGGACTGTCTCTGACATGAACTTAGTGGCTGACTCTTTGATCACCTCTTCCTGAAGGGGGAAAGAGCCTTGCCAGGCCAAAGAGGAGGACGATGCAGCCAGTCCTGATGAGACCTGATAAGCTAAGGTCAGTTGGAAGGGGAGGAGGACCTCCCCTATCAGTGGACACGGAGAGGGGCTTGGGGAGAGATGAGGAAGGGAGAGTAGGATTGGGAGGAAATGAGGAAATTCTATAACTGGAATACAAAATGAACAAAGTGTAATTAATATAAAAAAATAAAAATTTAATTAAAATGTTTCTTTCCCATGACAACAAGTTGAAGCTTAAACCCATTTTCTTGTTTATGATATTCAGGAACTCAGATTTCATGTTAAGTCCTTGGTCCATTTTTAGTTGAGTTCTGTTCACCCAAGAGGTGGTAACCTAGTTTTCCTCTTCCAGCTATCTAATTTTACCAGTATCATTTGTTGAAGCCTTTGTCTCTTCTCCAGTGTGTGTTTTTGAACTATTTGTAAAAATGTAGGTAGCTACAGAAGCATGGTCTTCTACCTGGTTCCTCAATAAAACTTCATTGATCAGTATAACTGTTTTTATGCCAGGACTGTGTTCGTTTTATTGCTATTTCTCTATAGAACAATTTAAAATTAGGAGTGGTGATACTTTCAGCAGTTCTTTCAAAGTCAATGATAACTTTGGTGAAAGGCAAAACATCACAAATCATATGAATTTAAGAAAGTAGGCACTAATGGTTTCTTGCCAGAGTTATAATACCACACATGCAAATTCTCCTGTGGAGTAGACCTTAAATATAATCATAATGTCATTGCTTATTACGATAACATTTCACAACTATTTTACCCACAGTCATATCTTGCCATGTGGGTCATTAGTACCTCTCTCTGTCTCTTTCTCTCGCTCAAATGGGTATTGTTATGATCTATAAATAGCATGATACATTATATTTGAAATTGGTCAAAAGCAAATTTTAAACTCTGATTTTCATCCTAGAAACAACAGAGTATAAAATACCTGTTGAAGTTTTTTGTTGCTGCACTTTACATTTTGAGATAGGGTCTTAATACGTAATCCAGACTGGCCTCTAAATCACAGTCTTTCTATCGTCACCAGCTGAGTGCTGAGATTATATTAATATTTTAGCACAACCACCTTTGAGTTTTCAGGCTTTGCTGAATTTCCCCCTACTATTCTGAAACAGGAAGGAGATAAAAATTACCAACAATCGAATAATTAAACAAAATAGGAAGGAAAAAAGAAAGACAGAAGGAAAGAAAGAAAGAAAGAAAGAAAGAAAGAAAGAAAGAAAGAAAGAAAGAAAGGAAGGAAGGAAGAAAAGGATCTGAGCTCAAATTTTCAGAACCTTTGTAAAGCCAAGCTAGGTACCACACATCTGTTATCTGTTACAGCAGTTCTACTGTGATGAACTGGGAGGCTCAGGAGGAAGTGTCCCTAGAAAACAACTAGTGAACTGAATGTGGTGTCAAACAACAATAGAAGACCCTGCATGAAACAAGTTGGGAGGCCAGGAACTGATAACAGAGGTAGTCCTCTGACCCTCACATCGTGCTGTGATTTCTGTACACTTGTAACACACCTCCATGCACATACAGACACCTTCACACACACACACACACACACACACACACACACACACACACACACACACACGATAATGAAAGTAAGAACAAAACAAAATGAAACAAAAACAAACAAAAGGTCAATGAAAGCTTGAAGGGAGAGGGTGGCAATGTGGTATTTCATAGAGAGAAAACTTGGTTGTTGTAAAAACACAAAGCTGGTTTGCAAAAAGAAAAAAAAAAAGGTGATTGAGAGGTGATTAGCCTAAACAAAATATTTTAGAATTTATATCTTTAAACACCCTGAGGGGGATAAGAAAAGACTTGATAATTTTATTTACATGGGGTTTTAAAAACATGTTTCAAGCCTAGATCTATTTTATATTATACAAAATTGTTTTAGAGTATTTTTAAGTGTAGATGAGCAAATAATTATCTTTGTTATGTTAGAAATTACAATGCAACTATCCTTATCAGTGATTTTACACTTCAACAATATAAATGAGACATTATTCTCCTTAAGTCCTTCCTCTTTCAAATGAGAAAGGCCAATTTGTATTATTTATAAGTAATACATAAACTTTATAGCTAAAATGTCAAACCCATAATCTTTAATTATCCTTTAGTAATCTAAAATGTTTATTCATACACTATAATGGCATGGGAACCTTCTTATACTGAAATCTGTCCAGTATCTTCTACTCTTTGTACAAAAGCAAGAGACCAATATTATCTCAACTCAGAAGTTGGTCATTAAGGAATTTACCACACATGATGCATTTCACAGTTAGTTACACAGCATACGTGTACATTTTAAGACAACATTTACACCAGCCCCTGTGGTGCATGCCTCTAATCCCAGCATTCCAGTAGGCAGAGGCAGGCAGATCTCCATGAATTTGTAGGCCAGTCTGCTCTACAAAGTGAGTCCAGGAAAGCCAAGGCTACAGAGAGAAACCCTGTCTTAAAAAAAAAAAAAACAGAAACAAATAAACAACAAAAAAACAAACAGCATTTACAATAATTAATATTTTCACTTCTAAGGAATTGTTTTGAATAATTCTTGCTTACTGTTTTTATCCAACACAATGCTAGTATAATACAGACATTTTCCCACCTATGTTGAAAATGCTTCCTCAGATAGATAGATGTTTAGATGACTCATAGTGTGTTATGTATAAGGATGACATATTTTGTTCACACATGTGTTGGTGGTTTTTCCATTCTGGCCCTAAGCTCCGGAATAATGACTCATGAGACTTAAAATAATTATATAAATACACAAACCATATAGCTACTCTCTTCTCTGAGTAACTCATAATTTAAAATAACCCATTTATCCCGTGTTAAGTTCTTCTACTTGGCTGGTTACTTCTGCTCAAGTACAATGCATCTATCTGCCACACACCTTGCAAATGAAGCTGCCTGCATCTGGCTTTATCCCAGAATCCTTTCTGTCTGCTGGATCTCCCACCACCTATTTTTTGCCTAAGCTATAGGCCATCCTATTTATTATTGACAGGTGAAGTTTCCACATAGACACAAGACATTCTCTCGCCACACCTCTCCATTTATTTTTCCTCCTAGTTTTGATACTCTAATAGTCTTAAGAACCATGCAGGTTTTCAGCTATCATCCTCATTAGGTCACTGGTGAGTGGCTCCCCCTGTGCTGGTGCACACTTGTAATCCCAGAACTGGGGTAATATAAACAGGCAGATAGCTTCAACTTACAGGTTTGTATGGTGTACACAGCAAATTTTTTAAAACCTGGGACTAAGACTTTAAAATAAATACTTTTAACTTAATTCTCTTCCATCTATAACAATAGCATATGTATCAAAATGTTTTCTGACATTTTCTTCTTAGATAAATAATGAAATTATAATTCAATATAAAGTGAATACATTAAAGTTATTAGATCGTCCTCCAACAGTGTAAGAAATACAGCGATGTATGAAAACATCTTTCTATGGTGCTTAAAATAGTTCTCCACTCTTAAAGCATATGGATTCATTATGTTTTGGTAGCTATAACTATAACTGTGTGAATATACATACTTATACACAAAAACAAATACACAGACATTTCTGCATTTCAACTGCCCCTTTTGGTTCAGTTACTAAATATAAGGTCTTAGAGATTGGCAAACTCCTGTCTTGAAGATGAAACTCATGCTGCTTTTTCCTACAGAAACTCACCTTCCCTCACTGACTGCAAATTCCACTGCTTCTAAGTCTCACTTTGAAAAATATTCAGTCAAAGAGAACTTCTTGTGCTTTCTATTTCTGTCTCTCTCACCTCTATATGCGAATCTTTATTACTCATTTTCTACATACCAATCATATGTAAATATATTTGAGCATCATTTTACCTATTCTAACTTTATCTTTCTGTATAATGCAATTTTCATGCAGTTAGAAACTGCACCCAGCTTGTCAAATTTTATGCTTTCAGCACACAGCATAATCTGCAGATACAATGTGTGATTAAGGCAATAATTGAATGAAACAATGAGAATGATGGTTGCAAAAATCTATATCAAGACAGAGTAATTTGTTTCTTTTCAACTCTCCCCAGAAGAAATGAATATTATACTATGATTGGATGCAGTCAGAAAATTTCACTTATTCATTTCACTTACAAGTAGGGTAACTTCAAGTTCAAAAGTAACAGAATAAAACTAGGATAGGTGAAGGAAAAGCAAGAATTCCTGAAAGTTTATTGCCTGGTTATGTTTTCTATAACTTTAGCTACTTATTTAAATAGCACAATTAGAAATAAAACAAACCTGAAAATAAGCCCAAGAGCATGATAGGTACGTCAACACATCTTTCACATAGAATGGATAATCACACATTTGTTATTGACTGATCTTCTTATAGTAGAGCCATCATTATAGAAGATATATTTGAGCATGAGAGTTAAATAGTGAAATGGTAAGGAAACAGATTTTACTATATACGGAATGGACTACTGATGGACTACCAGAATCATCTTATTTCTGTCACCAAATCAATGTTAACATAAGGAAACAGATTTTACTATATATGGAATGGACTACTGATGGACTACCAGAATCATCTTATTTCTGTCACCAAATCAATGTTAACATATTGCAGTTCCTTCCCTGCTACTTTTCCTAAATTTTCCCTGAAGAGTTATCAATAACATTGAGAAGAGGTAGAACAGTGAGTCAAGTTAAACACATAAATAATTCTTGCTCTTTGCCCAAACTTATCTTCGTGAAACCTCCTCAACTTGGTACAGAATCTGGGGATTTGTTATATAGTGTAATTTAAATCAAATGCAGAAAAACTGTTTACAAGAGTGTGGCGTCTTGTTCTTTGTAAGGACAAGCTTCTGATACAGAGGCTATATTAGGTATCACATTATACCATTTAAAGAGCATACCAATACACAGTGTTAGATGTCAGATTGGAAGAAACTTGGTGGAAGGAGAACTGGTAACAGCAGCATGAGACAACTTCCGGAGAGGACCGAAAGTTATCTTTAAATAGAGTTCTTTTTTTTTTTAATTTTACAGGATTAATTAAGTATAGCATGTAAGTAAAAATGAAATGAGAAGATAACGAGTAAAACTAATAAGCAACTAGTGTCAAATTCTTTCGTTTCTCCAGGCCTTGGTTCAGGAATTATCATGAAATAGAGACTTGTGAAGAAAGACTTTGATCTCTATCAGTTCTATATTAATTGTGTGTATGTACGTATTTTCATCTTTTATTTCATTTTGGCAAAAAGTGATCCCATTGATGAATGAGCTTCTCAAGAATTAGTTGATTTCATCTCTAAAGTGTCCCAGTTTTGAAGATAAATAATATAGGCATATTAGAATTAATAATCATCCAGTGTAATACAAACCCTAGTTGACCTGACAGAATTAGCTAACTTGACAAGCTCCTCAGTAATCTTCACACAATCTACATAATCATCCCATTCTCCTTTACTGACTCCTCATCCCTATCATTCTTTATTAGTATACACTTCAGAGAAATTTGTTTTTGTATGCTTCTTCTGACAGATTTCTATTTACGTTCTCTGATGTATACTTTCAAAGCAAATGCCCCTGAATGAATGATATCGACACTCAAATAAGCATAGAAGACCAATCACCAAACTATGGAAGTTCAATTATAAATACCATTCAACATATCCCTCCAGGAATTAGCTTTTTTCATAACATATAAGATTGCAAGTAGGTGACAATATACTGTAGCTTAAAAATTGACAAAAATACAATCACAGAAACAAAAGTGTGTTTCTTCCTCATTTTCTCCCGTTCTGGTTACTTATGATAAATGACACTAGTTCTGCTTCCTTTCTGCATGCAACCTGACCTTAGTTTGATTGTCGTTGCCAACAAACAACATCCCAGGCCCTCTCAGGTGTCAATGCACTAGAAGTTAGACATGTGGGAAAGAAGCCAGGTGTGCACTGGGTGCTTAAAGTTTTTGTTCAGGCTTTCCAGCTTGGGCCTGGCAGAATGGCTCCTGCAAAGAAGGGTGGCAAGAAGAAGGGCCGCTCTGCTATCAAGGAGGTGGTGACCCAGGAGTACGCCATCAACATCCACAAGTGCATACATGGAGTGGGCTTCAAGAAGCATGTTCCCCGGACACTCCAAGAAATTCGGGAAGTTTGCCATGAAGGAGATGAGGACTCCAGATGTGCTCATAGATACCAGGCTTAATAAAGCTGTCTGGGCCAAAGGAATCAGAAATGTTCTATATCTCATCTGAGTATGTTTGTCCAGAAAACATAATGAAGATAAGGATTCACCAAACAAAGATTCACTCTACACATTGGTAACTTATGTGTCAGTAACCATATTCAAAAAATCTACAGATGGTCAATGTGGATGAGAACTAACCCCCTGAATGTCAAATAAAGTTGCAGAATTGCCAAAAAAAAGTTTCTGTTCAGATTCTGTTATTTGGTGCTCAATCACATAGTCAGACAGTTGTAAGGGAAAAGTGTTAATACATATATATATATATAATATATACGTATATATATGTGTGTGTATTACATATATAAATATGTATTACATATATATATATCAGGAAGAAGAAAAATATACATATTGATAATCAGCAGACTCTATATCATGATAAGACTATTATAAAGATAGTATCTCCTTGTTGGTCTTCTAATTCTCCTTTTTCTATGATACATGGTTCATATAACAGAAGAGAGTTTCAATAAAGATATTTCTTACTTTGTACTTAAATCTTCTTTTGCTCTCTACTAGAGATATTACATAACTCATGACAATATTTCTTTGAGTGAGTCTATTGATTTCCAGTGTAGTATAAGATCTTGCTTTAAGTTTCCTCATGACTCTCATTTTGTTCTGATGAAAGTGTCCTCTGCTTTACAGAAGCTTTTCAGTTGTATGAGGTCCATTTATTGATTGTTGTTCTTACAGCCTGTGCTGATGGTGTTCTGTCTAGGAAGTTGTCTCCTGTGCCAATGAGTTCTAGGCTCTTCCCCACTTTTTTCTTCTAACCGATTTAGAGTATCTGGTTTTATATTGATGTCTTTGATCCTCTTGGACTTTAGTTTTGTGCAGGGTGATAAATGTGGATCTATTTTCATTTTTCTGCATGTAGACGTCCAGTTGGACCGGCACCATTTGTTGAAGGTGCTGTCTTTTTTCCATTAAATGTTTTTGGCTTCTTTGTCAAAAATCAAGTATTCATAGGTGTGTGGGTTTATTTCTGGGTGTTCTATTCGGTTCCATTGATCCATGTTTCTGTTTCTATGCCAGTATCAAGTAGTTTTTATTACTATTGCTTTGTAGTACAACTTGAGATCAGGCATGGAGATACCTCCAGAGGGTCTGTTGTACAGGATTGTTCTGGAAATTCTGGGTTTTTTTGTTTCTTCATATGAAGTTGAGAATTTTTCTTTCAAGGTCTGTAAAGAATTGTGTTGGTATTTTGATGGGAATTGCATTGGGAAAGGATCTTCACCAACCCAACATCTGACAGAGGGCTGATATCTGGAATATATAAAGAACTAAAGAAGTTAAAAGGCAATAATTCAAGCGACCCAATTAAAATATGGGGTATGGAGCTAATCAGAGAATTCTCTGTAGAAGAATATAAAATGGCAGAGAAACACATAAGGAGATGTTCAACATCCCTTGCCATCAGAGAGATGCAAATCAAAAGGACCCTGAGATTTCACCTTACACCCATCAGAATGGCTAAGATAAAAAACTCAAGAGTCAACACATGCTGGAGAGGTTGTGGAGAAAGGGAAACCCTCCTGCATTGCTGGTTGTAAACTGGTACAACCACTATGGAAATCAATCTGGCCCTTTCTCAGACAATTAGGAATAGTGCTTCCTCAAGACCCAGCTATACCACTCCTAGGCATATACCCAAAATTTGCTCAAGTACACAATAAGGACATTTGCTCAACCATGTTTGTAGCAGCTTTATGTGTAATAGCCAGAAATGACCCAGATGACCATCAATGGAGGAATGGATAAAGAAATTGTGGTACTTTTACACAATGGACTACTACTCAGCAATTAAAAACAAGAAAATCATGACTTTTGCATGCAAATGCTGGGATCTAGAAAAAATCATCCTGAGCAAGTTATCACAGAAGCAGAAAGAGACACATGGCATATACTCACTTCTAAGTGGGTACTAGACCTATAAGATAGGATAAACATACTTAAATTTGTACACCTAAAGAAGATAAACAATAAAGAGGACCAGGGGTAAGATAATCAATCCTCAACTAGAAAGGCAAAGGGGATATACACTGGAAGTAGTAGAAAACAAGTAACAGGACAGTAAGTAGCCTACCACAGAAGGCACCTGAAAGACTCTACCTAGCAGTGTATCAAAGCAGATGCTGAGACCCATAACCAAGCCTTCAGCAGAGTATAGGGAATCATATGAAGGAAGGAAGAATTAGTATAACCTAGAGGGGACATGGAGCCCCACAAGGTCTAAATATATCTGGGCACAGGGGTCTTCTCTGAGACTGTTTATCCAACCAAGGACCATGCATGGATATAACCTACAACCACTGCTCAGACATAGCCCATGGCAACTCAGTATCCAAGTGGTTTCCCTAGTAAGGAGGACAGGAATTATTTCGGACATGAACTCAATGTCTGGCTCATTGAGCTTCCCCTCCCCCGCTGAGGGAAGAGTGGCCTTGCTAGGCCACAGATAAGGACATTGCAACCATCCTAAAGATACCTGATAAGCTAGGGCCAGATGGAAGGAGAGGAGGACCACCCCTCTCAGTGGACTCGGAAGGGGGCAGGGAGAAGATAAGAGAGGTAGAAGAGGGTTGGGAAGGAAAGAGGGAGAGGGCTCCAGCTAGGATACAAGTGAATGTATAAAATTATTTAAAAATAAAAAAAATAGAAATGATGGGATCTAGAAAAGAGCATTCTGAGTGAAGTATCCCAGAAGGAGAAAGACAAACATGGTATATACTCGCTTATATAGACCTATAAGATATGATAAGCATAATGAAGTCTATACACCTAAAGAAGATAAACAAGAAAGCAGACATGGGGTAAAATGATCAATCCTCACTTAGAAAGACAAATGGGATGTGCATTGGACGTATGACAGGAGTCTACTGCATAAGGCATCTGAAAGACTCTACCTAGAAGCGTTTCAAAACAGAAACTAAGACTCATAACGAAACCTTCAGCAGAAGGGGAATTAGTGTGACATGGAAAGGATAAGAGCTCCACAAGGACCAAATATATCTGGGCACAGGGTTTTTTTCTGAAACTGTTTTTCCAACCAAGGACCATGTATGGATATAACCTAGAACCTTTGCTTGGACGAAGCTTGTGGTAGCTCAATAACCGATTGGTTTCCCATAGTAAGGGGAACAGGGACTATTTCTGACAGGAACTCAACGGCAGGCTCTTTGATCTCCCCACCCCACAAGGGAGGAGCAGTCCTGCTAGGCCACAGAGGAGGACTTTGTAGCCAGTCCTGAAGATACCTGATAAAACAGGGCCAGATGAAAGGGAAGGAGGTCCTCCCCAATCAGTGGACTTGGAAAGGGGCAGGGAGAAGATGAGGGAGGGAGGGTGGGATTGGGAGGGAATAAGGGAGTGGGATACAGCTGGGATACAGAGTTAATAAAATGTAAATAATAATAATAATAATAGAAAGAAAAAAAGAAACTCATGATGCAAACAGAAAAAAATATTAAAAAAAATTTCTCATGAATTATCAATTCAATTATGAATTACAATTATCAATGCTGTAGCCACTCCAACAGAAGACTATATGTTGACCACAACATTTCAAGTGTGTGTGTTTATCTCATACCACAATGTTACTCTTATTTTACTTTATATTTTACAAGATTTAAGATCATTTTATGATTGAAGTGATTGTGTCTTTAGGAGTCATGAAAAGTCAAACTGTCTACCTTTGGGCATCCTATTCATAACAGATAGGGGGGAAGAAGAAGTTCTCAGAGAATTCTTCTTTTGAGAACTGAGTCATATATTGTAAAATTTCCATACTGCCTTCATTACATCATTGAGAATCATGACATGTTGACACTTTCACATTCAAATTAGGTTGAGCTTTTTAACCTTTATCCAAGTGTAAGTAGAAGCACTTATATATCATTTCTCAGTCAATAATTCATATCCAATTCTTATTTTTCAGATGGCTATAACCACATTTTCTTCTGGTAATGTGTTTTTTAGATTAAATGTCACCTCTTTGCAGAGGCCTTTGTTCTGATTGTTTTCTATGTCTCATTCCTTATCATTCTTTACCTTACCATTTCCCTAAGAGACTGACCTCTGCATAGGGCCACAATTGGATTCCTGACCTTTGACTGTTGGTCAATGACAGATTTGGAAAAATGACAAAAGGCTGATCTTGAGTCATTCATTCTCCATTTCCCTTCCTGCCTGTCCTAAGGCTGTCTTTCTTCTACCTATCCTGCATTTTGTATACTTCATTTTTTTCAGGCTTTACTTTTCCCCAGTGTTTTTTGTTTTGTTTTGTTTTGTTTTTTGTTTTATTTTCTTTTTTTGGGGGGGGGCTAGGGATGGTAATGTCTTTGTAGTTCTTATTCCCAAGGAATTTGCCCAATTCTGCTTTTTCTATTAATAGCTCTATTATATCTTTTCTTTCTAAGTATTCGTCCTACTACACATTTTCAATTTCCTCAGTTTGAGCAGATCATTTATTTCTTTCCAGAATCTTGACTAACATGGTTTGAACTAATAAAACTAAATCAAAAATAATAATAATAATAATAAAAAGATTATTGAACTTGAGAGTTAGAGCATGGGAAGGGTCAGAGGGAGGATTTCTGCAAGTGGTCAGAGGAAACCAAGGGGAAGTATGATGTAATTCTACCTTAGTTAAAAACACATTTTATAAAAGAAGATAAAGCCTAACACTTCAGGGAGCTAAAGGTGTCTCTCAGTGGTAAATCAAGGGCTAATCTCATTATTTACTCCCCAAAAATGAAGAGGGAGAGAGAAAGAAAGGAGGGAAGGAAGGAAGGAAGGAAGGAAGGAAGGAAGGAAGGAAGGAAGGAAGGAAGGAAGGAAAGAAGGAAGGAAGGAAGAAAGGAGCTACTGCATAGAATCAATAAACTAGATACTACATTTTTTTTCTTTAAAAAACAGTAAATTCATTCTCAAAATAGTACTATGAAAAGACTGAGTCTCAGACTAAGGCTTTCTGCCAACCTAATCATTATGATAATGATTAGAAAGAGTACATCAGAACAAAGTCTTTTAAAGTGTGGTGGATATAGAAATAGGTAAAGTATTAATTTTATCTACATCCAAGTCTCAGAACAATGTTGTGATAGAGAAGGTTGATAGAGTGGAAAAGCCAGAGAATGAGGATGTGTGAACAGTAAAAGGCTGTTTTCAGAATTATATTGATGTTGTTTTAAAATGTTATGTGGTCGATGGAGAGGTGGCTCAACAGCTGTGGTTATCTGCATAAGACATAAACAAGTTCAAGCTAGTAAAAAAACCCCAGGATGAATGCAAGGGTGTAGGACCATCTAGACCCCCCTCAGGGAAGAGGAGGAGTATTGGCAGCTCATGGCTGCTGAAAAAAGAAATTCACTTTCCTTTGTGATTGTTGCTGTTACTGAATTACCCTTGCCCCAAAGGCAACATGTATGTATATTGAGCAGTGACTGGTCTTCGAACATTAGTAATAACAATAATAGTAATAATAATAATAATAATAATACAGGAGAATAAGATGTTAAATAGGAGACAGGCTGGGGAATCCTGTCCCATGTTGGAGAGGAACTGTGGAACAGATGGGATCAAATAGATTGGGAGCATTATTAAATTTCAAACAATAAATAAAATTTATTTAAAAGGATATCTTTGAATAAAAGCAGGCAATGATGTTGCATACTCTACGAATGGACTATTTACACACACATAATTATAAAGAAAAGAAAGATGTTAGTCTTGTTTAGTGATGAAAAAGGTTATTTTATTTTAGTTACTGAGAATTAAATATAATTGGAGACATGAGATTTATATCTGCAGAATTATATTCTTTTTTGCATTTTATTTTTTATTATCATTTATTACCATTTATTCAATTTGTATCCCAGCTCTGGCTCCTTCCCCATCCCCTCCCAATTCCACCCTCCTGCCCTCTTCTTCTCCTATGCCCCTCCCATAGTCCACTGATAGGTGAGGTCTTCCTCTCATTCTATTTGATCCTAGCCTATCAGGTCTCATCAGCACTAGATGCATTGTCTTCCTCTGTGGCCTGGCGAGGCTGCAACCCCTGGATGGTGGGGATGGTGATGAGAGAGCCTTTCACTGAGTTCATGCCAGAGAAAACCCCTGCTCCCGTTACTAGAGACCCCACTTGGATACTGTGTCTATGGGTTACAGAGAATTATATTCTTAATTGGGATGGTGGCTTGCTGATTTAATTCACATCTGACAAATTGTAATTTATGAACTAAAAAATTAAAATACATCTGTGGGATCCAAGGAAGTGAAATGTTGGTTTAATTGTAAAAATAAAATCTTTTCTTATTGGGTTTCACTTTCTTGTTAAGCAGACTTGATGTCAATGGGGAACTTTATTAACTTCATCAGGGTGTATTGGATGTATTTTGCAAATCCAGTAATAAAATGCTCATTTGAGGAACCTACATATTTATATACAGCTCTGGTCAGCAAACATCAACTTATTAAATTGAAAACAGTACCTATATTATTACAGCAGAGTTCAAAATTACCGAAAAATTGACATGAGATAACATCTTCATATTTAGATGCATTTATAGAAATATGATAACTATAGTGGTAAATTTTACATTTCAGTGATGCTGAGAATATTTATTATATATCAGTTTTATACCAATTCCTCCAACTACAATGGTGTATTGGAAGATAAACACTTTTTCTAAAAATAGCTAAATCTGTTTAAAGATCAGAATGTCATTAGAACTATCAACTACAGAGAAAGTGAATGATTCTCTGTAGATGAAATACAATATTATTATATATTAATAAAGATATAGTACAAAGATCCTCACAAGATGAAGAAAATGAAATGTGCCTTTATTAACAAGACATAGAGGTAATGTTTAAAGTTTGAACATTTCTATGTAAAAAAAATTATCTCTAGATGCTATGTGTAGGTATGTAGCTTCTTTTTTATATTCTGTGAAGGAAAACGTGACCATTACTTCTATTTGAAAAATAATTCCTCTTTATTTACTTCAGTGTCATTTTATTCAAAACTAAACTCATACTTGAATAATGAACATGTTCTCTGGTAAATTACAGTTGTGTTCATTTTACACCATGTGACTCTCTTTCTGCTCCAGTTCTTCGGACATAGAATTAGCGCTTGCTGACACCTTTACACCTCCTTGCTGAAGAGATGGAAGGTTAAAAACACAGGAAGACTGAGGTAAACCTGCCTTCTTATCCCTTGCTGTTTTAATTTTATTATTTGATGTGGGAAGAATCATTTAATGTGAGAGCCATTGTCAAGACTCATTGTTACTCCATTCATTGCCTAAATATACCCCACAGGATCCATACATCAGATTATTCTTAACGAATGGGAAGTTTTCCATATGACTAATGTCACTTATCAAATATTTCTTAAAATATATCAGTTCACTTTAAAGCATACATGATTATCTTTATTAGTCTTATTTTTATAAAGAAACAACTGGCATTCTTAAATCCTTAAAGCAAAGGAAAGCAGAAGACTGTGTTTTATGTACAAGTATACTGTAATAGGGCAGAAAATAAGATCAGAACTACTAGGGAGTATAACAGTATTTCTAAATCTACTGTTGCTGCACTTACCTCTATGTGACAGTTGCTTCTTGAATTTGGGGTCATTTTTTTCAGCATATTCTGGGCCCTAACATGAATAAAGCATTTACTTGAAAATTCAGAGTCAGATATAAGCAAGCAGCAGAAATGATCATGAAACTATAGTTAAGATGTTGGGAGATGGATAGAAAGAACAGATTAAAAGGTTTAAGAAGAGAAAACAGAACTTTGCAGGTCAGTGAGAGAGTCAATATAATAAATATCATGTACATTTTGGTAAAGAGGAAAAGAAAAGAAGGAAAAAAAACATGAAGAAACTACGGTCAAAACCCTTCCAAATAGAATAGAATATGAAAATATAGACATCCAAGAAATTCAGTAACCTAGAGAATGAAGTAAATGTGGCTCACAGAAGAAGTACTGTACGTTCCAATGCTCGATCAGCTCTACTACCATTATTTTCCTAAAGGGACACAATTTCATTTTTTATTCCCAAAAATTGCCATTGTACACATAAATTACTGAAATTCTCACTCTGCACCAGAAAAAGTTCTATATTAAGGGCATCATGGTTAATAGAGAGCTGCCTAACTGGCCAAAGTACAGAGAATAAGGGACTTTGGAGTGTTCAGCCAGAAAGGAGACATCTGTATCCCTGTCTTATTGGGATGACCTTCCCTCACATTGACCAGGAGTGTCCCTGTAATTTCAATCAGTAATTCTGAGCAGGCAAAGAGCTTAGTGCTGGCAGGATTTTGGGGTTGTAATTTCTATGGCCCATTTTTATTTGTAAATGCTTGTCCTTCCTCACTTGCCAAAGGGCAACCCAGAAGAAATGAATTGGGACTTCTCTTGCTGCTGATTAGTTCAAACTGGAATATGTTTTTTTTTTTTTTTTTTTGCTTTTGTTTTGTTTTGTTTTTGTATAATAAAGAGCTGAAGGCCAGAGCTGGGCATGAAGTATGGGGGAGGGACTTCCAGGCAAGCAAAGACATGGACACAACGAAAGATGCAGAAGGAAACAAAGGGAATAGAGCAGGGAGGTAGGCAGTAAGAACTACATGGAGAGATGGAATACTGGAGAAGTTGGGTTAAGTAGCTAGCTAGCTCAGCAGATGGTCAACGGCTTTAAACAATAAAGATATTTTCTTACCTTAATTAAACCTCAAGCAGGGTCCGAGAAAGTCCTGACACACCCATGCCCAAAGTTCAAAGAACATTGAAAAAGAAAGGGAAGAAATATTTTAATATCCAGAGGTCATGGAAGATTTCTGTAAAATAATGTCACTTGGATGTGACAGGTTATTACATTTGTGGACTCTGAGGAATTAATGTTGTCAACACTAACAACAATCCAGTTAATAGTGGAGCATGGAGAGAGAAGGGGCTCATGATGTTTTACTATGAAGAAATTCTATGTGAAAATATTTCTTCACTATCTTAGGAATCCACTACAGAGCACATAGATAGGATACATTAAGAAATTTGCCCCTACGTGCTTCACATTGCCTTCTCTTTCTTGACTTTAATAGATGGTTGAAAAAGTTGAGGCAGTGTCCTGAGGAGGGGAAGGGTACAGTTAAATGGTTAAAGCTTTTAAGGCTGTGACTTTTGTCTTAGTGCTACTATTGCTGTAATAAAACACCATGAGCAAAAGCAACTTGGAGAAAAAAAAAAGAAGGTTTATTTCACACACAGTTTTATATAACAGCTCATCATCAAAAGTAGGGTGGTCAAGAATTTATGCAGGGCACAACCTTGGGTGCAGAAGCTGATGCAGAGACCATGCAAGCGTACTGCTTACTGACTTTCTCCCCTTGGTTTGCTCAGCTTACTTTCATATAAAACCCAGGACTATCAGCTCAGGGATGACACCACCCGCAATGGGCTGGGCCCTTTTCTATCAATCACTAATTAATAAAATGATTTACAGCCATATCTTATGGAGACATTTCCTCAATTTAGGTTTTCTTCTTTCAGATAATTCAAACATGTTAAGTTGGCATAATATCTCACATAATTGACCCTTGTCAACTTAAGACACAAACATATCACTGATAAGCCATAATCTTTTCTTGCTTGTTTATCTCCAAGATCACACATGACTATCAACATTACAATAGAAATATTCCAAATTTTATATAACCTACAGTCTTTAAAATTTAAGTTTCTGATAAAGCATCTCAGTTTAGCTTTAGATGAAAAAAAATACATTCAAATAGTGCCTCTTTTATCTCAACTGTTTCATTATACAACGCTGTTGAATTAGAGTTTGTATTTATTTTTATATGAATTGTTAGAGAAAATGGTAAAAACTAGTGGAATTGATGTCACAAGGCAATATTGATTATCTATTGAAATCAGAAGGGAAACGTGCAACTAATTGATTATCAATATGTTCCCAAATCCTTTCCTTTATTTTTGAGCCATGCCTGGGACCTGAAACCCAGGTTCTGTCAAATGTATTGTGCAGTTGTCTAAATGTTGGCATACAAAGAGTGAAAAAGAGTAATGTTTGCTAAGATCATTTAAGGTTGTTGAAAATGCCTAAAGGATGACTCTAAGCTATTGAAAATAAAATCCACATGTGCAGGCCCTCACATACAGAAAACAAAGATAGTCATCCTGTTAATTGTCATCTTCTTAACTGGTTCCATAAGAAATTAAAAAACCTGTTTTCATAGTTACTGGACATCCAATATTATTGCAAGGAACCCTGTGAAACTGTCCAATACAAAGAAAGAATAAGACAAACATAGTTAGACACTGTTTCTATCAGCAGTTGAACCAACCTCAGAGGTAATGAAAGAGTTAACAAATCAATTTTACCTCTCTAAATTAATTTGTTATATTACCTTCTATTGATCTTTTCTAATGCAAATGCATCGCTGCTAAAATACATGAGAGATTTGTCTGACCTCTTTATTGTTGTAGGATGTGGCAATTAATTTTTTTATTGAGAATCCAATTAGCTTTTTGCTCTTACAATGTTTTACCTAAATCCTCCTTTTAATTCTCTGAAGGTTACCAGGAAAAGATCAACTAAGCATGACTGTGTTAAAAGGTAGTAATAAAGAAAACATTACTTATGTTGTGTACAAAATTGAGGTTAAGGTAGGTTAACTGAATCAGATTCCTTGAAGAGATAAAGATGTTCTAAATCATGAAGAATTAATCAGAAAATTCTAATTGAAAAACAGGACCACAACAATCTATTATGAAAGGGGAGGAAGTGTCAAATTAGCACAACAAAGCTAGGGAATCTGAAAAAGATTTTTACAGGATTTTGCTGTTATGACCCTTGTAAAAGTGTTGTTAAAAAAAAAAAAAAGGAAAAGAAGCAAACAAAGGGGGGAAAAAAGCCCAAGGGTAGGGCTTCATGATTAAGACCACCCAAAGAGAGAAGCTAACAAAAGAAAACTGAGTTCCCTAATTGGAGATGGTCTGCATGTAAAGAGCTCAGTTATCCTGCTGACAGCAAGGACAGAAAGTCTGAGTAATTACTGCAGGGAAAAATGAGAGGAAGGTTAAGGGAGGATGTTCCAGACTTCAGGACAGTGGCTGAGGCAGCAGCTTTCAAGTACAGCTCTGTAATAATCCAGGCCGATAGCCACCATTCTTGTTAAAAATTTAAAGTTACATTAAAAAGCCATTCCATTTCTATTCTGGCCTTTTCTGACCTTGAATCAAAGGAGGATGGCAGAGTGTGGCTGGCCAGAGAAAGTACGACAATTTTGAAATGTCCCTGGTGTGAACAAAAAACAATACTGCAGTAACAGTGAACAAGAGCATGGGAACTGACTCTCAGAAACATTTTCTCTGGATATGGGAAGATTCTGTTCTCCAGACCCTAATGCTTGTGCTAGAAGTCAGAAGAGAGGGGGCACTAAGGGGCCACGAAACCTGCCAAGGGCTGCTACTTCCTATTAACTGTCTGTCCCAAGGTTGTAAAAGATACTTAGAGAAACAGAGTACAGATTAAACAGAAACCTCATGGAGTTTTTCTAAATTTGCTATTTTCAAATTCTCAGCTAATAGGCAAGTGTTGCTTTCTGCAGAAGGCCCATGGTTCTTGGTAGTTGGGGGAGGGGAGTCCCCAAACCAGAGGAGGAACCCCATTCAAAGACCAAAGAATTAAAAATTAGTGTTTTTTTTTTTTTTTTTTTTTTTTTTTTTTTTTTGTAAGAAGGGAGTGTTAGAAAGACCTGGAGGGGACAGGAGCTCCACAAGGACCAAATATATCAAGGCACAGGGGTCTTTTCTGAGATTGATTCTCCAACCAAGGACCATGCATGGATATAACCTAGAACCCATGCTCAGATGTAGCCCATGGCAGCTCAGTACCCAAGTGGGTGTCCTAGTAAGGGAAACAGGGATTGTTTCTGACATGAACTCAGTGGCTGGCACTTTGACCTCCCCCACACCCAGAGGGAGGAGCAGCCTTGGTAGTCCACAGAGGAGGACATTGCAGCCAGTCCTGATAAGACCTGAAAAACTAGGATAAGATGGAAGAGGAGGAGGACCTCCTCTATCAGTGGACTTAGAGAGGGCCAGGGAGGAAATGAGGGAGGGAGGGTGGGATTTGGAGGGAATGAAGGAGGGGGCTACAGCTGGGATATAAAGTAAATAAACTGTAATTAATATAAAAGTAAAAATTTAAAAAAAATAGTTTTTTTTTTTTTCAGGGGGTTATTGAATTAAAGTGCAAGCATGAACAAAGGCCAGACAGGTGGAGACATGTCCACCCAGCTGCACGGAGGAACCAGCCTTACTGCATTCTTCTCCTGCCCACTAGAGACACAGTTGGTAGGAAACCGGCCCCTTTCCCGTAGGACAGTCAAACAAGGGAAGCCAGACCATTAATGGTTTGGGGGCTTTCTTATAGCCAATCAATTCAAAATTCAACATCCCCTTTTGTGTTTCAACCCATAGATGCTTGCTAGGTAGGAATTCCCCCTGCTTTGGGCATGCTAGGAGGGACCCGGAATCTTTAAATAAACCACTTAACTTGCGCACGGTGCTTTTTGCTCTCAACGGCTCTAGCACTGAGGGTATGAGTCCAAGCTATAGCTTGTGAATAAAAAGATCCTCATGTGTTTTGCAACAGACTCAACTCCTGGTGGTCTTTTGGGCTCTCCCAAATGTGGCACAACACCACCCTCAGGAAAGGTAGGCTGGGAAATAGGTTGTTGGTTGGGAGTACTTATCTGGAGCATGATTTGTGGGTTCTAGCAGATGTCCTGAAGGTTACAAGAATCATGTGAAGTTTATAAAAAGAGAGAATTTATCTTGGGAGACTATTTAAAAATCTGATTAAATCTGAACAGTCTTAATACAAAAACAGTAGCATAGAAAGGGGAAAGAGTTTTTATATATCTAAAATTACTTTCATATCACCAACCTTAAAACACCTTCTCCGACCATCAAATTCTTTATCAGAAGCTCAGACCTTACATAAACTGTCCATTTTTGAGAGGTCAGTTGAAGCCTTGGTTCTTCAAACTCAACAGAGACCTGAAAAGCCTTTCTGAGAGGCCTGGGAGAGTGACTGATCTTTACCTTCTCTGTTGGGACCAATTAATATATGATGAGGCTCGCAACAGATCTTCTATGCAAGAGGTTTATTAGGTGGATATGAAGAGAGGGAAAGTAAGACATGATGGGGAGAAGGGGGGGTGCCTCGATAGAAAAAGGAACCAAAAGAGCAAAAAAAGAGAGGACCAAGAGAGAGCAAGAGAGCAACCATGTGTCCGGTTGTCCCTTTAAGGGGCAAGGTAACCACGCCTTCCAGGGTGGCCACCTGGCCAGCAACACATGATGACATCGTAAGTTGCTAGGGAACCCAGAAGCAAGTTTTGTTCCAAAATCCTAACATTGTCTAGGCAAAACTGGGCAGTCAGCTCTCCGGGTGTCTTGTTTTTCCACAGTTCAGGCAGGGACTTAGCAGTGGGCTACTTAGGACAGTCCAGCCCAGTATCACAGTGTCTAGGTGGAGTCATCTGTCATTGTGCCCAAATCTTTCTGGAGACTTTGGGTCACTGCTGGAATCTGGGGTTTATTAAGCATATAAATGTTTGTACTATTCAACAGATTCTCTGACTGATTTGAGGAACGTGATCTATTAAGTAGAGCTGAGCCAAACAAACTTTGATTGTTTTTAGTTTCCCATCCTAAGCTTAACCTTGAATGCATTAAACAAGAAACTAGGTAAAGCTTAATCAGACTTTTTGTCATGGCTGTAAATATATTTCTGAATCATAGATACAGTTTATAGAGAAAATGGAAATACTGCTTATCCACCACAGTGCATCATTACAGACTGAACAGCAGAAGCTAAAAGATGGCAATAAAGCCATGGCTCCACTCCGTTTCCTCCCAAAACTAACATAGCAATCAGCCATGTATTTTAAGCCACAGGAGCAGGAAATTTAAAACTGTATCACTGAGCCCCACCATCAAGCCCTCCTACTGTCACCACCCTCTGAGACCATGCTTGGGTGTGGGATAGAGTCAGAGGAGGAAGGGGGAACCTGGAGCCAAGTGTGCAGACACAGCCTTAGGAAATGGAGGGAGAGGGGAGAAAGTGAGCTTCTCAAAAAACCTGGACATCAGGAGTGGCTGCTCCTATCAGTGGACTTGGGGAGGGGCATAGGTAGAGAAGGGGGAGGGAGGGTAGGATTGGGAGGGGAGGAGAAAGGGAGCTACAGGGGGGATACAAAGTGAATAAAGTATAATTAATAAAAATAAAAATAAAATACAAAAAAAAATAAAACTGGACAGATAGTTTGGAAAATTCCCGAAGATACCCACGAGATTTCTGGGGATCAATTTTAAACCTAGAATTACCATTTTCCAGTTGGAATCCCAAGATTGGTGAAGTGGTTTCTCAAATCAATAATCTGTAATAGGCAGCTTGGGTGAGACTAACCTCTGAACTTGAAACTCCTAGTGGCCAGGGCTTCACAGCACAGTCAGGGGGAGGGAGTTGTCGTGAACCTGGGGAGAGGCACCTGGTACCTCTTGGCTACAGCTGAGGAATGGAGCATTTAATGAATCCCGCGTTGCCTCAGGCAGAGAGGTAAGTGGGAGGAGAAGCAGTTGGTCCCGAGGTGCTGCATCACGAGGTTGGGTACTCAACTTCTTTCTGGTTTGGAGATAATTGGATCAAAGCAGGCAGAGAACTATGAGGTGAAGGGAGTGGTCCCACGGAGTCCAGATTGTGGGGCTCATTTTGCTCCTAGTCACGGGCACCGGATGATTGATTAATAAAACGGAATGAGCTAAACAGGAGATGAACCTATATTATATACATGCAGGTTTATTGAGAATGCCAAGGAAAGGGAAGGGAAAAATGGAGAGCACGCTGTGGGGGTAAGAAGGGAGAGCGAGTAGGAAGGAGGGGAAGGAGAAAAGGGTGACGGAACCAAGATGTCTGGATTATATAGTGAAGAGTCTCTGAGAAAGAAGCCCCTCCAGGTAGAAGACAGGGTATGGCAGCCACTCCCTGCAGCAGATAGGGACTTTAACAATGGTATAACTTTTTTACTTTTTTTTTTTTTTAATCGGTCCTCTTCCCCCATCTTTCATTATTTCTTCATATCCGTGCTGGTACACACTCACAGAAATGATGACAATATAATGGCTGTGTGCTTTGGATCAGACTACATGCTGCTCTCAGATATGATTTAACCACCAAAGGATCCCAACAAAATTGACAGTGATTTCACAGAACTTGCCACTGTCACTGTGGCATTAGGAATTGCTTGAGGACTTGCCATCAGTTCACTAAGATGCTCTGGCTATACTTCTAACTTCTAGCATTTTACAAATTTAATGAAATGGGTTCATGAACTATGTCTCCTATGCCCTCAGATTCCTCCATTTCTAAAACAAGACAGAGTTTGAGCACATTTAAAATCTAATTTAGAGATTAATTTAGTAGTTATTGGTCTACTTGGATTTATTTTGTACTATTTATATTTTAGCAAATTTCACACATGTGCACCTGGATAAAAATAACCATATTCTGGATATAGTTCCTCTAGGAAAATATAACCACAATTATTATATTATAACTTATTTTTGTTTTCTGTACATATTATGATGTTTTAATGTATATCTGGATGTTTCTTGTTGGTACTGAATTGAATAATCTGAATGGAAATTATTTTCAAATTATATTTTTGCTATAGAAAATTTCAACTATAAAAATATAGAGACAGTTGTATAATAACCCTTGTTCTATCATTAAAATTTAATAATTCCTAATTCATGTCCAAGAATTTTTGTTTGCTCAGTCATCAACCCAAGAAAGGCCAATTGGAAGAGAATACACAATTGAAGACCAGACCCATGACTATGTTAGTACATCATTCCACAGGTTTCCTTTAGTGATCAGATATCAGTGTCTTGAAATTCATAATTATTTTATAAGAAGGAAGCCTGCAGCCAATTTTAATTCCTGTTAACTTTAGTCTGAGATTCTTCGACCTTTTAGAGTATTCAAGTGACTCTACAATTAAATTAACACCTTATTATAGAAGAACAGTTATCTTAACATGATATCAGAGAAGAAATTATGATTGCCATTATCTTTCTGCACACTCCTTCGTTATCATTTGTATTCTGTAAGGAGCTACCATGTTAAAATACATTTGTATATTTAAAGGGAAAATGGTAGTACTCAAACTATATTGAGTTCAGGTCAGAAGGCTATAGCTTGTAATTTGTTTTTATCTATGCATCTTGGCAAATCATTTCTTTCTTGGTCTATATCCTCTTATGAAAAATAGATAATTTCTCTCAGGCAAAAATCATTAGATAACATATAAAGTATTCTGTGTGATGGTTCATATAAAATAGATGTGTGATTCAGCTCACAGTTTTTTTTAATTTTGTTATTATTATTATTTTGTTTAAGAACCATGTCTAGTTCTAAGTGAAAAATGTATTATCTGTACGATGAAAAGTTAGTTTTCAGTACTATGCTGGCCCTTCCTTGTTCTACCACTTTCTAACCACTCATTGAAATGAGCAGCCAGAAAATAAAGCACTTAAATTATGAGATCTATACAACAGTTGTACATAACTGAACATAAATAATATTTTGGTTATGAGCAAAAGCACAATATTATTAATTTATGGAAAATATATAATTTTAAAGTTTAAATTCCTTGGGATGCTAAACATGAGACTCTGAAGAAGGGTATGAACCAAGAGAAGCTTGCCCTCCCAGCACGGTGTCCTAAGAAGACGCTGCTAAGGAGGGCTGCGAGGACACACTGCAAACCACTACTGGGTCTTCACCACTCGTGGGTGTTGCCAGAGTTGAACGTTGGAAACAAGCATTGCAATTAGAATATCAATGTAATCGCTTTACAGAAAAGAATTTTCAGTTCAAAATCAGACGTTTTAAAGGAAAGCATATTTATTATAATTTGATGATAATGGAAATTTGATAATGAAATTCTATAACTCGTCTCTAGCTGTCTCACACACAGAGATAGACATATCATTCTTTCTGTGTAATTCTAATTTACTATTACCTGTACGTCAAGAACAAAGGTGAACGTGGCCTTTCTACCTACTCCCTGTGGAAGGAAATGGGAGTGTTCTGCTGCTGGTGATGAAGAAAACTCAGGGTTCCAGGGTCAGGTAACATCTAAACAAGATTTTTTTAATGTTTTCAAACGATCCTAACGTATCAGTTCTGATAAGTGTCACCTACCCTGCATTATGTTAACTGCTGTTTCATGATAGGATATAGGAATTTGATAAGCAAAAGCAACACAGGGAACACAGGAAGTCTTTCAATGGCTGGGTGTTCTGCAATTAATTGATTGTAAAATTATGAACTGAGCTTTATATGACCCCAGCCGAGGAGCAGTTTTGAAAGTTGTAAACACTTTGGTTTTAGGAGACTGAAAGCCTTTTAGAAACAATCTTAATTCAAAGTCATGTCTTGATAGTAAGAATGCAATTGTTAGTCAAAACAAAGCAAGCTGGAAAAACATCAAGCAGCATAGAGTAGATACCTTGGGAAATGATTAAACTCTAGCAAAAGAACCAGGCACTAGTAAGGAACATTCATCTCATGTTTAATAATAAAACACTGTCTCTGTCTAGGCCCATCATGAGTGACCATTCATTAAGAACTCAAAGAAATTTCTACTATAGTTTGAGTTTAAGATCTCTAACACGAAAAAAAAATCAATCCTAAAGAGAGCATAGTGGTTTGAATAAAAATGTCTCCTGCGACTAGATTCCTAGGTTTGTGTGCTTAATCACCACACCTGATTAGGAGGTATGGTCTTGTTGGAGGAAGTATGTCCCTTGGGGGTGGGTTTTTAGGTTTCAAAATCCCAAGCCTTACACAGTTTCTCTGTCTGTCTGTCTGTCTGTGTTTCTGTCTCTGACTCTCTCTCTCTCACACACAGACACACAAACACATACACACACACAAATAAGAATGTAAATCTGGTAAGCTCTTAGCTACTGCTCCTGTGCCATGCCTTTCTCCTCCCTGACAAGATGATTAAGGGCCTTGAAAACTGTAAGCAAGCCCCCAATTTAATACTTTCTTCTTATATATTGTCTTGGTCATGATACTATTGCATTAGACTACAACAGTAAATAAAAATTATAAACAAAACAAATATAAATAAAACAGTAAATAGTAAATAAATTAAAAAACAAAAGAGAGAGGTACCCAGAATGACTTTGGAATTTACTTTTATTTTTCTGAATATGCTGGAGGACAGTTGCTCTAAGAGAAAGGATGGTGGAGCCTATATACAAAATTCCTACCATGTTCCTCAATAACATAATGAATTTACTTATTGATTTACTTTGTGTCTTGATGCTTGGACAGGGATTTAGGCTATGTATTGATCACTGAGGGAAGAAAGGCACTTGAAAATCATACTCAGTATGCAGATAATCAAGGGACAGGCTGCATAAATAATTATGGTTAGTTACTGTGTCATTGATCAATGTAAACTAGACAAAGAAAGGAATAGAATAATGACAGACTGGATTTGAAGTCCCATAAAGTAGCTGAATTGTCAAGATGTTCTCTAGATTATGCTGCTATTGTATAAACTCAAAGTCACAGCATGTAAAGCTTCACATTTTTAAATTCAAGGAAACATGTTTATTTGTGCTACCTACTGATTTTTCTCACCTTTATCCTCCAATTTTGCTGGCTTCAAGAACAGTCACAGTAAAGTGTACTGTCCATCACTGTGATGAGGTAAACTCTAGTGTTTTAGTGACTTTTCTGTTTGCTGTGTAAAAATATCATGACAAAATCAACTTAAGAAAGAAAGGGTTCATTTTGGCTTGCAGGTCAAAGGTGTACTGCAGTTCTTCAGTGGCAAGAACATGAGGTAGCTACATATTCTGCACATTCAACAAAAACGCAGAGAACATAGAAGGCTTTTGCTCAGATGCTGGAATGAAAACCCTCCTGTCTGGCTCTGCCTTGGGTTAAGAGCTGACAACCAAAATGGCACACTTTATCCCTTATTAGATTAGCAGCATAGCACTGCCGCCACTGCTTTGAGTAATGTGGTCTTCTTCAGGAGACTATCCTCCAACTGCAGCCAGCACTATATTATAAACACAAATTTCTACTTCCAAATACCTGCTTTGGAAGACTTCATTCCAGGCAAGAGAATCTTCAGTAAACTCTAGATAACTCTAATGAAAATATTGTGGTTGCTCCTATTTCAGGCCTCCATTTGGTGGCACTGACAATCAGGAATATGCAAGGTTTTACTGGGTAGAACTATAACTCTAGAAATATATGTGTCATGTCCTCTCTTCTGGCTTTATAAGTTAGTTTTTTTGGCATTGGTCCAGAAATCTTCTATAGTGTATACTGATGCTATTTTGCATTAGACTCCAAGCACGAAATCACCTAAATGCTTTTTTGCCTCCTTGTGGTCTTTATTACAGGTAAAATGTTTTGAACTTGATGCATGAAGAGCAGACAAAAATTTAAATACTGTAGAAATAAAGTCAAAGTAAGTTAAGGCAATATTTCTTGCCTACACCAATGGAGTTGGGTACACTGCCTACTAGACTATTTGGCTATTGCCAAAAGAATAAAATTTAATGAGGCAATATTATTCACTTAGAAGGTAAAGACATTTAACACTACAGGGATCATTTAACAAGAGGGCACTCTAGCAGATTAATCTGGTGGCTATGAATGAAGATGAAAGAAAACCGAAAATGTCTACTATACAGAGAGGGCTATAGTAATGGTGATTTTACTCTATAGTAATAAATAATTTTAATATTCTTGAAGTGAATTGGCACTTATCAAGATCATAAGTGACTTTTGTACTGAAAATTAATGGCCATGTCTCATTCCTATTATTCAACTTAGCAGGCAAATGATATTAAGTTGATTATATCTTTCTAAAATCATTTTCATCCACTGGCCTCTGTTTTAATACTTTGTTCCTTTCCCTAATACATCCTTAGTGTTCACATCTTTGCTCAAGCTCTCTAGAAAACAAAGCTTGACACAATTGACTTTGGTGACAATGTTGTATTAGAGAATGAAGTTCAAGGCAAGAAGGAGGAAAACTGAAGAGGTGACAACAAAACAAAAGCAATACAGTCAAGTTGCTAAGAGACAGTTTCTGAAAAAACACAAAAGACTGAATGCTGTTTCTCAAGAAACAGCTCGTCATTTAAAGAAAAAAAAAACAGAACAGAGTATCACAAGAAAAACTTTCAAGCTTAGTGTATTCTCATGACAGCAAAGTAAAGATTTTATTCAATGTACTATCTTTTATTTTCAAGATTGCCTTATGGTAAATGATTTCTTCTGGACTTGAGAAGATACGAATTCATTGACTTAACAGCCAATATCTACACATAAGTGAAACATAACATATTTTTCTTTTGCAATCTGGGTTACCTCAGATTCTAGTTTTTCTAGTTCCATCTATTTGACTGATTTTTTTTAAATGACTAAGTAATATTCCATGGGGTAAATGTACCATATTTTATTCATCCTTTCTTCTGCTTAGGGATATCCAGGTTGTTTCCAGTTTCTGTCTATTATGAATAGAGTTGCAATGAATATGGTTAAGCCAGTGGTAGGATAAAATTAAATTTTGAAAGTGCCCCAAAGTGGTATAGCTGGTTCTTGAGGTAGATCAATTTCAATTTTCCCAAAGAAACAACAAACTAATTTCCACAGTGTCTCTATAAGTTTGCACTCTCATCAACAATGGATGAGTGTTCCCCTTACTCCACACCCTCAACAGCATGAGTAACTATGTGTTTATTGATCGTAGCCATTTTGTTTGCATTTCCCTGATGGATAAAAATGTTCAAAATTTTAAATGTTTCTTGCCATTTGAATTTTTTATTTTGAAAATTTTCTCCATATATTTAATATGTACCCCATTTTAAAATTTGGGTTATCTGTTTTCTTGTCACCTAGGTTTGTTTTAATTCTGTATATATTTTAGCATTAGCCTTTTATTGTATGCGTGGTTAGCAAGAAAACCTTTCTAAATCTTTATACTGCCATTTTGCCTCAATGAAAGTGTCTTTGCTGTGCAGAAGAATTTCAGTTTGATGAATTTCTATTTATTAGTTGTTGATTATAATACTGTGCTAATGCTGTTCTGATTAAAAAGTATTTTCCTGTGCCAATGAGTTCAAGGCTATTTTCTACTTTCTCTTCTACCAGATTAACTGTATCTGGATTTATGTAGAGACTTCTAATCCATTTTGAGTTGAGTTTCATACAGGATGATAGGTATGGACCTATTTGGATTTTTCTTCATGCAGCCAGCCATCCAACTTGTTCAGCACAATTAGGCGAAGGTACTGCCTTTTGTTCAGTATACATTTTGACTACTATATTAAAAATCAGGTGTCCATAAGTGTGTGGATATATGTCTGGGTGTTCAATTTGATTCCATTGATCAACATACCCATTTTTGTCTTGATACTATGCTATTTTTTTATTATAAATCTGTAGCATAATTTGAGGTCAGAGATGTTCATACCTACAGAAGTTGTTTATTATTCAGAAAATTTTTTTAATTTTTATTTTTTATATTAATTACAGTTTATTCACTTCATACTCCAGCTGTAGCCCCATCCTTCATTCCCTCCCACTCCTACCCTCCCTCCTTCATCTCCTTCCATCCCCCTGGCCAAGTCCACTGATAGGGGAGATCCTCCTATCCTTCCATCTGCCCCTAGCCTATCAGGTCTCATCAGGGCTGGCTCCATTGTCTTCCTTCATGGTCGGGTAAGGGTGCTTCCCAGTCATAGAGAGGTGATCAAAGAGCCAGCTCCTGAGTTCATGTTGTAGACAGCCCCTGTTCTTCTTACTAGGGAACCCCCTTGGATAGTGAGCTGTCATGGGCTTCATTTGTGCAGGGGTTCTAGGTCATATCCAGGAATGATCCTTGGTTAGAATATCAGTTTCAGAAAAAAACCCTGTGCCCATATTTTTGGTTCTTCTGCTCTCCTTATGGAGCATCCTGTCCACTCCATGTCTTACTTTATTTCATAAGAGTTCCTGCACTCTGTCCAAAATTTGGTTATGAGTCTTAGCATCTACTTTGATAAACTTCTAGGTAGAGTCTTTCAGAGGCCCTCTGGGTAGGCTCCTGTCCTGTTTCCTGCTTTCTCCTTCTTCCAAAGTCCATCCTGTTTGTCATTTTGAGTGAGGATTGATCATCTTACCCAGGGTTCTCCTTCTTGCTTGGATTCTTCAGGTGTGCAGATTTTAGTATGTTTATCCTATATTATAGGTCTAGTATCCACCTATAAGTGAGTATATATTGTGTGTGTCTTTCTGCTTCTGGAATACCTCACTCAGGATGATCTTTTCTAGATCCTACCATTTTCCTGCAAATTTCATGATTTCCTTGTTTTTAATTGCTGAGTAGTATTCCATTGTGTAAATGTGCCACAATTTCTGTATCCATTCCTCAATTGAGGGATATCTGGGTTGTTTCCAGGTTCTAGCTATTATGAATAAAGTGTTAGCTATCTTTTTTTATGTTTTCATATGAAGCTGAAAATTGTTACAAACTGAGGGCAATTTCCCATTGCCAATGACAGCGCCTACATTCTGAGTTGTGTAGCATGGAGAAGTTAAGCTGGTGCCTACATAGAACTTATATATTATATACTAGCACCTTTAGTACAGGAATTACTCTGTGCTCTAAAAGAGGGAAACATAAACAGCAATTCATTCACAAACCATTAGATGTATTATGATGTCTTTCCTGATATACTTAACAACAGTGGCATAAAGCTTGTTGGAGTAAACAATCATTATCTCACTGGACTTAAGGCCTACTCTATAAGATGCATAATGACACTGCTCAGGTGACCAAGAATTGGAGAGTAGATAGCCCAGGGACTTATGATAGGATCAAAGTTCTACAAAAAGGAAGCAAACAATAATACCCTCCAAACAAACCAAAACAACAACAAAACCATGAGCTATAAAATGACCCCTAATGACATTCTGCTATACTCAAAGATCAGTCCTTTGCTCAACTACCATTAGAGAAGCTTCCTCTTGCCGCAGATGGAAGCAAATAAAGATGACCACAACCACATGTTATGCTGAGAATCAGAGACATTGGAATAATCAAACTTAAACTGGATTTCTACATCAAATTCCTCCTTTTTTAAATTTAATTAATTATTTTTTTATTAATTACAGTTTTTTTTTCACTTTAAATCCTAGTTGTAGTCCCCTCCCTCATTCCCTCCCAGTCCCACCCTCCCTCTTTCCTCTCCCCCCATGCCCCTCTCCAAGTCCTCCTCCCCTTTCATTTGACCCTAGCTTATCAGGTTTCATCAGGACTGGCTGCATTGTCCTCCTCCATGGCCTGGCAAGGCTGCTCCCCAGTCAGGAGAAGGTGATCAAAGAGCTAGCCACTGAATCCATGTCAGAGACAAATTCCTTCCTTTAGGAATGAAGGAACACTAAGGAAGAGGAGGCAGAAAGGGTGTAAAAGCCAGAAGAGATGAAGGATAACAAAAATAAAGCCTTCTAAATCAATAGAATTGATGGCATATGAACTTACAGAAACTGGGCAGCATGCACAGGAACTGCATGTGTCTGTACCAGATTGGGAATGAGAACTGAGAGAAGTAGACCTACCTACCACTCCCTGCTCCACAAGTTATCTCCAATTAAGAACAACTTGCAAATGAAATTTTAGTTTTCTCCAAGCAAGTCTCACTGGGGAAACAAATTAATCCTAAGGGTAGGCTGCATGCTCAGCAGTAGATGATCAAAAAAAGAATTCACTGGTATCATTGGACGTTCCTTGTCACGTGTCATGGCACTTTTTTAAATCTTATTGTGGGCAGTTCCAAGCTGGGGGCAACCAGTGTGTACTGTCTCCAAGGAGCAAAAGATCAGACTACAAAATTGGTGAGTACACAGGTGGCTGGCTCCAAAACACGGACTTTGGTGCTTCCTGGACTGGAAGGGACATCCCAGGAGTTGGAGATGATAAGATCCAGGACCCCTCCGCCCCATGGCCATTTCCCTGGTCTAGGAGTCATGTTCTGTGAGCCCCCTGCCCTTTCCCCATAGTCCATCAAGTGCAGGTCCTAGTTCCAGCTATCCTATGCTCCAGCAACCAAAACTTGGACATCCCCCACTCCCCTGCAGGCAGTGTCTGGATCTGGATTCCAGGGAGAGCATTCCAACCTCCAAATCATGGTTCTACTGTTCTCCTGTGGAGACAAGGTGGACAATCATATGGAATCTCTGATTCAAGATGGCAGAGAACAGATGAATCTGAGTCCCAGGAGCTCAGCATCTGCTAGGCCTGTAAGCTGCAGCTGAGGCCCCCATGGCTGCCACCTGACATTGTGACTGCAACCTGAGACACCAGAGCCCTAGGGCTACCACTTGAGATACCAGTGGCCCCCTGCTGCCTCCTGAGACACCAGAATTCCCACAGTTGCCCTCTAAGATACCTGCTGCTGCACTCACTCTTGCCTGTGAGCCTGCCTTAGGTGACAGCCATGCCTGAATGTCTACCCTGAATGTCTACCAGAGCGCCTGCCCCTGCTGTCCAAGACACCTGCCCTGCCTTCCAAAACACACATACCAGCATGACTATATCTGAAATGACAGCACCCATTCAGTATACCCTGGGCCTCTCTCATCATGAAGACTACGCCAGACTCCAGAGACAGGCCCTGTCCTGGTTTAATCTCTTCTTCATACTTCACAGTCCTAACCTTTTTAGAGAATCCTCTCTAAGGTAATTCTCTGGATTTCTCCAGTTACCATTTACCGTCTATAACTAAGATCTTCATTTGCCAGGGCTGTTAATATTTGAAGCTGAAATGCTCACTCTTCTTAAATTTGCGTATGGAACTCTTGGCTCCCAAATAATTGGACTATTTTGGGAAAGTTCTGGCACATTTAGGAGATAAGAAAAAAACTAGTGGAAGCAGGTAATTAGAAGTGGTGGGACTGTGATAAAGACAGAGCATATGGGTATTGCCTTGCTGCCTTCTTCTTTGTCCACCATTTTGACAGTTTTAAGGCAACAAGACACATCAACAATCATATGGGAAAATGAGTCTTTATGAAGAATGGTCTGGATTAAGCTGATCTGTAAAGGGTTTTCTTTCTTTTTTTTTTAAGGTCATCTATTTTTTTAGATTTTTTATTAATTATACTTTATTCACTTTTATCCCCCTGTAGCTCCCTCCTTCCTCTCCTTCCAATCTCCCCCTTCTTCCCCCTTTTGGTTAATTGATGTGACAACCATCCTTGAATGTGGGTGGTATCATTGTGTGATCGGATCCCTAGAACTGAATGCAGAAAAGAAATTAAACTGAACACTAGCATGTGTGCATTAAGTCATTGCTCTCTGCTCTTGACTGTGGACGTAATGTGGCCAGCAGCTTCACTCTCAGCTGTCTTGACTGTCCTGCAGTGATGAATTCTAACAAGGGCTCAAACCCCTTTCTCCCTTAAATAGCTTCTGTCAGAGTATTTTATCACAGCAATCAGAAGGGAAACTAGATCAAGCATGATATAAACTGCTTGTCCCATGCACTGTTGTCACCATGACCTGAATTGTCACAGCACGTGTTCCCCTGGTTTACAAAATTCTTGGGACAAAATGCAAAGCTTAGTTCCTGAAAGACACCCTGCACCAACTGAGCTACAGTCACAGAATTTTAGGCAAAAGTCTTTTGGGGGTTATATTTAATTGTGTGTGTGTGTGTGTGTGTGTGTGTGTGTGTGTGTGTGTGTGTGATGCTTGTGGGGGAGTCATGCCTGTGTTTGTCACATTATGCATGGGGTGGTAAGAGGACAACTTTCAAGAGTCTTGTCATCTCCCACATTGTTGAGGCATGGTCTTTCATCTCTGTTGTGTACTCCAGGTTGACTGGCAAGGGGAAAGTGGTTCTCTCCTTCCACCATATTGGTCTCAGAAGTTGAATTCAGTTTGAGGTTTGTTGTCAAAGACCTTTACGCACTGAGCAAAAATGTTCAAAACTTTGCAAAGATCCTTTGCATCTTTCTTTCCAGAGCAAAGTTGTGCCAAATAAATCAGTCATGATATGTACAAGGAGCCTGGTTTTGACTTTTGGCTTCTCAATAATCTTTGGAAGTGACTTCTATTTTATGTACTTGAGAAATAATCCTATATCAGTTCATCAGTTAGCCTCTTAGTTGAATGTATATGTGTGACTCAGGTATCTATCTCTTCCAAACTTTGTATTACAGTTTGTGTATACAACTGTTCATTTATAAACACCACCTAATCTACTGAAATAGATCAAAATTAACAAATATCAAGATATTCAGTTTGCTTAGACCCTTAAACTACTACTTTTTGCTGTATTAAAATTATTATTTATGCACATGTATACATTACCTCTCTCCCTCTCTCTTTCTGTGTGTATGTGTGTGTGTGGTGTGTATACAAGCATGTGTACATCATGTTGTCCATGCGGCGGATAGAGGACAACTTTGAAGAATATTGTCCTCTCCCACCCTTTTGAGGCATAGTCCCTCTAATTATGCCTCTACTGTGTACTCCAGGATGGCTGGCAAGTGGGCTGCCAGGATAGCCTACCGTCTCTGCCTATCATCTCTCTAATGCTAGGATTACAGATGCATGTAGATTTGTCTACCTTTTTATTTTTTTAATGTGGGTTCCTGGGACTAAACTCAGGTTGTAAGTCTTGTGCCAAAAGCATGTTTACCTAGAGAACCAGCTTGCTGACTCATTGCAAATATCTTTACCTCAAGCACTCTTAGTACTCTCTAGTTACATTTCCCTTATTATTTATATTTGTAGTTGTAATTGTATTGTGATCATTTTATTGCAATTACAGAAGAACTCTTAGTCACTGCCAACATTAAACTTTTTTTTTTATTTATCTCAATCTTGTATCCATAACAAAGTATATTATTTGGCATCTAGCCATGAAATTCAAAACTATTACACTCATTTCCTAACTCTGTCTATATAATTTCCCATCCCATCCACCCCAATATGCTGTAGAATAACTCCTACATTATTCTATAGTATAGAATATATTGCAAATCCTCAGGTATATTGCAAACCCACTCTATATTTTATCTGGAGAGAGTGATTAATGACATTTCCTTCTTGCTTTGACTTTTGTCTCATTTATTTGTTCTGTGCCTGTGTATACAGTTGATTATGAAATATGTGAATTAAAACAATTTAATTTATTTCTTAAAATATAACTTTCACTATCTTTCTTCCAAGTCAGAAGCTAATAATCAAATTTTACATTGGTGTTCTTAGTGCTGGACTCCCCACTTCTTGTTCCCTCAGATACTGGGATGTAGACTCTCAGCATTTCTTTGAATTAACATTTCCAGCATGTAATCTCAGTACTCTATAGCTATTGTTCCCTTATTTTTTTAATTGTACTTTTCCTTGTATTGTGATCATTTTGTTAGAACTACAGAAAAGCCCTTAATAACCACCAACATTAAGCTCTTCTTTCATTTCTCTCAGTCTTGTATTAGTAACTAAGTAATATTTTTTGGTTTTGTAATAGAATTTAACATGATTTTGAAAATGCATTTTTTTTTCAGTTTATACACCCTGCTGCTCTATACAAAAGTTTTATGAAGATTTAAGGACTTTGAAGGGGCACTAGTGATATCTATAGTAAACCAGTTAACTAGCAGCCAACAAGTCCTTAGTCCAGTCCCCAACACTGGAAAAACAAATAAACAAACAAAAATATATGATATTTTCAAATATGTATACCAAGAGTAAGAACAGTCTGATATATACTAGCATATTCATGATAATATTATATACTATGATAATTTAGTCTTTCAACTTGGCAAAACCTTCTTTTAAGATACAGAGGATGCATCTAGCCCAGTGGTCTTCAACCTTCCTAATGCTGTGACGAATGTACTCCTTCATGTGGTGATAACCCCAAGCATAACTGTAATTTTGTTACTGTTATGAATAATACTGTAAATATCTGATATGCAGTATATCTGATATGTGACCCTCCCATTGGGTTGTGACCCACACTTCGAGAACCACTGATTTAGGTATGATAGAATGAGAAAAGGAACACAAATGTCAGTAGCAGTTAGGAACTATCTATTAAGCAACCTGTAACACTTGTTGACACCAGTGAAAAGCCGTTTGTGCTTTTGCTGTAGAGTTCACATCAAAGCGGCATTGGTTTAGTTTGTTCTATCCAACTGCTTTAAGCCAACTACTAAGGTATAAACTTGCACTACTGGCAGACATTAAGCCATGCTAATCACAAATTTTCTCCATAAAGATTGAGAATTAACTTCATACGTTTTTAGTATTAAATCCAATTAATTTCCCTTAATAAAATGGTTTCTTTACGTTAGAGTAACTTCATATTCTAGCTGAAGAAAATATAATTACCAAATTACAATTATTGCATTAAGACTCTTAATTTATTACCATAATTTGAATGCTTTTTAAATATATTTATGTATGTATGCTAATAGGCAAAATCAGTGCATACCAAATAGCTTCAAATAGATCTTCACACACTTATACTGAAATTTGAGGATGGTCAGGCTATATATTCAACTAAAAATAAGTTATACAAAATACTTTCTGCTTCTTATAGCATAATTGACAAAACTATACATTCATGGCATAAAATGTAATGTTTTGATAAAGGTAAACATTGTGAAAATTAACAAAAACCACACTTCATTAAAGTTACTCTGAGTTCACTTAATAGCTATTCTCAACATTAATTTTGAGACTGGGTGTCCCTCTTGTAGTCCTGGCTGGCCTGGAACCCATTGTGCAGATAAACTTATTGTAATCCTCTTGTCACCGCCTCCACATCTCCTAAACTTGTCCCATCAGTTCTAGCTTTTGTTTTCTCCTTGTGCCAAATATTAAGCCCAGAGTCATGGATGGTAGGCAATCTCTCCGTAAGTATTCTCTGTCCTTAGGCTTGAAGAATAAATCAACTCTGGTACTGTGCTGCCCTCCATGCCTTCAGAATCATTAATTTTCTTAAGTTATGGCTTTGACCAACATTTTTCTGGTTGTCCTTTGCCTTCCTGCCTTATTCCTGGGAACCATGATCTAGTTGGCATTTCTGAGTTCAGATTTCTAACGCTCTAAACACGAGTGAGAAGACAGCTTAGTATCTGTCTTTCTGTAGCTGATTTATTCCACTTAGCTTGATATTTTCCATGTTCACCAGTGAGGATGCTGATGATAGGAACTCTTTTTTACTATAGTTGGATTGTGATTCATCATATAGATATGACATGTACTTTTGGCATTCTTCCAGTGATAAACATTAAGGTAATTTCCTTGTTACTCCTACTGTGACAAATGATGCAACAAATATAGAGGTGCAGATTGCTCCGTCCCGCGGGGCTTCAACGGGGTTCCTAAGATGGAGAGATTGGAAGGAATGGGGGGGGTAGGGACAAGGGACACAGGAATAAAAGCCAAGGCTGTTTGTCTGATCAAGGCTTCCGTTTATTAGAAATTTTTACCTGACTTATATAGAGAGAAGGCAGGAAAGGGGGAAGGTTAATCTACTGCTGCAGGAAATAGGAAGAGTTCTTTCATGGGTTAAATATTGTACCTGCAAGATACCATAAGGATGTTCTCTTAAGAATGCTCTAACAAACGGATGTCCTCACAATCTATCACCCATGATTTAGGGTCTTAGATAACTCTTTTACTAAATAGCTTTAGGTCTCCACTAAATGACCTTTGCTCTCTACTTGGCTTTGGCTTCAGTAACTACCTTTGTCTCCACTAGATAGCTTTAGCTCACTAATTGACTTCAGCTTCCATAGATACCTTTGTCTCCACTAGATAGCTTTGACTTTGGCTTCCGTAAATAGCTTTAGCTCCCAGCAGCAGATATCACTTTTGCTTCTGAATTCATTTTCTTTGGAATACAAACCTAGTAAAAGGATGGCCACATTGTCTTGTCTCTTTTCCTTTTCTCTTCTTTCTTTCTTTCTTTTTTTTTCTTTCTTCTTTCTTTCTTTCTTTCTTTCTTTCTTTCTTTCTTTCCTTCTTTCTCTCCCTCTTTCTACCTTTTTATTTTTGTAACATCCATAAAGTCTTCTATAATGCACCATTTTACACTCACCTTCAGAATCTCATTCCCTTTTAGACCATACTAATACATTTATTTTTTTAATTTATTCATACATTGTATTCCAAAATTGGAAGTGTAATAGACCTGCCACTCAGCTTCACCAGGTACTAACCATGCTTGTTTAATTTATGCACACTTCAACTAAACCCTCACATCTCAGTTTATTTTAGGCCTTTTATTTTCTTGATAAAGAAAGATATAGACGTATTGAGAAGCAAAAATCTTAACTGTACAGTTTGACAAATTCATCCATATAATCTAGGTTTCTTTAAAGAAAGAGATGTTTCAATGTTCTCTAGAAGATTTTCTCATTTTCTTTTTTTTTTTAGTTAATACTTTTATGATTTTTTTCTTTTTTTATTTTTTATTATTAGTTACATTTTATTAACTCTGTATCCCAGCAGTATCTGCTCTCTCATTTACTCCCAAACCACCCCTCCCTCCCTCATCTCCTCCCTGCCCCATTCCAAGTCCTCTGATTGGGGAGGACCTCTTCCCCTTTCATCTGATCCTGTTTTATCAGGTATCTTCAGAACTGGCTACAAAGTCCTTCTCTGTGGCCTAGCAGGACTGCTCCTCCCTGCCATTGAGTTTCTGTCAGAAATAGTCCCTGTTCCCCTTCCTATGAGAAACCAGTTGGTTACTGAGCTACCACGGGCTTCATCTGTGCAGAGGTTCTAGGTTATATCCATACATAGTCCTAGGTTGAGTGTCAGTCTCAGAAAAGACTCCTGTGCCCAGATATATTTGGTCCTTGTGGAGCTCCTATCCTTTTCACATCATACAAACTCCCCCTTCTTTCATATGTTTCCCTGCACTCTGCCGAAGGTTTGGTTATGAGTCTTAGTATCTGCTTTGATACACTGCTAGGTAGATTCTCTCAGGGGCCCTCTACGGTAGGCTCCTCTCCTGTTACTTGTTTTCTCCTATGTCCAATGCACTTCCCATTTGTCTTTCTAAGTGAGGATTGATCATCTTACCCCGGGTCCTCTTTCTTGTTTATCTTCTTTAGGTGTATAGACTTCGTTATGTTTATCATATCTTATAGGACTATATGAGTGAGTATATACCATGTGTGTCTTTCTCCTTCTGGGATAGCTCACTCAGAATGATCTTTTCTAGATCCCACTGTTTGCCTGCAAATTTCATGATTTCCTCATTTTTGATTGCTGAGTAGTATTCCATTGTGTAAAAGTACCATAATTTCTGTATCCATTCCTCCGTTGAGGGACATCTGGGTTGTTGCCAGGTTCTGGCTCTTACAAATAAAGCTGCTACAAACATTGTTTAGCAAATGTCCTTGTGTACTTGAGCAAATGTTGGGTATATGCCTAGGAGTGGTATAGCTGGGTCTTGAGGAAGCACTATTCCTAATTGTCTGAGAAAGCACCTCATTTTCTTTTTTGTCTTGACTTTGGATAATTGCCTACTAGCTGGAATGAGGTGCTGTGTGGTTTGGATTTACATTTTTCTAATCACTAGTGATGCTGATGCTGACCACTCTTTCATAAATCTATTTGCCATGTGTTTTTGAGAGAAAATAAATCTACAATGGTTCTTTATTCACATTTTAAACTGAGTTGCTCTTATTTTTAACCATCAACTTGTAGAATTTCCTTGTACATCTCATATGAAAGTGTTGTTTCAGGCACAGTTTACAAGTCTATCTGAGTTGCTTTCTCATTGTCTTCATTGCTTCTCTGCTGTTAAGATACTTTTCAGTTTGTTGCAGATTTATATGATTAACCTTGGTTTTGTTACTGGGTTTTTGTTGTCGTCTTGGAAGTCAGTGCCTAATCAATGTCCTAGCCTGTGTTGATGGTACAGGACTGTAATCTCTGCACTGTTGAAACTGAGATGGGAGGGTCTTGATTTCAAGGTTGGCCTAGCTTACACAATGAAACACTCGCTCTACAATAAAAAGTAATAACAATTAGAGCCAAACAAATCTAAAACATCAATTTTATGGACATTTGTCTACTACATTTTCTATTTGTTTGTTATGGTCATACATAAATTAAATTTTAACCTATTATAAATTTATTTTGTGCAAAGATGTTAGATAATAAACTAATGTGACTATTTTTAAAATGTGGTACCAATTTTTTTTCTGAAAAATTATGGACCACATTATTGTTTCTGATCATATATGGATGCTGCAGATTAATTAACTGTGGAGTAAAAGAGCTTATTTAGATCTTTAAATTTGTTCTTTTACTATAGGTTTTTATGGCAAGAATAGTCATTTTAAATTTGTGTAAGTGCTTATGTGTGTATGTGTGTGTGTGTGTGTGTGTGCATATGTGTGTGGGGGATGGGTGTATGTGATGTGATGTGAATGCAAGTACACTCTGAGCCCTGAGGTATTAGATTGTTTCTCCTAGAACTGGAGTTACAGGTGATTGTGAGGTACCCAATATCAGTGCTGGGATTCAAATTCAGATCCTCAGAAAGAATGCAGTTAACCACAGAGCCATCTCTGCAATCTCAAACAAACTTTATTGATTATTATGCCATTTTTATGCAGATAAATCTAAAAGTACAGCGTGGTTTGTGCTGTTGTACACATGATGCTTCAGAGACTTTTGTGGCTTCACATAAATTTAAATTTTTGTCCTTTTTTATTCCCTATTTCCTTAAATTTTCCATTGAACTTGAAAAGGGGTTATTTTATATACAGATATCTTTGGACATATGACCATCTATATAATATTGATTCCTCTTTTCCATGGACACAGCCAATGTTTTTATATTCTTCTGTGTTCTTCATTTTCTTTCATTGCTGTAATAAGACCCCACAAACAAAGCAATTTATAAAATAAAACATTTAATTAGGGCCACATTAATTCCAAGGATTATTATCTATGACAGTCATGGCAAGGAGTATGATAGCAGTCAGCCAAGTATAACACCACATGAGAGCAAGAGCTTACAGCTGAATCAAAAGGAGAAGGCAGAGAGACAGGGAAAGAGAGGGAGAGGGAAAGAGATAGAGATAGAGAGAAGCAGAGAGGAGATGGGTGGGGGGAGAAATGAAAATATTATGGACTTTTGAAATCTCAAAGTTCAACCTCAGGGACATACGTTCTTCAACAAGGCCACACCTCCCAATTCTTCCAAAATAGTTCCACTAACTGGGGACCAAGTGTTTCAACATATGAGCCTGTTGGAGCCTCTACTATTCAAACCACCACACCAAGTTATTACTCCTTCAAATTTTTACTGGCTTTGATAAATTATCTGTATTCACCCGTATCTTTTTGAGTTTCTTTAAAATCATTATGTTGAACTTAAACCATCAGTTTCCTTGACTAGGATGTCAATAATGATATTAGACTATACATGTCAGGAGATCCAGGGTTACAATGTTTTATTACATTACTTTGTTACTTTATTGATATATGCATACTCTTTGGAGTAATCCACTTACTGGCTTTATGTGGGTGTTTTTTGTATTTACAATAAAAAAACCTTCATATGCAAGTATGTCCTAGAGTGTCATTTAGCAGTGTTTTATTGTGTTTGGTTCCATGAGTTATGTGAGCTGCATAAGATCAAAGAATATGTGTGTGTGCCTATGTTGAGGAACTGATGAGATTTCTCTGGCCCCTGGAATGCAACTCTCACCTATCTGGTCTGCCAGCACCTTTGTGTATGGTGAACCTCAGTTTGGTTGTGTCATACAAATTTGCATTCTGTGGTGTAGAGCCACTTTTGCACATCCATGAAAGTCTGGTGTGGCTGGCATTGTTACAGATGTGAGGTGTCTATAAGTGATGGGACAGGACCATTTATTGGGCATTTGTTGGTGCATTTCATTGTATCAGTATAAAGGACTGTGTCATCTCAGTATCTGAGGATTGTTTTGGGGCTGGACTATGTTCTGTACTTGAGCATGTTAATTATCAATTCCAAAATCTCTCTGGTTTCCTTTAAGTAACTTTGGTAGAGATAAGGTATCCTGTATAGAGAATTTAGTTGAATCTGGAAAAAGTCGTACCAGTTGACAATTAGATTCCTGGAGTCATGAAAAAGTGGAGGAGACTGTACTGCTGCTTTGTGTATAAGGATACAAGAATAACTTTTTAAAAGACAAGGTTTCATGTAGCATAAGTGTATTATGAATTCCCTGTGTAGCCAAGGAAATGAGACTCTCTTCCTATCACTACCTAGGTTCTGGGATTACAGGTACAGATCTCTGAACATTGATTTTAATGTAATGGTGAGAACAGAGCTCAGGTCTTTGTGTATGTTAGCCAAACACTCTATTACTTTCACACACACACACACACACACACACACACACACACACACAAACCACAAAACCTTTTGATTAACTTTCTTTATCTTAAATTACAGGACCATATTTTTTTACAGTGTATGTGGGTAATAATTTCAGTGACTAATTCTATAGTTTTGTATTATTAAGTAAATTCTAAGTCAGCTGTATGAATTTAATGCTTTGACAAATTGAATTAATTAAAACACCCAGCAAGGATTAAAGTGACATTAATATACTACTGTTATCACAGTGATATGGGTTTATTTAACATAAGTTAAATTGTCACTGTCAGGTAGAATAGACACATGTGAGACAATTTTAGTGGAGTACAATTGGCCATCTCTCTCAAGCTCATCTTGTGCAGAAAATGCAGAATGCTGATAATGGGAAGTATTCTACATTATTTTGAAAGTTTCAGTTCCAGGAAAATCATTGCTGTCTTATGTTCTATTCTTCATGGGTAATGTTAGGACAGTAGTCATTCCCTTTTTTATTTTGTTTTTGTAAGTTATTGTTATTTGACTGTAATTGTATATATTTATGGAATAAAATGTGAAGTTTTGCTTTTTCCACACCTCAAGCAAATATCCAGTCAAGGTAATTCAAATATCAATCACCTCACCAACATTCTTCTTTTTTGTTTTGCAGCTGGAAGATGAAAACTGTGATATTTTAGCAAACATGAAATATTCAAAGTGTAGCTATTAACTGCAATTGTTATGTACCTAAGCAATCATCAAAACTTTTCACCCCATTAAAGAATAGGGTTACTGTGATAAAGGAAATGCCAGGAATAGCAATAGAAGTATTATATCACTTACATGTGCTGTCTAAAACGGCAGATCTTATAGGAAGGAGAATAAAATGGTGTTCATTAGAATCTGAGGGTGAAGAGGAATGGGCAAAAGTGTTGATCAAAGAGCTGCTCTCTCTCTCTCTCTCTCTCTCTCTCTCTCTCTCTCTCTCTCTTACATTTTAAATGCATTTTTAAAGCAGATGCTGAGACTCATATCCAAATTTTGGGCAGAGTACATGGAATATTATGAAAGAAGGGTAAGATAGAAAGACTTGGAGGGGACAGGATCTCTACAAGAACCAAGAAATCTGGGTACTTTTCTGAGACTGATACTTCAACCAAGGACCATTCAAGGAGACAACCTAGAATGCCTGCACAGATGTAGCCCATGGCAGCTCAGTCTTCAAGTGGGTTCCCTAGTAATGGGAATAGGGGCTGTCTCTGACAATAACTCAGAGGCTGGCTCTTTGATCACCTTCTTCTGAGGGGGGAGCAGCCTGACCAGGCCACAGAGGAGGACAATGAAACCAGTCCTGATGAGACCTGATAGGCTAGGGTCAGAGGGAAGGGGAGGAGGACCTCCATTATCGGTGGACTTGGGAAGAGGTATGGGAGAAGAGGAAGGGAGGGTGGGATTGGGAGGTGATGAGGGAGGGTGTTACAGCTGAGATAAAAAGGGAATAAATTTTAGTTAAAAAAAAACTAAAATAAAATTATATTACTTCCTCACTTCCCTTTTCTCCCAGGAATATCAGTGGATATGTTAACATGGAAGGCGAAATTTCTTTCTGGGGCTGTATCCGCACAGAGGGGCAGTCAACTAATGTCTGCTGGTGGAAGGATGCTCCCAAAGATGAGCCCCTAATTGTCCTACACAGTGTGGTCAGACCCGAAAGCATACGTCCTCTCTTTCTTTTTTTTTTTTTTAAATTTTATTTCTCTCATTAGTTACATTTTGTTAATTCTGTATCCCAGCTGTATCCCTCATTCCCTCCCCACTCCCACCCTCCCTCCCTCATCTACTCCCTACCCCTTTCCAAGTCCACTGATAGGGGAGGACCTCCTTCCCTTTCATATGACTCCGTTTTGTCAGGTATTTTCAGGACTGGCTGCAAAGTCCTCCTCTGTGGCCTAACAGTACTGCTCCTCCTTTGGGAGGTGGGGAGGTCAAAGAGCCAGTCATTGAGTTCCTGTTAGAAATAGTCCCTGTTCCCCTTACTATGGGAAACCAATTGATTACTGAGCTATTATGGGTCACATCCGAGCAGAGGTTCTAAGTTCTCATGGTCTTTGGTTGAGTGTCCATCTCAGAAAAGACCCTGTGCCCAGATATGTTTGGTCCTTGTGGAGCTCCTATCCTTTCCACATCAAACTCCCCTTCTTTCATATGATTCCCTGCACTCTGCCGAAGGTTTGGTTATGAGTCTTAGTATCTACTTTGGAACACTGCTAGGTAGAGTCTTTCCAATGCTTTCTGGGGTAGACTCCTGTCATACGTTCAATGCATATCTCATTTGTCTTTCTAAATGAGGATTGATCATCATAACCCGTGTCTGCTTTCTGGAGTATCTTCTTTAGGTGTATAGATTTCATTATGTTTATCATATCTTTTAGGTCTATATAAGCAAATATATTCCATGTTTGTCTTTCTCCTTCTGGGATACTTCAATCAGAATGATCTTTTCTAGATCCCACCATTTGCCTGCAAATTTCATGATTTCCTCTTTTTTGATTGCTGAGTAGTATTCCATTGTGTAAAAGTACCACAATTTCTGTACCCATTCCTCCGTTGATGGACATATGGGTTGTTTCCAGGTTCTGGCTATTACAAATAATGCTGCTAAAAACATGGTTGAGCAAATGTCCTTATTGTGTACTCGAGCAAATTTTGGGTATATGCCTAGCAGTGGTATAGCTGGGTCTTTAGGAAGCACTATTCCTAATTGTCTGAGAAGGCGAGAGATTGACTTCCAAAGTGGTTGTACCAGTTTACATTCCCACCAGCAATGGAGGAGGGTTTCCCTTTCTCCACAACCTCTCCAGCATGTGTTGTCACTTGAGTTTTTCATCTTGGCCATTCTGATGGGTATAAGGTAAAATCTCAGGGTCGTTTTGATTTGCATTTCCCTAATGGCTAATGAGGTTGAGCATGTCTTTAAGTGTTTCTCTGCCATTTTATATTCCTCTACAGAGAATTCTCTATTTAGCTCTCTTCCCCATTTTTTAATTGGATTACTTGGCTTGTTGCTTTTCAGCTTCTTTAGTTCTTTATATATACTAGATATTAACCCTTTGTCAGATAAAGGGTTGGTGAAGATTCTTTCCCAATCTGTAGGCAGTTGTTTTGTTTTGATGACGGTGTCCTTTGCTTTACAGAAGCTTTTCAGTTTCATGAGGTCCCATTTATTGATTGTTGCTCTTAAAGCCTGTGCTGTTGGAGTTCTGTTCAGGAAGTTGTCTCCTGTGCCAATGAGTTCTAGGCTGTTCCCCACTTTTTCTTCTAACAGATTTAGTGTATCTGGTTTTATGTTGAGGTCTTTGATCCACTTAGACTTTAGTTTTGTGCAGGGTGATAAATGTGGATCTATTTTCATTTTTCTGCATATAGACATCCAATTAGACCAGCACCATCTGTTGAAGATGCTATCTTTTTTCCATTGAATGGTTTTGGCTGCTTTGTCAAAAATCGAATATTCACAGGTACATGGGTTTATTTCTGGGTCTTCTATGCGGTTCCATTGATCCTCCTTTTTATTTCTATGCCAATACACAGACGAATAGAATGGGTGTGGAAACAGGAACAAACATTCTGCTGCATCCAACAAACACACCTACGCAACAATGATAAACATTACCTCAGAGTAAAAGGTTGGAAAACAGTTTTTCAAGCAAATGGACCCAAAAAACAAGCTGGAGTGGCTATCCTAATATCTAATAAAATAGATTTTCAACCAAAACTAATCAAATAGAGGGGCACTACATTCTACATTTTCATCAAAGGAAACATTCACTAAGAAGACATCACAATTCTAAACACCTATGCCCCAAATACAAGAGCACCAACATTCGTAAATGAAACATTATTAAAGCTTAAACCACACATTGTTCGCAATAGCCTGATAGTAGGTGACTTCAAAACCCCACTCGCACCAAGGGACAGATCAACTAGACAGAAACCAAATAGGGAAATAAAAGCACTTACAGAGTCCCTAAATCAAATGGACCTAATAGACATCTACAGATCTTTCCACCCAAACTCAAAAGAGTATACCTTCTTTTCAGCACCGCATGGAACCTTCTCCAAAATAGACCATATAGTTGGTCACAAAGCAAGCCTCAACAGATATAAAAAGATTGTATTCTATCAGACCACCATGGACTAAAGTTGGACATCAACAACAATGGAAATAACCAAAAACCTACACGCATATGGAAACTGAACAACTTGTTACTCAATGATAGCTGGGTTAAGGAAGAAATAAGGAAAGAAATTAAAGACTTCCTAGAACTCAATGATAATGAAGGCACAACATACCCAAATTTATGGGACACATTGAAAGCAGTGCTCAAAAGAAAATTTATAGCACTAAGTGCTTTCAAGAAGAAATTTTAACATCACATACAAGTAACTTAATGGCCCAACTGAAAATCCTAGAAAAAAAAGAAGCAGATACACCCAAGAGGAGCAGAAGGCTGGAAATAATCAAACTCAGGGCTGAAATCAATCAATTAGAAGCAAATAAAACTAATCAAAGAATCAATGAAACAAAAAGCTGGTTCTTTGAGAAAATAAACAAGATAGACAAACCCTTAGCCAAGCTAACTAAAAAGCAGAGAGAATCTATCCAAATCAGCAAAATCAGAAATGAAAAGGGGGACATAACTACAGACACTGAAGAAATCCAAACAATCATTAGGTCATACTCCAGAAGCCTATATGCCACAAAATTTGAAAATCTAAATGAAATCGACAATTTTCTTGATAGAGTCCATCTACCAACATTAAGTCAAGATTAGGTAGAAAGACTGAATAACCCTATATCCCCCAAAGAAATTGAAGCAGTCATTAACAGTCTCCCCTCCAAAAAAAGTCCTCTGTTTCTTAAAGCACACACAGAACTCCAAGATATTCTTTAGACTAAAACAAGAATTAAAGTCACTTTCCTAAGGACTGTTACTTGATATACCCCCCCTACTTTTTATAATAGCCCTTTTCTTTCAGAAGCATTCATGCTTTTTTTTCTCTCTTTTATGTCCAGGTTATTATTTTTTATTAATTTCTCTTTACATCCTGGTTGTAGCTCCTTATCTCCTCTTTTCCCTCTCTCTCCCCCTTCTTCTATTCCTCAGAAAAGGGGAGCTCTCTTTCCCATCCACTCCAGCTCATCATGTTGCATCAGAACTGAGTGTGTCCTCTTTTCCAGTGGCCTGGCAAGGCAGTCCTTCTACAAGGAAGTGATCAAAAAGGTGGCAAATGAGTTCTTGTCAGATGCAGTCCCCAATTCGCTTACTAGAGGACACACATTAAGATGGTGAAGATCAAATCTGGGAGAGTGGTGACAAGAGGAACAAAGATCTGTTGAGAAAAGAGAAACTGAGGGCGGGAGTATCTCTGTGACAAGCTGGAGACCTAAATCAGGTCTCCTCACCTAAATGAGGCGGAACAAAAGAAGACATTTCTAGTAGCAGAAGCCATAGAGACAGAAGAAAACACCCCCTAACTAGACTAGTCTCCTTGTAGAGGGAGGGGAATACCAACCTATCCACAAAAACTTCCACCCAAAATTTACCCTTCCTACAAGGTGTGCAGGTATAAAGAAAGAGCAGATAGAGCCAAGATTGAAGGAATGCCCAACCAAAGACCCACCCTATAGGAGAGAGCCAACCTCTGACACTATGAATGATGCTCAGCTAAGCTTGCAGACAGAAGCCTGTCAGTATTGTCCTCTGAGAGACTCTACCCAGCAGCACCTCAAAACAGATGCTGAGACTCACAGCCAAACTTTGGGAGATGCACAGGGCGTCTTGTGGAATAGTAAGAGGAAAAAGAAAAGAAACTTGAGGTGACAGGAGCTCCACAAGAAGACCAACAGATCCAACTAATTAGGGTTCAGAGGGGTCTGCTGAGACTGAAGCATCAACTTTGGACCATGCATGAACTGGACCTAGGGCCTCTACAAAGAAGTAGCCAATGAGCAGTTTAGAGTAGTCATGTTTTTATGTTCTTCTCTAGTATGTACCATATAGTATTCACAATATTCCCTGATGGATACTCTATAATGTGATGCTATGTTGTCACTAATCTTCTGTACCAACCTTGGCTCAAACCAAGCAGTAGTGATGACAATGTCTCATTTATTGAAGAATGAAAGTTATTAATTAGACATTTATTCAAGTAGTCAAGCAAATTTGTATTAAAATAAATTTCCATAGAATTAATATATGGTAGAATTTACTTGGATAAAGAGATGCAAAATTCCAGTGATTAGATTATGTTTCACTATATATACATATGTAGAAGAAGTAATACTTTTGAGAATAATATCTAGATATAGATAGATGTAGATAATTAAAACTGCTTAGACACCTTTAGAGCATAACTTAGAAAGTGATGGAGAAAGGAAGCATTTTGAAATAGCCATAAAATTTGGCATGTTTGTAATAACATAAAAGCAAATTGCTAATGAAATTTTATTCATATTTTTTAAAAGAAATAAAGATCTTCACCAGTTTCAGGTCTATAGGTCTCTGTGTAAGATTTTGCAGAGTTACTATTCAGAGGTTACTTCAACAGAATTTACATATTAGTTTTAGTATTCATTTATGATTACTTAGATTTACATTTTCTGCTTTAAACACTAATGAATGTACTTTATATAAAGTGGTTATGATGGACATTTAACAGACTATGTTAATGAATTCGAACTAAATAAATACTCTATGAGAAAAAGTGTAATGCCTTTCTATTGTTCTCTTCTGATTTATTTTAACTGTAAATTATAACAACATCCTTCCAGAACCAAGGTTAATCTTACTCATAGTATATTTTAATTTAATAGGAAATAATAGTTTCCTGAAGCTCTGTTTCAAATAAATTCAAACACTAGAATGTGAGGAATTCTTTAATGAAAGGCTTCTGACGTGACACCATGGTGCTTACTGTTTTTATATTGTGATTTTCAAGTTTTTTTTTTTTTTTGGAAGAAGTTGCATGATATATAACTTCAGAACTTGAAGCCATCTCTCTTCATTTGTTCTATGGAATTTTAACCTAGTTTTATGTGTATAAATTAGTGTAAACTCTACATCTTTTAAATGACAATCTCAATTCTCCTTGGGCTTTTATTTATATTAAGAATCTTTTATGTGGCTCAGACAGAGGTCCTTCATCATGTATCTTCTTATCTGGAACTTTTATGGAGGTACCAGTACCTTTACTCTTTTCTTGACCACATGATTGATATTGGCTGGGAAAACCTGCTTTCTCTTCTTTTTGTAAGTCAAACCAAGACAGAAGAAAGCAAGAATGGCTACCTCACTCTTTCTTTCAGCTTTTCTGAATCTATGCACACCCAGGTAATTCCACATATTTAATTAAGCTCTTTAGGAATGCATGATAAATTACTCTAACCTATGCAGCATTCTTTTATGAGGGGAAAAACCAGGTGGGGGGAGTGGATTTAAGAGAGAAGAGAGGTACACTGAAGGGTGTAGAGGGAGGTGAAACTGGCTGGAATGTATTATATGAAAGAAAAATCTATTTTCAAAGAATATTAGAAATATATTATCTCTGATTTGAAAGTTAGAATTCCAAAATCAAGGTTTTGGTACAGTTCATGGTTCCTCATCTGCTTTGATCATTTCTTCCTCTTGCTTCCTATACATTCTAATGGCTCATATGTATTGTACTCAGTGAGTCACTGCTGAATAAGCTACAGATTGACTTTATGAAATCATCCTTGATTCTTGTTACATGACTCAGTAGGTTTGTAGGAGTTAGGTGAACAAAGCACAAATAAAACCTTTTGATGTAATAAATGAATCATGCATATTCTTTCAGCTGCTTTTTCAGATCATGCTGAAATACCTTATGAGAACAGAACAGACAAAAATAAATGAATGGAATGTCATTTTTAGTAAGCTATACAGCTGAAGTTGCCTTTCCCCACCAGTGACCTTCATTTCTTATTGATGTGACTTTTAATATGCTTATATTCCCCTGAAAGTTCCCAAATTACAACTAATGTTTGAAATACAATTGAGGTGAGTCATGTTTTGTACTGATTTTTAAATGTTAGTTGACCTTGAGGCTATTTCCACTTAAACTTATTTCAATAAAGAATAAAAATGATTTAGAATTTGAAGCTTTCAAGATTTTATTTTATTTCGGCTTCAGATTATGTGTTTGCTTCATGATGTGTATTAATACAGATAAATGATCCTTTTCTATAACATCATTTAGAAGTAGATTTAGAAAAAATTAAATTTCTTGCTATCTCACATATCAGTATTGAAAATAAATGTTACTAAAATTTTAAATGAAGAATCTATTTCCTGGAGAATGTTAACTGATTGATAATAGGGTAAGAGCTCATGACTAAATTGATTTTTTGTTAAATATTTCTTTTATATAATACCTATGGAATTTACATTTTACAATCTCTTGTTTGGCAAGGTTTCATGATGCCATTTTCTGGTCATGTGATATTTCTGACATGATTTTTACCTGTGCTTTGTGTGGCGCTATTGTGTAAGCCTGAAATGTATCCCAAAGGCCATGGGCCAAAAGTTCTTATCATTACCCAGTGCACAAACATAGACTGCTAGGAGTGATGCAGCCTTTCGAGGGGGAGACCCATTAGTAGAAGGAAACAAGTCACTGCACTCGCTCTCTTTCCCTGTCCTCTCTCTTTCTTGCTACTTCTCTCTCTCCTCTGTCTGTCTGTCTGCCTCCTCTCATTCTCCTGTCATTCTTCCCTGGCATGAAAGAAGCACACTCCAGATACCACTGATGTTCTGCGTCACCACAGTCCTGAAGCCAGTTGAGAGTGAAACTGAGATTGAGTCCAAATCAAATTTTCTTTTCTTTAAATTGTTTCTCTTATACAGTTTGTCAACCCCAAACCAGCTTACACAATGGTATACAACATATAGTATACGCAGACCATAACTTTTGATACTCTAACATTTAAAAACACACACAACTAATAAATGTGTGGTGGAATGTGAACACAAAACTACCATACTTCATACCTACTTTACGACTCCATTAAATTTGCTAGGAAAACATATTTTTTTAAAAGACAATTTAATTTTTATGTGTACTGAAAACAAGTCAAATATGATTTCCCTCTTGTTGAAGGAATTTTAAGTCCAATTAGAGCAAGAGCCCACAGCAATAGCCATACTAATGTGGACAGAAAAAAGCCCACAAGGTATCAATCCCACACAAAAACAATAGGGAATGGAGGAATGCTAGTGCATGAGGAATAGTCTCCACAGGGACAACACAGTAATTGGTTATCCAGTACCAAGTGGCCAGCCCTGAAACATTCAAAGAAGTAAAATTTTGATAACTGAGAAGACTGTACTCATATGTAGGAATATGTATGTGTGAGTTTCACACATACACATATACATACATGTATGTAACAACAATCAATGAAAAAAAAAGCCATGAATTTGTAAAATAGCAAGCAGGGGAATGTAGAAGGCTTTGGAAGGAAGAAAAGCAAGGGGAAATGATGTAATTATAATATATTGTCAAAAACAAAAAGCAAAAAACCCCCCACAAAAACAAAAAACTATAATCAAAGTTTCTGCCTTAATTTAAAAGTCTGTTTACAGGTTCTTTATTATACTTTTTTTTTTACTTGTGAGAGAGTTGTTAATAATTTTATATATTGATAACAAACTTAGATAATTTTTAATGGAATATATTATTTGAGATGCCTTGAGTGGAATAAACATGTTTTTCTTACGTAGTCTGTAAGTGTTGTTTGCACTGACAGAATATCACTTTAGATTAATTCATGTGAAGTCTGGATTCTTGCTGAATTATGTATTTAAGCAGCAAAGGTTCTTTTGGACATATCTCATTAATCATTTAATTAGCTCATGAATATGTCTGCTATCCTGCCACAGTCACTATGGAATTAAAGGGGATTTTAATTGATGACAGAAAACAAGTAAATTTAATTATGAATGAAGTCAGGTAAGGAGAGGCAAGAATAAATAATTATACATAAAATTATTATATAAAATTATATAGAGATATAAATAGATATAGATATATTCCAAAAAAAACTTTCCAAACAAATGAGGTGAGAATATAACAAATTAAGTATTAATGAATCTAAGATTGCAAGTTTTTAGTAAATAAAAACTCACACATTTTTTTGTACTGATGGTTAAGTTAAAAAAGAATTCACGGTATACTTTTGTGTAGTCTTAGAACTGAATTGATTGGAATTAGTAATAGTGAATGAACTTTAAAAGTAAAGAATCGTCTTTAAAGTTTGGTAATTTAAACATACTTTCTTGGATAGTCTGCAGGGTAGAGCCTTTCAGAGGCCCTCTGTGGCAGGTTCCTAGTTTGTTTCCTGTTTTATTCTTCTTCTGATGTCCATCCACTTTGCCTTTCGGGATGGGGATTAAACATTTTAGTCAGGGTCCTCTCTCTTGATTAGTTTCTTTAGATGTACAGATTTTAGTAGGTTTATCCTATGTTATATGTCTATATGAGTGAGTATATACCGTGTGTGTCTTTCTGCTTCTGGGATAGCTCACCCAGGATGATCCTTTCCAGGTCCCACCATTTACCTGCAAAATTCATGATTTCCTTATTTTTCATTGCAGAGTAATACTCCATTACACTGAGACTTATGGCCAACTGTTGGGCAGAGTGCATGGAACCTTATGTAAGAAGTGGGAAATAATAAGATCTGGAGAGGACAGGAACCCCACAAAGAGAGCAACAGAACCAGAAAATTTAAACACAGGGGTCTTCCCAGAGACTCATACTCCAACCAAGTACTAGGCATATGTACTGAAAACAAGGTTATGGAGATAACCTAGAACCCCTGCATAGATGTAGCCCATGGCAGTTTAGTGTCCAAGTGGGTTACATAGTAATGGGAAGAGGGACTGCCTCTGACATAATCTGATTGGTCTGCTCTTTGATCACCTCCCTCTGAGGGGGTACAGGCTTACCAGGCCACAGAAGATGAGAATGCAGCCACTCCTCATGTGATCTGATAGACTAAGATCAGAAGGAAGGAGAGGAGGACCTCCTCTATCAGTGGACTAGGGGAAGGGCATGCGTGAAGAAGGGGGAGGGAGGTTGGAACCAGGAGGGGAGGAGGGTGAGGCTATGGGGGGATACAAAGTGAATAACGTGTAATTAATAATATTAAATTAAATTTAAAAAGTACTTTCTTTGTTGGTTTTAAAAATTATTATTGATATTGGAGAAACCTATGAATTATTATGTTAAGATTAAAAATGATATGATAGGAATGGATGCAGAAATTGTGGCACATTTACACAATAGAATACTATTCAGCAATTAAAAACAAGGAAATCATGAAATTTGCAGACAAATGGTGGGGACTAGAAAAGATCATCCTGAGTGAGGTATCCCAGAAGCAAAAAGACACATATAGTATGTATACACTATAAGTGGATATTAGAAATATAATAGAGGATAAACATACTAAAATCTGTACACCTAAAGAAGCTAAGCAAGAAGGAGGACCCTAGGGAAGATGCTCAATTCTCATCCCGAAAGGCAAATGGGATGGACATCAGAAAAGGGAGAAAACAGGGAACAGGACAAGAGCCTACCACAGAGGGCCTTTGAAAGACTCTATCCAGCAGGGTATCAAGGCAGATGCTGAGACTCATAACCAAACTTTGGGCAGAGTGCAGGGAATCTTATGAAAGAAGGGGGAGATAGAAAGACCTGGAAGGGACAGGATCTCCAAATGAAGAGCAACAGATTAAAACATTTTGGACACAGGGTTTTTTTCTGAGACTGATACTCCAACCAAGGACCATGCATGGAGATAACCTAGAACCCCTGCACAGATGTAGCCCATGGCAGTTGAGTATCCAAATGTTTTCTCTAGTAAGGAGAAAAGGGACTGTCTCTGACATGAACTCAGTGTCAGGCTCTTTGATCACCTCCCCCTGAGGGGGAAGCAGCCTTGTCAGGCCACAGAGGAAGACAATGCAGCCAATCCTAATGAGACCTGATAGGCTATGGTCAGATAGAAGGGGAGGAGGACCTTCAGTATCAGTGGACTTGGGGAGGGGCATGGGATGAATGAGGGAGGGTAGGATTGAGAGGGGACTACAGCTGGGATACAAAAATGAATAAATTTTAATTAGTAAAAATAAATTAGTTATTAAAAGTGATGGTAATTTTAGGAAATATTTATTCTTTTGAAATATTTTGCTATATTAATTAGCATATGTGTGTTTGTTTATGTATGTATTTGTGTTTGTGTGTGTAGGTTTGTATGTGTGTATGTATGTTTGTATTTGTGTGTGTGTGTGTGTGTGTGTGTGTGAGTGATTAAGTGAGTATAAATGGAGGAGTGCTCAGAGACACTAACAGGATAAAAAGCTGTTGGATCACTTGAGTTGGATCACAACCAGGAGCTGATTTACAGGCAGTTATGAACCTGCTAATTTGAGGACTAAGAACTGAGTTGGGTCCTGTGTAAATCAGTGCACCATAAATGGAAGTATGAGAAAATAAACACTGGAAATAAAAATTAGAATTAAACACTGAAAAGCAAATGAAATTCTTCAATCAAAATTACAAAGTATTAGTTGACACTAAAGGACCAGAGGATATGTTTAGGAGTGGATTAGGTGCTCTGGAAATAATGGAATGCTATGTTTTAGGACAGTTCAGACCCTAAGTTCATATTGTGGAAAGAAGAGAAAAAGTTCAAGCAGAGAAGAAATTCTGCAGTCCAGAAGTGATGTATAATACATGTAATAGAAAGTAACCACATAACATCTTATAAAATTAAAAAGTACTATAGAGAACAAAGATATAATTGACAGATTTGAGTCATAAGGAGTTACACAAAATTCAGAGGTTGCAACTGATTTGCAGGATACTATCAGTGGTTAAACTCATCAGAATAGAAATGATAATTTAATGTAATCAAACCAACTAAATGTAATTTTCAGAATCTTCACTCTCACAAGAGAATGACTTAAGACATACACACATACAAGCTCACAGGCACACATCACACGTGCACACATGCATACATATATTTATATATGTAACTAAACTAGTATTTTTTATCTAAGTTGTTTTGCCATTCCATTATTTGAGAACCATTAGCTTATGGATGTCTCCATGTTATACTGCAACTTTTGGACTTATTAAAGAGCATAGATTCTGTCTTGTTTACTCTTTGTTAATCCAGAAATACTTTGATTAGAGCCTGTCATAGCTGAAGACCATACCTGACTACTGTAAGGCTACTAACTGCTTTCTGTTGTCAATGATACTGTCAGTGGATTAGACTGAACTCTCTTTCTCCAGGCTCACTCTAGGATCACCCTGTGATGGCACAAGATCACTATTAAAGTGGTGATCAACAAAACTCAGATTCTGGAGGGCAGAAATTTTTCAAAATATTACAATCTAACTATCATTATTCACCAGTATATTCATATTGTTTATAAACTGAATTACAAAGGACTAAAGCTATATTGTTCACAATTGCCATATCTTTACTTAAATAGATTGTATTAGATTGTCTAAAACATTTTATAATTCAGATTAGTTTTAATTTGTTTTTATAATTTTTGTGTCAACTTGAAATATCATCTTACCTCCCAATGTAGTTTTTCATTTTTAGTATCAGGGTATGCATGATTCAGATTTTCTGAGTAAAATAAAATTCTTTGCTACTATGATTTTCTGACAAAGATATCAGATCAAGATTTTTACACTATATGTACATTAGCATTAAAAATATTTCATCATATTCAACAAGAGTATTTCACATAACTAATCACAGGAATGATTTATTAATTCTAATACATACATATATATTAGAATTATATAATATATATATATGTGGAACATAGAAATATGCAGAAGTTGTACAGAATACAAAGTAGGCTGAAAACTGCCTAAAGATCAAGTCATTTGCATTGCTACCTGGCTTTCATTCTTATCATTCTGAATCCAAAGATATAAATGGTGTCTCAGTCTGTTTCTTGTTGCTACAGTAAAGACCATGAACAAAGACAACTTGGGGAGGAAAAGGTTATTTTATCTTATAGCTTACTTATTGAGTAGGGCTGGGCAAAGAACTCAAGGCAGGAACCTGGATACAGTCACTGAGGCAGATGTATAGGGGAATAATGCACAATGGTTTGGTCATCTTTGCTTCCTCAGCTTGTTTTTTTATACAATCTGAGGTAGCACCACCCACAATGCGGCCTTCCCATATCAATCATTAATGGAGAAAATGTCCTCCAGAGTAGCCTAAGGAAATCAGACAAAGACATATCTCAACTGACGTACCTCTTCCCAGAGGTAATAATGAAAATGAAAGGGATAATTGTTCCCTTGTCAACTTGACATGGTAATATATTATTAGTAAGTCAATTTATACCCAATATATTACATTACTATCAATGATGCTATATAAAAGAGTAAAAAACATGATAGGGTATAAACCAGAGATTCAAATGTACAGAATTGTAAAGATAGAAAATTTAACTTCAGGTACTTGTTTTCTCAGAAACAATGAGTTACATTTACTGTGTGTGGTGATAAAGCATGATTGAATTTACCAGTTTTTCCATAGATACATGTGTTTGACATGATAGTTTAATATACAACAGAACTTTTTAAATAGTATAACCTATGATTTCTGCATGCAGTAATTTCTCCTGTTAGAGATTAAAAGCTATTCTGGGACTTGTCAATATTTAAACAAACAGTTGTTTTCGATAATTTCATCCAATCCTAAGTGTAACAGCTATCTCTTTATTCTTAAATAAATCTTTCTTAGATTCCTCTTAGGTTAGAAAGTCATTTCCCTTCACATATGGTAGAATTGTTTCCAGTCACATCCGGTATTTAGTAACTTTATAATCACGAAATGTTTTATTTCCTGATGTTAGATGAATTAGCTATCATAGATTTTATTCAGTGCAATATTGCATTTGTAATATTATATACATTTGGAAAATATCTTGAACATTCAATATTGAAAGCTCAAAAACCTTTCAAAAACACTTTTTTTTTTCTCTAAAGACAACTTTATTCCAGTGTACTGAAAGGTTTTACTTAAAAATAAATTTCCTACTTCTAACAGGGAGATGTCTACAATTGTCCCTTTGCAGAATCACACCCATGGCTAACATTCCTTATGCTGTCAGGATTGCATTTCAATTGTATTTAGATGAATTCTATGCCAATTTACATTTGACTCAACAATATGATCCTATTAATCTGTGGCATACTAGTTTGGCAGCCTCATTCTTCCTCTATCACATCTAGACAGCTGCATTATCTTGATTTATGGCTTCTGAATGACAGTGGCTCCACAGAGCCTTACACTTTGTCCCAATGAATTGACTTTGCATCATCATCAAAGTGTGTACAATACATTGCATCCAAAAGACTCAAACAGAATGTTTACAAGATGCTTAAAAATTGGATTTTAGCTTTGTGGCTCTGAAGTGAGTCCAAGATGCTACATGTAACTTCACATTTATATCATCCAGTCTCTCTCTTAGTTTATCTCTGTTTTTAAAACATTAAAAATACATACCTGGTGAGGCAATAAAATGTGCAGGATCTCTAAACTGACAAATAGTACTCCGTTACAAATACCATTTGTCTTTATAGCATTTTTTTTCCAGACAGGGTAAGTAGTTTGTTCATACTCAACAGCCATACTGATGAAGTTTTCACAGTAAGCCACAAATACGATGCATATAAGTACTCACTAAGAAGAGTCATTTTCTTTCTTTTGACTTTTAGTAGTGGATTACTCAGGCACTTAAAAACATCAAGGCAATGAGATATGTACATTTCAAGGTGTATCTCCTTTCAATAAACATTTTGCCATGTGGTTCATTTGTAGACTTACAGAATTAAACAAATGCAAATCAGAATAATGATGTTTATTCTGTTATGTTTATTATCCTCCATATACCATTTCTCTCATATTTTGGTCAGAAGTTTCATAAAGTAGAAGTTACTGTATATCAAACCCCCATGTCAACCATGCAAAGCAGTGATTTTATTTTGCCATTCTGCTAGTCTCTTAAACTTAGTATTAACTGGTGAAAGATAGGGGAAACTCACATATCATGGCTCACTTGAAACCAGAAAAAAGCAACTTACTTTATTTCTTTACATAATTATAATTTTCATCAGTTGTATTTTGGTTGAATACAGCTCTAATATATGATGTTAATTTTTCTAGCAATGTAAGTATGGATGTTCTATGGAAAAAGTTGATGTTTTCCTGGTTCACTGAATGGGAAGACTCAAGATAATCCATGATATATACTCATAACTCGGCTAAGACATATGTATAACATGAGTATATATAAAACTTTTTTATATATACAATTTGTTACTTTATTGGATAAGCTTAATATATTATAGTAAATATATGATAAATTTCAATGAGGTAGAACATCAAAGAAATCATGTTTCATGTGAACTAATCATTTTTCCAGATCTTCTAATACTTTAATTACCTTCCTTAGTAACAATGATACAAAATTCTCTATCAGTACTATCATATTTCACCACAAATCTAACAGTTTAAAACCAAGCATGGAGCTAGAGAGATGAGTTGGCAGTGAATAGATCTTGCTGCTCTTCCAGAAGACAAGAGCTCAATGATTAAAATCATGTCAGGTGACTTACAACCTCCTATGATTCCAGCTTCAGGTGTTCTAATGCTTTCTTCTGGCCTCCATTAGCACCTTCACATAACTGCACATACACATACAGGTTTACATACATACACACAGATAAAAAGCAAGCAAACAAACAAAGAAACAAATGAAAAAAAAAAAAAAAACAAAACCCACAAATAATAATCCATCTATATGCAAATCAAAAGTACAATTGAGATCTCACTGGATTGAAAGACCAAAGAATTAAAAATTAGTTTTTTGGGAGATATTGAATTGAAGTTTAAAGCACAAGCCTGGACAAAAGCCAGACAGGTGGTGACATGGTCAACCACCTGAGGGGAGGAACCAGGCTTACCTCATTCTTTCCTGCTCTCTAGAGATACAGTTGCTAGGAAACCTGCCAAGATGGACTGGGAGGAACCAGTTAAGAGATACAGTCTCCTGGCAACCCATCCAGACAGCCAGACCAGAACCCTTTATGTACTTGGTGCCTAAAGTAAACCAGTCATTTCAAAAGTCAGTTTTCCTTATCTAATCGTGCAAAGGCTTGGAGCCCCCCCATCCCCGCTTGTGGTTTTGACTTTAAAAACCTTGTTTTCCTAGACCTTTGGGCCCCTCACTCTTCCTCTTCACCAGGGAGGCTGCTGCGACACAGACTCGAACATGTATTAAATAAACCCTCATGTGTTTTGCAATGGACTCGATTTTCTGGTGGTCTTTTGGGGTCTGGCGATCTGGATGCAACAATTGGAGGTCCCACTGAGTTTCTAGGATCCCCATCTTCCAGAACTTTGGTCCAGAGGGCCCAGTACTGGCTGGTGAGTGTTTTGTGTCTCTGTGTCTCAGTGTCTCTGAGCAGTATCCATGTATGCGTCTCCTTTCTGTTCTCTGGTGTTGGTTTAAACAGCAAGATGTGGCTAGGAGTGGATGCACTCAGAGGTCACAGTTACCTGGGTCCTGGCAGACATTCCTAGCCCTGGGGTGGTTGATAGAGGGTCCACCCTCCAATTGGAGAGTTTTGGTGGATGTGGAATCCCACCATCTACTCTCATTTCTGTGTTTTGGCTTCCGTGGCAGGGAAACCAGAGCAGAAATCTGATGTGCTTGTCTTTCTATTTTGTTATTTTGTTATGAGATACTTTTTCTGGTGGATATTGTGCCTGTCCTGGAGGAGGAACCTATTTCAGCTTCATATTTCCTACCACCAGTGAAAGTGAAAACCAAGCGCTTGTTTCTGTTTTTTGTTTGTTTGTTTGTTTGTTTGTTTTATTTTGTTTTCAGTTGCAGATCTGCTACTTTGCTCCCATTTGTCTATCTTGTTCCTTGTGTTTGTGAATCTTTGTATTGGACTGTGGGACTGTGACTGATGCTATGGGACAGACTTCCTCTAATCCCTCCCTGTTCTTCCCTACCCTTCTACCCATGTACCATTCCCCATTCCCCCTCCTCTCCTTTCTCTGCAGCCAGATGGTAAGAGAGGGCAGGGGCTCTGGCAGTGGGCAGGGATGCGAGGGTGGGGCTGGGGATGAAAGTTTTGAGACTGCACCTGGCCAGCTAGCAACCACTGCTGAGAGCACTTTCATCATGAACAGGATGGGCTGCTTGAGTTTGCCCAGGCTGATGGGACAAAGTGATTGAAATTATGGCTGGATAGAATAAGAAAAGTTTTTTCTGTCTCTATAAATGTATAGCCCATACATGTTTGTTTTTGACTGATCTTAAATGATTAACATGCTCTGTATGTCCTAGTTATAGATTAACAGTTATTGAATATGTTTAAAGGTTAAATCAAATTCTTGTTTAGAACACATATATGAGTGCATATGTGTTTGTAAGATCAATAGAAGCACAGCTGTTTTTAAATAGCAACCATGTGTCTTGTCATGCAATGTCATGTGCCTCTTCCATCTTGAAATACCACGTGGCATGGGGCAGAACAAAGAAAAAGAACGATTACAGAACCTCTCAGATGAAATGAATTTTGTTTATCATCCTATTTCCTTTTATACTAAGAAGACAAGTCTCATTTTACATTGATATTGATTTTAGAGACTGAGTTGTCTACACTGGTAAAATTTGGTTTTGACTTTTAAAATTATGATTGTTTTGTGATTTCACTCCTAAAAAGGGTACTTTATTTTGATATTGCAAGAACAGATTTCTTCTAAAAATGTGTTTAAAGCTATAGAATGTTTTAACGTTTATCAGGCATTCTAAAATAATGACCTTGGACAGTCTAACAAAGAACTTGGAACAGTTTCTCAGCCCTTTGGGGGAGGACAAAAGACCTTGGTATTTTTTTATTATTATTAATTTTACCAAATGAAACCAAGCCATACTCTTTGAGTCAATTGAGAAAACTGAAGTTTTTACAGTATATCATATCAGGATGGTAAAAATCCATGGAATGACTCAGAAAAGAAATGATGAGAAGGATTTTGATGGAAGTTTTTATGTCGTCTGAAAAGCTAGAAAGAAAGTAGAGACTGGAATAATAAAAATGTTTGCTTAAACTAGAAGAACAGAGGTAGAAAAAGCCTAATCTGAAGGTAAATAGAATGGTATGGAAGGTCAGAGTATGTATAGAAAACCAGAGGGCATATGAACTATATTTGCTTTGGTTTTTCATACCTACAAATATGATTTGAGAAAGGACTGTAAAATATGTTGTTCTTCATTTAAAAGGTTGGTGATTCTTCAATGAGAAATGTTTTCTTATGCTCTTTAAAGGGGGAAGAGAACTGCAATTCCATGTTATCCCAATGTTATAAAGGGTTATATTGAAGTCATTGTTAACCATTATATGAAATATATGTCTGACTGCCAGTTCCTAAGTGAACAGATTAATGCTGTTCCTTTCTGGGTGATAGGTTTGGTATGGCCAGAATAGTTCAAACAGTTTAAAATTGTTCTATGTTGTTCTGTTATGCAGTTGGTTCTAAAGTTTATTTGATTACAATGTTAGAACTTAGTTATGGGAAACTGTAAATGAGCCACAGTGCTATACCATGTGAGGTATTAACACCATCAGTAACACCTAATGGCTATGTTTTATATTTTCAGCCATAGCCTGTAATTACATGAGGCTAGACACCATGTTTCAGGGGTAAAGAGGGTGGAACTATGGCTTTACCATCATCTTTGTTGAGGGCTGCCAGCTGTGTTCAGTTCCCTATTTATTGCTAATTGAAACTTTTGTCCTTTAAGCTTTTTGCTGTTCAGTTTTAATACAATGTGGTAGGATCAACAAGACTTGCTAGCCCCTCTATGACCTGCATCTGATTAAAGTTATGCTAATGACTGCAGTTGGTTACAAGACTGAGCCTTAGCTAGTTTCCTGTTTATGGTTTGAAGGTTAAATCTAGGATGGGTAACTATGAAATTTTCCTACTTGATGTACTTGAAATAGATATGGTTCTAAAATACTTATCTAAGGAATATGCCAGAGTTAGCGATTATAACATTCTGTTTTATAGGATGCAGTCTAGAGCAGATAAAGATTAAAAAAAAAAGGAGTAACTCATATATGCTGGCCCTCAAGCTTGTCAGAGATCTGATGAATATGACATTTAATGTATGTAATCCTATTATGACAGAATCCCCAAATCCTGGCAATAGCTCCCCAAGGTCTCCAAGAAGATTTGGGCACAACGACAGATGATTTTGACTCTGGATTGTGGTATACAAACCAGTGGGAATAACTGCCCCAATTGGCCCACTGCTAGGGCCCAGCCTAAACTAGAGACAAAGCTGTGGACACCTGGAGAGTCATTGTTTCAAGTTGCTGAAGCCTAGGTGAGGTTGGTCTCTTGTGTTCTTTTTTTCCACAGAAAGAGTCTCTCATCTTCTGTGCCTAATGGGCAGATCACCTCTGCTCATGATGCCGTGAGACACAGGAGCCTGGTACAACTGCTTAGGTGGTGGACTGACTAGTCTTTTCTGTCATTTTGATTGGTACACAGATTGATACATTTATTTAGTTTCTAATTTATCCTTCTCTGGTCTCTGATCACATTGATGGCTAAGCTAAGCTAATGGTAGCTTTACAGCTAAAGAGCAGACAATTAGATCCACTGTTAGTTCATTGGTCAATTCACTAGCTAGCAAGAACTACTAGGTACTAGATCTTTTCCTTTAGAAAGGCAAAGAGGTTAGCCTTGCTCACAAGCATCATGTTAATTGTCTGTGTCTTATGGTGACTAACTGGATAGAAAGATATAATATTTATGTAAGGTCTGAGAATATAAAAGTTTAAGTTATGAGAATATTAAGAAGTTAAGGGTCTAGGAAAATGTTTTAAAGTTGCTAAATGCAAGGAAGATTGGAGGGTCTAAGCAGGTGTTTTAGGTTTATGAATGTAAATTGTAATGACATAAGAAAGTAATTTAAGGCATATTGAAAATGAGAAATATATCAGATTTCATCTTCCTCTCTGCTATTGTTGTGCTTATATTGTTATAAGATTTTAGAAGTTCAGAATTTTGACATTGATCAGTAGAGTCTTCATAAATTGATGGAGCATTGACTGCTTATTATCCAATCACAAGCCTGAGGTTTTAATTTTCTTTTGGTTGTCTTTTGGAGATAGACTTAAAGGTGCTTTTCATCATACTAAAAACATCTGGCTAATGTGCACATCTGACATAAAAGCCATAGTTTTTACTAGTTTTTAATGGTATAAGTCTACTTCTGCTGTCTTGTAGACACCTGTTACGTCCTTTTTCTAAAGTATGGGTCTCAACACAATGGTTATACTGCTATACTTCCTTTTGTAAACTAAAATTCATATGAGTTTCAGAATACCAAAAATTCATGAGACCTGGATCTGGTATATCTCAAACAGACCCCAGATGAGTTTTTACCTTGGTCCTGGGATTACTCACTTTCCCATTTACTAGACAAATTTTAACTTCTGTGTATAGTCTGAATTTGTCTCAGCAGATTTCACCTGGATGACAGAATATATTTGGGGCTCAGCAACGGACTACAAGCTGAAATCTGGACTTGCTGGAAGCTGAAGTAAACCAGTCCAGCTGATATGATGGCTCCATGTCTCTTAAACTGTATCACTAATTAGATACTGCTCCCTTGTCCAGCCTTTGGCTGGCACTTCAGCCTTCCTAGGCCCTGATGTCAACAGTCCTATTGTCGAACTGAAGCAGTTTCAGAAGAAGAGAGCTCTGCCCATAATCCCACATAATAGGCTGAAATGCTGAGTCAAAAGGGGCTCCCTGACATTAGCTATTATCTTGGGGAAGTGCTGAGCTGGAGCAGCAACTGGACAGAAAGCCTGGAGAGACACTAGAGAGGATTCCAGAGGATGCTTTAAATCCTGGTATAATAGTTCTTGTTGGCTTACTACCCGTTTATCCATCTTGATGGGACCCCTACACATTTTGATTTTTACCTTTGGACCTTGTATTTTAAAATTCTTATGACTTTCATGAAGGAATGCTTGTGAGCATAAAAGTTAATGGTACTCAAATCCCATTGTGGAAAGATAAATCTGGAGGACACCAAAGGTCATATCTGGAATTCCCAAGTTTGGGTCTTCAAATGATCATGGGAAGGGGGGAATAAAAGACTGAATAATTAAAAATTACATGTTTTTTTTTTTTTTGAAGTTATTGAATTAGCATTTAAAACACAAGTCTGAACAAAGGCCAGACAGGTGGCAACATGTCCAGCCACTTTTGGAGAGGAAACAGCCTAACTGCATTCTTTCCTGCTCTGTAGAGATACAGTTGCTAGAAAACTGGCCCAGATGGTCTGGCTGGAACCACGTAAAGAGATACCATCTCCTGGCAATTCACCCAGATGGCCAGGCCAGAACAGTTTATGGACTTGGCGCCTAAAGTCAACCTATCATTTCAAAAGTCAATTTCCCTTACCTAATCGTGTAACGCCAAGGCTTGGAGACCAAGCCCCTCCCCTGCTCCGCATGTGGTTTTGCCCTTTAAAAAGCCTTGTTCCCCTAGACCTCTGCATCACACTCCTCCCCTTCACCAGGGAGGTTGCTCTGACCTGGGCTCGAGCTTGTATTAAACAAATCCTTATGTGTTTTGTAACGGACTTGACTTCTGGTGGTCTTTTGGGATTTTGTGATCTGGTACAACAGAATGAAAATATCTGTGTTTTGGAGAGAAAAAAGCTTTCATTTGTATTTTCCAGATCCTATCCTTGGATTTTGTTTTTCTTCCTGTGCCTTTAAAGCCAGTCCCAACATACTGAGAACTTTATGATGCTTTGTTTTCTTCTTCCAATTTTAGAAACTTCTACAACTATGTTTTACTCTCAGGGAAAACTCAAGACAACCTCCCAACCTCAGTGTTGTTGACATATTACATCAATAAAGTGGATTTTGCTAGGATTACACCATTTTCAGAAGTCTCAGGGATTATGATGTAAATTTTCAAAGGTATCATTTTGTCTACTGCAATAATACTGTCCCGGATTTTTGTCATTCATGAATGATTTCAACACAGCCAAAAATTATCCAGAGAATAACAATAATAAAATAAGTAAACAAACAAACAAAAAATAAATGAAGTGAACTGGGTTCTAAGAAGAAATGAACTTAAAAAAAAAAAAAACAACTATAATTCTGGGGTATAAAGAGATAGCTGAGTTTGGTTCCAGGCAGCTTCGTGGTTGCAAACAACCTTCTCTTACTCCAATACTATGAGATCATACATTTTCTTTTTGTCTTCACAGACACTGTATGCATTGGCACACAGATAACTGTATAAATAAATGAATTAGTTAATTAAAGAAAATCTATAAGTTTGCTGGGCTTATATGAAATTTGTGAAGATTTGGAATATTTCAGACACAGCCAAAGGATGTTGAGTTATATTTAATGTTTTGAAGGAACTGAGGATGTCAGGGATGGCTCCATTTTGTTTCTTAGACTCTATCTTAAGTTGACTGAACTTGGAGTGACTTGACACCCATCTTTGGGTTTCAAGAAGGGCCACATGGCCCTCCACCCTGCAGGTTGTCATGAATACCACAGAATGTGTAAATAGATTACTATAATCAAACCTCCACCCCACAGGTTGTCAGGTGTCATAAATGCCACAGAATGTGTTAATGGGTCCTCCATTCCACCCAACAAGCTATTGTACAGATATCTTAGATATCTGTCGGTTTGGCCAGATAGCTTGGAACAGTTGGCCTAAAGGTAATCTCCATTGCAGAATCCCCACCCCAAACCTATAATGCCTTCCCTATAATGCCAAAGCTTGGAATTCCCCACTTGTCTTTTTTCCCTTTAAAAACTCTGCCTCCCTGAGACTTGGGGCCTCACTTTCTAACCTGCCATGTCAGGGAAGATTTGCTTAAGCTTGAATAAAGATCCTTGTGTGATTTGCAATGGACTTGACTCCTAGTGGTCTTTTGGCATCTCTTGAATTGGGCACAACAGTTTTTAGTAGCCACTCCTGGACAACATCTGTGTTATATTTGTGACTATCAGGTAAGGTATTTAACCAGTTAGACCATTATCTTCAAGTAACAAAAACACTAATAAAGTCACAGCAGCATAAAACCTGAAGTCTTCAGCAGAGATTTGCCCACTTGATCTCACCTATCTATTGTTTCCATCTATGAACTGGAAAATTGCTTTGGTTTATGATTTCCTTCAGACAATTAAGAAAACAGTTTCAAGGAACAGTTTCCACTCCAGTACATCTTATCTGCATCAACTCAAATCTGTGTTTACACTCCACGGTCACTCATATTTGGCTCACATTTTGAATTTCTTATGTCCTTTGAGTTGAAAGCTGTGGCTTTTGTAGTTGTTGAAATTAATAGCTACCTCCTGTGGAATGATCCTGGAGCTTCCACAGCCAGTGTCATCGATATCAGTATCTTACCAGTTAGCATAGGGAAAAGACTGACAGACTTAGATATTTGTAGAATATGATTAATGTAGAAAGTTCCATAAAGGCCAAAGCTATTAATAATGTTGGCATTATGCAGTAATAAACAAACTTATTTATGGCAAAGCAGCTTTATGCACTTTAGACTGAGACAGACACTGCTGATGCCAAAAGAATTGGCTTGAGAATCTCATTGAAATTAGAAAGATTAAATACTAATTACTGGAAGGAAATGGGAGTGCTCATCCTAATCCTTGCCTAACTATGGCTGTGTTTTCCCTTTAGTGCAAATCCATATATGCATTGTTATGCAGAACTATGCCTTCCTGTTCCATAAGAACTTTGCAATGGCCTGTAAAAAAGAGTCAGGCTTTTTTTTTTAATTCCCTTTTTGAAAACTAAAAGATACAATTCTATTAGCTGACTACCCATATACTAAGTCCTAAACAAAGTATAATTGCTGTTATTCTTTGATTCTCTCCTTTAATACTATTAAACTAATTAGGATATGTAATTGCAACTTAATGGAATAAATAACTAAGTCATTTTCCACCTCTCTATAAAGATTCTACTGGAGAGAGATGAGAAAGAGACAGAGACACAGAGGCAGAAGAGAAAGACAGAAGTAGAAACAGAGACATAGAGACTTGCCCATTTAGGATTAATGGCTCTAGTCTCTCATTTGGCTACAAATCACTAGATGAAATCAACAAAACCTTTAGGAAATGCTTTCTTAAATCTGATTACATGAAGTGTTGAGCTGTACTCCCACACAGAAAGCCAACAATGAAGTGAGTGCTAGGATTTTACCAGTTTACTTCTAAGCCTTCTTTTCTTTTTTAAAATATTTTATTTAGTTATGATTTATAAAGTATTTTACCTGCATGTGTGCCTGTATGCCAGAAATGGACATCAGATCTTATTTTAGATAGTTATGTGCCACCATGTGGTTGCTGGGAATTGAACTCAGGAACTTTGGAAGTACAGCCAGTTCCTTAACCTCTGAGCCATTTCTCCATCCTTCAAGCTTCATTTTCAATAGCATGATTGGAGAAAAACTGGAAAACAACCTTAGAAAGATATGGCTTTGTCTATCAAACCTAGATTAATGACTTCTCTGGTTATGACTTAGATAACAGTTTTATAGGAGCAGACGGGTTCTTAAATTGCATTAAAAGCATAGCATGTCAAAATGTTTAAATGTTTTATAAAATATAAAAACTGAGAAACTCAATAACCTAAAATATTCAGTATAAGACCTTCAATTACAGGTGTTGAAAGGAAACTGTGAAGTAAAAAGAAATCCTGGATGTAGGAACAGTACAGGATTGTGTTTTGAAATTTAGTATGCCAAAAGTCAGAGGGATAGTAGGGGACATGAGAATTCTGATATGTCCTTGAATTTCTATTCACTTTAGTAATAAAACTTTTGACACCCAGTTATGCCCATGCCTTCCTAGAAAAATAGACACACACTGAAATTGTTTTGCCTGTGTACTTGGCTCAGTGTGTACTTTATAAATAACAGAGCTAAGTTTGAATAGTTTGTATGAATTGGGCTCATTTTATTATTTTGTGTACGTGCATATTTTTTGTGTATGTGTTCCCAAGATGTGGCCTATAAGCTCATTGCTTAAAAATTGTTCTTCTCTTCAGACTTCCAACTACTAGTGACTATGAATCACCATTTAAAATTCATTAATTTTTGTACATCATTATTAGTCTTATTTCAGATTTCTACCTATTCTTCAGCATATAAATACAATCTTTTTTAAATTACTTGATTTTTCAAAAATATAAATAAATATATGTATGTATGCTGTGTGTGTTTTTGCGTGTTTATGTGTGTTTTGTTGTTTTGGTTTGGTTTGGGTTTTGTTTTTTTTTTTCAAGAAAAGGTTTCTCCATGTGTCGCCCTAGCTGTCCTGGAACTCACTTTGTAGATCAGGCTGGCCTGAAACAGAGATCCACCTGTCTCTTCCTCCCAAGTTCTAGGATTAAAGGCATGTGCCACCATGCCAGGACAAATATGTATGTATGTTTAAATTAGACAATAGAGAATGAATTAAAATTTGTTAAAAAATATGGTTATAGATATTTTGGCCACATGCATTTTGCCTAGTTCTTACTTATTGATAATAGAATATGTTCTACTTTCCTTTCCATTGCAGAATGCTATTCACTGACTTTAATTTCACTTACCACTTATCTGAACTTTATATTTTTGTTTTGGTACAATGTCATGAATGTGTTTTGTTTTTACTGCTTCTTGTGTGCATTATTTCAACTAAATTATTGAAATTGTTTTTTGTGTCAATTATTTGAATTAAAAGCTGCTCTGTTAATGCCTACATGTCATTTAAATATTAAAGTTTTCTATTTGTAAACCTAATAAATTCAGAAGAGAATCAACATTTAGCAGTGAATATGAGGGTGGATTATGGATAAGAATTTATAATTATATGCAACAGAAACTCCCTTTACAATATTTACTTAAGACATAACTTTTCTTCTGCCTAAATTTTTTTAAACAGAAAAATTAAAGGTTTTTAAGTCTGTTTACTGTTGTTATATAACTCCTAGAACTGCATTAATTGTCATGAATTAATATTGTAATACTACATTCTAGAGTTTATTATATTAAATAACCCTAACCCTAGCCCTCACCTAACAGTATGAGTAAGTATCCTGTTCTGGTGGGCAAATACTGTTCTCCTGAAAATGTCTGTTACTTCCTACAGTATTTCTGCTTTTAATTTAATTTTCTTTATTGTTGGAGACTCTCATACATGAGAATGTTTGCATCATTTTTACCCAGTTCCTCCAAATTCCCTACAAGTTTACCCTCAACTGGATGACTTTTTTTCTTTTTTGATGATTATTGTTATACACACACATACACACACACACAAATACACTTCTTACACACTTAGTCCATTTATGTACATGTGTTTAGGGATGACTCTTGGGATTGAAAAGCTGTAAGTGTGCTATTTTCTAGAGAAAACTATTCAAGTCTCGTTTCTGCAACCATATTTTAGAGATTTCATGAGTGTTTTCTGCTTTAGAGGATTTCATAAAAACTTCTGTTCCAATTTTACTTAGCTCAGCTCTTTTATTTCAGGTATATAGTTTTAATTATACCACCTCTAAATTAGTTTGCTACCCTTTTAGATTGTTTGCTATAGTGAGGCTTTTTATGTGTAAGATGTTTATATATGTGCTGAAATACAGTGATTTTCTTAAATACTGCACATCAGAAAATTTTAATTAGAAATGCAAGTTGAAAAGATTTTTTTCATTTATTTTTTCTTTTTTAATTTTTTTGCATATTACAATTTATTCATTTTGTATTCCAGCTATAGTCCCCCTCTCTTGTCCCCTCCTACTTCCACCATTCCTCCCTCTTCTCCTTCCATGTCCCAAAATTAATCAGTCTCTGACAAAAAGATCTCTCTATGGGTGTGACTTTAGCTTTCAACTGTTGGAACCGGTCATCTTAGATGCTCTGCATGCGTGGTGTGATGGGAAGTCTGGTATTTCCAACATTTTCTCACTAAGCAGCTGGTAAAAGCAGCCTAACTTAACAGTGGGATGAAGTTAAGCCATATGCTGAAAACTAGTCTGTGGAGTGTGCTTAGTTGTTACATAACTATAAATCACAAGTAAAATTCTCAGAAATTATTTAACGTTTATTAAGTTAAAAATTCTTCCATTACCTTTTCATGTTCTTAGGGGTTTTAAAAAGTATTTAAACTGTAAACTTTTTATACAGCATATGTTGTTGAGATCAGTGTTCTGTATCATATGATGTCTGAATTTACTGCTTTGGTTCTTAAAAGTAATGTGGAAATGTCCTCAAATTCTAACATTTGCTCTCACATCTGTGTGCACCATCTCCAGAGGACACTGGGCTCCATGAAGACAGCTGTATTTCTCTCACATCTGTGTGCACTGTCTTCAGGGGACAGTGACCTCCACAAAACCAGAGCTTTCCTAACTCATAGAAATGCTTCTCATTAATAATCTCTGCCTTCAAGCCTTCTGGGGAAAAAGACACTCAGAACAGAATGTTCACATTCCGTTTTTAATACCATGGAGAACAATGAATGGATGATATAAAAGATTACTTATTGATAGAAAATCAAGCTTTGTATAGCCAGATTTATATTATATATAACAAAGTTTATTACCTTTGGTATTTATTAATTAATTTTAGTAAGGAAATAGTACAACCATTTGTCTGTATACAGAAAGCACTCACACAAGTGAATAAATTCTAAATCCCACAATGGCATTTATGCAATGACTTTTGTCTTAATTAGAGTTTCTCTTACTGTAAAAAGATATCATTACCATGCTATCTTATGGGAATTCTTATACAAGAAGAGATTTAATTGTACCTGATTTACAGTTTTAAGTTTCATTTATTATCATCATGGTGAGAAGCATGGTGGAATGCAGGCAGACATGGTGCCAAAGAAGGAGCTGAGAGTTCTACATGTTGATCTGCAGACAGCAGAAGTAGACTGCATTTCACAGCAGGTGGGGCTAGAACATATCAGACTTCAAAGCCTGACTCTACAGTGACACACTTTCTCCAACAAGGCCACACCTATTCCAACAAGGTCATGCCTCCTAATAATGACATTCCCTACTAGCCAACCATGAAAACAAATGAGTCTATGTAGACCATTTCTATACAAACTACCACAGCATCTTAAGTAGGCTTTCAAGAAACCCTGGAAGTCTTCATTAGGTCAGATCATTTTGGGTAAGAGAACTGTAAAAAATATTAATTTATTGTTATACATCTTCATGAAATTAGATATATTTTTTAATTTAATCTTATTTTATTAATTACACTTTATTCACTTTGTATCCCCCCGTAAGCCCCTTCCTCCTCCCCTCCCGGTCCCACCCTCCCTTCCCTTTCTTCACACATGTCCCTCCCCAAGTCCACTGATAGGGGAGGTCCTCCTCTCCTTCCTTCTGATCTTAGTCTATCAGATCTCATCAGGAGTGGCTGCATTCTCATCTTCTGTGGCCTGGTAAGACTGCTCCCCCCTCAGGGGGAGGTGATCAAAAGAGAAGGCCAATCAAATTATGTCAGAGGCAGTCCCTCTTTCCATTACTATGTAACCCACTTGGACACTAAACTGCCATGGGCTACAACTGTGCAGAGTTTCTAGGTTATCGCCATGCATGGTACTTGGTTGGAGTATGAGTCTCTGGGAAGACACCTGTGTTCAAATTTTCTGGTTCTGTTGCTCTCCTTGTGGAGTTCCTGTCCTCTCCAGATCTTACTATTTCCCACTTCTAACATAAGACTCCATGCACTCTGCCCAACAGTTGGCCATAAGTCTCAGCGTCTGCTTTGATAGTCTACAGGGCAGAGCCTTTCAGAGGCCCTCTGTGAAAGGTTCCTAGGTTGTTTCCTGTTCTCTTCTCTTTCTGATGTCTATCCACTTTGCCTTTCGGGATGGGGATTGAGTGTTTTAGTCAGGGTCCTCTCTCTTGATTAGTTTCTTTAGATGTACAAATTTTAGTAAGTTTATCTTATATTATATGTCTATATGACAGTATATACCATGTGTGTCTTTCTGCTTCTAGGACAGCTCACTCAGGATGATCCTCTCCATGTCCCACCATTTACCTGCAAATTTAATGATTTCCTTATTTTTCATTGCAGAGTAATACTCCATTGTGTAGATGTACCACCGTTTCTGCATCCATTCTTCAGGTGAGGGGAATCTGGGCTGTTTCCAGCTTTTGGCTATTACAAATAAAGCAGCTAAAAACATGGTTGAGCAAATGTCCTTATTGTGTACTTGAGCCTCTTTTGGACATATGCCTAGGAGTGGTATGGCTGGATCTTGAGGAAGCACTATTCCTAGTTATCTAAGAAAGCACCAGATTGCTTTCCAGAGTGGTTGTACAAGTTTACATTCCCACCAGCAGTGGAGGAGAGTTCCCTTTTCTCCACAACCTCTTCAGCATGTGTTGTCACTTGAGTTTTTCATCTTAGCCATTCTGATGGGTGTAAGGTGAAATCTCAGGGTTGTTTTGATTTGCATTTCCCTAATGGCTAATAAGGTTGAGCATTTCTTTAAGTGTTTCTCTGCCATTCAATATTCCTCTACAGAGAGTTCTCTGTTTAGCCCTGTACCCCATTTTTTAATTGGATTACTTGGTTTGCTGTTTTTCAGCTTCTTTAGTTCTTTATATATACTGGATATTAGCCCTCTGTCAGATAAAGTGTTGGTGAAGATTCTTTTCCAATCTTTAGGCTGTTATTCTAGAGACCTCTGTCACATGTCATGAGACAGTGAACAAAGGTAAATTTGTGATTCCACACATTTGTTTTTCTGAAAGACAAATGCCTCACCACCCCCCCCAGATGTTTTTCTCATTAGTTAGCAGTGGGAACCCCTGAATTAGTTTATGGTGCTACAGCTCTACCCTTCTGGTGGGTTCATCCTACCAGACAGAGCTTTATGAACACAAATCCTTTGTTGCAGGTGGCATAAATATCTTCTTTCTGTTTTCATTCTGCATGTGAAACCTAAATAATCCAAGGTTATTAGATTTAAAACAGTTCAATTTTTATCAATTGTGTTATAATTAGTACCCCAGAATCTTAGTATATCTTATACCATGATGATATTTCTCATGTTTAAATTTTTAAAATAGAACTTGAGTAACTCCCTTAAAAACCCCACAAAAGTAGGCAATTATTTATTGGACTAATAACCACCTAAAATGATTACACATCCAGAACTGCTTAAGCAAGCAAACTGCTACTGGAAACGTGTGGCCTTCATGCCTGGATACTTTTCCATTTCGTTCCTTCATCTTCACCTTTGACTCAGGCTACAGAAAAATCTGTACTATTTCTGGTCAGGTGGATTAGATTCCATTTAGAACTGTTGGTAGAGCATCAAAAATTTATTTTTGAAATTAAAAGGTAACCACTTTAAGTTAATAATGTTCTCTGTATTTCTCTTGACTGCTGAGTAACACATGCATTATAGAAATCTCAGATCAACTAGAGAAACTTGGCACTACAAATAACTTTATAAATTGTTGAGAATCAAAGTATGGATATCTAATTTTTAATACTTATATTATTTAATACTTTAATACTTATTTACAATTTATTAACTTTTTTCCTGTGTAGCACCCTCCCTCATCTCCTCTTGGTCCCATCTTCCCTCCCTTTTTCTCCCCTCTCCCTTTTCCTTAGTCCACTGATAGGGGAAGTCCTCCTCTCTACTATCTGACCCTAGTCTGTCAGGTCCCCTCAGGACTTCCTGGATCCTTTTCATCTGGGGACTGGCTAGGTTGCCACACCAGGGAGAAGTAATCAAGGAGCAGGCAACTGAGTTTATGTCAGTGACTGTCTCTTCTACTCTTACTACGGAAATCCATGTGGAAACTGAGCTGTCTTTGAGTTACATTTGAGCAGAGGAAGCTGTTATTAGGTATATAATATAGGGAAAACATGCTAATGCTTACATACCTACAGAGGCTAAACAACAAGAAGGACCCTAGGGAAGATACTTAATTCTCATTCAGAAGGGAAAACAGGATAGACACCAAAAGTGTTAGAAGAGAGGAAAGAGGATGTGAGTCTACTACAGATGTCTTTAAAAGATTCCACCCAGCAGGGGATCAAAACAGATGCAGAGACTCACAGCCAAACTTTCGATAGAGCACAGGGAGTCTATGGAAGACGGGAGAGATGGAAGGACCTGGAGGGGACATGAGCCCCACAATGACACTAACAAAACCAATAAAGCTTGGCAGGGGAAACTGATGAGATGGATATCTTATGGACATTAAGTATCTTAACATTACTACTACCCAGTTATGCTGTCATAAGGCAGATGCCTGGAGCCACAGGGTTTAAAGGAAACAACCCCTGAATATTCCTAAGCAATCAGCATTGCACACTGTAGGGAAGGTGATGTTATACTAGAAAATCAAGTGATATGATTTTCATCTACAACTCAAAAAACTGCTTTTATGCTTTGGTCTGTCTGTGTCCCTCCAAATTTCGTACGTTGAAATTTAATTGACAATGAAAATAATGAGAGGTAAATTCTATAACAGGTAAATGACTACATGAAAGGGTTGAAAGGTACCATATTTATCTTTCATGTGGAAGATACAACCAGGTATATTCTTGAAAGCAACGGTGACCTGCAATAAGTGCTGAACTGACCATCTCTTTTATCCAGAATTCTTCAACTTCTAGAACAATAAATATTTGATTTCCAATAGTTGTATATTATCGTGTTTGATTCTAACAACATGAATGTACTATAACTTTTCTTAAGCTTTAAATATATAGATATGTACATGTAAATATGTATGTACTGTAACTAAATATGATATAATAGTATAATGCTATTGTTCCACATATTCCCTTTTCTCCATCCAATTTCTTTCATGTTCAACCTTCACAACTTATTCTCTTTTTAATACATGCCCTCTTTTCCTTTAATTTTTGTTGCAAATATATGTGTACACATATATAGGTACACATATGTGTGTGTGTGAGTGTATGTGTTGTTAAATACATAAATAGAAACTTTTTAGTCATGAGTTACTTGAATGTATATATTTTAGAGCTGAATATTTGGTATTAGCTGGGGAAGACTATTTCTACTTAAAGGAACAAAACAGAATTATAAGCTGCTATAAGATTTTAAAGATTTAGTGGAAGTTGTAGATGGTTCAATAACTGCTTTCTGCTTTTCTATCACTTCCCCTTGGTGGGGCCACAGGTAAAAAGGATGGTCTCAGTCCTGACACTACTTGATGCTCTTAGGATAGTTTTGGAGGTGGGATAGGGCTCCCTTTTTCTGAGGAGTAGGGGAGGAGAGATATGGAGAAAGAGGCAGGAAGGGTGGGACCAGGAGGAGATCTCCTTCTGAGTGATATTCCAGCACCCTACCTTGGGTCCGTCTAGTTACTTATCTTTTTTTGTGTGTGGATTGTAGTATGATTAGCCTGTACTACAGATCTAATATCCATTTATTTTTAATTTATTATTATTATTATTATTATTTACAATTTATTTACTTTGTATCCTGGCTATAGTCCCCTCCCTAGTCTTCTCCTGTTCCCACCCTTCTTCTTTCCTCCCTCCCTATGCCCCTTTCCTAGTGTATGGATAGGGGAGGGCCTCCTCCCCTAATATCTGACCCAAGCTTATCAGGTCTCATCAGGACTGTCTGGATCCTCTTTCTCTGTGACCATCCTGCCAGCAGGAGATAATCAAAGAGCAGGCAATCAAATTCATGCTAGAGACTGCCCCTACTCCCTTTACAAGGGGAACCCTACAGAGACTGAGCTGCCCAGGGGCTTCAGCTGAGCAGGGTTCTAGGTCCTCTCCATTCATGATCCTTAGTTGATTCATCAGTCTCTGCAGGCATCACTGGGACCAGATATTTAGGTTCCGTTGGTCTCCTTGTGGAGCTCCTTTCCCCTCCAGGTCTTTCTATCTCCCTATTCTGCCAAAAGATTCTCTGCACTCTGCCAAAAGTTTAGCAATGAATCTCAGCATCTGCTTCAATACTGTGATGGGTCTTTCAGAGGTCCTCTGTGGTAGGCTCCTGTCCTGTTACTTGTCTTTTCCTGTTTCCAATATCTATCCTATTTGAACTTCTGAATGAGGATTAAACTCTTTCCCTAGAGTCCTCCTTGTTGTTTAGCTTCTTTAGGACTATAGATTTTAGTATGTTTATCCTATATTACATGACCAATATCCACTTATATGTGACTGTCTATCATCTGTGTCTTTCTGCTTCTGGTTATCTCAGTCAGGATGATATTTTATAGTTCCATCCATTTTCCTGAAAATTTCATGATTTCCTTGTTTTTAGTAGCCAAATAGTATTCCATTGTGTAAATATACCACAATTCATATGGGAGTAAAAAAAACAGAATAGCTAAAACAATCCTGTACAAAAAAAAAAAAAATCTTTATATCTGATCTCAAGGTGTACTATAGAGCAACAGTAATAAAAGTAACATGGTACTGGCACAGAAACATACCCATGGATCAATTGAAGGACTCTAATTGAAGGTCCAGAAATAAACCTACATATCTATGGTACTTGATTTTTGACAAAGAAGCTAAAATTATACAATGAAAAAAGGTAGCATTTTGAATAAATGATGCTGGTCTAACTGGATTTCTACATGTAGAAAAATGCAAAGAGATCCATATAGGTCACTCTGCATAAAAGTAAAGTTCAAGTGGATCAAAGATCTCAACATAAAAGCAGACACACTAAACCTGTTGGAAGAAAAAGTGGGGAAGAGCTTTGACCTCATTCGCATAGGAGACAACTTCCTGAACAGAACACCACAACACAGGCGCTAAGATCAACAGTCAATAAATGGGACACCATGAAACTGAAAAGCTTCTGTAAAACAAAAGACACTGTCATTAGAACAAAACAACAGCCTACTAGGAAAATGTATTCACTAACACTACATCTGACAGAGGGCTAATATCCAGAATATGAAGAGCTCAAGAAGTTAAACACCAACAAACCAAGTAATCCAATTTAAAAAAAAAAAAAAAAAAGGGAGGGGTCTGTTTCTAACAGGGACTCTATTGTGTGCCTTCAGATCACTTCCTCCTGGAAGTGTTGCCTTTCCTGGTCTTAGGTGATGAAGATATGCTCAGTCCTGATGTGACATGAATGCTGGGAAAGGTTAATATAGGGGGAGGAGATAGCCTCTTTTCTGGGAAGAAAGGAAGAGCGGAAGGGGGAAGGAAGGAAAGTGTGTTGGGGGAATGTGAGAAGGGAAGGGAGTGGGCACCCTTGGGATGTAAAGTAAATAAACCAATATAAAAGTTAAAAAAAATAGAGGATACAAGATGGCAGAGAACAACATGCATCGTATCTGAGGGGCAGAGGATCTGAAACTCCAAAATTAGTGAGTGGAGGGGCAGCTGAACCCAGAACAGTGAGATCAAGGCTTCCAGGTGAAAGGGGACAAACCCTGAGCTGAGACCAATAGGATACAGGTCAACCACGGCCTCTTCTGTGGACTTCCCTCGGGGACTCAGTTCCTAGGCATTTTCCCTCTAATGGGCAGAGGTAACACGGGAGGCTGCAGAGGTGGCCTGCAGTTGCAGTTCATGCAGCTCCTAGTACAGAGCACAGTGCTGGCTGCTCCTAGCACAGAAAGTACTGCTTGAGATTTGAGACAGAAATTACTCAATCCTCCCTGGCATTTCCCCATGATAGGCCTCCCTTCTCCCTTCTTGGTGGAGGCTAAGGCTGCAGAGGCTGCCCACAGCATCCACCACAGAGCACAGTGTCCAACCCACAGTGCCAACAGCTCCTAGCACAGAGTGCAGAGCTGGTGGCTCCACCAGGCCAACTAGGCCCACAGTTCCTCAGGGCCTTCCAGAAGGCTTCTGTGCCAGTGGCCTCCTAGTTCTGCTGTGGTGGCTGGACACCCAGTGGACCACAACACTAGCCCCAAAGTTCTGCAGCAACATAGGGATTCTTGGGACAGCATTAAAAACATTGGAGCTTCTGCTCTGTGGGTCTACCAGTGAAGTCCAGGCAAACAACTCCTGGAACACAGACAGATCTGAATACCAGAACGACAGTATGACAGGACTGTAGACCCCTGAGGTATTCAGGAAATCAACACATGCGGATGCCTGAAAACTGTGCCCACAAACAGCACTAGCATCTGCCCCGCCTTCTGCCCCGCCTCCTGCACCTGCACCCCCCACATTCCAAGAATCTACACTCTCTAGCACTCTCTCCTTCAACACCACTTCCGTGCACACGTGCACGCTTGTTTCTTCACAATTGTGTTTCTGTGCACCAGCTGCTCTTCCTCCCTTAGGTACAGCTGAAACACCAATGCACACTCTCAAACCAGTGGACCTCTCTCATCTTCCTGAAGAATACTCAAGACACCAGAGAAAGACAGACCCAGTCTGAAGTACAGACTCCAAGAACAGTGAAGGTTATGGATAAGAAGATGGCCAGAGGTCGGTGTAAGAATACACCCAACAAAAATCAGGACATCATGGCTCCACCAGCACCCCCCCCCCAAAATTCAATGATACTTCAATTCATAGGAAACACAGGAAAATGACTTTAAAGCTTTCTTTATCTAGTTATTAGAGGCACATAAAGAGGAAACAAACAAATCTCTCAGAGAAATAGCCACACAAGTGGAGGCAAATAAAGAGGGAACAAACAAATCTCTCAAGGAAATACAGACAAAAACAGCCAAGCAAATAGAGGCACAATAAGTGGCATACAGAGACGAAACAAACAGAAAAAATAGAAGTCATCATAGAGAGACAGGAATCCACATTCAAACAGATGAAGGAAATGGTCCAAAGCATGGAAACAGATTTGAATCAATAAAGAAAACACAAACTGAGAAAACCCTGGAGCTGGAGAACTTAGAGAAAAGATCAGGAACCATAAATTTAAGCATCACCAATAGAATATAAGAGATGGAAGAGAGAATCTCAGGTGCTGAAAATACACTTGCTGAAATTGATACTTCTCTCAAAGAGAAAGTAAAATCAGAAAAGTCCCATACACAAAACATCCAAGAAATAAAGGACGTCATGAAAAAATTAAAAAAAAAAATATTTACATCATTCCAAAGAAAGCACACACACACAGACACAACCATTCACTCCACTTTTTGTTGATCAACTACTCCTAAGCATGAATTCTATCATAGAGTGTGGTTGATACATCTAGTTAAATTTCTTTGGAGAAAACTGATTTTCCTGATCTTAACAGTTTTAATCACAAAAGGCCTTGTGGTTAGATGTGGGACCTGTGCTAATTTTCCCTTTTCTATCATAATGTATTTCTCTTGAATTTGTGCATGCGTTGTGCATGTTACCACAGCCTCTGTGAGTTGATATATACATCAGCCTTCTTATGTTCTAAAACACTGTTTTCTTGGAATCATTCACAAACTCTGGTTCTTATACTTTCCAGATAGTCTTCTGCAGAGATCCCTGAGGATTGAGGTGGGTGTAAGAAAGATATTCCATTTAGAACTAAGTGCTCCAAAGTCAGTGACAACACTCCCTACACATTTTTTTCTGTGAAGTTCTCTGTGTTAATTACTGTCTACTGCAAGGTTAAGTGAAGTGTTAATTTATGGGAAACAATATACCATTAAGAGTCTGTTTATTGCTGTGTTCATTTAGCAGAATAGTATTAGTAGGCCCTATCTAGTCTCCTATTCTTGGTCTCATTAACAATGATAGGTATGAGTTCCATCTATCAGAGTGGAACTTCATCTATCAAAAAGTGGTCAGTGACTCAATCAAATCATCTTCCATGTCACATATTTCTGCAGAGGTACATCCAGATAAGGAAGAGGAAAGTGTCTAAAACGTCAGGGGAAGATTATGACTGAAGACAAAGATTTTTGCTCATTTGAATAAAGACATTCTAAGACACAGAATGAACATTAATGCCAGAGATGAATGTAGGAAAGAAAAAATAGTTGGAAAGGTGCATGGAAGCAATTTGCATGGACCAAGTAGAAGAAATAAAAGAGCACAAGGCAGGGTCACAAAAGGCAATAATAAGATTAGGGTCACTGACTCCAGAAAAAGCATCAGCAAGAAGTAGCTATTGATAAAGTCTAATAGAACTGAGGTACTAAAACAACATATACCTGCTGAAATTTCAAATAAAATTAAAGCTGTTTCTTTATTTCAGTACCACTACCTGCATTTCAAGGATATAAGGCTCACATTTAGCAAGTGACTTCTTTAAAAGAAAGGGTTTTACTTACATAAAAATTCATTCCAGCAGAAAGTAGTTTTTCTTATAAATGTTAATTTCAAGATCTATATGTTTTTTTGTGTGTGTCTACAGAAGTTAGGTAGCTCATAAGGGACAGGGGTGAGGAGCTATTTTTGAAGGAAGAGGAAAAAGAACATAGTTTCATAAAGAGATAGATACTGGATAAATAAAATAGAGGGATTTAGTGGATGAAAAGAAAAAGTAAGAGAGAGTCTATAGGAAAGAATAACTAACACTAACACAATTTGAAAAGCCACATGGAAGCCTACTGCTCTAGAAGCCTCCTAAATATATATAAGAGGAATTTAAATAGTTAGCATATAATAGGGGAGACAATGCCTTAAGTAGAAACCACATTCAACCAAATAAATATCCAAACCAAGAATGGGTTAGATCTTGTTGAGTCATTGGCCATAGGAGTTTCAAAAAGCTCCAGTTGAAATTAACATTTAAAGAAAAACCATTTAATTTATCATTTTGTTTCACATTAACCTCACTCAAGATTTGTTTCTAATGATGTCTATGTACTTTCACATTGTTTGCTGCTCTAGTTGGCAGTATGAACATGGGATACTGGGGCCCTAAAAATGAGAAAGACTAAAGTCCCATGCAGTAGCAAACTTTATTCGGAGCATCAGGCAATTTATACTCTGAGGAATAAAAAAGATCACGTGAGTAAAGTATTCGGTCACAAGGACAAGCCACACATGGCAAAAGCATATTTCTTTATAAGGCATATGAGTAACAACAGCTGAAGTAAACTCATTACTCTCAGCTATACTCAGAAGAAGCACAAAACCACATTGCAAGAACATTTCCGTGCTTTGAAGAAAGAAGCATAGGTCAAAAGACTTATGCCTTGTTCTCTTGGAGTTTTCTCATAGGCACTCAGAAATTTCCTTATACAACTCCATTAGTGGACAGCGTTCCAACAGCACATTTAAAAATTTTGTCAGTCATAGCAACTGAATAATATTTCATGGTTTAAATGTACCATTTTTAAAATTTATTGATTGGTTGATGGACATCTGGGATGAACAGGTATCTCTGTAGTAAGATGTACATTCTTAGATATATGCCCAATAATGATATGGCTTTATCTTGTAGTGGATCTAGTTTCATCTTGGTGATTTCCATAGATTTTGTCCCTGTCTGTTTTCTCACTAGCAATGAATAAGTGTTCCCCTTTGTGCACATACACACCAGCATCTGCTATCATTTGTTTTGTTAACATTGGCCAATTAGTCTGAGGTATGCTGAACTCTCAAAGTAGGTTCAATTTGCATTTTCCCCGATGGCTAAGTATGTTGAATATTTTTAAACGTCTTTTTTTTAAAAGTCATTTGTATTTCATCTTTGGAGAATTCTCTGTGTATTTCTATATCTCAAATTTAATTGGGTTTTTTGTTTTCTTGATATGCAATACTTTTTTTTTTCTTTTTTAGTTTCTTTTTTTATTTCTGGTGTAGTATTCTAGATTCTAACCCTCTATCAGATGTATAATTGGTAAATATTTTTTCCATTCTATGAGCTGCCAGTTTGTTCAAATGGTGTCCTTTACAGAGCTTTTCATCTTCAAGAGGTACCATTTATGAATGCATGAACTCTTTAAGTGAAGGATCAAATTTTGTATTACCTTTCAATAGCTTGTGACTGGTACAGGAAATTGGTGTAACAAAGCAGGCATTGAAAAAGTACTTATATGGCATTTTTTAAACCTAGAGTAAATTAAAAAAAAACATTTTTAATCTATATTTAAGAAAATTAATAGATTTTTAGTTAGTCAAAGCACTGACACAGCATTAATTGAGCTAAAATATTTCTGAGTTCATATGCTCGGACAACCAATTGTTAAGTATTATGTTATTTGGGAAATATGAGCATTTTTCAACACAAACTGCTTTGGTCATTAACAGATGTGTTTTTCTAGGAGAAATTAGTTTGTTTTTTCAGTAACAACCAATTTTCACTTTAGTTGAAATTGGCAAAAATGCCACAGGGAAGAATTGACATTTTCCAAGAGTTTCTGGAAAGTGCAATAGTACCAAATGTCATCAGACTTGAGTTACATTGGGAATTATTCTGAACCACTCATGTACATGCTTGCAAAGTTTAATGTCAATCCTATTGGCATGACAAGTAGGGCAATCTTGTGTCTATAGCACCAGTCTGACTCTAATGTGACTGAGAATCATTTTCATTTCAATCAATCAAATACTTTAGGGTATATTTTACTGTGATAATGTTTCAGTAAAGTCTGTAGGGCTCAAAAAAATTAAGGAGCATAATATCTACTCACAAAATTATTCAGTCAAGATAATGGTCTAAAATTTACATAAATATATAAAAGAATAAGTTACAAGTCTAATATTACTGTATACTTGTGCAAAGTACTCTTTCAAGTCCATAGTTACATTTCATGAAAAGCAATCCTACATTAAATGAGAACTTCAGAAGACAACGTATTTTATGAATTGCTGGTTTAAGAGTTCTGAATAGCAGCTACAGTTCTGGAAGAGGACAGGATATAATACATTTGAAGGTGTCTAGATCTCTCAAGTCATAAATGAGCTACGAGTAAGCCACTTACGGATTAACCTTAGGTAAGTGCATTGGGATGGAGTGCTGGTCACAGTGACAGCATATGAAATTTACAAATAAACCGAATTCAGTGTGAAATAGAACACACCAGGCAGTTAAATGCCTAAAATATTAAAATCAAAGCATTTCCTTATAACTAGGGTCAGCATGAAAGTTTGTCAAAAAATGTCTTTCTGCCAAAGTTATACATGTATACTATGGTAAGGGTGGGTGGCAGGTCTACAGACAACTCTGAAAGTCAGGGTTATTTTGCTGTCTTTAGCACCTGTTACTTATTTATTTATTCACTCTGTATCCCAGTTGTAGCCCCCTCCCTCATCTCCTTCAGGTCCTACCCTCTCTCCCTCTTCTTCCCCTATCCCTTTCCCCTAATCCACTGATAAGGGAAGTCCTCCTCCCTTCCTGTCTGACCATAGCCAACACGTTCCCTCAGGACTGCCTGGATCCTCTTCCTCTGTGGGTTGGCTAGTTCACCCCATCAGGTAAAAGTGAACAAGGAGCAGGCAACCAAGATCATGTAGATCATGTCAGAGACTGCTTCTTCTCTCCTTATTAGAGGACTCACGTAGAGACTGAACTGTCTGTGGGCTACATCTGAGGAGGGCATGTAGTTCCTCTTTGTGGATGGACTTTGGTTGATGCATCAGTCTCTGCAGCACCCACTGGGCCCAGCTTTTTTGGTTTTATTGCTCTCCTTGAGGGCTCCTGTCTCCTCTGAGTTATTCCTTATCCTCCTTCTTCCAAAAGACTCCCTGCACTCTGTCCAGCCTTTATCTGTGCATCTGTTTCATTCCCTTTTCTGGATGGAGTCTTTTAGAGGACATTTGTGGTAGGCTCTTGTCCTGTTTCCTCTCTTCTAATGCTTCCAGTGCCTATGGTGTTTTTCCTTCTGAATGACAGGGAAGCACCCTCCCTAGAGTCTGCCTTGGTGTTTAGCTTTCTTAGGTCTGTAGATTTTAGTATGTTTCTTCTATATCACCTGGCTAATATCCACTTATAAGTGAGTATATAACATGCGTGTCTTTCTGCTTCTGGGTTACCTCACTCAGGATGAACTTCTCATCCATTTGCTTGCAAATTTTATGATTTTCTTGTTTTTAGTAGTATTCCATTGGGTAACTATACCATAATTTGTGTAACCATTCTTCCATTGAGGGACATCCAGGTTGTTTCCAGATTCTGACTGGTGCTAGGAACATAACTGAACAAATGTCCTTGTTGTATGGTTGAGCATCTTTAGGGTATATGCCCAGGAGTGATATAGCTGGGTCTTGAGGTAGCTCTATTCTCAGTTTTCTGAGAAAGCACCAGAGCAAGCCTACAGCCAACCTCAAACTAAATATAGAGAAACTTAATTCAGTCCCACTGGAAATTAACTTTGATTATTAATTTCCATAATTAAAAAAAATAAATTATTTAGTTATTCTGATACAAAATCATGTCTATATAAAATTTAAAACATAAAGATGTACATAGTAATGTATGTAAATACATATGAATGTATGTATGTATATCTAACCCACAGGCATTCATATTTATTTATTTATCAAGTATGTATTTACAAATGTTCCAATATATGTTATTCATGTATATTAATATTCTTTATGTAGAAATGAGCTCATCATTCCATTTGGGGCAAAGATGATCTAAATATATGTAAAGATTCAACTGCAAATTATGGCTTCAATTCCTAGTTAGATCAATCCAAATACTTAACAAATGCCAAACCTAAAACTGTATTAAAGCTGTCATCAAAAGTCTACCATGCAAAAAAAGCCCAGGGCCAGATGGTTTCACTGCAGAATTCTACCAGACCTTCAAAAGCTAACACCAATACTCTTCAAAATATTCCACAAAATAGAAAGAGAAGGAACATTACAAAACTCATTCTATGAAGCCACAGTTACCTTGATTACAAAGACCCAACAAAGAAAGAGAATTTCAGGCCAATCTCCCTCATGAACATCGATGCAAAAATACTCAACAAAATACTTGCAAACCAAATCCAAGAACACATCAAAGATATCATCCACTATAACCAAGTAGGCTTCATCCCAGGTATGCAGGGGTGGTTCAATATATGGAAATCCATCAATGTGATCCACCACATAAACAAACTGAAGGAGAAAAAAAAAAACATGATCATCTCCTTAGATGCTGAAAAGGCATTTGACAAAATCCAACACCCATTCATGTTTAAAGTCTTGGAGAGATCAGGAATACATGGCACATACCTGAACATAGTAAAGGCAATATACAGCAAGTCTATAGCCAATATCAAACTCAATGGAGAGAAACTTAAATCATTCCCACTGAAATCAGGAACAAGGCAAGGCTGCCCACTCTCTGCATATCTCTTCAACATTGATATTGAAGTCCTTGCTAGAGCAATAAGACAATTGAAGGAGATCAAGGGAATACAAATTGGAAAGGAATAAGTCAAATTATTACTATTTGCAGATGCTTTGATAGTATACCTGAGTGACCCCAAAAATTTTACCAGGGACCTCTTACAGCTGATAAACACCTTCAGCAAAGTGTCTGGATACAAAATTAACTCCAAAAAATCAGTAGCTCTCCTGTATACAAAAGACAAAAAGGCCGAGAAAGAAATTAGGGAAAAAACACCCTTCACAATAGCTACAAAGGACATAAAGTACCTTGGTGTGAACCTAACGAAGCAAATCAAAGACTTGCATGAAAAAATTTCCAGTCCCTGAAGAAGGAATTAGAAGAAGATATCAGAAGATGGAAAGATCTCCCATGCTCCTGGCTTGGCATGATTAATACAGTAAAAACAGCCATCTTACCAAATGCAATCTACAGATTCATGCAATTCCCATCAAATTACCAACACAATTCTTTACAGACCTTGAAAGAAAAATTCTCACCTTCATATGGAACAACAAGAAACCCAGAATTGCTAATACAATTCTCTACAGTAAAAGATCTTCTGGAGGTATCTCCATCCCTGATCTCAAGCTGTACTTTAGAGCAACAATACTAAAAACTGCATGGTACTGTCACAGAAACAGAATGGTGAATCAATGGAATCGATTAGAAGGGCCTGACATAAATCCACACACTTATGGACACCTGATAATTGACAAAGATGCCAAAACCATTTAATGGAAAAAAGATAGCATCTTCAACAAATGGTGCTGATCTAACTGGATGTCTACATGTAGAAAAAATGCCAATAGATCCATCCTTTTCACCCTGCACAAAACTAAAGTCCAAGTAGATCAAAGACCTCAACATAAACCCAGACACATTAAACCGCTTAGAAGAAAAATTGAGGAAGAACCTTGAACTCATTGGCAGAAGAGACAACTTCCTGAACAGAACACCAACAGCACAGTCTCTAAGAGAAACAGTCAATAAATTGGATCTCATGAAACTGAAAAGCTTATGTAAAGCAAAGGACATTGTGGTTAGAACAAAACGACAGCCTACAGATTGGGAAACGATCTTCACCAACCCTATATCTGATAGAGGACTAATATCCAGTATATGTAAAGAACTAAAAAAGTTAAACAGCAACAAATCAAGTAACCCAATTAAAAATGGGGTACAGAGATAAACAGAAAATTCTCAACAGAGGAATATCAAATGGCAGAGAAACACTTAAAGAAATGCTCAACCTCATTAGCCCTCAGGGAAATGCAAATCAAAACGACCCTAAGATTCCACCTTATACCCATCAGAATGGCCAAGATCAAAAACTCAAGAGACAACACATGCTGAAGATATTGTGGAGAAATGGGGACCCTCCTCCAGTGCTGGTGGGAATGTAAACTTGTACAACCCCTCTGGAAAGCAATCTGGCACTTTCTCAGACAACTAGGAATAGTGCTTCCTCAAGATCCAGCCATACCACTCCTAGGGATATACCCCAAAGAGGCTCAAGTACACAATAAGGACATTTGCTCAACCATGTTTGTAGCAGCTTTATTTGTAATAGCCAGAAGCTGGAAACAGCCCAGATGCCCCTCAGTGGAGGAATAGATGCAAAATTGTGGTATATCTACACAATGGAATATTACTCTGTAATAAAAAACAAGAAAATAATGAAATTTGCAGGTAAATGGTGGCATCTGTAAAAGATCACCCTGAACTAGCTATCCCAGAAGCAGAAAGATGCACACGGTATATACTCACTCATATATACATATAATATAGGATAAACCTACTAAAATCTGTACACCTAAAGAAACTAATAAAAAGGGAGGACCCTGACTAAAATGCTCAATCCCTATCCAGAAAGTCAAAGAGGATGGACATCAGAAGAAGGAGAAAACAGGGAACAAGTCAGGAGCCTGACACAGAAGACCTCTGAAAGGTTCTTCTCTGCAGACTATCAATGCAGATGCTGAGACTTATGGGCAACCTTTTGAAAGAGTGCAGGGAATCTTATGAAAGAAGTGGGAAAAACTAAGACCTGGAGAAGACAGGAACTCCACAAGGAGAGCAACAGAACCAAAAAATCTGAACACAGGGGTCTTTCCTGAGACTGATACTCTAACCAAGGACTATGCATGGAGATAACCTAAGAGCCCTGCACAGATGTAGCCCATGGCAGTTCAGTATCCAAGTGGGTTCTATTGTAATAGGAACAGGGACTATCTCTGACATGAACTGATTGGCCTGCTCTTTAATTACATCCCCCTGAGGGGGAAGCAGCATTACCAGGCCACAGAAGACACTGCAGCCACTCCTGATGAGGCCTAATTGACTAGGATCAGTAGAAAGGAAAAGAAGTCTCCCCTATCAGTGGACATGGGGAGGGGCATGCATGCAGAGGGTGGAGGAAGGGAGGGATTGGGTCCTGAGGAAGGAGGGAACCACAGGGGAGATATAAAGTGAATAACGTGTGATTAATAGAGAATTAAAAAAAACTGTATTAAACTATTTGTAGACAGTGATATAAAAAATTAGGCGTTTATATAAAGTTGAAATTTTTGGTTTTGTAATGCTATCAAATGCATACCATCATAGGTGGATAGCATTTCTGGGAACTATTTTCCTGCAGAAACATATGAGGTCCACACATCAGGGCATGTGAAGTTTGGTAAGAGCTGTTCCTGGCTGTAATTGGGGCACTGCACAGGAATCACAGCATCTAATTTTCTGTGCCAGCAGCGTGACAGCAGGCTACCACTTAGTATTCTCTGGACAAATGAAAGAATGATGAAGCACAGCTGTTCTGAAAGGGTGCCCAAAGAGGCAGCTGAATGGGATGAATCCACAACATGTCAAAGCACAACTTAGGGAACACATAGTGAAACTGTGTCAACCACAAAGGACTAGTAGAGACTTGCAAAAAGCAAAAGAACAGGTGGAAATTTGTCTTTAAAGGTTTTATTGAAAGTGTTATGTGGGCTACATTTTGGTTTGCTTAGACCTTGCTTCTCATTTAAGAGAACATTTGCTTTGCTCTTACAAAGGAAGCACAGGGTATATATGTTCTAAAATGCCTTAATATATTGGCCTAGAGGAACTCTACTTTACACAACTCAAGTGGATTCAAGTTTAATATTACTATAACTCTTATTACACATGTTTTAATATATGAAATAGTCACTAGATAACATTAGCTCTGTTAAATGATAATAAAAGGTTATGTCTTGATTTTATTATCATTTTATATTAGTTCTTTGGGAATATGGTTTAATTAGATCTTTGAGAATTTAGACAAATGCTTCTAGTAGAAGGAATTTTTATCAAATTGTCTGCCTCCTCCTCCACCCAGATCCCTCCAGATCTCCTCCCAGATCCCTCTCTACCACTTCCTTCGTCACCCAAATCTGTGCCTTCTTTTCTAACACTGAAACATAGTCAACCCACAATGGGCCACACTCTTTTAATTTTTTTTCTTTACTATCATTATTACAATTACAATTTATTCACTTTGTATCTCAGCTGTAGCCCACTCCCTCATCTCCTCCTGGTCTTACCCTCTCTCCCTCCTTTCCTGCTCCATGTCCCTCTCCTAGGCCACTGATAGGGGAAGTCCTCCTCCCCTACTATCTGACATTACCCTATCAGGTCTCATCAAGACTGCCTAGATCCTCTTTCTCTGTGGCTTAGTTAGGCCACCTCTCCATGTGGAGCTGATCAAAGAGCCGACCACTGAGTCCACATCAGAGACAGCCCTTGCTCCCCTTCCTTACTTGGGAACATACATGGTTACTGATGTCCATGAGCTACATCTGAGCAGGGACCTAGGTCCTCTTCATGCATGGGCCTTGGTTTATTCATCAGCCTCTGTATGACCCTCTGAGCCCAGATTTTTTTGCTCTCTTGGTCTCATCATGGAGCTCCTTTCCCCTCCAGGTCACTTTATCTCCTCTTTCTTCCATAAGATTCCCTCCACTCTGTCCAAAATTTGACTATGAGTCTCAACATCTGCTTCAATACCGTGGTGGGTAGAGTCTTTCAGAGGCCCCTGTGGAAGACATACATGGTATATACTCACTTATGAGTGGGTACTAGCCATATAATATAGGATAAGAATACTAACATCTATAGTCTTAAGAAAGCTAAATAACAAAGAGGACACTAGGGAAGAGGTTCAATCCTCTTTCAGAAGGGCAAACAGGATAGACATCGGAAGTAGGAGAAGACTGGGCATGGGGACACACTCTTTTTTTAATTTATTTTAATTTTTATTATTAATTACATTTTATTTACTCAGTATCCCAGCTGTATCCCACTCCCTCATTCCCTCCCAATCCCACCCTCCCTTCCTCATCTCCTCCCTGCCCCTTTCCAAGTCCACTGATTGGGGAGGACCTTCTCCCCTTTCATCTGACCCTGTTTTATCAGGTGTCTTCAGGATTGGGTGCAAAGTCTTCCTCTGTGGCCTAGCAGGACTGCTCCTCACTTGGTGGGGGGTGGCTCAACCATGTTTGTAGCAGCTTTATTCGTAATAGCCAGAACCTGGAAACAACCCAGATGTCCATCAACAGAGGAATGAATACAGAAATTGTATTTTTATACAATGGAATACTACTCAGCAATCAAAAATGAGGAAATCATGAAATTTTCAGGCAAATGGTGGGATCTAGAAAAGATCATTCTGAGTGAGGTATCCCAGAAGGAGAAAGACACACAGGGTCACACTCTTAAAGAAAACTAAATATTGTGCTCTCCGAAGGTAACAATTGGCAATAGCTTTTTAGTAAGGGGTGGAACTTCAGGCCACCACCACTCTCAATGTTGGGATTTGGTCTGCCTAAAGACTATACAGGTCATGCATATGCTGTCTCAACTGCTATGAAATCATATGTGCAATTACTCTGCTATGACTGAAAAACATTGTTCACTTGTAATCATTCCATGCTTCTTACTGTTAGAATCTTTTTTCCCTAGCTTAAGCAATGATCTCTGGACCATGGAAAAAAAGTGTCATATAGATGTCATACAGCTGTCACTCTCCTCAAATCTCTTATGCTCTGTACATTTGTTGGATGTAATTCTCTGTGTTTATCACCATCTACAGACAGCAGATAGAAACATGTGGTTGAGAGCTGTATTAATCTATGGTTATAACAACGAGTCATTATGAACTGACTTATAATACCCATTTTGCAGAATAGAATGAATAGTAGTAGGTTCTCCCTTGAGGTCTATGACTTATTTAGGTTCTTGACCACAATATTAAAGAGAAGAATGGATTTGAACTTGAGGACTGAGCCTTAGCTCTAATCAGGAAATGCTTGGTTAATCCTATAACATTCTGTGTCTTTTATACTGGTAGGCTAATCATTATTGCAGATTGCAGAGTTCACAGATGGCTAAGATGGGTGATTCTTTTTCTCTTTAGCTCCCATTCTATCTAAAACTTCTGTACAGAAAAGGACACCAGCATTTGAGTAAAGACACTTTATTAGGAAATAGAAAAACTATACAGCTTGCAAATGACTAGTATTTAGAATATGTAAAGAAATAAAACAATAAATAACACCATGGGAAAAAGTAATTTTAAAGTGGAGCATGGAATTCAACATAGTTCTTAAGACATGGAAAACATATATCCCAGACACATTTAATACAGTTTTAAATATCGTTAGCCTCCAGAAAAATGTAACTTAAAAATACTTTCAGATTTAATATTACTCCAGTCAGAATAGCTAAGACAAAAATAAGTAAAAAAAATAATAACAAATTCAAATGATGACAAATGAATGTAGGTATAGGGAAAGGAAAACATTTATTCACTGGTGGCGTTACTGCAAGTTGGTGCAGCCACTATGAATGTTTCTTAAAAATCTAGAAATATATCTACCACATGATACAGCTATACCACTCTTGGCTATTTACAAAAAGGATTTTGAACCGTGATGCCGAGATACCTACACATACATGCTCGTCACTGTTCTATTCACAATATTCAAGAAACATCCCAGTTGTCCATCCACTGCTGAATGGGTAATGAAACTGTCATATACTTAGACAACGGAATATTATTCACCTGTATAAAAATAACAAAATTTAGGGTGTTTGTCTAATCTTGATGCAACTTTGGTAATTTCTTTTAGATTTTTATAATTTTTTTGGAGTATAAACTTTTAAAGTATGACCAAATAATTATTTAAATTTTTATTGTGTCTCTTGTTTTACCCTCTCCTGTTCTCATGGTTTTGGCCTCAAATTAGACCCTCCCTATCCCATCTGTCCCTTTCTGTTTCTTCCCTGCTCCCAGCTACCCTCCACCCCCACAGAATCTATCCTATTTCCAGGATAGATTCATCTATCTCTCTTTTCCAGGGATTCCATGCATACACCTAAGGCCTTTCTTGTTATTTAGCTTCCTGGTTCTATGGATTGTAGTGTGATTACCATTTACTTATCAGCTAATATCCACTTATAAATGAGTACATATCATGAGTCTGGGATGCCTCCCCAGACTCACCAATTAATTTTTCTAGTTCCATCCATTTGCTTGAAAAATTTGTGATGTCATTTTTTCCTAACATCTGACCTATTGCTCTGTTGTGTACATATATCACATTTTCTTTATCCATTCTTGGGTTGAGGAACATCTAGGTTGTTTGTTGTTCTGTCTATTATGAATTAAGAAACTATGAATATAATTGAACAAGTGTTCTTGTAGTAGGATGGGGTGTTTTATGCCCAAGAATGGTAAAGTTGGGTCTTAAGGTAGATCAGTTCATAATTTTCTGTATTCACATATTGCTTTCTATAGTGGCTGTAACAATTTACACTCCCATCACCAATGGAAGTGTGTGCCCCTTGCTCCTCATCACCATAAACTCTCAAATTATTGATCTTATCCAGGTGACAGGTTTAAGATGGAATCTCAAAGTAGTTTTGGTTTGTATGTCCTTGATGGTTATGGATATTAAACATTTTTAAGTGTTTCTCAGCCACTTGAGTTTCCTGTAATGAGAACTCTCTGTTTAGATCTGTACTTCACATTTTAATGGTTTGTTTGATTTACTGGTATCTATTTTGTTAAGTTCTTTATATATTTTGGATATTAGTCCTCTACTTGTGGGTATTATGGTGTTTTTTTTTTCATAATTTCTTTCTAGGTCCATTTGTCATTCATATATATGAGGGATACTAACTTTTTTAAGTTAATTTTGTATCCATCCAATTTACTAAAGGTGTTTATCAGCTGTAAGAGTTCTATGGTGGAATTTTGGGATTCATTTATTATACCATCATATCATCTGTGAATAGTGACATTTTGACTTCTTCCAATTTGTTTCCCTCAAGGATGATCCAAGGGAGGATGTCTAAATCTCACTTAGAAAGAAAAAATAGAATGGACAGTGAAGCAGTTGAATAGAAGGAACAGGATAGGAAAGTGAGTGCTGAGGGAAATGAGAGTGTGGAATAGATGTGGGGAGTGCTGGGGAAGTGGGACAGAGAACCTGCCTAGAGAAGAGAAACTGTAGGTGATGTCATTTCTGTGCCAAGCTGGAGACCAAAAACAGGGTAGGCTTCAGGGCGGATATGCGGGTGATTCTAGCTGAGACTCCCAGTAACAGTGATCATTGAGACTGAAGAAGACACACTAACTAGACATACCTCCTGGTGGAGGGAGAAGAATCCCAAACCACCCATAAAATTTTTGACATAAAATTTACCCTGCCTACAAGATGTGCAGAAATAAAGATAGAGCAGAGATTGAAGGAATGTCAGCTAATGTCTGACCCAAAGTAAGACCCACCTCATGGGAGAAAGCCAACCCCTACCACAATTAATGATATTCTGCTATGCTCACAGACAGAAACCTAGCATAACTGTTCTCTGAGAGGCTCCATCCAAAAGTCAATGGAAACAGATACTGAGACTCACAGGCAAACAATGGGCAGAGCACAGAAAGTCTTGTGGAAAAGTGGGAGGAAAGATAAAAGGACTTGGAGATGACAGGAGTTCCACAGGAAGATCAACAGAGCCAACTAAATGGGGCCCAGATGGGTTTACAGAGACTGAAACACCAACGAAGGACCATGCATGGACTGAACCTAGGCCCCCTACATAGATGTAGCAGATGGGCAGCTCAGGGTTTACATGGGTTCCCTAGTAAGGGGAGCAGACTTCTCTGACATGAAGTCTGTTTGCTGCTTTCTCACCTGCTCCCCATCCCTTGGGAGGGCTGCCCTGCAAAGCCACAGAGGACGAGGATGCACTCAGTTCTGATGTGACTTAATGAGCTGGGCTGGGTGGGGGTTCCCCTTATCTGAGATGTAGGGGAGGGAGGATGGGAGAAAGAAGAGGGTAAGACCAGGAGGAGAGGATGGAGGGAGCTACAATTGGGATGTTAATTAATTAATTACTTTATTTATTAAAATAAGAAAGAATCACTGCTTCAGAAGTTACTCTCCAACTAAGAATCAATAGAATCAGTGCTATTGATTATTTAAACTTTGGCAATGAAATAGATATTCAGTTAAGTTTGTTCACAAGGAGAACAAATACTCAAAATTTTTAAAAATTGTAGAATAGGATTTTCAAGTTACAGTGCTGTGGAACATCATACTCATATCTTAAGTGACACACAGAAAACATACAAAATCTGCTTAGATCAAAGTTCTGAAGGGAAGATCCACTTCCAAATTCCTGAAAGCAATGTATCTAGCCTCCCCATGACTGATCCCTGATTTTTTTTTCTTTTGCTTCACATCTAGCTTCTACTTTTGTAGAATTCTATTTACCTTCAAGTGGTCTTCAAGCAAGTTGCTAATTCTAGGAATCTTCAGCAAATAAAAATTCTCGTAGGTATGAAATATGTGTGTATCTGCTTCCTGTTTCTTATTATTGGAATGTTTAGAGAAATTTGACTTTAGGAGGTTTTATTGGGAACCTTCGCCTGGATATTTGGTCTTCAGTCATCTAACTATTAATAAATAAATATATTTACTAGAGCTATTAACACCTCATAGTCGTTAAACCACCTAATCAGCCTGGGTCAGATTGGGACATCATGTTTCCACTGAGTGATCTAATGGCCAAACATGGGAATTGTTACTATTAATATTTTCTTCTGGCTGAGCAGACTGCATATCCAAGACAGAATTTTTCTATTCAGATCTTATTAAATAGACAATAAATTTCTAAAAGCAATTTTATAAGAAATAAATGGTTATTCATCTTGAGTAATTGAGAGAGGACCATAAATATTCAAAAGGGAAAATTAATCCAGCTGGGAATAAGACTTATGATTTCTAACAGAATATAAACTAAAGTTTGAAATGATATCAGGGAAATATAGAGAACACTTCTTCCTTAATGGGCATTCTGGACAATCTGTGCTTTGAACTAAACCATGATCTCTCTTCTTAAGTTATTGCTGCTTTCACCACCAATGACATCTTGGCATAGTGATTCCTGTCACCTTTTTTTAGCAACTTACTTTTACAGCAGACCACGGGATAATGAGATTGTGGGGAAGGACACTTTCACCACCCAGCCAACTCTAATTTTTAGACTCTACAGAATTCTGTTAAAAGAAGTAATGGATAGTTTGGTCAGAAATCAGAGCAGCTGACCTGTGTTACTTCAAGAAGCTTTTTGATATCTTCAGTAATATGCTTGGAAGCATCAAAACCTTATGTTATGGAAAGTGCTGAAATCACATGTTAAAGAAAGTTGCTGCTGTCACCACTTTTACAGCATTTTCCTTGAGGGCTTCATGACAAGTAGCACTATATGTTGAAGGTAGGAGGCAGTGTCCAGATTTCTGCCATTAGCATTAGAAAAATAATAGGACAAATGTGGAAAATGATGAAATGAATAAAGGCAATAAGAAGAACACACGAATAAAGACAGTAACTGGTTATGAAATACCAAAACCTTAGCCCTGAAAACATAAGTACAAGTAACAGATGGTAAAGGTTGTACTGAAGAATATATATGTATATAGTATATATGCATTCTGTATATAACATATTATCTATTATCTATTACATACATATGTATATGTAAAAAAAATTATTTTAAAAATAGGCCATGAATTTGGAAGACATAAATGGGAAGGTTTGGAGGAAGAAACAGGATGGGAGAAAAGTTTTAATTATATTATAATCTCAGAAGTTAAAAAAGGTTAAAAGTTTAATCATTTCTTGCCTCTTATATTAATTACAAAGAAGAATTTTGAGGGAGAAAAAAATATTTGGCTACTTTCAACATAGTATTAATTAAAAGTAGTCCCAGGGCCATAACAAAGCCCATTGCTGAGAATACATTTCAGAAATTGTGCCAAGGATGTGTGATATTGGGCCAAATGATTCAATTTAGTGTGCTTGGATTTTCTCAGGAATAAAAGGGAAATGATGACACAAATATAATATGCCCCTTATGTATATGATGAGCACAGTTAGGCTGAGCAAGATTTCTGACCCTCACATTACATCATTTTAAAAAATATTTTGATAGAGATACTGGGATCATTCAACAAAACTTAAAGATCCTACTGAAATCAAATATTAATTTGTCTAATATTCACAAATTGTATGAACTTAATACTGTTCATCAGACCCTGATTAAGAAGAATCTGAATTTATAAAGAGCCAAAATGTATTGTTTTCTATATTTTATTTTTAATTTAGTAAACTAATCCTTCTGTAAACTTGCTTACAAAATTTCCTATAACATGATAATATGCTTAATTTTCCTAATAATAAAATAGATCACTGAGCAGATGTCCTCAATTTTGACAGACTCACACATGTGCTTAGTAAGAAGAGTCCTCATCAAAATACAAGCAGATCTTCTGATTCCAGGGTATAAGGTGGCAATGCTCTCACAGTGTCAGTTCTGGTAGAAGTTGCTGAATTACATATAAGCATGAGCAAAGCAGCATTTAATCTGGATCAAAATTCTAGATACTATACTCTAAGTGCATAATTAATTTTCAAATTGACAAATATCCACATGTGACTGGGTTACATTTCCCTATGGCAAGAAAGAGTTCATTAACCCTCTATGACAGTTAACAATTCAGCTTGCTGCTCCTGATTTGAATACAGTTGAGACAATCAAACAGCTACACAGCAGCAATGTGGAGATTATACTGTAATACTACCCTACTCTATACTACCACCAACACCAGGAGGCTCACTCAAAACAGGAACTTTTGGTTCGTGTCATTAAAAAAAATTAGAAATAATTACATCCTTTAAAGATGAGTCTATGCTCATACCATGCGGTTTTTATTACTGTTGCTCTCTCGTGCAGCTTGAGATCAGAGATGGATAAACCTCCAGAAGATCTGTTATTGTACATGAAATGTTTTAGCTTTTCTGGGTTTCTTGTTATTCCACATGAAACTGAGAAGTTGTCTTCCAAGGACTGTTAAAGAATTGTGTTGGTAATTTGTGGAAATCACATTGAATGTGTAGCTTGCTTTTTGGTAAAAATGTCCATTTTTACTAGGTTAATCCTACCAATCCATGAGCATGGGAAATCTTTCCATCTGACATCTTCTATTTCTTTCTTCAGAGACTTGAAGTTTTTCACAGAAGTCTTTGACTTGCTTGGTAAGAGTATAATATAGGATAGCCATCTACAGACCTAAAAAAGCTAAATGCTGAGAAGGACCATAAAGAGGATGCTTAAATCTCATTCAGAATGGTAAACAGAATAGACATCAGAAGTGGTGGAAGAGAGAAAACAGGATAAGAGACTACAATAGAGGGTCCTCTGAAAGGATCCACCCAACAAGGAATCAAAGCAGCTGCTGAATCTCAGGGCCAAACTTTGGGCAGAGTGCAGGGAGTCTTATGGAAGAAGAAAGGAGTATGAATAGAGGGACATAAAGGGGACAAGAGTCCCACAAGGAGACTCAAAGAATCTGAGCCCAAGGGGTTGTGCAGAGACTGAACCACCAACGAAGGACCATGCATGGAGAGGACTTAGATCCACTGCTGAGATGTGGCTGATTGGCAGCTCAGTCTCCATATGGATCTCCAAGTGAGGGGAACAGGGGCTGCCTCTATCATGAACTGTTCTTTGATGGCTTGCCTCTCATGATGTGGTCTTGTTAGGCCACAGAGGAAGAAGAGTCAGGCAGTCCTTATGAGACTTAACAAGTTATGGGACCAAGGCAATGATAGAGAACTCCCCCTTTCAGTGGACCACAAGAAGTGAATGGAGGGTGGGACCAGGGATGAGCTTAGAGAGAGGGCTTTAGGAGGACTAAATTATGAAAAAAAAAAGATATCAAAATTAAAAAAGGTGAATCTAGTGAAAATGTCTTATTTATTTCAACATTATTCTTGCCTGTATAGTATTCTTATTTGCGGATTTTACACTGGATGGTATGTATTTCATGTCAGTAGATGTATAGCGAATACCTGTATGATCAATAGGTATGTTAATTATTTATTTTATTTTGATCATTTTTATGGATCGCAAAAACATAAAAGACACATTTCGAATTTTACAAGAAATTTAAAAAGTGCTTTATTTATGGTTTTATGATTAGAATTTGTACATATTATATTGTTATTTTTAAAAATTCTCAATGAAATATACATGATTCTTTCCTGTTTTGCTATTTTTACGAAGTTATGGTTGGAATTTGGGTAAAGAGGCAATGTGAAAATCATTTAAGAATGACTTCTATCTAATAAAATTATATCGTTTTACTTTATAATAACTTAAAGACAAAACCCTCTGTAACTCTTGAGATTTCCAATGGAAGCAGTTGGACAGCAAATTAGTGGTTTTGTTGCAATATGGTCTGAGCAACCATGTAAACAATGAAATCTGCTAATCAAAAGCAATTTCTTGTGAAACAAAGACAATAGCTAATTGAAAGCATCTGATGCTATAATAAGATTAACTTCAAAATGAAATCTCATGGAACATCTTGTAAGAAAGCCGCGGAGATAATGTGAAAGCCTACAGCAGTTCAGAAGTGGAGACACTGGTAGAAATGCTTTTTCTCATTCAAGCACAATATTTTTGCAAGCTTCATAATTAACATTCTCTCTAGCAAAAGTGCTTGACAGTGTATACGAAGAGGACAAAAATTAATCTCTCAGGGTTCTGCACACAAGCATCTATAGCAAATCCACAGTTGAGTAAGCCTCCCTCGAACTGCTTGACGTACCTTACACAGCTGCTGTTTTTGCCTAAAGAGCAGGATTGCACATTATTGCAAATTCTGACCCTCTTTTGTTTCTGTGCAGAAAGCTGCAGGAACAGTGCTAGCATATTACTAGATGGATAAATTCATCCAGAGGACAAAGACAGACCTGGGAGTGTAATGAGAACATGAGGGTAACTTAGGTAGCAGAAAGCAAAGAAGCTAAGAATGCTATCACATTAGGTGCATCTCAGTGCCAAAGACTACCAGTAAAATGCAGAGAATTTGTTCTCTGAGGTCATCACAAAGTCAAGAAAGAATTTGGTGTCTCTGTCACTACGTGGTGAAATATGGTGAGACCGGGCTTTAAAGTAACAAATTTAGAAGTTCCCTGGTATAAGACAAAGCAAAATGCTGATATTTCAAACATACTGACTTAATTTGTGCTTCAAAAATGAAATGATATAATGTCTGTCCTTTTGAATGAACATTGAGTATCTTTCCTGGGTCTTCCTTCTTGTTTAGCTTCCTTAAGAGTATAGATTTTAGTAGTTTTATCCTATTTTATATGGAGATCTGATAAGCTACAGTAAAATAGAAGGGAAGGAGGGCCTCCTCTATCAGTGAACTAGGGGATGGGCATAGGGGGAGGAGAAGAAGGGAGGGTGGGATTGGAAGGAGACAAGGGAGAGAGCCACAGCTGGGATGCAAATTGAATAAATGATAACAATAAAAAGTCACCAAAAAATGAAATGATATCAACTGTACATTTTTGAATAAGCATGGATAACCATGCTACATAAGGTCAATATTTATTAACCAATTCTTTTTCACAACATCATAATGCAATGATGTGTAAATGCATACAAAATGACACAACATTTGGTACATTATGCACATGAATATATTATACATATTATATATAATGAAGAAGAGGTGTCTCACTATGGCGAAAATCTGCCATTATTAATGGCTTGAGAAACAGTTGTCTTTATCCTAATTGGACTAAGGTCTTCTGTTGACAAAGGGAACATGTCTAGGTTACATTCCCCCAAAGTTTCAAACACTATCAAAATACAGTCTTCAGTTTAAGGGATAAAAAAAAAAGAGATAAGAAGGGGAGAGGAGAGTAGCAGGGTTCTCTCACACTGAAGATAAAATATGGACCTTCCTTATCAGTGGACTTAGAGAAGGGCAGGAAGGAGATGAGGGAAGGTGGGATTGCGAAGGAGTGGGGGAGGGGCTACAGCAGGGATTCCAAGTAAATAAACTGTACTTAATATAAAAATAAAAATTTAATTAAAAAATGAAAAAATATTAAATATGCCTACATAGAGATAAAAATGACTTTATCTATTTCTAGAAATTACAGTAAAATTCATGTCTTTATGTGGAGCATTTTGTGTGTGTGTGTATGTATGTTAAGCTCAGTCTCATTTGCTTAACTCCCTATTTAAGTACCTTTTCATCTGAATGAAGAACTATCCTTTTGTCTTGCTTTAATTTCTTGAAAGATGATCTGAGAACTCTAATACCTCAAATGTCACCCTGGAAGGGAGAAGCATCAATTTTCCCTCTGTTCTTTAATATTTCCTTCTTTCTCAGTACAAAGTGGGTGCTTAAGATTAGTTGTTGTTTTCCTACTCTTAATTCAGCTCTGCACCTAAGCTCAGTGGTACTATTGACTCCAAAGATTCAGGTATTTTATCCAACACCATGTTTGAACTTTCCTTATTTGGACATAGAATAGACATAAGGGCTCTTAGTTTTTAGCAAATGTCTGAATTCTCTAGAATGCAGCCACTGTCATTTCTCATTTTGTTCCTCTGAGGAAGAATATGTTGGCAATCCTCTATGTTCAAAGAGCTGATATGCTATTGAAATTACCACGATAAGATAATGACACACATTGACAAAAGGCAGCTGCATAGGTTACTTTCTCCCTAATTTTCAAATAGTAGCCCCAAAACATCCTCTTTAGTAATATCATCAGCCATAAATATTATGGGTCTTTAATCATTTAAATCACACATCTCAAGCTTTAAAGGCAACAATAAAAACCAACAACAATAAAAGCAAGCCCTCACTTTATTTTCATGATTCTAGTTAGTCAGAAGTCATGTAATATACATACATACACAGTCAATTTTCCCATCTGTACATATGTTCTGCTTCCACAGTTCATAAATGACCAACTCTTAAATGAATAAAATATTAAAACCAAGCAGAGGTGTCTTGTCATAGAAAAAAGTGTTTGATAAGGCCACAATCAAATTTATTAGCAGAAACTTTGCAGAATAACATCCAACTCTCAAAACAAACAAATAAGATAAAATGATTGTTAGCCAAGAATCAGTTAAGCACTGGGAAATATGAACAAAGGTCAAAATAGTTCAAATATGCTTTATCTTCTTCAGCTAAGTTTAATCCAGTACACGTCTACTTACTCATCAGTACATACAAAACTCAGGAAAACCAACCAAAGTTATGTGGCACACACTCACATTATAAAATTCTCCTTTTTACCTTTATGGAACATTTTTTGTTGCATGATGGTGTAGCTTTTTTAAAATGCTCAAAGGAGGAAAAAGCATATCTTTGGGAGATATAATTGATTTTACACATTTTTTTTTCCTCATACCAACCCACTTCTGGAACTGAGATACTCAATTTGGTAGCGTTTATTCAGTGGTGCCAATGTTGAAACATATTTGTTTTCACTAAACTCTACCACTTGCCTAATTTATTTCAATTTTTATAGTCTAACTTAATAGCTTATTAATTGTGAAAGACTTGAATGAAAGTGCTATTCAAATCCTATATAAATATCATCAGCTAATGGACACTACCTGAGCTCCGTGTTTCTCCCTAAATACATGGTTCACATTGGTGAGACAAGAGAGCTGACCGTCATGAGCAACTGAATGTGAGACACTGTCACTAAGGTGTTTGTGGGGAAATTGTGTGTGTGTGTAATGAGGGGAGTAAAAATGTAAAACCTTAGCTGTGATTTTTTTTTAATCTGTCCCCTTCATGTGTTCTCCTTTAAGTACAAATTAGAAGCACTTAAAAGTAGAAGGGTCCATAGGCTTTATCCAAGCATTTCATTAAACCATAACACCAGACACTGTATTTATTAGGAATTTCCTAAGCCTTCATTCTCTGGGTTATGAAGAACTACCCTGGCACTTTTTTGGCAGGAAAGTGACTATGCAACCCACAGAAATACTTAGTGAGCCAGAAGGGCAAGCCAATATACTCAGATGACTTTTTAAAATAGAGAAAATGAATTCTAAGTGCTAAAATCCTATCTAGAAATAGGTAAAATAATAAAATAACAACTATTATTAATCCAATCTGTTACCAGAAGATGATTAACTATCATTTTACTGGAAGAAAGGCTCATAATACCATATGCTTTTAATAATACTTTCTTACTTCTATAGTGAGAAATTATTTTCCCAGACCACCACTTCATAGTAATATAGTCCATTATATATTAAACCTTCTTGGGATACAAAGAAAATGCCCTCACCTCTATCCATTACCACAATCAATAAGAAGTCCATTGCTTTTTAAATGGTGGCTACAATTATTGCAATATTTCAAAGTGTGCGTTTTTCTGTGGCTTCTGTAGATCATTGTAGTAATATTTTACCATTTCAGTGGGTAAAAATGAAATTACTTCAAATTAGAGTTTCAAATTTTTCTTCTTCTGGATAAGATGAGCTGGTCATATATATGTAAAGATCATGTTGGCAATGGAAAATTTTCAACTTGCCAGTGTGCTTTAACTGCTCTTTGATCACCTCCCCCTGAGGGGGGAGCAGCCTTAAGAGGCCACAGAAGAGGACAATGCAGCCACTTTTGATGAGAACTGATAGACTAAGATCAGAAAGAAGGAGAGAAAAACCACTATCAGTGGACTTGGGGACGGGCATGCATGCAGAAAGGGGAGGGAGGGTGGGATCAGGAGGGGAGGATGGAGGGGCCTATGGGGGGATACAAAGTGAATAAAGTGTAATTAACAAAAAATAAAAAAGTTTAAAAAAAGAGAAACATAAAATTGTAGTATGAAGAAAGGCAAAGGTTTCATAAAGTCGTAGGCCTTGTGTGTTGAGATTGTTTTATCCCTGCACTTGGGAATTAAATGCTGGAGGACCAGGAGCTGCAAAGGCCCCTTGTGCTCTAGCAGATACTTTCCCAAAAATCAAAAGAGAAATAAATGAAAATAATCTCTAATTTTGTTTAAAAAATAAACATTTGTATCATTTGAATCATATGATACTGAACTGAGTTATTTTATTAACTCTATTGGATAATATTTTATAGATTTTTATATTCTACATATAGGTATATAAATAGAGTGTTTTATTTCTTTAGAATTATGTAATACATGTAAACATTGCATTAGTTTACCAAAACGTGATCATAGCAACTTGAGCACATCAACAACAACAACAACCCCCCCCCCCAAAAAAAAAGAAGTCAATAAATACTGGCCTCTTTAATCTTCACCTGAGTAAGAACTTTTCAGGGCTAGTACCACTTGGCATCATCTTCCTTCATGACCACCACAGTATTTGGCTTGTAGATGAGAGAGGCATTATTTCATTCAGAAGATATGTTTTGACCAACTTAGATATTCCAGAGAAATCCAACCTTACAAATTACCTTAGATTTCTATTGCTCTTGCTTGTTCAATCACAACTTTTCAGTAAGAAGGAGGAGAAATTTGACTCTTATATTAAAAGATGTGAATAAAAGAATAGTTAGGAGAGAAACATTTTCTACTTGAATCTGGTGATTTGCTTCCTCTGTCTTCTTATTTCTCCCTAGCCAGCCACAAAAGTTAACAGAACATTTGATGGTGTAATTACGCATGCATAGGGATTCCCATATGCAACTGGTCTCTCATGATCACAAGTGGAATTGAAATCAAAACCTGAATCTCTTCCTAGTAAGAATGTCTTTGAGAGGGCTCTGCCAAGGAACAACACAGCAGGGAACCACTCACTCTCTTTGTCTTTATTCTCTCACTTCTGCTGTCAGCAATAAGCTCCCATTTCCCTTTTGAAAGACTCCAGGTGGCAAAGTATACAGTTTAGCTCTTCAGTGAATGACACTTTTGTTTCTTTCAATATGTAATTTCTTAGACATAAATTTTACTGTATATAAGCATTAATACTCAGAATACCTAATAGGTAAGACATTGTTTATTGTTCTCATAGAAGGTAGACATTGATTATTCCATGAGATTTAATTTTAGAAAATAAACTATGGCCAGTTTTGATGTCCAGATATATTCATTCTTTACAGTGAGAAATGTCATTTGTTCATCCACAATATACATGAAGACACACAGGTAAATATAGATGACTTAGTGTTGGAAATGCTCAGTCTATCTTGTTTTTTATTCTATACAAATGCACACATATGTATAAGGCACATATCGATAACCTTAATCAAGAAGTCATCTGTTGTTACTGTTTTTCAGTTGTTCTTGGCTGTCTTTATAGGTATTAGTTTGCTTGAAATTGCAGCTGATTTCCTACAATGACATACATTTTGTCATGTTCTACTTGATGAAACTCATCCCTATTTCTGCCTCCTCTAGATTGTGGTAATAGAATGGCTTCTTTGGGTAGAATAAAAAAAAGCATAATAACCACTTTCAATTCTATTCTGACCTGCTCCTGACCAAGGTTGGCTGGGTGGCTGAGCCAACTGTAAGACTGAGGTTTGATGGTTCGTTCTAGTTTTATCCCTTCATGATCTGGCAGAGGATTGAGAAAGTGCTCTAACGCAAGCAAGTCAAGAGGATTGAACAAGAGTAGCATATGAAATGAAAAGAAATATAGGACATCCTACAGCACACCTTCTAATAATACGACCTCGCTAAGAAATCTGAGTGCTAACGATGAAAGCTTGGGTACTGAAATCAGTACTCATGTTAACATGGTTACTTTTGATGTATGCCAACAGCTTGATTGTGAGGGAAAATGTCAATGTTTCAAAGACCGCAAGGTTCTACTGGCACTGGCTTCACCTTTCAAAGAGAAATCTTTAAAGATAATGCAATAATTCCCCATTATTTCCTTTTAAATATTTGTGTCAGCCATGTATATACACCAAGTCCAATACAGCTCAAAAATTGAATCTTAAAGAAGTCATTATATTTGCTTGATTGTCACTTTATGTTTATAGAGGTTAAACTTGTTTCTCATATTTTATTAATCAGCTGTCATTCTGTTCACAACAGACTATACATACAGAGAAAATGTTATGTAGATTAGGATAAAATGCTAAAAAATATTTATTGGAATTGAAAGCTACTTCTCAGTATTTGGTATTTGATGTATCTGATGAAGAGTGAAAAAAAAAGTTAAAATGACTATCATTACTTTATTGACTTACCTTTTTCCTTTATAGATTTACTCATTAAGGTTTGCTTTTTCTACTTCAAACATTTTTGAAAAGCAAATGCTAAATATTCCACAAAATGCAGGTTCAAAGCATACAGTGCTATATGAAACACTTAAATGTGAAGGTTCTCATCTGTAAATAATATATGCAGCAAGTCTCTCATTTTAGATTTTCTCAAATGGCATGACTATTTTAAAAAAAGTACAAAGAGGAGCACCCAACCCAAACCCACTACAAAACATAAAAGCATTTCCCTCAGGTCCATTAAATCCAGCTGCTTTTGCCTCAGTGCTATTTCACTTTCTTTGTGAGCACTATTGGCTTAACCAGAATCCTGAACAATTTAAGAGGCTTTATGATGGCAGAGGAATCAAACAAAATTACTGTTCACTTTAATGATTCTCAGGGATTTTAACATGTCATTTTGACAAGTAGTTAAAGCAACTGCCTTGCAAACTCAGAGTAAATAAAGCTATCTATCCCGCTCAATATATTTTGTAGAAAAAGTAGAAATAATGCAGTATCAGTCTTCTGCTGACATTGTTTTCTACTGAGGATAGAATAGAAAGTGTATCAGACCCAAACTCTGGACCTTCTAACTGATAATATTAAAAAAGAATAGTGAACAGTAGTTTCATATAGGCAACTCTAATTAAATATAGTGTGTAAAAAAGAGAAAGAAAAGAAAGAAGGTAGGCAACAAGAAATGAAGGAACGAAGAGAAGAAGGAAGGAAATAAGAAAAGGAGAAAGAAAGAGGAGAGTGAAAGTAGGAGGAAAATTTTGAAAGGAAGAGGAACAGTATTAGGTTTGGAAAGAAGGATAAAAGAATACTACACTGTCTAGATACATGAAGTTGTCAAAATGTTAAAATCAAAATAATAAATAAATACAAAGATGAATTGCAGAATAGTCCAATTATAAAGTCTGTACCAAGTTAGTATTTTTAAAACAACTTAAGTATACCATGTGCACAGAAATACTCAAAGAGTGTCCCAAGATGACCCCACTCATGTGACGACCACATTTAAATATATTTTATTACTTATATCTAAAACTTCTCCCAAATGTCTACTTTTTTTTTCCAACACAGACACTATCCTGATATTGATATCTAAAGCTGATTGTCAACTTAACAGGATGTGGAATCAAGTAAAATCCAATATTCTGGGTATTTATTTGAGAGACATTCTTTTTTAATTAATTTACTTATTCATCTTACATCCAGATAATAGTCCCCTCCCTCCTCTCCTTCCAGTCACACCCTTCTCTCTATCCCTATCCCTCCTCCCCTATTCTTCAGATAAGGAGACCCACCACAACCCACCCACACCAGCTCATTAGTCACATCAGGATTGACCACATTTTTTCCCCTGTGGCCTGGCAAGGCAGCCCTGCCAAGGGAAAGCGTGACCTGAAAGAAGTCGACAGAGTCCATGTCAGAGACAGCTACAGCTTCCCTTACTAGGGTACCCACAAGAAACCTGAGCTGCCCATCTGCTACATCTGTACAGGGGGCCCAGTTCCAGTCCAGGTATGGTCCTTGGTTGGTGCTTCAGTCTCCTCTGAGCCGTATTGGTTGGGTCTGTTGGTTTTCTTGTGGAGCTCCTGTCACCTCTGGGTCCTTCTTCCCCCAAACCCCAATTTTTTCCACAAGGCTCCCTGCACTCTGCCTAATGTTTGGTTGTGAGTCTCAGCATCTGTTTTGATCCAATGCTGGGTGGAGCCTCTCAGAGGACAGCTATGCTAGGCTTCTCTCTGTGAGCATAGCTGAATACTGTTAGTAGTGTCAGTGGTGAGCTCTCTTCCACAGGTTTAGTTTCAGGTTGGGCCAGGCATTGGTCAGCATTGCCTCAATCTCTGCTCTATTTTTATCCCTGTGCATCATTCTTAATCAGATTATTACAAGTTGGAAATCACACCTTAAATATGAGTAGCACCCTCTGGTAGCAGCCCAAAAAAAAAGGACAAGGAAAAAAAAATCACTTTCAACCTACTTTCTCCTATTCTCAACTGGTAAATGCATCTGTCCTCAGCTATAGCATTCCTTTACTGATGTTAAATAAGTTTCTTTGAGATTCCGAAGTAGACTGAGTGAATTTGGTGGTAGAACCAAGGAGGTTCAGTGACTAAAAATACTTTTAACCATAGAAGAAGATTTGGTGTTTTGATGTGAGAATCTTTATCAACCATTGCTTGCTAATATGAAATAACAAAGAATTTAAAGTGATAAGTATCTCAGAGTATAATTATTTCAAATTCTGTGCTGAAGGAAGCTTGTATGAGATGAAGATCAAGATAAAGAACTCAAGTGACAACACATGCTGGAGAGGTTGTGGAGAAAGGGGAACCCTCCTTCACTGCTGGTGGGAATGTAAACTTGTACAACCACTCTGGGAATCAATCTGGCACATTCTCAGACAACTAGGAATAACGCTTCTTCAAGATCCAGCCATACCACTCCTAGGCATATATCCAAAAGAGGCTCAAGTACACAATAAGGACGTTTGCTCAAACATGTTTGTAGAAGCTTTATTTGTAATAGCCAGAAATTGGAAACAACCCAGATGCCCCTCAACTGAAGAATGGATACAGAAGATCAACTTTTGAACTATCTTTAGCATTGTTTTTATTTTAAGTATTTCCAGTCTCCTGAAATCATTCTAGATAAAATAGTTAAAGGATGTTACAACATTTCAAACAATTTCTGCCCAAATCACTGCATGCTGTGAATAGATGAATAGTGTTTACTTCTTATCATTTTGTGGAACAATATTTATCTGACAAATAAACTTATCTGTAGAGTGACTTTTTATGTTAGACATACTTGATTTCAACATCTCTTTTTTAAAATTAATTTATATGTTTGTTCCCTTTACATCCCAAACATAGCCCCTTCCTTCCTCTTCCCTGATTTTCTTTCCTGTATTTCTCAAAAAAGGTAGCTTCACCCATCCACCTCAAATCAACAAGTCGCATTACTAATGATCAGGATCCTCTTCCTCCGTGGCCTGGTGAAGCAACCCAGCCAGAGAAAGTGGTTGAAAAGCAGGGAACAGAGTCTGTGTCATAGAACAGTTCCCATAAAGCCTGAGTTGCTGAAAAGCTTCCATAAATTAGAGGATACTATCACTAGATCAAAATGGGGGTCTACACATTAGGAAAAGATCTTCAACAATCCTATATCTGACCAAAGTACTTTTTTTTTTATTGATGATGTTTTTATTTTTTCCCTTTACATCCTGACAGCAGCCTCTTCTCTCCTCTACTCCTGGCTTCACCCTCCCACATTTTTACCCCATTTCCTCCACCCTGCTCCTCAGAAGAGGGGAGAGCCCCACCCACACCCACACCAACCCACCCAAACATCAAGTCACATCAGGACTAAGCATAACCTCTTCCACTGAGGACAAACAAGACCACCCAAATAGGGGAAAGTGGTCAAAAGCTGGGAATAGAGTCCATGTCAGAGATAGCCCCTGCTCCAATTGCTAGGGAACCCTCATGAAGACCAAGCTGTTCATCAGCTACATATGTGTAGAGAGCCTAGATCCAGTCCATAAATGCTATTTGGTTGGTGGTTCCATCTTTGTGAATGCCATGGGTCTAGGTTAGTTGACTCTGTTGGTCTTCTACGGGATCCTTGACACCTCCAGCTCCCCCTACCTTTCCCCAAACTCTTTCAGAAGACTCCTTGAAGTCTGCTGAATGCTTGGCCATGAGTCTCCGATATGTTTCTATCCCCTTCTAGGTGGAGCCTCTGAGATAACAGTTATGCTAGGCTTCTGTCTGCAAGCATAGCAGGGTATCATTAGTAATGTCAGTAGTTGGCTCTCTCCAATAGAATAGGTCTTCCATGGAAAGGACACTCCCTGAATCTCTGCTCCATCATATCCCTGCACATCTTGTGGGCAGGGTAAATTTTAGGTCAAAAGTTTTCTGGGTAGGTTGGTTCCTCTTCCCTCTGGTGGATGTTATGCCTATCTATAGGAGGAGGCTACTTCGGTGTCCATAGCCCCTACTGTTAGGAATCTCAGCTAGAATCACCTTCATATCCACCCAGGAGCCTACTCTGTTGCAGCTTGTCCCAGAGATGCTTCCACATCAGTTTCTCTTTTCTTTTCCTGTATCCAGACCCCTGTATCCCCACATCTGACCCTCACTTTTGTTGCCCTTAGTGTAAACATATATTTAAAAAATTGTCTAAAAAAATGTGAGACAACTTGTTATTGTAACTTAATAATATGACTTTCATAGAGCCTCTTCTGACATGAAATGGAGGGAAATCATATTTTATGGCTGGTAAAATATGGAGTGATAGTAAGGTCCAGAGCATTGGCAATGTGTTATTTTTTTTTTTTTTCTTAATATGCAGCACAGGTAGCCTTGAACTTAGGGTCTTTCACCTCAGCCTGTAAACTCAGCCTTCAGAAGCAGCTTCTCAAGCAAGGACACCAACTTAGAGATGTGATGCTTTAGATTTTCTTGTGTTATGATCCCTTGAAAAGACACATCATGTCTATTGGTGACATAAGTGTTGATCTCATGTTTAGGCAGTCCTATCTGTGATAGTCTAAGGATATAGACTCTGATATCTGTAAAAGACACAATCACACAACACACTTCTTGATGCTTTGCTCTTACAGCCTCTCATGCCTCTTCTGCACTATTCCCTGAAAACATTGTTTTGTAGCTATATCCACTGGGAGTGCCTTGTTATGGTTCTCTATACAGAGCTCCATCTTTTTCAAAGAAAAGTTTCCATGATGAACACACACACACATATATACATACATATATACGTGTGTGTGTAGGGGAAATCTCAACAGGCCTCAACCCAACACAAAGAACTTCAGCAAGGAAAGAATGCTGATAATTGAAAAAATGGTCTTCACCAGGAAACACATACCAATTGGTTACCCAATACCAAATGGTCAACATGAAAAACATACAAGTAACAATATAGAGATTGAGCAATTTATATGTGTGTATATGTATACATATGTATTTATTATGTATATATTACAATATATACATAATATATGTATATTTTCATTAATATTAGTTTCATTAATAACAATTAATGAAAAAAGAAGCCATGGATTTGAAATAGAGTAGAGAGGGTTGATGGGAGATTTTACAGGGAGGAAAAAACTAGGAAGTAATGATGTAATCATAAGCTAAATAATGTAAAAAGTAAAAACAGTACTGTCACAAGTTCTAATAATAGTATATTGCTTATTAATAATTAACATAAACTTTAAAAAATTTTTTATACCCACAGAGAGAGACTCTGAAAGTCTCTACCCTGCAGGGTATCAAGGCAGATGTTGAGACTCATAGCCAAACTTTGGGCAGAGTACAGGGAATCTTATGAAAGAAGTGGAAGATAGTAAAACATGGAGAGGTCAGGAGCTCCACAAGGACAGAACCAGATCCTAAAAGTCTGGGCACAGGGCTCCTTTTCTGAAACTGATACTCCAACCAAGGACCATTCATGGAGATGACCTGGAACCCCTGCATAGAGGTTGCCTATGGCAGTTCTGTATCCAAGTGGCGGCCATAGTAATGGCGACAGGGACTGTCTCTGACATGAACTGATTGGCCTGCTCTTTGATCACCTCCCCCTGAGGAAGGAGCAGCCTTACCAGGCCACAGAAGAAGACAATGCAGCCAGTCCTGATGAGACCTGATAGACTAAGATCAGAGAGAAGGGGAGGAGGACCTCCCCTATCAGTGGACTAGGAGAGGGACACGACATGGGTGAGGAAGAAAGAGGGTGGGATTGGGAGGGGAGGAGAGAGGGAGGTACAGGGGGGATACAAAGTGAATAAACTGTAATTAATAAAAATAAAAATAATTATAAAAAATATGTTCAAGATATCCGGCTTTCCATATTTAAGGTAGGCCAAAAGGAAACCCAGGGAAAGTTATTAAAATTCATGAAATTTAGGACAATCAAAGAATACAGTTCTTCTATAAATATACTCCAATTACTTGGCTATCTGTAACTTAATGGAGATATTGTATGTGAGAGTTGCAATAACTTTCCCTCCCTTCAATCATTTTAATGTACCCCAAATTAGAACTCAAATCTTGAAATATATCCTTAAAATCCATGAAATAGGTTTTATATCTGAGTTTCATTTATTTTTAGCTGAACATAAAATTTTATTTGATTATTAATATGTATTCATTTTCTCTGGTATTAGGTTCCATAAGGACAATTTCTTACCTTTATATAATATACTTTAAGTATATTAACACACACAGTTCTTGCCTTCCTTCTTTTTTTCCCATTTTCTCCATCCCATTAGTGACCACTATTTTTAGCCTAAGAGAACTGTAAATTTACAGGTAGCTGTGCTTGAGCCCCTCCCAGTTCAGTACTTTGTTACGTAACAGTGCAGTTTCACACCAGAATATTGGCATCAGCTGTGACAATTTAGGTGATTTGCATCAGCAAAATTGTTTATTGTTTTTGGTAAGTATATATTCAGGCTTTAAGAGAGTTCAGTTGTGGTCTGGAGAGATAGCTCAGAGGTTAAGAGCACTGCTTGCTTTTCCAGAGGGTCCTGAGTTCAATTCCCAATCAACCACATGGTGGCTCATAACCATCTGCAATGAGATCTGGTGCCCTCTTCTGGCTTGCAGCTGCACATGCAGGTAGAACATTGTATGCATATTAAATAATAATAATAATAAAAATAAAAAGTGAGCTGCTTTTCCAGGGTGACCATTTTTGGCCTTTGTCTTTGTTTTTCACATGGGACTGAAGGAGAGCTTGGATGGGTCAGCACCTCGCACCTGCTTGGTGCTCTGACAGTTTTACTTTAGCCCTTCTGAGAGCAGATCATATTCTAGTATTATTTAAGTGCTTACGTTTCTTTTATCTAAGTATGTCATCTATTTTTTTTTAATTATTTGTTTTTGTACTTTCACCTTAGTAAAATGACCATTTCTGATGGCACTTCGTTAAAAAAAAAAAAAAAACCTAACCATTATGTATGTTGAAATAAAAAAAAAAAAAACTTAAACATTATATATGTTGAAATTCAAGACAATACTATTTTTTGGAAATGTGCCATGTTATAATTGCTCCATAGCCATAGCTTGTCTTCATATTGTCATAACAGTACTTTGTAGAACCAAAATTTGAATAGAATGAAATTTAAATCACATACTTCGCCTTTTGTGCATTCTTCTTTCATTACCAAATTAAAAACTGTTCACGAAGTCTTTGAGATTCAAGATACTGTCCTATAGTTTTTAATTTTACAAGTCTCTGGTCAATATTTGTTAACTTCAAAAAACTGTGAGACCAATTGAGGGCTTGGCTATTGTTAATTTCTCCAGTGCTATTTATTGTTGAAGATATTCTTTCTTTTAATATCTTGTAAAAGTTAGTTGGGCATGCTAAGAGTGATCTATCTCTTGGTTCACTATTCTCATACGCTGAACTCCATAACCACCACCTCTGCCAAATGGCAGTTGGGTTGTTATAGCTCCCTAAAACACATCTTACAATGGGTACATTGTTTTCTCATGTTACCAAAAAAAAAAAAAAAAAAAAAAAAAAAAAAAAAAAAATCCATAAGGTTCAGGAAGTCTAATCATCACACAAAATCTTTTTGAACATTTGTAGAAATAATATCCCTAATATTCTTTAAACATAATTTTTTAGCATAAAACTTCTGTATATTGTTGGTTTTTAAAAAATCTTCTTTCCCTTTGTTGGAACATAAATGTACTTTTTATTTTAATGTGTGCATTGTAATTGCCACATAGGGAGATGAAATGGATTTTGAGTCTGGCATAGTTTTAATCACATCACTTGAGAGGTACAGGCCCATAGATTACTGTCAGTTCTCAGCTAGATTCCTTGATATACTGAGATGCAAACTGGCCAGGGCTACATTGTGAGATCCTGTTGCAGCAATCAAAAATTACCTTTTGATTATTTACCTTTTAAGATCGCAAATTATTGACTTAGTTTATAGTTCTAAGTGACCTGTGTGTGAGTGAAAGAGAGAGAGTAGGAAATATTGCTATCATACCATTCGCAAACAGAGCATGTATTAGTTCTTTTTCACATGCGTGTCATATATTTGTCTAGCTAACCATGAATTATAAGATGATAATATTTACTTCAAAAGGTGATAATGTGCATCTTAGCCTTATTCCAGAGTTTAGGAACAAAATGATTCAGTCTTTAAATACAAATTTTGGTATTACCTATTTCTGCCTTGCATTGTACATTATCACACTGAATGAGGCCTCCTTTACTTCTAGTTTCTGATAAGTTTAAAAATGAATACGGAGCTAAACAGAGAATTCTCTGTAGAGGAATATAGAATGGCAGAGAAACACTTAAAGAAATGCTCAACGTCATTAGCCATTAGGGAAATGCAAATCAAAACGACCCTAAGATTTCACCTTACACCCATCAGAATGGCCAAGATGAAAAACACAAATGACAATACATGTTGGAGAGGTTGTGGAGAAAGCAGAACCCTCCTCCATTGCTGGTGGGAATGTAATCTGGTACAACCACTCTGGAAAGCTATCTGGCGCTTTCTAAGACAAATAGGAATAGTGCTTCCTCAAGACCCAGTTATACCACTGCTAGGCATATACCCAAAATTTGCTCAAGTACACAATAAGGACATTTGCTCAACCATGTTTCTAGCAGCTCTATTTGTAATAGCCAGAACCTGGAAACAACCCAGATGTCCATCAACGAAGGAATGGATACAGAAATTGTGGTATTTTTACACAATGGAATCTACTCAGCAATCAAAAAGGAGGAAATCATGAAATTTGCAGGCAAATGGTGGGATCTAGAAAAGATCATTCTGAGTGAGGTATCCCAGAAGGAGAAAGACAAACATGGAATATACTCGCTTATATAGACCTAAAAGATAGGATAAACATAATGAAATCTATACACCTAAAGAAGATAATCAAGAAAGCAGACATGGGGTATGATGATCTATCCTCATTTAGAAAGACAAATGGGATATGCATTGAACGTATGACAGGAGTCTACCGCAGAAAGCATCTGAAAGACTCTACCTAGCAGTGCTCCAAAATAGATACTAAGACTCACAACCAAACCTTCGGCAGAGTGCAGGGAATCATATGAAAGAAGGGGAGTTTGATGTGGAAAGGATAGGAGCTCCACAAGGACCAAACGTATCTGGGCACAGGGTTTTTTCTGAGATGGACACTCAACCAAAGTCCATGAGAGGATAAAACCTAGAACCTCTTCTAGATCCCACCATTTGCCTGCAAATTTCATGATTTCCTCCTTTTTGATTGCTGAGTAGTATTCCATTATATAAAAATACCACAATTTCTGTACCCATTCCTCCATTGATGGACATCTGGGTTGTTTCCAGGTTCTGGCTATTACAAATAGAGCTGCTATAAACATGGTTGAGCAAGTATCCCTTTTGTGTACTTGAACAAACTTTGGGTATATACCTAGCAGTGGTATAGCTGGGTCTTGAGGAAGCACTATTCCTATTTGTCTTAGAAAGCGCCAGATAGCTTTCCAGAGTGGTTGTACCAGTTTACATTCCCACCAGCAGTGGAGGAGGGTTCCCCTTTCTCCATAACCTCTCCAGCATGTGTTATATCCCAGAAGGAGAAAGACAAACACGGTATATACTCACTTATATAGACCTATAAGATATGATAAACATAATGAAATCTATACACCTAAAATGATAATCAATAGAGCGGACATGGGGTAAGAGGATCAATCCTCATTTAGAAAGACAGATGGGATGTGCATTGAACATATGATGGGAGTCTACTGAGCGCATCTGAAAGACTCTAACTAGCAGTGTTTTCAAAGCAAAGACTCATGACCAAACCTTTGGCAGAGTACAGGGAATCATAAGAAAGAAGGGGAGTTAGTGTGATGGGGAAAGGATAGGAGCTCCACAAGGACCAAATATATCTGGGCACAGGGTCTTTTCTGAGACTGACATTCAACCAAGGACCATGTATGGATATAACCTAGAACCTCCACTCAGATGTAGCCTGTGGTAGCTCAGTAACCAATTGGTTTCCCAAAGTGAGGGGAAGAAGGACTATTTCTAACAGGAATTCAATGACTGGCTCTTTGGTCTCCCCACTCCCGAAGGGAGGAGCAGTCCTGTTAGGCCACAGAGGAGGGCTTTGCAGCCAGTCTTGAAGATACCTGATAAAACAGGATCAGATGAATGGGGAGGAGGTCCCCCCTATCAGTGGACTTGGAAAGGGGCACGGTGGAGATGAGGGAGGGAATGAGGGATCGGGACATGGCTGGGATACAGAGTTAATAAAATGTAACTGATAAAAAAATAATAATAAAATAAAAAACAAAACAAAACAAAAAACCTAGAACCTCTGCTCAGATGTGACCCGTGATAGCTCAGTAATCAATTGGTTTCCCATAGTAAGGGGAACAAGGACTATTTCTAACAGGAACTCAATGACTGGCTCTTTGACCTCCCCACCTCCCAAGGGAGGAGCAGTACTGTTAGACCACAGAGGAGGACTTTACAACCAGTCCAGAAAATACCTGACAAAAGCGAGACATATGAAAGGGGAGGAGGTCCTCCCCTATTAGTGGACTTGGAAAGGGGCAGGGAGGAGATGAGGGAGGGAGGGTGGGATTGGGGAGGGAATGAGGGATACAGCTGGGATACAGAATTAACAAAATGTAACTAATGAGAAAAATAAAATTATGGAAAAAAAAGAAAAAAAATACATAAATTTTAAAAAATTAAAAAAAATGAATACGAGTGGAACTTTTCAAATGTAATTTTTATATTGACATGCTCACATGATTTTTTCTTCAGTTTGTTAATATGGTATGAAGCATTGATTTTATGTATCAATCCAATGTTTTGTGCTAAAATATAACTTATTTTAATGTTCAGTTTTTAAATGCAGTGTATTTTATTTTTTATCTTTCATTTTTTCTGTGATACAGTCTTATTCTGTAGTGCAGGCTTACTCATGTCTTTGCTAAAGTTTTCATTTCAAGATCGTTCTCATAAAATGCCTCTAGGTCTATATGTTCTTTTTCTATGTTGTGGAACAGTCTTCATACGATAAATGACACTTCTTCAGTTGCTTGGTGGAATTGCTTAGAGACCCTTGAAATTACTTAGAGATTTTTTTTCAGCTCCCTAAATCTATATGGTTATATATTTTATCAAATTTGAGAACTTAAAAAATTATTTATTTATTTATTTATTTATTACAATTTATTTGCTTTGTGTCCTGGCTGTAGCCCCCTTCCTCATCTCCTGCCAGTCCCACCCACATTCCCTGTTCTCTCCCTCATTGGTCCACCTATAGTTAGGTGAGGTCCTCCTCCCCTTCTATCTGACCCTGGCCTATCAGGTCTCATCAGGATTGGCTGTACTGTCTTCCTCTGTGGTCTGACAAGGCTGCACTTCCCAAGGGGAGGGAGGTGATCAAAGAGCCAACCACTGAGATTATGTCAGAGACAGCTCCTTCTCCCTTACTAGTGAACTCACTTGAAATCTGAGCAACCTGTGGATTTCCTCTGAGCAGGAATCTAGGTCCTCTTCAAGATCCAGCTATACCACCCCTGGGCATATATCCAAAACATACTAAACCATAGAAGAAGAACATTTACTCAACTATGTTCATAGAAGCTTTGTTCACAATAGCCAGAATTTGGAAACAACCTACATGCCCCTCAACTGAAGGGTGGATAGAGAAATTGTGGTACATTTAAACAATGGAATACTATTCAGCAATTAAAGTCAAGGGAATTGTATGATTTGCAGGCAAAAAGATGGAACTATAAAATATCCTGAGTGACGTAACCCAGAAGCAGAAAGACACATATGGTATATATTCACTTATAAGTGGATATTAGGCATATAATATAGGATAAACATACTAAAATCTATAGTCCTAAAGAAGCTAAACAAGGAGGAGATTAGGGAAGAGGCTGAAACCTCACTCAGAAGGACAAAAATGTTAGACATTGGAAGTAGGAGAAGACAAGAGAAAGGACAGGAGCCTTCCACAGGGAGCCTCTGTAAGACTCTACCCATCAGGGTGCGGAAGCAGATACTGAGACTCATAGCCAAACTTTGGGCAGAGTGCTGGAAACCTTATGGAAGAAGAAGACAGGAAGACCTGAAGGGGACAAGAACTGCTCACAGAGAACAACAGAGCCAAAATCCTGGGCCCAGGGAGTTCTGAAGAGACCTATTCTCCAACCAAGGACCATGCATGTTGAGGACCTAGAGCCTCTGTTCAGTTTCCAAGTGGATTCTCTAGTAAGGGGTACAGGGGCTGTCTCTGACATGAACTCAGTAGCCAGCTCTTTGGTCACCTCCCCCTGCGGGGTGTAGCCTTGCCAGGCCACAGAGGAAGATGATACAGCTAGCCTTGATGAGACCTGATAGGCTAGGATCAGATAGAAGGGGAGAAGGTCCTCCCATATCAGTGGACTAGGTAAGGGGCATAGGGGGAGAAGAGGGAGGATGGGTGGAACTTGGAGGAGATGGAAGGGAATACAGCAGGGATTCAAAGTGAATAAATTGTAATAAATAAATAAACAAATAAATAAACTATTAAAAATAAACAATAAAAAATTCAAGGAGATGAATTTTCCAACATTTAATAATTTCACCAAACATGATATTAGGAATCTTTTGATTATTTTACACTATCACAGTAAATGTACACTCACCTCAGCTGATTATAGTTCTACTATACACCAGCCTTATTTCAGGAGGACTGTGATGCTGGTAAGGGTAGTATTGAAACTTTTTCTTAAGCTAACTGTTTTCAATTTATTTATGTTACTCTTCTGGGGAAAAAAAAAACCACAATATTTGATTACCTCATAATGACTTTTTCTGCTACCTGAAAGTAAGACAGAATTGAAATCTCAATTTAAATCTCTGTTTATACATTTAAAACTAGTTTTCCCTTCATTGAGCATGTACAGATATACATTAAATGTTACATTCCCAATAAAGTAAAAATTGGAAGATAAACTGTATTTATAACCATGTAAATAGTTACCAAGTGACTGTATATAGTATTGGGAACTTGTCTTTCATCACGGGGCTAAAAGGTTTTCCAATTTCTGTAGTCAGAAATTAAATACCATTCTATCCCATAAGTATGCAGATTTTATTAATTATTTTTTTATAATTCTGTCATTCTCCAAAACATTTCATTCTTACTACTAAATTGCTGTTGTTGGTCTGAATGAAAACTTAAAGCACGTATTTTCTGTCTCTGTGTGTATGTAATGTGTATATGAGTGTGTATGTGTTTAAAATATATGATATATGTTACAATGGAGAAAAGTGAAGCTTAGAAGAATGACTACTATACTTTATAACTGCTTTAGAAAATAACTATAGAACATAGACCCAGTTGTGAAAATTTCTAAGTCTATAATTCTTCCTGCTTTGGCAATAGAAGTTGAATGAAAAATGAGATGTGATTGAAAAAAAAAAGATTTAAAACCAGTATTTATTTGAAATTTTTGTCTCATACTTGCAACCACTAATAAAAGGGCTATATGATACTATCCCTAGGATAATTGAAATAGAGAAAAGAAAAAGAATAAGGAAACATTTGTAAATATTAACACAAAATGGAAAAAGAATAATTCCTTTTGACTTTTCAAAGGTCCATCTTTCCTGTTCTGATAGAAAATATCTGTATGTGTCAAAGTGCTCTCTCTCTCTCTCTCTTTCTCTCTCTCTCTCTCTCTCTGGCAAATAACAGGAAATGAAGTGGGGTCAAAAAGAAATTATATTTACATAATAGAGTAATGAAAAATATTATAATAGACTTCTGCATTAAACTTCCCCAAGCTCCATGTGGTCTGCTGGGTTCCATTCCATTCTTTGAGCTTTTCCTATTTATTAGATACTGCTTTCCAAAAAAAGATGTTTTTAAGGGCAGAGGAATTATTCAATGTCATATAAGGGTGGACACCTTTTTTTTTTATTAATTACACTTTATTCACTTTGTATCTCCCCATAAGCCCCTCCCTCCTCCCCTCCTGATCCAACTCTCTCTCCCCCTTCTTCACGCATGCCCCTCCCCAAGTCCATTGATAGGGGAGGTCCTCCTCTCCTACCTTCTGACCTTGTTTTGTAAACATAGTGCTGGAAACAAGAGATAGAAACTGGTTTAGGGTAGACCAGGAAAAATGCCCATGCTGTGGAGGGAAGTTTGATCCCTGCTCTGGTTTGTGGGGAATTTTTTCTCCTTTCTTGGCTCAGATGAGCACCATAGCACTTAGATACTTTATGGATAAGCCACTTGGACTGAGGATCCCAGCTCTTCAGGATTCATCCATGTTTCTGCCATATGTCATAAAAAAGCTCAAGGGAACCCATTTTTTCTAGGACCTGTTCCTGTTATACAGGAGCTCTACCTGATTTTACTCTGTTTCTCTCTGTGTCTCTCTCTCTGCCTTTATCCCTGTCTCTTCCCATCCTGCACTGCCTTGCTTTTTCTCTCCTACCCTCCCTCTTAAGTTTCCTTCTATAATCCTATTATAAACTTCAGTCTGAACACACTCCTGCCCTCCCTGTTGTCCAGACAAATGACCTGGAAACCACTGGCTTGGAGTAACTTTGACAGATGTACATTTTGTCCTGACCTTAGCTCTTTAAGTTATATGTTCTCAAAGACTTGCTTATAGATAAAAATATTTTCCATATAAAAGAAAATGCACAAATTATAGTGAAAATTTGATTTCAGTTTTAAAATAAATGGAAATACTTTGTAAGGAATACCAGGTTTAACTTTTTTTCTATCTTCTTTTAAGCAGAAGTTACTTTGCTTTGGCATTTACCTGGTTAACAGATAGAAGCAATAAAAAGAGATGGGAAAAGAAAGAAAAGAACCTGGCTTCAAGGAGGTTAAGGCTATTGAATCAGACTGACCTTAATAAGAGACCCATGGAGCAGTTCACCTACTGGTAATGAAAATGAAATCTCTGCTTAGCAAGTTTGGCAGCTGTCAGCTCACTTTGAGCTTTAACAAGTCTACTGATATACATGTGACCCACACTATGAAGAGGATAGCCTGACTGCGCTGAAAGCTAGCCAGTCCTGAAATTGCTCCGAGAAATAGCAGCAGTGAGCATGCTCCCACATTAAAGGGGACCGTGGCTCAGCTTATAATGCAGCTGAGACAGTGTGTCAGGGCTATTCATTATTCATATTTCCATCACTAGTTAGGGATACTGACTTCTGTGTTCCACTGATCCTTCCTAGCTTGTTTCTGCCTCTCATAAAGTAAGAGGACAGAGCAAGCTGTTTTAAGAGTGGAAATAGCTAAACGTTTAAAGATAAGAGAATCAGTTGGGCATTCCTTCAGTCTCTGCTCTATCTTTATCCCTGCACATCTTTAGGGAGAGTGAATTTTGTGGTCAAAATTTTTGTGGGTGGGCTGGTGTTCCTCTCCTTCTGCTAGACTAGTCTAGTTAGAGGATGTCCTCTTAAGTCCCTATGGCCTCTGCTACTAGGAGTCTCTGCTTGAGTACCCCTCATATCCTCCCAGTAGCCTAGCATGACTTAGGTCTCCAGCTTGTCACAGAGATACCCCCACCCTCAGTTTCTCTTTTCTCTACAGTCCTCTGTCTCTTGCCTTTGTTCTTTCCAAGTGTGTTCTCTACCTTCTTAATTCTCTTATGCCCCCTCTCCTACCTTGTTCCTTATCTTAAGCCACTACTTCTGTCTATCCTACTCCCCTCTTTCTGAGTGAGATTTATGCTTCCTCCCTTGGATCCTCTTTGTTACTTATCTTCTTTGAGTCTGTAACTCATAGTATGCTTAAGCCGTACTAAATGGCTAAAGTCACTTATAAGTGAGTACATACTGTGTGTGTCTTTTTGTGTCTGGGTTACCCCACTCAAGATGATCTTTTCTAGTTCCATCCATTTGCCTGCAAATTACATGATTTCTTTGTTTTTAATAGCTGAGTATTCTACATTGTGTAGATATGTCACTGTTTCTTTCTATTCTTCAATAGAGTGACATCTAGGTTGTTTCCAGATTCTGGCTATTGTGAAAAAAGCTGCTGTGAACATAGTTGAAAAAGTGTCCTATTTGTAGAGAATGCCCAACCAATGCCTGCCTCAACCCTATCAGAGAGTGCCAACCCCTGACACTTTGAAAAATGCTCTGTCAAATTTGAGTACAGGACTCGGACAGAGTTGTCCTCTGAGAGGCACTACCCAGAAGCACTTCAAATCAGGTGCCGAGATTCACACCTAAACATTGGGTGATGCGTAGGGAGTCTTGTCGAAAAGTGGGAAGAGAGAGAAAAAGACCTGAAGGTAAGAGGAGCTCCATAAGAAGACCAACAGAGGACTTTGCTGAGACTGAAGTATCAAGCAAGAACTGTGCATGACCTGGACCTACAGGTCTCCTCTTTGTAGGTCTCCTACAAAGATGTAGCTTAGGTCTCATGTGGGTCCTCTAATAAGGGAAGTGGTACTGTATTGGTCACAGACTCACTTGCTAGCCTTTTGATCACTTTTTCCTTAGAGAGAGAGAGAGAGGACATGCTTAGTCCTGATGCAACTTGATGAGCTGGGGTGCATGGGAAAGGGAGCTCCCCCTTACTGAGCAAAAGGGGAGGGCTGCGAAGGGAAGGAGGAAGGGTGGGCATGGGAGGAAAGGAGGTTTGGGACTACAAAAAAGATGTAAAGTAAAAAAAAAAATTAAAATGCATAACAGAAATAATCCATACTATCTAAATTCATTATGACTATATTTTTATAAGGCACTTCAAGAAGCACTTATGAAAAACATGTAGCTTAAGTCTAAATGAAATCTGGTCCTAGGACAGACTAATTGATTTCACAATTCAAACACTCAGACATCCTTTTTCTTAGTATTTGCTGTCAGGCTGGTAAGCATAAAAAAATAATCCTTCTGGTTTGAAATGATCTAAAAGATCTTTCCAAAGAAAACTATTACTATAATGAATTTGACAAAAAAAAAAAAAACACACACACACACACATGCAAACAGGTTGTTTATTTTTAAGTAAAATGTGAAACAACCCTAAAAATATGTCTAGATTCTGAGGCACAAGTTCTAGTTCTATAAGCTTTAGTGTGTGTGTGTGTGTGTGTGTGTGTGCGTGTGTGATTGCATGTATCTGTATGAGATGTGGGTGTGAATATATACATTCGTCTGTGTTTGCATGTATTAGTGTATGTGTGTGCAGGTATAGGTGCCTTCATGCATGTGCGTATTTGTATGTATGTATGTATGCATGATTTGTAATGTGTATATATATATATATGTATATATGTATGTATGTATTTGTAATGTGTGTTCAGATTTTTTTTTTCAATGCAATTCAGGAACCTTGAACAACTGACCCTGGGGAAAGCCAGCCCACAGCTTAAATACTGTTTTTCTATCACTTTGAAAAAAATAAAATTCAGAAAACTAATTTTCTCCTCACTCTTTTCTGTGAAAGATAATAAACTCACTTTTAAGTTAGTGATGCATGAGAAAGATATTATATATTTTTTTAGAAAAAAATATTTGTATTAGAGAGTTTAGAGTGAATCTTGGAAAAAAGTAGAGGTTACTATGACCAAAATGCACTGTGTGAAATACTCAGAGATCTAGTACAATTTTACATTAAAATATTTGTTTTAATTACTAGCTAAGGACTGGCCACAACCCAGTTTCTAAAGCCCCAACTTCTATTGTTAGTACATTAGAAGGTGGAGCATTTGGAAGGCATCTATAATGGGGTATGGATAGTTGTTCCACATGGAAATATTAGCTCCCATGTAAGAAAGGACATTTATTTTTCTCTTTGTACTCTGTGAGAATACAGAGGAAGGCAAGCTTCTGTGATAAAGCCCAGTAAAGCTGACACCTTGATCTTGACTTCACAGCCCCCAGGAGGTGAGAAATGTCTCAGTGTTCTGGCTACTTAGTCTGAGGCTTTGTGTTAGGGCAACTTGAGTAGACCAATGTGTAAAAGAAAGCCATGTACCAAATGTTCTTGTTTTGTGAAGATAATTGCAAATGTATTTGTATGTGAATAAAACTGTTCTTTCCTACTTGTATCTCAAAACAATGCCTTTGAAATTGTGCTGTTAAAGTCTGCTCTATGGGAGTAGGTGTGTGTTTGTTTTGAGTTTAATTAGACCTGTATATCACAATATCAAAAAGGTTAACCGGGAGGTTAACATAAAAATAATCACCTTAATTATTCACAGGCATATAGTCCTTAGCAAAAGGCTTTGAAACTGTCATTTCAGGCTGCTTCTCTCTCAGCATATACATATATATATGTAATCTAAAATATCTATGCAATATCATCAAGACTGAATTTGGAATAATTTCCAGTGTTCAAATATTCAAATCCATTTGCTATTTAAAAAAAAAAAGACTATAGATCTAAACCACGGTCACTCTGAAAATTATTTTCTTCCCCATGTTAATTAAATTATGTCCATAATAGATATAGTTTTAATTTAATGGTGGGACCAAAAACATAATTTGAATATGTTTATCAACATTTATCTGTTGTTTCTTAGAAAAAGGCGAGACAACATTTATTCTTCCCCGAGCCTACCTTTTACTCATTTTTTATTTAATGACAATTTACACACAGAACCACTTAAAGCTGGAATGTGAACTGCATTCTCATATGTTAACCCAGATTTGTCATTATTTTAAAAATAGGTCTATCCATCGCTTAGTATTAACAAAGACTGATCATAGAATCTCTGTGGCTACTAAAACCCACAGATGCTTAGTTTCACCATATAAACTGATGCAGAATTTAAATGGAACTTAGAGACAGCTCCCCTTATACATGAAATCATGGCTTGATTACATATAACAGAAAATATAATACTTATGCAGTGAGAATCTTACTGTGCCATTGAGAAAATAATGAAAAATAAAGTCTGTGCTTGTTTAGCACAGATGCAATTCCTTTGTAAACATTTCAGTTTACAGCGGTTGACTGTGCAGAAATGGAAATTGCAGATGCTAATTTTCTACTATTTACTAACTCTTTCTAACACTTAACCAGTGACTCTTCTAATGCCCTAAGACATTGTTTTCATTTTTGTGGGCATTTCAAATTCCAAGTCACTTAGTAATTGATTGCATTAAAACATTGCTAGAACCTCTGCTCAGATGTAGCCTGTGGTAGCTCAGTAACCAATTGGTTTCCCAAAGTGAGGGGAACAAGGACTATTTCTTTTTTTTTTTTTTTTTTATTTTATTTTTTTTATCAGTTACATTTTATTAACTCTCTATCCCAGCCGTGTCCCCATCCCTCATTCCCTCCCAGTTCCTCCCTCCCTCCCTCCCTCATCTCCACCATGCCCCTTTCCAAGTCCACTGATGGGGGGGACCTCCTCCCCATTCATCTGATCCTGTTTTATCAGGTATCTTCAGGACTGGCTGCAAAGCCCTCCTCTGTGGCCTAACAGGACTGCTCCTCCCTTCGGGGGTGGGGAGACCAAAGAGCCAGTCATCGAGTTCCTGTTAGAAATAGTCCCTGTTCCCCTCACTTTGGGAAACCAATTGGTTACTGAGCTACCACAGGCTACATCTGAGTGGAGGTTCTAGGTTATATCCATACATGGTCCTTGGTTGAATGTCAGTCTCAGAAAAGACCCTGTGCCCAGATAAGCTATCTGGCGCTTTCTAAGACAAATAGGAATAGTGCTTCCTCCAGACCCAGCTATACCACTGCTAGGTATGTACCCAAAGTTTGTTCAAGTACACAAAAAGGACACTTGCTCAACCATGTTTATAGCAGCTCTATTTGTAATAGCCAGAACCTGGAAACAACCCAGATGTCCATCAACGGTGGAATGGGTACAGAAATTGTGGTATTTTTATACAATGGAATACTACTCAGCAATCAAAAAGGAGGAAATCATGAAATTTGCAGGCAAATGGTGGGATCTAGAAAAGATCATTCTGAGTGAAATATCCCAGAAGGAGAAAAACAAGGACTATTTCTAACAGGAACTCAATGACTGGCTCTTTGGCCTCCCCACCCCCCAAGGGAGGAGCAATCCTGTTAGGCCACAGAGGAGGGCTTTGCAGCCAGTCCTGAAGATACCTGATAAAACAGGATCAGATGAATGGGGAGGAGGTCCCCCCTATCAGTGGACTTGGAAAGGGGCACGGTGGAGATGAGGGAGGAAGGGAGGAACTGGGAGGGAATGAGGGATCGGTGGAGATGAGGGAGGAAGGGAGGAACTGGGAGGGAATGAGGGATCGGGACACGGCTGGGATACAGAGTTAATAAAATGTAACTGATAAGAAAAAAATAAAAATTAAAAAAAGAAACTGAAAAAAAAACATTGCTATACTTTTTAAAACTATACAGAAAACATAGCCATTTGCAAAAACACTGGAATATTCATACAGATTTCTTAACAACATCAATCAAGGAGAAAGTAAAAAAAAAAAGAAAACTAAGGGGTTGTATATCAGATATTATAGTTTTGTCAATCATCGTGTCTTAAAGGGACAAGAAAGGTACATTCTTGTTCAACCATTACTAGTATCAAAGATAAACATTATAGAATCATTGCTACCTTAAATGGTATAGCTAAGTAAGTAAAAGTACTTTTTCTTCTATTATTAAGATTCAAAAGATTACTTTGATTAAAATAATGAAAGTGTATAAATATTGATGGTGAAGAATTTTTAAAACATTAAATATACTTCTATGGCTTGGTGATCTTTCTGGGTGTCCCCATCTGCCTGACATACCTTGTCAGAGTCAGTGGGCACAGCAGAGGTGAACTGGATGTTGAGACCCAAGTTACCATTGTCCCCTGTCCTAGGAAGACCTGTGGGATGTTGGAACAGCTCTTGGCTTGGAGATCTTCTCCCCATCTACTTTGCTAATGGGACACAGATAGTGAATCCATTATCTGTGAAGGAACACCACCAGACAGGCTAACACCAGAGTCAACCGGATAGCTACAGCCAGCTTAAGAACACAAGTAACAAAACTCAAAGCCCCATGACAGCACTGAAAACCAGTGGTCCTAACACAGCAAGCCCTGGACATACTATCACACCTGAAGTGCAAGAAAAAGATTTTAAAGCTGAAATTATGAAAATTATAGAGACCATAAGAGAGAAAAATAAAGCTTTCAAAGTAGCACAGATAAATACAATCAAACAGGTGAAAGAATTGAACAAACCCCTTAAAAATTTTAAAGAAACACAGGAAACTACAATCAAACAGGAGAAAGAAATAAATAAAACTGTCCGAGACCTAAAATTGGAACTAGAAGGAAAAAAAAAAAAAAAACAAAAAACTGAGGCATTGCCAAAGATGGAAAAGAACAACCTACACAAACATAACCAACAGGATGCAAGAGATGGAAAAGAGAATCTCAGGAAGATAAGAGTGAAGAAACTGATACATCAGTCAAAGAAAATGTTAAATATATAAAGCCCTGACACAAAACATACAAGAAATCTGGGACACTATGAAAAGACCAAACCTAAAAATAACTGGAAGAGAAGAAGGAGAAGACTCCCAGTTCCAAGGCCCAGAAAATACTTTCAACAAAATCAAAGAAGAAAACTTTCCCGACCAAAGAAAGAGAGGCATATAAACATATAAGAAGCTTACAGAACACCAAGTAGACTGGACCAACAAATAAAATCACCCCACCACATAATACTCAAAACACTAAATGTACAGAAAAAGAAAGAATATTAAAAATTACAAATGATAAAGGCTAAGTCACAAATAAAGGGAAACTATAAGAATTACGTCTGACATCTCATCAAAAACTTTAAAATCCAGGAGAGCCTGGACAGAGTTCTTACAGACATTAAGAGACCACAGCTGTTACTATTTCCAACTTCTTAAGTAAGATTCCATGCACACTGCTCAACAGTTGGCCATAAGTCTCAGTGTCTGCTTTGATAGTCTGCAGGGCAGAGTCTTTCAGAGGTTCTCTGTGGCAGGTTCCTAGCTTATTTCCTGTTTTCTTCTTCTTCTGATGTCCTTCTTCTTTGCCTTTCGGGATGGGGATTTAGCATTTTAGCCAGGGTCCTCTCTCTTGATTAGTTTCTTTAGATGTACAGATTTTAGTAGGTTTATTCTATATTACATGTCTATATGAGTGAGTACATACCGTGTGTGTCTTTCTGTTTCTGGGACAGCTCACTCAGGATGATCCTTTCCAGGTCTCACCATTTACCTGCAAATTTCATTATTTTTCATTGCTGAGTAATATTCCGTTGTGTAGATGTACCCAATTTCTGCATCAATTCTTCAGTTGGGGGGCATCTGGGCTGTTTCCAGCTTCTGGCTATTACAAATAAAGCTGCTACAAACATGGTTGAGCAAATGTCCTTATTGTGAGCTTGAGCCTCTTTTGGATATATGCCTAGTAGTGGTATGGCTGGATCTTGAGGAAGCGTTATTTCTAATTGTCTGAGAAAGCACCAGATTGATTTCTAAAATAGTTGTACAAGCAGCTTTGCCAGGACACAGAGGAGGGCATTGCAGCCAACCCTGATGAGACTTGATAAGCTAGGGTCAGATGGAAGTGAAGGTGGACCTCCTCTATGGGTGGACTTGGAGAGGGGCATGGGAGGAGATGAGAGAGAGAAGGTGGGATTGGGAAGGAATAAGGGAGGGGGCTACTGCTGGGATGCAAAGTGAATAAAATGTAATTAATGTAAAAAATAAAAAAAATTAATTAAAAAAAGAAGCACACCTCAGCAATAAAAGTAGACATTACTACAGAGTAAAGGCTGGGAAAATATTTTCCAAGCAAATAGACCCAAGAAGCAAGCTGGAGTAGCCATTCTAGTATCTAATAAAATAGACTTTTGACCAAAGTTAATCGAAAGAGATGGGGAAGGACACCTCATACTCATCAAAGAGATGTTTCAGTTCTTTGCCACAAATGCAAGGGCACCCACATTTGTAAAAGAAACATTACTGAAGTTTAAATCACACATCAAATCCTGAACATGAATAGTGAGAGACTTCAGCACCTCAGTCTCTCCAATGGACAGCTCGTGAAGACAGAAATTGAATGGCAAAATAAACTAACAGATGTCATGAATCAAATGGACCTAATGGATATCTAGAGAACATTTCACCTAAACAGAAGAGAATATACCTTATTCCCAGCACCTCACAGCACCTTCTCCAAAATCGACCATATCCTTGGTCACAAAGCAAGCCTGGACAGATGTAAGAATATTGAAACAACCCCATGCATCTTATCAGACCACCATGGAATAAAGCTAGAAATCAACAAGAACAACAGAAAGCCTCATGGAAACTGAACAATTCCATACTCATGGAAGAAATAAAGAAAGAAATTTAAGGCTTTTGAGAATTCAATGAAAATGAAGGTATAATATGCTCAAACTTATGGGACACAATGAAAGTAGTATGAAGAGGAAAGTTCATAGCACTAAGTGCCTTCATAAAGAAATTAGAGAAATCCTGTATTAGTAACTTAGCAGCACACCTGAAGGCTCTAGAACAGAAGGAAGCAAGCACACCAAATAGGAGTAGACAACAGGAAACAATCAAACTCAGGGCCAAAATCAATAAATTGGAAACAAATAGAATGATACAAAAAAAAATCAATGAAATCAAGAACTGGTTCTTTGAGAAAATCAACAAGATGGACAAACCCTTAGCCAAACTATTTAAAGCCCAGAGGGAGAGTATCAAAATTAATAAAATCCTCCTCACAAACAGAATCCAAGAACACATCAATTACATCATCCAACATGATCAAGTAGGCTTCATCCCAGGGATGCAGGGATGGTTCAACATGCAAAAACCTATCAATGATTGCTGAGACTGACACATCACCCAAGGATCATGCTGAACTGGACCTATGCCCCCTTCCAAGATGTAGCACATGGGCAGCCTAGGGTTCATGATGGTCCTCTAGTATGGGAAGTGGGGCCTGCGTCAGACATCAACTCACTTGCCAGATTGTTGGTCATGTCTCCTTGGTAGGACTGCTTTTCCAGGCCACAGAATAAAAGGACATGTTCAGTCCTGAGGCAACTTCGTGAGCTGGGGTGGACAGGAAAAGGAATCCCCTTATCTGAGGAAAAGGGAAGGGGGGTGTAGGAGGATACTGAGAGGAGAGGAGGGAGGTTGCTACAACAAGGATATAAGCTGAATAAAAAATTTTAAATAAATAAATAAATATACTCAGCAAAGTAAAAATAGATAAACAAAAATCCTTCTATTTGTAAAATCCAATCCACACAATATTTTAAAATCTTTGCTTCACCTATTCATACTGAAGACTTCAAAATAGTGTAAACTTTGACAAAACTTTGGGCAGAGTGCAGGGAACTTATGAAAGAAGGGGGAGATAGAAAGACCTGGAAGGGACAGGCCACAATGAGAGCAACAGAACCAAACAAAATATCTGAGCACAGAGATCTTTTCTGAGACTGGTATTCTAGCCAAGGACCATTCATGGAGATAACATAGAACCCCCGCTCAGATGTAGCCCATGGCAGCTCAGTATCCAAGTGGGTTACCCTAGTAAGGGGAACAGGGACTGTCTCTGACATGAACTCAGTGGCTAGCTCTTTGACATCCCTCCCATCCCCAAGGGGAAAAGCATCCCTGACAGGCCACAGAGGAGGACAATGCTTCCAGTCCTGATGAGACCTGTTAAGCTAGGGTCATATGGAAGTGGAGGAGGACCTCCTCTATCAGGGGACTTGTAGAGGGGCATGAAATGAGGTGAGGAAGAGAGGGTGGGATGGGGAGGGAATAGAGGAGGGGGTTATGGTTGGGATAAAAAGTGAATAAACTGTAATTAATATAAAAAATTAAAATTTAATTGAAAAGAGAAATTTAAATATTCTCAAAATGTAGCTCAATGTTTTATACAAATGTATAGTCACATATAGAGCCAAATGTTCTTAAAAATTCTTACAACTTTGAAAGTTGAATTAAGAGGCTAGTATGATAATCTTGGGAAGGAACAATAAAGTGCACAGGCTAGGTTTCTGGCTATGACAGATCCAGTGAGTCAATTGATATGGAAGATCAAGGTAGAAGTTAAGATGTTTGTTAAAAACAGAACAAAACAAAAAAGACTGAAAAATGTCACTTTTGGGGACATCCATAAATGACTTATTATTTTTGAGGTGAAAGAAACTTTGTATAACTTCAGTTGTGACTTTAAGATGCCACATAAAGCATAAGCTGAATGGATTTTCAAAGCAGCGTGGTGAATGTAAAAGCAGATTAAAATATGGGCATTCATTTATTAGAGAAATGACTTTGAGAAACCACTATCTGTTTAAGGTTCCTCGCTTTGTAAAATGAGGATAATAACTGTGTGCCCTGCAAAGGCTAATTGAATTGATTGATGATGTTATTTCCTGAATAGCTCTTAGCACACTGCAGGCTGACCACATGTGAAGCAACGTGAGGTATTGTGACAATGGTCTTCACCGCTATAGGAAGAATCCACCTGAGCTAGAAGTGCTTAGAAATGGTTCTCCAATCCACATTTGGGTTTGCTCTGGGATTGTCTCATTTATGCATTCTAGTCAACAGCATATGGTAGTTTGAATCCCTTAAGTAGGATCTTCATGAGATTTAAGATGAGTTATCGAAACTGAGGTAATGGGGACTAAAGGTATGGAAGTATAAAAGTTTTCTATAAAATATATGAAAGAGAAAAGAGAGATTATGTTTGGAACACAAGGGAAACAAGAGGAAGGAAAATGACAGAACAAGGGCAGTGGTCTCACAAGGTCGAGTTGAGCACGCCACAAAATAGGAAGCTGAGAAAGAGAAATCTCTGGCCATATGAATACTATAATTCAATCTGTAAAAGAACATAAAACACAAAGGTCTGAAGTCTGTTCATCCACCTTCATTGAAAAGATTTTGACAAATGTGATGACGAGGTTTCCCCATGGTAAAGGTGGGGACTGTGGGAGATGGGAGTGACAGTGGGGTTGAGCATGTCTGATTGCATGCGGGTTGATGCCCCAGGTCCCGCCTCTGAGAAAAAGGTATCAGACGGATCTGATGCTCTTTGGGTGGATGACACCTAAATGAACATCAGTACAAAGTCCCAATTTATTTCTAATATCAGAGATCAGACCTCTACTCTTGCCTGATGCGTCCAAAACAAAACGGGGGAACTGTAGAGAGCTGCGTAGTGCCGCGCCTGAAAGATGGAGCTGGTTTCCGCCTTCCACCTTCCCGATGGTGAGTGCTCTCTGTCACAAACAACTCCACATTTGGCTAAGGCTGAGGATCTGGCTTGCTTCCATGTATGTGGACCTATCTGCATTGCCCATGTGGCATGCTGAGGTTGGCTACCCAGAGGCTATTTAAAGTGGGCTGGCTTTCCCCAGGGTCAGATGATTGTTCAAGGTTCCTGAATAAACTGCATTGAAAAAAAAAAATAAGGAAGCGAAGACACACACACACACAAAAAAGAAATACAAATGGTAAATGAGAAGAAAATGAGAGTGAGTTCAAGACTAGCAAAAGAAATGAGAGAATGTGACACCTATGAAAGATAAGCTACAAATAAATCCAAAGCTTGAGATTTCAATTCAGAGGAAAGCTATTGTACTATTACCATTGGAGGGTCTTGATCATGTTCATTTTCCCTGCCAGTTAAAGAATTAAACTTCAGGAAAAAGCTCAGTACAACTGGCAACAGTACTACTCAGTCCCAGGAAAGAACAGACAGATTCAACTGGTAAAGAAACGCATTTATTAGAGATGATGATATGCACACACAGAGAGAAAGAAAGACCCTCCACAAATCAAAGAAGACTCCAGAAGTGAAAGGGTGGCCTCTCCTTGAGACTTGGTCCTTTTAAAGACCTTGAAGAATCATTCTTCCTTAATTTTGGGTTGGTCAGTCTGAAAAAAAGGCAGGATGGCTGATTGACTTGAAACTGTTGTATAAACATGTCCTTGTACTTGTTCATTGGTAACAGGCCCTATAGTGGGAGAAAAATGCCCCCTGAGTCTATGTTTAAGACTGCCAGGTTTCTGTCTCAAGTCAAGATGACGGGGAGAAAGCCAGCCAGCTTAAAAATTTCATGATCTTTGTTACCTCGTCATAACACATCTCACCATCTGTTTCCTAGTCATGGAATATGCCCGACTTCCATTCCCTTGGTTCCAGTAATAAACTTTTCCTGAAGGTCACCCACGGTGGTTACAGATGATAACAGGACACTTGGTCTCAAGTAAGGATACCCTACTTACAAACCAATCAGAAACAGTTGCTTCTCTGAGTACCTGCCCATTGATGCCTATGTGCAAAATAGCTTGCGGAATTGCTGCTTACCCTTGAGATGAAATGCAGGGATTTCAGTGCTAGCCGACTCCCCACTTGCCTCAGCTGATGGCTGCCTCTACACTGCTCACTGACTGTAAAAGAATATATTTTGGTCCTCAAAGAACTCTAATTATGACTTTGCAGGTTGCTAAAAATCCCTCATTTCTGAACTCAGGCTTGAGCTGAGGTATCAATACACCTTCTTGTCTGGTTCACTTTTTATCCTGACTATTTTATGTCAAAATCAATCTACTTTCCTGGTCATCTGGTCACCACTTCAATCTATTCTATATGATAAATAACTCTTAGAATGAAGAGGCTGATATCATGTTAACGTAAAATTTTTCACTACTGACAGAAAACCAGTGCTAAAGATTTTCAATATGTCATCTCCCTTGTAATACATCTAATAAAACAGTGTTTGACCTAATATGTTTAATCATACTTTAGTGGCTGACAGCCTTTGGAATCAGTGTCAGAATCTTATTTTTCAGAGATAGTCACTCAATGTTTCTACACACTAGCTTTTCTTTTTTCTTTTTCTTGAAAGGATTGTTGAAATGTTAGATCTCATAGCATAAGGTCAGAATCAAGTACAATTTTACGCCTATAATTTTAATTTGACGTACCTCTAGCAAAGTACCATAATCTATAGAAAATAATAAAGTATAAAACAATTTCTATTTGTTTATTTCTTTAAATTTTAATGAATCCATTTTCTTATATTTCTCTTTTAATGATTACACTTAAGATGATTGTTCTCATTTTGATTTTAATTGTGAACAGACAACAAAAGAAAAAAAATACTTTTAAAGATGAGTATAAAATTATTTTCCAACAGATGAATTATAAGAAAAAATAAGAGGTCTTCACAAATATTAAATAACATAAACCAGATAGTTAATAAGTAACTATGAAACAAGAAAATTCAAATTTGGTAGTATTGGATTTGTATGAAAGGCTTGCTAAAGATAATTTTATGTATATTCAACACAAAAAAATTCTGGAAGCAAACTTAGACCTGATCATTAGAGTTTTTAAAAGATGTGTAGGGTTTGTATTTCCATGAGAAATTAATTAAAGAAATATTTATGATCAGCTATTTTTTGTACTGGGGAAGGAAACTCCTACAGTCAGTGTCAATTGTGTGCATGGAGGAGTTGAGGAGATGACTCTGAGGGTAAAGCTCTTACTACGCGGGCATGAAGAGCTGAGTTGAGGTCCTCAGCATTAATATCAAATGCTAGGCATGATGATACATCCATCTAATCTCACACTGAAAAACAGACAGGAGAATTCCAGGACCTTGTTAGTCACTTTGTCTATCCATTTGGTAACCCTGGAAACTGTCAGAGACATTACTCAGGAAATGTAGATAGTAACAGTGAAAGACATCTGACTCCAGCCTTTAGCATTTGACTATAAGCAAGCATATGCAAATATACAAAACTGAACATGTACATACTATGTATATGTTCATATATATTGTTATATATGTATATGCATATTATTATGTGTGCATATATGTATAGTATATATGTGTTATATATAAAACATACATAGCAAAGATAGGATTGTGGCATATATATATATATATATAAACACATAGAGCATAATTGTGTGTTCATATAACATACATACAGATATATAAAACACATACACACACCAACACAATTTTAAAGGGACAATTGTATACCTGAGAGGCACTGACTAAATTATATGCAAAAGTTGGCTCACACTGACTTACAATATATATATATATACATATGATAATACTCTGACCTTTGGGAAATGTGTAAGAGCAAATCATTCAGTTGTTGTTAAAAATACTTTGTTTCATAGAGTGTATTGTGATCATAGTTTCTCCTCCCCAGTATGTTCCCAGATCTTCCATACCTCAACACCCTTTCAATAGCATACCTTCTTGTAAGAGCAAATCTTTTTTATTTGCATTTTATTTACTAATTTTTTTTAAATTTATTCACTTTGTATCCCCACTGTAGACCCCTCCATTATCTCCTCCTAGTCTGACCCTCCCTCCCTCTTCTCCCCCTATGTCCTAGTCCCCTGATAGGGGAGGTCCTCCTCCCCTTCCCCCTGACCCTAGCCTATCAGGTCTCATCAGGACTGGCTGCATTGTCTTCCTCTGTGGCCTGGGAAGGCTGTTCCCTCCAGGGAAAGTGATAAGAGAGCCAGACACTGAGTTCATGTCAGAGATAGCCCCTGTACACCTTACTAGGGAAGCCACTTGGAAACTGAGCAGCCTATGGGTTTCCTTTGAGCAGGGGGTCTTGGTCCTCTTCATGCAAGATCCTTGGTTGAAGTTTCAGGTTTCTGCAGACAACCCAAGCCCCAGGTTTTTGACTCTGTTGGTCTCTTTGTGGAGTTCTTGTCCCCTCCACGTCTTTCTAAGTCCTCCTTGTTCGGGAAAGTTTCCTGCACTCTGCCCATAGTTTGGCTATGAGTGTCATTGTCTCCTTCAACATCCTGGTGGGCAGAGCCTTTCAAAAGTAAGAGCAAATCTTTAACGTAAAACATTAATTAAATAGAAAAGGAAAGTAGATGGCAAAAGTAAGGCATATAAAATAGATCTCCATGAAATTATTTAATGCTGATAATAATACTATTAATAAATGAAAAATCCAGTTTTGTGTGTGTGTGTGTGTGGTGTTGATAAGAATGTATGGAAATTGGAATTTTCATGAATGGCTGATAGAATCCATATATGTGCTGGCATTTTGAAATAGTACAGCAGTCCATATCATTATATCATTCAAAAACAAAATTGTTACTTAAACCATACTTAGGAAGATAAAATTGCATTGAATTACATGATGTTAGAGCAAGGAAACAGAAAAACTACAAAGGAAATGAAAGTAATGGACATTGCTATAAAATGAAAACTCATGAAAAATATAAAAGTATTATTGTTATTGTTTCTTCTGTTCCTGCTTAAAAGTAAAAAGAGACTTAAAGCCCATGATGGATGAACTTAAGTAGCCTTTTTAAAATTAGATGCCACCCTTCAAAACATTTTTTTTTTGCTTTGCCCTGAATTTATTTTCTCATTTTGTAAAAATGAATATTTGTATGTTTTCCCTCAAAATCAAGACAAGATTTCTTGATTTTAGAATTTTGATCGTGCACATATACCTAAAAAAATAAGACTCAGCTATGTGACATAATTAATGACAACTTGTCATTTCTATGAAAAGAGATATAAATATTACATTATTAATAAATATTCACGTTTAGCTTTAAATCTAAGGTTGTAGACAGCATAGCATAATGGGTGGTTCTCAGCTGAGTTTATATTTATTTTATCAATTAGAAAATCAGAATGATGGCTGCTTACAAAACAGAATAGTGATTTTTTTCCTTTTATATTAGTCATCAATGCATAAGTACATTGTTACAAATTAGTACTTAATTGATGTAATTTTAAAAAACACATGATAAAAGATGGTATATGGTAACACATTTCAAAAAGTTTAAAATTAAGACTTTATAGCACTGACAATATGTTTTGTTAGATAAGTCCATAAAGGGAATCTTAAATGTGTTTGTATCTATTTCTCTATGTTTTTTATATGTATTTATGTATGTATGTATGTATGTCTATACGTACGTGTGCAATTTTACATTTTTCCTTACCATTACATTTACTGTTCTGTAATGTAACCACTACAGTGCTATGTGTCATACTGCACATATATTAAATAAGTGCATCATAATCGTCTATAAATTTTCTTTATATTTCATAGCAACAGTGATAGGGTCATGACAGAGAATACCAGGCCTCTACTTACTATCATCATAGGAATCATTTTTTGTTTGTTTGTTTGTTTATTTGCTTTTGAGATGGGGCTTCTCTGTGTAGCCCTGGCTGTCCTGGAACAAGGCTGTATACAGGGCTGGCCTCAAACTCAGAGATCCACCTGCCTCTGCCTTCCAAGTGCTAGGACTAAAGGTGTGCTGCAACATGACTTGCTTCTGTGTTTTTTTTTTTTTTTTTTTAATGAAAGCATCATTATATTGCAAGTGAATCATGCCCCAAATAAAACATCCCCAGTGTCTGTGTAAATTTACAACAGCCATCTAGAATCTGTGGAGCTTTGTATTAATTTCTTGCTCTTACACTATTTCACTATTGAATATATATTTTTAACCAGTAACTATCTGGTATATTTTTTAGAGTTATGATAGGTGCCAACTGTACTTTCACTGTAGATATTACAGAAATTAGAGTCTTCCACTCAAACTTTTATGCTCATAACACCAGGGAAATAGAATGAAACAACGTTCATGGAGTACATTCACTGGAAAATAACATCTGATAAATACTACTGAGTGTTCATGTTAATGAAAGTACTTTATGACAAGTACTCTTTTAGGAATTTCTCCCTTTCTCTCATCTCCCTCTTTATCGAAAATATATTGGCTCTTTTCTCATACAATATATGCTGATTACAGTTTTCCTTCCCTCTACTCTTTCAAGTTCTTCCTTCAACTCCATTCTCATCTGGATCTACTCCCTTTCTGATTCTCATTAAAAAAGAACAGGAGTAGATAAAACAAAAACCACCAGGTCAAAATTGAACAAGGTAAACCAACAGAAAAGAGCCCCAAGAGAAGACACAAGTATCAGAGATCCATTCTTTCACAGTGGGGAGTCCCATAAGAATACTAAAGAGAATATACCTACCAGTGGTATAGCTGGATCTTGAGGAAGCATTATTCCTAATTGCCTGTATAATACTGCTAGGTATATACCCAAAATTTGCTCAAGTACACGACAAGAACATTTGCTCAACCATGTTTGTAGCAGCTTTATTCGTAATAGCCAGAACCTGGAAACAACCCAGATGTCCCTCAACGGAGGAATCGATACAGAAATTGTGGTATTTTTACACAATGGAATAATACTCAGCAATCAAAAATGAGGAAATCATGAAATTTGCAGGCAAATGGTAGAAAAGATCATTCTGAGTGAAGTATCCCAGAAGGAGAAAGACATGATATATACTCGCTTATATAGACTTACAAGATATAAACATAATGAAGTCTATACACCTAAAGAAGATAAACAAGAAAGCAGACAGGAGGTAAGATGATCAGTCCTCACTTAGAAAGACAAATGAGATGAGCATTGGACGCATGACAGGAGTCTACCACAGAAGGCACCTGAAAGACCCTGCCAAGCATTTCACTAATGGCTAATGACATTGAGCATTTCTTTAAGTGTTTCTCTGCCATTCGATATTCCTCTGTCGAGAATTCTCTGTTTAGCTCTGTTCCCCATTTTTTAATTGGATTACTTGGTTTGTTGCTTTTCAGCTTCTTTAGTTCTTTATATATACTGGAGATTAGCCCTCTGTCAGATAAAGGGTTGGTGAAGATTCTTTGAAAATCATCAGACTCATCTTTTACCCAGTTGCATTGATCAGGGAGCCGTCAATTAAAAGTACCTCTTGCCAGAAGAAAAACTGTGTTGTCATTACAGAGCCTTAGATACCTTGAAAGACTTACAGATGCCTCAAGATAACTAGAATTCTTTCAGAAAAAAAAAAAAAAAAAAACACTAAACTTAAGCTTAGCGACAATTCACTCTGCTTAACAAAGCCTTACTCCAGCTTTATCAAGTACTTGAACAAGCTACTTTTCTCCATATATGAAGATCTTCCCTTGATCTCCTTTAGTTGTCTTATTGCTCTAGCTAAGACTTCAAGTACTGCGTTGAAGAGATACGACAGAGTGGGCAGCCTTGCCTTGTCCCTGATTTCAGTGGGATTGATTTGTTTCTCTCCATTGAGAAATGCCTGGCTCTTTATAAAATTCTTGAGACCTAATTTTATTTTTTATGATGAACAGGAAAGAAAATCCATGAATGGCACTGGCAATTCTCCCACATACTCAATCAACCCTTCTCTCATACCCCATATCCATCCTATTCCTGTATGTAGTCTTGTGCTAGCATCATCTTGCAGTGATCTCCCTGCCAAATAGGAATTTGCTATCCAAACTGAGCATAGGTATTTAGGGGAAAAATACATTCAGACAATAAGGTTCTATTATCTCTGTTAAAAAATAATCTGTAACCTTACTATTATTTGGAATATGGGATACTAAATGCTCCATATGATAAATGAAGGTATTCACAGCATGGAAATAATCTATAACATCAGTGTAAATCATATTCTTACAATTAATCTCTAACTCCACAAAACTAGCAAATCCTTTTCAAAAGTAACATGCTTTCACACTTCTCTTTGTTGCTGTAGAATGACTAGATTCTCAAAATCTCCCTTCTTCCTACCCTTCTTTCCTCCCTCCTTTGTATCAAAATACTTCCTGTATTTAACAGAGATAATATGTGACATGTCCTATTATTTGTTCACTCCATGAATCCCCCTATTTACTGTGGAAGTCAAGGCTATTTCTAAGGACAGAATTCCGTAAGTCTTTCCAAGGCCAAGAGTATGTTTATTCTATTACCAGCTACTTCATATGGGAACTATAATTTTTAATGAAGTGGCCAGAGAGCACATGTTAATGAATGAGCTGGAGGGGCAGGAAAGTAAGGAGTGAGGTTATAAAAGAATAGGAAATGAGAATGTGGTAAGCATCCCTGTATATACCCAAATTTTACAAAAGCAGTTTGCGTGTGGCTAATTCAATTGAAGATATTTTTTTAATTTTTATTTTTAGTTACATTTAATTAACACTGTATCCTAGCTGTATCCCGCTCCCTCATTCTTTCCCAATCCCATCCACCCCCCTCCACTGTCCCTCCCTCATTTCCTCCCTGCCCCTTTCCAAGCCCACTGATGGGGGAGGACCTCCTCCCCTTTCATCTGACCCTGTTTAATCAAGTATCTTCAGGACTGGCTGCAAAGTCTTCCTCTGTGGCCTAGCAGGGCTGTTCCTCCCTTGGGAGGTAGGGAGGTCAAAGAGCCTGACATTGAGTTCATGTCAGAAATAGTCCCTGTTCCCCTCACTAGGGTAACCCACTTGGTTACTGAGCTACCAGGGGTTACATCTGAGCAGAAGTTTTAAGTTATATTCATACATGACCCTTGGTTGGAGAAATAGTCTCATATAAGACCCCTGTGCCCATATATATTTGGTTCTTATGGAGCTACTCCCCTCTCCAGGTCATACTAACATCCCTTTCTTTCATATGATTCCCTGTACTCTGCCAAAGGTTTGATTATGAGTCTTAGTATCTGTTTTGATACACTGCTAGGGAGAGTCTTTCAGAGGCCCTCTGTGGTATGCTCCTGTCCTGTTACTTTTTTTCTCCTGCATCCAATATCCATTCCATTTGTGTTTCTAAGTGAGGACTGATCATCTTACCCCGGCTCTTCTTTCTTGTTTATCTTCTTTAGCTGTATAGAAGTCATTATGTTTATCATATCTTGTAGGTCTATATAAGCGAGTATATACCATGTTTGTCTTTCTCTCTCTGGGATACCTCACTCAGAATGATCTTTTCTAGATCCCACCATTTGCCTGCAAATTTCATGATTTCCTCATTTTTGATTGCTGAGTAGTATTCCATTCTGTAAAAGTACCACAATTGCGTATCCATTCCTACATTGATGGACATTTGGGTTGTTTCCAGCTTCTGGCTATTACATATAAAGCTGATGCAAACATGGTTGAACAAATGTCCTTGTTTTGTACTTGAACAACTTTTAGATATATGCCTAGGAGTGGTATAGCTGGGTCTTGAGTAAGTACTATTCCTAATTTTTCTTTCTTTACTCAGGAAGATCGTTTAAAGTGTCTTCCGATCGAAGGTAAGAAGAGCACTCATCTACATTTTTTTTTGTTCTCCAGACTAGAAATGCAGATTAGTAATCAAGTACTGAAATACCAGCCTTCAATCCAAGGCAGAAATTGATGCAGTATTTCTGATGATAAGTACGAAATTTCACCACTGTCACCATATCCATTATGCATTGCTGTGTAATATAAACACAATATGTCTCCAACAGGCTCTTGTGTTTCAATGTTCAGTCCCCAGCTGGTGATGCTATTTGAGAGATGTGACAACTAAAGTAGGCAGAACAATGTTGGAGAAAGAAGTCAACAAGATAGTCTTTGATATTTCGTAGCCTGCCCTCACTTCCTGTCTTTTCTACTTCCTATTGCCAGGCTCACTGCCATGTCCTCTCTACGATGATGGAGTGTCTCCTGGAATTGTATGCAAAAAAACATACCCTTTCTCCCATGAGTCTTCTGTCAATACAACAACAGGAAAATAATGCATGGGCCAATCTTACAAGCCTATGAAATTGATTCTTTTCCTATAAATCCCAAACTAAGCAATGGCAGATCATTATTAATTTTACTTTCTGCATACTCTGTAGCCATAAGGTTCACTGTTATTTCTTTTATTAAAGGTCTCACTGATTTTGTTTTACCTAGTTGTGCTGAACCCACTGAAAGCACTCAATAACAATTGGACAAAGTAATTTTTAATATTAAAGCTGAATAATTTGTCTTTGTAGCTTGAGGTCTGCATACCTCAAATGTAAACACGATATTTTTACCATAATGTTAGTCCTGAAAGATGTAATAGCAAATTGCTTTGTAATCCCATTTTTAAGAAATAAAAGTCCAATTCCAGTGCACAGCAGCTGAGTTGCCACAGCAACCCTGTTTGCTTTTTTCAGCATTATGTGCTTCTATTCTGAAGCTTATAAATAATTTTGAATGTTCTTTCTTCTTCTAGGGATTCTGCTTGCTCTTGGCCCCTCATGGCCCTTTGCTTCATTCCTTAAGATTAAGAATTTACATATAGTACTTTAAATGTTTTAAAAGCCACAAGTTTTTAATGACCTTATACATTAAAAGATAATATAGAGGTGTCCCATTTTTTATTCTAAAGTATGGTATCATAGTTGTCTTATTGTAAAATAAACTCATCCATAAATGGATTAATTAAATACTGTATGCTGGATATAAGTAGAGAAAATTTACATTTTCTATATCTCAATCAATTTCATTTGTCACTAATCATTTAAATTATTTTTTGTTTAAAAATGCATATTTTGTGGTTAAAATTTATTTTACAATGTTAAGCATATATATAATGCATTTTAATTTCTCATCTCACACTGTCTCTTATAGCCACATATCTCTTCACTTCTCTTCAAGTTTCTTTCCTATATTCATGTCTTTTTGATTTGCTCTCTGAGCCACAGGGTTTAAACAAGATCATCCGTGTGTCCTTTGATGTGGAGCTAAGCATTCTAGGCTAGTGAGGTTATTAATAGTGCACACCTGAAGGGACAATGGCTTCCCCTCTTCCAGGATCCATCTACAGGCAATAGTTCCTGTAGAGGAGCAGGATCCTAGGTGTCTTTCCCCCGCCATGACTGACTACTCACAGGCCCAGCGCCGTGAGTTTCTGATTGCAATTGCCGTGTCACACGGAGAAGACAGCATTTTTCGCCTTCTCCCTTTAATTTAGATCTTATAGTCTTTCTCCTCTTTTTTAATGTTCCTTGAGCCTTGGACTTGAGTGATTGAAATATCTGGTGGAAGAGTTAGCATTCAAAGGTCAGTTATTTTAAGAAAATGAAGCTGCACAGATGAAAACTGAGAGGAGTGTTTTTTCATGAGTAAACATAAATATTTAGAAGGCAGTCTGAAGTCCTGTCAACACAGAAAAACATTGTAGTAACTTCCCCACTAGGGCTTACGTTCACCCCAGTAATGTATTTCTGACAACTTTTACAGTACCACATATGATTTATCATGAGGAATCGGCCACACATCAAATCACAGAGCATCTGGTTATTCCAATAAAAATTTTGTTGCATTTTATGTATTAGCATTTGTCATAAGCAATTGTGCCTATTTCTATTTTCACCAATTGCATACTAACACCCTGTAGAAAATGTAGCCTCATAAGTCATACAGTGCTTGGCACATAGATATTACTCTGGATTTTCTAAAACAACCCAAATTGTTATTTCTCATCTTTATGCTTTACCTCTTATTTCTCTCCTAGAAAAATATCTACCTTGATCTCACAAGCAGACCAACTCTCAAGCATGAACCTCTGCCTCTGCTCATTTGTAGTTTAACATATCACATGGAAATTAAAACAACCCAGATCTTCCATCTGAGAGACTGGCTTTTGCACAAACTTTTGCTCACTTTCTTTCTCTTTGAAATGGAATCTTGCTATATCTCCTGTAGTTCCACCAAAGGCTGCAGGTACAAGCATATACCACTACTCCATCACCTCTAGCCTTCATTTTTATTGCTCCATTAGTTTATTTTGGAATGGTTGTGCACAATGAGATCAATTTGTGATAATATAACCTTAAAACTTGTTTGTAGTAAAAGATTGTATAAAACATGTTGCATTTAACACATTTATTGCAATATTGTAGTGAAAACAAAAGATAAAGAGAAAAACACTTGGTTAAATTCATAATTACATATATATATGTGTGTGTTATACCATTTTGAAACAAGTAATTTGTCATACATGTTTCCCTCCTTAAAACAAAGAGTATAATTTCAAACATTTGTCTGAGTAAGCACAAACAGAGATTCTGTTTTAAGAAGCAATAAGAATGAACTAACACATACCGTTATGTATATGACTCCAGAAGAAAATGAAGGCATAATCTTGATAAAAATTCTTGGTTGTACGAGATAGCAATCTGTGCTATTGCAAGCATGATAGGTTAAAAAATCCTTTGTGCAATATCTAATAAAAATGAAGATTCCTCTAGATTCAGGGGGGAAATGAATCAAAACAAATAAACCCCCAGTATCATCTTCAAAATATTCTTATGGCATAGGTAATAAAACATCTTCACTAAAAGAAATGACATTTTTAAAGCCACACTTCAGAAATGGAAGAACGGTGACTATATTCCAGGTCTGTTTTTGAACCGTATGTTTTGCTGTTAATTTACATTCACTCAGAAAAAAAAAATGCTAGAAGCATGACTTCATTCTGATTTAGTTTACAGACATCTTATAAAAGAGAGCAAAATGTGTTACCTTTAATTCTTATGAAAAAAATACTGAAAAGTAATAAACTTTATAGCTAAATATCTAAAATGTGATATATTAATGAGCATTGGGTTGTAAAAGAAAACAAATGATGCCTATCTCTCAGTTAAAAGTACATTTTTGTTTGCTTGTTTGTAGCTGTTTTTTGCTTCCAAAATTTAGGATCCGAGAAAGAGATCAATTTAAGTTTAAAACAAGAAGAACAAAAAAGCAGCTGTAGAAATGGCAGACTCTAGGGCTCCTGAAGAAATGGAGGAAAAGACTCTTCTCAGAGAGTTGATATGGGATCTTTCTGAGATTAATAAACTGAAGAACTTCCATGGAAAACTGAAAGGCCAACCCTCATGACCAATCTTTCATAACCAATCTTTGAGCTGTTTTCAAGAACATGAAGTCTCCACAAATTAACAGGAAAATACAGCATAAAGTTTCCTTTGGAAAAGTTATTTCATATATATATGATATATATATATATATATATGTATCACGTTATCTTTCTAACAACATGTTCAGTCATTACCAGCACCATCAGTTCCTCCAAGTTTCTCTCTTAGTCATATCCTAAGAAACTTCTCTTCAGGAGAAAATGCTTTGAACTCTTTTTCTTCCTTCACATTCTTGCTACACATTTCACTTATAAACCTTTTTCTCCTTTTAAAAACATATCTGCACATACCATATAATAATACTGGTTGCCACACTGAAGAATATGGGAGTATAAACTGGACTTGATATGTTAGAAATAAATGAGAAGACATCATTGTATGCTACAAAAAAAAGGGGGAATGTTGGATCTGGAAGGATTTGGGGAAAGAGAAATGGATGTGACCAAAATACAGTGAATAAAAATGTCAAAGTAATAATAAAAGCGAGTAAGTTTTAAAAAGTAAACACCCAGAGAGTAAGAGCAATAGAGGGAAAGCAGAAGCAGAAAGACAGACAGAGATTCTATCTTACTCCTTTCTTTGGGACATGTGTTCCTGTTAAATGGAGTTTCTTTGTAGTCTAGTTTTTTGAAGGGGTGTGTTGTCCTGATATTTCCAGCTTCATTATGTCCTTGCAGCTAATTATGCTACAAAGTCACATTCTAAATTATTTTTGTTGATGTAGTTATGTTAATTTCCTGTTTTTCATTCTTTGCTGCTAAGATTTTTGTGACAGTAGTTATTAATGCCTATAAGCCCTCTCTTTCAATTCAAATATTATTTTAATCCAATGATCCTACAAGACCCATGAACTGAGAATCATCACAAAATGACTCATTTTCATCTGCAATTCTCTCATATGCAGTGAATCACTTTTCTTTTTGTCCTTTTTTTCTTTTCTTGTCAGTTTTGTGGTGTGTGTGTGTGTGTGTGTGTGTGTCTTTCTTTGTGTGTGTGTATAGCTTTGCTTGTCCTGAACTCACTTTGTGGACCAGGCTAGCCTGGCCCTCACAGAGGTCTGCCTGTCTCTACCTCTCTGAGTGCTAGGGTTAAAGATGTGTGCCACTAAGCTGGGCTTGAATCACTTTTCTTCAATTACATCTTTTTCCTATTTAATTACTGTTTACATATACAAAAAGGAACAAAAATTCTCAGATGGATAGTTTAATAGCCTTTTTCTTGTTTCCAGAAATCTCACATTTTTTTTTGTCTTTTCTCACAATACTAGATTAAATCTTTTGTTAAATTAACATCTGATATTTGCATAATTTCCTATTAAATGATAATCTATATTTTACCAAATGGTTTCCTTGCCTATTAAATCTTTCTGAAGCTACTAATTGTCTCAGTTTATTTAATTTTTATTTTAAGTTTATTTACTTTACATCCCAAGGGTGCTCCTCCCTCCTATACTCCCAGTTACCCCCTCCCCTTCCTTACCCCTTTTCCACTCCCTTCCCCCAGAAAAGGATAGCTCCCCACCCCCCTTATAAACCCTCCCAGCACATCAAGTCACATCAGGACTGAGCATATCCTCATCCACCGAGGTCAGGCAAGGCAGCCCTTCCCCTGAGTTCATGTCAGAGACAGTCCCTGCTCCCATTACTAGGGAAACTACTTGGACACTGAGCTGCCGTGGGCTACATCTGTGCAGGGGTTCTAGCTTATCTCCATGCATGGTCCTTGTTTGGAGTATCAGTCTCAGAAAACACCCCTGTGTAGAGAATTTTTGGTTCTGTTGTTCTTGTGGAGCTATTGTCCACTCCAGATCATTCTTTCTACCCCTTCTTTCATAAGATTCTCTGCACTCTGCCCAAATGTTGACTATGAGTCTCAGCATCAGCTTTGATACCCTGCAGGGTAGAGTCTTTCAGACTCTTGTCCTGTTCACTGTTTTCTCTCTCTTCCAATGTCCATCCTATTTGCCTTTCTGAATGAGGATTGAACATCTTACTCAGAATCTTCCTTGTTGATTAGCTTCTTTAAGTGTACAAATTTTAGTGTATTTATCATATAGTATGTGTCTAATATCCACTTAGAAGTGAGTATATACCATGTGTGTCTTTCTGCTTCTGGAACACCACACTCAGAATGATCTTTTCTAGTTCCCACCATTTACCTGCAAATTTCATTATTTCTTTGTTTTTAATTGCTGAGTAGTATTCCATTATGTAAATGTACCACAATTTCTGTATCCATTCTTCAACTGAGGGACATCTGGATTGTCTCCAGCTTCTGGCTATTACAAATAAAGCTGATACAAACATGGTTGAGCAAATGTCTTTATTGTGTACTTGAGCATCTTTTGGATATATGCCTAGGAGTGGTATGGTTGGATCTTGAAGAAGCCTTATTCCTAGTTGTCTGAGAAATTGCCAGCTTGATTTCCAAAGTGGTTATACTAGTTTACATTCCCACCAGCAGTGGAGGAGGGTTTCCCTTTCTCCCCATCCTCTCCAGCATGTGTTGTCACTTGAGTTCTTATACCCATTCTGATGGGTATAAGGTGAAATCTCAGGGTCGTTTTGATTTGTATTTCCCTGATAGCTAAGGATGTTGAGCATTTCTTTAAGTGTTTCTCTGCCATTCGATATTCCTCTATTGAGAATTCTCTGTTTAGCTCTGTACCCCATTTTTTAATTGGATTACTTGATTTGTTGCTGTTTAACTTCTTGAGTTCTTTATATGTTCTGGATATCAGCCCTCTGTCAGATGTAGGGTTGGTGAAGATCCTTTCCTAATCTGTAGCTGTCGTTTTGTTCTGATGACAGTGTCCTTTGCTTTACAGAAGCTTTTCAGTTTCTTGAGGTCCAGTTTATTGATTGTTGCTCTTAGAGCCTGTGCTGTTGATGTTCTGTTCAGGAAGTTGTCTCCTGTGCCAATGATTTCAAGGCTCTTCCCCACTTTTTCTTCTAAGCGGTTTAGTGTTTCTGGTTTTATATTGAGGTCTTTGATCCACTTGGATTTCAGTTTTGTGCAGGGTGATAAGTATGGATCTATTTTCATTTTTCTACATGTCGACTTCCTGTTAGACCAGCACCATTTGTTGAAGATGCTATCTTTTCCCATTGTTAGGTTTTGGCATCTTTGTCAAAAATCAGGTGTCTATAAGTGTTTGTGTTTATTTCTGGGTCTTCTATTCGATTCCATAGATCCACCAGCGAGTTTGTATGGCAGTATCATGCAGTTTTTACTACTGTTGCTCTATAGTACAGCTTGAGATCAGAGATAGGGATACCTTCAAGAGTTCTTTTATTGTAGAGGATTGTTTTGGCAATTCTGGGTTTCTTCTTATTCCATATGAAGTTGAGAATTTTTCTTTCAAATGTTTCTGGGTTCCCACTGACTCCAGGTTCCCTGGTATTGGTATTTTCATGGGAATTGCAATGAATCTATACATGGCTTTTTGTGAGATGGCCATTTTTACTATGTTAATCCTACTATTCCAAATCAGGGGAGATATTTCCATCTTCTAAAATCTTCCTCAATTTCTTTCTTCAACGACTTGTATTTCTTGTCAGACAGGTTTTTCACTTCCTTGGTTTGACTTACACCAAGATATTTTATATTATTAGTGGCTACTGTAAAGGATGTTCTTTCCATAATTTCTTTCTCAGCACTTTGCCACTTGAATAAATGAGGGCTACTGGCTCTTTTGAGTTAATTTTATGTCCAGATACTTTGCTGAAGGTGTTAGAGTTCTTAGGAGTTCTCTGGTATAGTAACTTGAGGGTCACTCATGTATACTATAATATTATCTGGGAAAAGCGATACTTTGTCTTCTTCTCTTCGAATTATTATCCCCTTGATCTCCTTTAGTTGTCTCATTGATTTTGCTAGTTCAAGTGTTATATTGAAGAGATATCATAAAAGTGTGCAGCATTGGCTTGTCCCTGATTATTTCTGGAACGCTTTGTTTTTCTGTATTGAACTTGATGTTGGCAGTTGGTTTGCTGTATGTTGTCCTTGTTGTGTTTAGGTATGTGCGTTGTATAACTGATCTACCCAAGACTTAAACATGAAGGTGTATTAGATTTTTGTCAAAGGCCTTTTCGGCTTCTAATAAAAGGATCATGGATTTTGTTTGTTTGTTCTTGTTTTGTTTGTTTTTTCAGTATGTTTATATGGTGGATGGGATGAAGCCTACTTGATCATGGTGGAAGATTTTTTTTTATGTGTTCCTGGATTCGGTTTGCAAGTATTTTATTAAGTATTTTTGCATCAGTTTTCAAAAGGGAAATTGGTCTGACATTCTCTTTCTTTGTTGGGTCTTTGTGTAGTTTAAGTATCACGGTGACTATGGCTTCATAAAATGAGTTTGGCAATGTTCCTTCTGTTTCTATTTTGTGGAATAGTTTAAGAAGTATTGGTATTAGATTTTCTTTGAAAATCTGGTAGAATTTTGTACTAAAAGCTTCTGGCCCAGGGCTATTTTTGGTTGGGAGGCTTTTGATGACTGTTTCTATTGCCTTAGGGGTTATATGTCTTTTTAAACTATTAAACTGGATCTTTAAAATTATTTTATTATTTATTACATATTATAATTTATTCACTTTGTATCCAGCTGTGGCCCCCTTCCTCATCTCCTCCCAGTCCCACCTTCCCTCCCTCTTCTCCCTCTATGTCCCTCCCCTAGTTCCTTGATAGGGGAGGTCCTTTTCCCTTTCTATCTGACTCTAGACTCTCAGGTCTCATCAGAACTGGTTGCATTGTCTTCTCTGTGGTCTGGAAAGGCTGCACCCCCCACTGAAATGTGATCAGAGAGCCAGCCACTGAGTTCGGGCTAGGGACATCTCATATTGCCCTTATTAGTGACCACACTTGGAGACTGAGTTTCTGGGCTACCTCTGAGCAGGGGCATTAGGTCCTCTCCCTGCATGGTCCTTAGTTACGGTATCAGTCTCTGAAGGGCCCCCAGGGCCCATTTTTTTCCCTCTGTTTTCTGTTGGCCTCCTTTTGGAGCTCCTGTCTCCTCCAGGGCTTTTGATCCCTGTTCTTTCATAAAATTCTATGCACTCCGCCCAAAGTTTGGCTATGAGTCTCATCCTCTGCCTCGATACCTTGATCAGTCGAGTCTTTTGGCGACTATTTATATTGCCTTAGAGGTTATATGTCTATTTGAACTATTTTCTCAATCTTGATTTAATTTGGTAAGTGGCAGCCTATTAAGAAAATCATACATTTCATTTAGATTTTCCAATTTTGTGGCACAAAGGTTGTTGAAGTTTGATCTAATGATTCTTTGGATTTCTTCACAGTCTGTTGTTATGTCTGCCTTTTCATTTCTAATTTTATTAATTTGGATATTCTCTGTCTGTGTTTTCGTTAGTTTGGCTAAGGATTTGCCTATTTTGTTGATTTTCTCAAAGAACTAGCTCTTGGCTTTGTTGATTCCTTGATTGTTCTCTTTGTTTCTTGGTTATTGATTTCAGGCCTTTGATTATTTCTTGGCATTGACTCTTCTTGAGTGTGTTTTCTTTCTTTTTTTCTAGAGTTTTCAGGTGATCTGTTAAGTTGCTAGCATGAGTTCTCTCTCCACTTTCTTCATGCCGGCACTTAGTACTATGAACTTCCATTTTACCACTGCTTTCATTTTGTCCCATAAGCTTGGGTATGATGTGCCTTCATTTTCATTGAATTCTAGAAAGTCTTTAATTTCTTTCTTTACTTCCTCTCTAACCTAGTAGTCATTAAGTAAAGAGTTGCTCAATTTCCATGAGTTTTTAGGCATTCTGTTGTTTCTATTGTTGTTGAAATCTAGCTTTACTCCATGGTGTTCTGATAGAATACAAGGTGTTACTTCAATTTTCTTGTATTTGTTGAGGCTTGCTTTGTGTCTGAGTATGTGATTAATTTTGAAGAAGGTTCCATAAGGTGCTAAGATTCTTTTGTGTTTGGATGGTATGTTCCGTAGATATCTGTTAGGTACAATTGACTCATAATATTGGTTAGTTTCATTATTTCTTTGTTTAGTTTCTGTCTTAATGATCTCTCTACTGGCAATAGAAGTGTGTTAAAGTCTCCTATTGTTAACACATGGGGTTGGATTTGTGATTTAAGCTCTAGTTCTGTTTCTTTTACAAATGTGGATGCCCTTGAATTTGGGGCATGTATGTTCAGAATTAAAGTGTCATGTTGGTTGGTTTTTCCTTTGATGATTATGAAGTGTCCCACATCATCTTTTTTTTTTATTGATTTTGGTTGAAAGTCTCTTGTATTAGATATTAGAATATTCCAGCTTGCTTCTTTTGTCTGTTTGGTTGGAAAACCTTTTGTCAGATATGTTTTTCCTGAGGTAATGTGTCTTTATTACTGAGGTGTGTTTCCTGTATGCAACAGAATGATGAGCCCTGTTTACATATCCATTCTGTTAGCCAGTGGGATAGAGTAAGGGGGAGTTGAGGTCACTGACTTTGAGAGATATTAATGACCAGTGGTTGTTACTTCCTGTTATCTTGAAGTTGGTGGTGGTACTGTGTGTCTGTGGTGTGTGTGTGTGTGTGTGTGTGTGTGTGTGTATGTGTGTGTATGTGTGTATATGTGCCTCCCCCTTTTGGTTTTTATATTGTGGGATTATGTATTTACTGTGTTTTCTTGGGTGTGATTAGCCTCCTGGGGTTGGAGTTTTCTCTGTAGTATCTTCTGTAGGGCTTGGTTTGTGGATAGGTATTTTGTAAATTTGTTTTTGTTGTAGAATGTCTCCATCTATAGAAATTAAAAGTTTTGCTGTGTATCGTAGTTGTGGCTGATATCTGTGGTCTCTTAGTATCTTAGTAAGATATCTCTTCTTGTTTTTAGAGTTTCTAGTGAGAAGTTGGGTGTAATTCTGATAGTTCTGACTTTATATGTGACTGAACCTTTTCCCTAGCAGCTTTTAATATTCTTTGTTCTGTACATTTGCTGTTTTGATTATTATTTAACAGGAGGATTTTTCTTTCTGGTCTTCGGCTTCTTGTATGTTTGTAGGCATTTCTTTCCTTAGGTTGTGGAAGTCTTCTATGATTTTACTGAAAATATTTTCTGGGCCTTGGTGCTTGGAGTCTTCTCTTTCTATTTATAACTCTTGAGTTTGGTCTTTTCATATTGTCCCAGATTTCTTGGATTTTTTCTGTCAGGAAATTTTTATATTTAACATTTCCTATGACTGATGTATCAATTAATTCAAGTGTATCTTCTACACTGGGGATTGTCTCTTCCACCTCTTGTATTCTGTTGGTGATGCTTTTGCCTGTTGTTCCTGTTCTCTTCCCTAGGTTTTCTGTCTCCTCAAATTGTGTATTCTTTATTGCTCCTATTTCCATTTTTGGTCTTGGACAGTTTTATTCATTTTCTTCCCTCATTTGGTTGTGATTTCCTATAGTTTTTAAAAGATTTATTAAATTCCTTTACATATTTGATTATAGTTTCCTGTATTTCTTTAAGAGATTGATTCAGTTCCTTCATCTGTTTGATTGTATTTTCTGCATTTTTTTGAGGATTCATTTTTTTTCTTTTAAGATCTCTATCATTTTCATAACCTTAGATTTAAGATCATTTTTTTGTGCTTCTGGTGTGATAGTATCCTCAGGGCTTGCTGTGGTAGGGAAGCTGGGTTTTGGTTGTGTCATGTGGCTCTGGTTTTTGTTGCTTGTGGTTTTGTGCTGCCCTCTACCCATTTGGTTGACTCTGGAATTAGCAGGCATGGTAGTCACTGATGATGGTAGGTATCTGAGGTTGTAGGTAGAGCTTGTGGTCCCAGATGGCCAGAGTCTTCTGGTTTTCCTGCTGCTCCCTTATTCATGCTGGTCTACAGGGCCACAGATAGGGGTGGGTCCCGGGAAAAGGCACAGGTCTGGAAACTGTTGTGTGGTGCACAGAGGTGAAGTGGAGTATAGAAGGCCCTGGGAAGACCTTGTCACAGTTGCTGGTGGGCTGTGGCAAACCAGTACCTGGGAAGAGACTTCAACTGCTGCTCCCAGATCCTAATCTGTCCTTTCTTTTGTCTCAACTTTTTAGCTTGTTTTACATTTAGTCATCCAAAAATAACTATTGTGAAAATGTAAAAAAAAAAAAAAAAAACTTGTTAGAAGTCTTTACAAATTCTCTCTAGTAGAAAGTAACAGAGTCAATTTTATCTTACATTTTCTTTTTTTTAAATTTATTCACTTTACATCTCGAACGTAACCTCCTCATTTGTCTCCTCCGAGTCCTTATACCCCTCTTCACCCCTGCTTCCTTCTACCCTATTCCTTAGGAAGGGGAGTCCTCCGCCTTTACTAACTGGCTACAGACTATCAAGTCTCTTCAGGACTGCCTGCATCCTTTTCCTCTGTGGCCTTGCATGGATGCTTGGTCTGGGGTAAATGATGAAAGAGAAAGCATGAGAGTTCATGTCAGAGACAACCCCTGTTCTCCTTTCTAGGGAACCCACATCTTTCCAATTAAATACTTTGAGAAGTTCTCAACATTCATATCTGTGCTAGTTGTGTCAATGGCAATTTTTATCATTATATCATCTTTTAACTATTAAGTTTAAGAACCTCTCTATTTCTCTTTAGTGTACCTCTCCTTAGTTTTTTTATTTTGCTTTCTTTCCTTCCTCTATGTCTCTTTGCTTCTGCTTCTTCCTGTTTAATTTCTCATTTTCAATCTTCATCTGAAAATATTTTCCAGATGCATGAAAGAAAAATTATTTGAGACATTTTACTTTGTTTTAAAAATTCTCAATATGTAATTAAAATTTTAGCTCAAAATAAGGAAATTTAATGGACACATTTGCCTTTTTTGTACACTTGTGTGTTTTTTTGTTTTTTTTTTTCTCTAAGAACTGAATGCCATTCTGGAATTTTTATCACCATATTTATAAACAGGATATGGAGCAGATTTATAATGCAAACGAGAAAGCTAAGCAGGGAAAAATACAAACTGTACAGTTTAACCAGAAGAGGGTCACCAATAATAAAAGGAATGGTGAACTCACGGCAAGAGCTCACCCAGCTCAGAGAGGTCATTGTATGATGGGGAAGCATGGATTGCCTGAAAATCCCAAGAAATCGGACATGCCAGAGCCATAGGATTCCTGCCAAGGAAAGCTGCTAGCAGAGAGTAGAACCAGACCAAAAAAGAAAGAAATGTGTTGCAGTCAACAAAGCTGAAAGGAGTTAGAGACCTGAAGAGCCCTTTGACATCAGACATGGAAATGCAGAGTTTGGAGTTTGCTCAGCTGGTTTTTCATTTTGCTTTGGTTAAGTAATTATGCCCTCTGTCTTCCCCTTTGGAATACTAATATATATTCTATGCCATTGCAGGTTGGAAATATGTGATCTGATTTTACTGGGGTTACAGTGACAGAAGAGACTTTGAACTTTGGATTTTTTAAAATTTGGATGAATTGTTTGGGACATTTGAGGTAGGACTGCATGCATATTTTAAATTATTATATAGATACAAGCCTATAGGAGCCAGGAAGTGGAATGTAGTGGTTTGAACAAGATTGACCCCATAGGCTCAATATTTGAATGCTTTGGAAGTGGCGTGAGGAGGTATGGCCTTATCTGAGGAGGTACAGCCTTGTTTGAGGGAATGTATCACTGAGGGTGAGCTTTGCATTTCAAATGCTCAAGCCAGGCTCCTTGTCACTCTTTATTTGTTGCCTGCTGATCCAAATGTAAAACTCTCCGCTCCTTCTCCTTGTCTGCCTGCTTGCTCCCATGCTTTCCACTATGGCAATAATGAATTAAACCACTGAACCTGTAAGCCAGCCCCAACTAAGTGTGTTCCTTTATAAGAGTTGCTGTGGTCTTGGTGTCTCCCCACAGCAATAGTAACCCTAAATAAAACAAATGAATTCTGAAAAACAAACAAACAAAAAGAAACCCTCTTTCATCTGGTTTTCTATTTTGAATTTTTCAGGTAGTGCTTTTTTTTTTTTTTCCTGAAAAACAGATTAATCATGTCACCCTTCAACTGTCAGTTTCAACTATTCTTAGGACAGAGTGATTCCTTGCCATTTTTAACATCATTATTTGTACCCTGCCTACCATCTCCACTCCTTCCCACTCAAGACCTGCATGCTGTACCCTGGAATAACATGAATATATTTTAGCTACATGCATGTATTATTGTCACTCAAATGTTTCTTAATTTATCATCTTTTAGCTCACTATACATTTTGCACTCATGTTTATTTTTTCATCATTAGTTTAGTTGTATACTAAAAATCACATCCATCTTCAATGACCAAAACACATATACTGTGTCTCTACTAAATTAAATTGTTAATTATTTTAGATTCTAAAATTTGGATAAAGGCTACGAATTAATTAATGCCTTGCTATAATTCTTAGATAAATGTCTAGATTTGATCCATATTTTCATTTAATTAGTTGGATTCAGTTGAAATCTATAAAATATTCTCATCTGCCATCTCAGGACCAAAAATTCTCCTTCGTAATATAGTAATAGGACAATCTTAAAGAAATAAAAAGGATGTATTTTTGTAATTTGGTTTAGGAATTTTCGTAGGAATAATACTTAGTGGTATTGACTGAGCACCTGTGTATAGGACAGTAATAAGGGAACAAAGAAATAGTATCAGAAATTGTGTATGTCAATTATTTTCATTTAAAAATTTCTAAGTCCAAGTAATTTCATCTCCAAATACAGAAACAATCCTAAGATTTATTACTTTTCTTGGGCATATGAATGCATATAAAGCAAGTACATGGAAATAAATCATGTTTGTTTAATAAGACATCTACCAAATTATACTCTGTTCCAAACAGAGTCTAATTACCAAGAGATTATGGAATATGAAACTTCTGGGATACTTTGTAAAGTATTTTTTAATCACTGAGAAAATAAAAAAAGTACTATGAAATCCCAGCTTTTAAAAGCACTATTCATTTTTAACTATTATTAAAAAGAAAAAAGATGGATAGAAGTGTTTGAAATTATGTTCTGGATTTCATTAAAGATTTGTTTTATTTTTATTTGTATGTGTATGAGTTTGTATGCTTCATGTGTGGGTGTCTGAGGAGACCAGAAGTGGGTGTCAAATCCTCTGGAGTTAAAGATACAGGCAGTTGTAAGCCACCTGATTCTCTATACTGGGAAGTGAATCCAGGTACTATGGAAAGGGAACAAGGCTCTTAAATGCTACATCAACTCTCCACTCCCAATATTACATGCTCTAAGACTGAAAATTTCCAGGTACCAAGTGTTAGTATTTATCTTCAACTGTGTGTATCTCTCTGTGTTGTTTTATCTGTGTGTTTTCTTAATATAAACAGTATATATATAATATAAACAGTGTATACCCATAAATTTTCTAAGACCTTAGCATACATAGTGCTTAGATGGAAACACATAAAATGTCAATTAAGGTTCTGTATCTTGTGAACAAAGTAAACAGGTGTTGAAAATTAAGGAGGGAGCTCCAAGCTGGCAGTGAGCAGTGCACACTATTTCTGAAGGGCAGATCTGAAACTCAAAACTGGTGAATGGATAGGCAGCTGAAGCCAAAACATTGACTTTGAGACTTCCTTGGCTAGAGGGGACAACCCATGAGATGGGACAGACTGGATCTAGTCCCTCCCACACATGGAAGTCTTCAGGGTCTGAGAGTAGTAAACTCAATGCCCTGCACTTTCAGCTGCATCTTCACTCTGCAGTAACACAGGGAGTGCATAACCCCAGGAACGGGGCACCTCCATACACTAATGGCAAAACAGGGAACCCAAATCTGAGAGTGGAAAACTCTAGGTTCGCTGAGATTACAGTATATGTCTGCTAGTGAGTGTGTGGGCTCTCTCTGCTTTCCAACAAGCCTTCTAGTGAGTGCTTCTGGGAGAAAGTGCATACAGAGCCCCAGATCAGGGTCCCTCTACTCTAGCAGCCAGACATTAAATCCCTTCCACAGACAATCCCGCATGGACAAAATATGGACATCAACTCAGTGACTGGCTCTTTGATCACCTCCCCCTAATGGAGGAGTAGCCTTGCCAAGCCACAGAGGAGGACAATGCATCTAGCCCTGATGAGACCTGTTAAGCTAGGGTCAGATGGAATGGGAGGAGGATGTCAGTTATCAGTGGGCATGGGATGGCAGTTCAGTGTCCAAGTGGGTTTCACAGTAATGGAGACAGGGACTGTCTCTGACATGAACTGATTGGCCTACTCTTTGATCACCTCCCCCTGAGGGGGGAGCAGTCTTACCAGGTCAGAGAGGAAGACAATGCAGCCACTCCTGATGAGACCTAACATACTAGGATCAGAAGGAAGGAAAAGAAGACCTCCCCTACCAGTGGACTTGGGGAGGGGCATGCATGAAGAAGGGGAAGGAAAGGAGGGATTGGGACGGGAGGAGGGAGGGAACTAAAGGGGGGTACAAAGTAAATAAAGTGTAATTTAAAATAAAATCAAAATTAAAAAAAGAAAAAAAACCCTACTCTTATTCTTGGAATATTTTGTGTTAAGTTGTAAACTAGTGTTTAAAAATATCTTCAGAGCAATCTAAATGCTATAGATAAAATGGCATTAAAAAAAAGAAGGGCATGGGAGGAGATGAGGGAGGGAGAGTGGGATTGGGAAGGAATGAAGAAGGGGGATACAGATGGGATACAAAGCAAATAAAATATAATGAATGTAAAAAATTATTTAAAAAGAAATTTAGTCAAAAGTATGGGTTATTCAGATTGGCCTGACTTTATGAATGACTTCATCTCTCTTTCTTACAAATTTTAATGACCTTTATTTTATGTTTTATTCCTTCTCTTATTTATTTAGTGTTCCTTAGTCTTCTAGTACATCTCTTTCTTTAGGTAAGGTAAATTTTCTTCTATAAGAAGAAATATTGAAATTGATCTTCTGTTCTCTTTTATTAGAAAATAGATTTTTTAAAATTTTCATTGTTTTACAATTTATTCATTATATGTCCCCTTGAAGCCCTTCCCTCAACTTATCCCAGTCCCACCCTCCTTCCCTCTTCCCTTGTCCCCTTCCCCTATTCCATTGAAAGGGGGAGTTCTCTGCCTTCTGCCCATAGCCTATCAGGTCTCATCAGGACGGCATGGATCTTCTTCCTCTGTGGCCTGGTAAGGCTGCATCATGAGAAGCAAGTGATTAAAGAGCAGGCAACCAAGTTCATTACAGAGGCAGCCCCTGCTCCCCTTACTCAGAGACCCACTTGGAGATTGAGCTGCCAATTGGCTACATCTGAGCAGGGGGTGTAGGTTCTTGGTTGGTGCATTAGTCCCTGCAGGACAGCCTAGCCTCAGATTTTTAGCTTTGTTGGTCTCCTTGTAGGGCTTCTGTCCGCTCCATGTCCTTCTATCTCCCACTTCTTTTATGAGACTCCTTGTGCTCTGCCCAAAGACTGGTTGTGAGTTTCAGCATGTTCTCTGAAAGGCTCCACCCAGCAGGGGAATTGCAGAAGAATTTCTCTTAAATTGCAGAAGATTTCCCCTCTGTGAAATTTAGTTCCTCTACCTGTGCCTTTCCATCTTCCCTTCATTAGGGTGTTCTTCTGATTATTCATTGTCAATAATCTAAAAGGTAAGCATTTTCTTAGTGTCCCTTAGCTGAGAAACTCTTACACATTATAAAATTTGGCTGCTAGCATGAGACACTTTGGCACTATCTGGACCATATCTTCATTGTGATGACCCTGAGCAAACACTTCCCAGAGTATTGCCCTCAGTGCTGATGTTACGTCTTTTTGTTAATCACAGCTTATTCTTTAATGCCAGATGGCCAGTGTTGATTGTCCCAGCAAAGCAAAAGTTTCACTTTAATGTTTCTGTTCTCTTAGCTGATTCTTCAGCTCCAGCTGACTGGAAACAGAAATCTCTAGCCTATGGTAAGTAAGAAGACAATCAACGGACAATGATGTCACTGCAAGGACTTCAGGTGCCTCTGAAGTCTTACAGATCACTCTATGTGTTCCTTAGGTGGGAAAATCTGGATGGCAGTAAGTTTGGATAGTGGTCCTTGGGAGACATACCGAGGGCTATATAGATCATCCTCATGCTGTGGACCACAGTAGAGGTGGAGTGTGCTACCTAGGGTAAGTAGCACGAATTCCTGTAAAGTAGAAAAAAAAAGTAACACACTGAAGTTTCTATGAAACTATTTTTACATGATACCAAAACCAGACAAAACACTCTGAAAAACAGATTAATTGGTCAGTTTGTCTGGTATCACAAAGGTAACACTCTCAACAAATTCTTCCAAACTGAATTCAAAAATACATCATACCACTATCCGCAATGTTCAGATCTTTTTCATTCTACAGATATAGGGATGGTTGAACATGTGCAAATCAATAAACATAATTTTTCATATGAATAGACTCAAAGAAAAGCTGTATGGTTATATCATTAGATGCAGAATAGGACTTTGACAAATTCAACTTCTGTTCTATATATAAACTCTGGACAATACAAAGGGTTCTTGAGAATACACAGGGACACAGGAGACATATTTCAACATAACAAAGGCAATATACAGCAAGATTGCAACAAACATCATGATAAAGGGAGGAAAACTGAGGGCATTACCACTAAAATCAGAAACAGAGAAAAGGTTGCCTACTCTCTAATGCTTGATCAATATGGTGTTTGAAATTTTAGCTAGGGCAATAAAACAAGAATGCTCAATAACGTATATTCAGCCAAGAAAAGGAGACAAACAATCTTTATTTGTATGCGGTATGAACCTATGCTTAAAAGATATTAAGTCCCCACCAGGAACCCTGACAACAAATAAAAATGTTCAGTAAATTAGAAGGATGCAAAAATAATACATCAAAATTTTTAGCCTTCCTGTGAAACAATAAAAATTTTAAATGAAAATAGAATCATAAAATAATCCAATCCATAACAACCTAAAAATCTTGAAATAACTCTAACCAGTGAAGTGAAATACTTGTACAATGAAGAAAAGTGAAGAACACTTCAAACACTGAAGAAAGAAATTGAACAAATACCAGAAGATAGAATGATCTCCCACTCCCATTGGTAGGATTAATATTATGTACAGGGCAATCGCACCAAAAACAATCTACAGATATGATGCAATCTCTATTAAATTTCCAACAAAATTCTTCAAATAAAATTTTAAAAGTTCATAATTCACACATAGAGACAAAGTCTCATACAGACAAAACAATCTGTCTGATTCCATTCAAGCAAGAAGTACATGATGTCTCCTGAGTGCTAGGGTTAAAGACATGTACCATCCAGGAGTGGTATAGCTGGATCTTTAGGTAGCACTATTTCTAATTTTCTGAGAAAGCCCAGATTGATTTCTGGGTGTAAGTGAGTGTACAAATTTACCACCTATACCATTCCAGGGCATATATCAGAAAGATGCTCAATCACACAACAGGGAAATTTGCTCAACTATGCTCGTAGCAGCTTTATTCACAATAGCCAGAATCTGGAAGGAACCTAAATGTCTCTCAACTGAAGAATGGATACAAAAATTTGTGGTACATTTTTGCAATGAAATATTACTCAGTAATTAAAAACAAGGAAATCACAAAATTTTGGGGAAATGGATGGAACTAGAAAAGAGCATCCTGAGTGAGGTGACCCAGAAGCAGAAAGGCACATATGGTATATACTCACTTGTAAGGGGATATTAGCCATATAATATAGGATAAACATACTAAAATCTATAATCCTAAAGAAGCTAAACAAGAGGCTTAATCCTCATTCAGAAGGGCAAACAGAATAGACATTGGAAGGAGGAGAAGACAGGGAACAAGACCACCATGGAGGACCTCTGAAAAACAACACATCAGGTTATTGAAGGAGATGGCTGAGACTCATAGCCAAACTTTGGGCGAAGTGAGAAGTGAGGGAACTGTATGAAAGAAAGGGAAGATAGAAAGATCTGGATGGGACAGGAGCTCCACAAGGAAACCAACAGAGCCAAAAAATCTGAGCCAGGTGGGTCCTGCAGAGACTGATGAATCAACCAAGAATCATGCATGGAGGGGACCTAGACCCCTTGCTCAGATGTAGCCCATGATCAGCTCAGTCTCCATTTGGGTTCCCTCATGAGGAGAGCAGGAACTGTCTCTGATATGGACTTAGTGGCTGGTGCTTTGATCACCTCCCCTTGTTGAGGTGGCTTAAGGAGGCCACAGAGAAAAAGGATCCTGATGAGACCTGATAGGCAAGGGTCAGATGGAAGGGGAGGAGGACCTCCCCTATCACTGGACTACTGCAGGGACATAAGAGGGGAAAAGCAAGGGACTAGGGTCCTCGAGGAGATGAGGGAGGGTTACAGCCAGGGTACAAAGTGAATAAACTGTAATAAATATTTGCCTGTGGTATATATGCAAGATTAGAGTCTTACAACAGTGTGATGCAGCCATGATCATTCAGGCCTTTACAGCCATTGAAGCAGGACATTCTCCCCAAGCATGGTTGGATACCATAAAAAGCTAAAATGATACGCTCAGGATGCGAGGCTAAGCACTGCACTCAGGGTCAGCAGCTTTCGACCCAGAGAAGAGCATGTCTGATTGCATGCGGGTTGATGCCCCAGGTCCCGCCTCTGAGAAAAAGGTATCAGACGGGTCTGATGCTCTTTGGGTGGATGACACCTAAATGAACATCTGTACAAAGTCCCAATTTATTTCTAATATCAGAGATCAGACCTCTACTCTTGCCTGATGCGTCTAAAACAAAAAGGGGGAACTGTAGAGAGCTGCGGAATGCTATGCCTTAAAGATGGAGCTGGTTTCTGCCTTCCACCTTCCCGATGGTGAGTGCTCTCTGTCACGAACAATTCCACATTTGGCTAAGGCTGAGGATCTGGCTTGCTTCCATGTATGTGGACCTATCTGCATTGCCCCCGTGGCAAGCCTGGGTTGGCTACCCAGAGGCTATTTAAGCTGTGGGCTGGCTTTTCCCAGGGTCTGAGGATTGTTCAAGGTTCCTGAATAAACTGCATTGAAAAAAAAAAAAAAAAAGAATTTTAAAAAGATATGTGCCACAAACACCTGGTAACAAATATATTGTGTCTTAATATATATTTTCTAAATCATGTTGGTATCTATCGTATTTTGCCTATTATATGCATTACTTAATGTTAGCCTCATTGTAATTTTCTAATCCCCCTATTTTAAACATACTAAGTAAATGACTACTGCAGTGACAGATTGTTACTGATTGATATAACTATTTTATTAATATGTTTTTATTTTTATAGTTTTTCTAGCCTTGACTAGGAAAAACTTTTTTTTTTGATTCCATGCTATGTCAAAGAACTTCCTTACTTCATGAAACCACAAATCTCCCAGGTTCGTGTTGTCATCACCTGACCTGTCTTGACATTAAAAAGTTTTAATGTGTTTAGTTGGATATAATTTTTGTAAACCTGCATTGGAGAATTCAACTAACTTCTAAGGAGTCATTGAATCTAGTTTTAACTGAAGACTCAAGAAAGTATAAACATGTATAGTAAAACCTACATAAATACATATATATTAATATGTATGTATTAAACTTTAATATGTTATGAAAAACTTGCATACATACCTATGTTTCCAAAACCCCAAATTAGAAGGTTCTTTTTAGAGGCTTACCTTCATACCTATTTTCTTGTCTTTGAGAAATAGGCTTCCATTGATCCAAATCTGTTTTTTTTTTTGTTGTTGTTGTTGTTTCATACTTCTGCACACGTAATTATTAAAGCAAATTCCATAGACAGTCAATTTTATTAACTACAGTAAATATTTGCTTATGACTCATTTTGTCTCTGATTTCCCCCTCTCCCACTGGTCCCACATTCTCTTCCTCTTACCCCTACCCAGCTTCACTACTCCTAAGAAAAGGAGAGCACCCTGCTTACAACCCAACCAAGCACATCAAGTCACAGCAGGGCTGAGTGCACCCTCTTCCTGTGTAGCCTAGCAAGACAGCCCCACCAGAGGGAAGCTATCAAAAAGAAGGCAGCAGAGTCTATGTCAGAGAAAGCCCCTGCCTTCCTTTCCTGTGTATGTCAGGAGACCCACATAAAGCCCAAGCTACCCATCTGCTATATCTATGTAGGGAGACTAAGTCTGGTCCATGCATGGTCCTTCGTTGCTTCTTCAGTCTCTTCAAGTCCTCTGGAATCTGATTAGCTGGCTATATTAGTTTTCTTGTATTGCTCCCGTCACCACCAGATCTTTCTTTTTCCTCACTTTTCAATAAAACCCATCAGAATCAGAATCAGAAGTCATAATCCCACCTGACTTCTCAACAGAGACTATGAAAACCAGAAGGGCCTGGATATATATCATGCAGACCCTAAGAGAACACAGATGTCAGTTAGCCCAGCAAAACTCTCAGTCCTCATAGACAGAGAAAACAAGATATTCAATGACAAAAACAAATTTCAACAATACCTACACACAAATCCAGTGTTACAGAAGACACTAGAAGAAAAAATACAACCCAAGAAAATTAACTACTTTCAAGAAAACACAGGAAATAATTAATCTCACTACAGTGAAACAAAAAGTAAACAAGCACACAAACTTACTACCACAGCCAACATCAAAATCAAAGGATCTAACAGCCACTGGTCATTAATCTCTCTCAACATCAATGGACTCAATTCTCCAATAAAAAGACACAGACTAACAGAATGGATTCGTAAACAAAACCCAACAAGAAACACACCTAAGTGACAAAGATATATATTAACTGAGGGTAAAGGGCTGGAAGACACTTTTCCAAGCAAATGGACCCAAGAAGTAAGAAGGAGTAGCCATTCTAATATCTGATAAAATAGACTTTCAACCAAAATTAATCAAAAGAGATGGGGAAGGACACTTCATACTTATCAAGGGAAAATTCCGCCAGGAAGACACCACAATCCTGAACATCCATGTCCCAAATACAAGAGCACCCACATTTGTAAAAGAAACATTGATAAAACTTAAACCACACATAGATCCCCACAAATTAATAGTGGGAGACTTCAACACCCCACTCTCAACAAAGGACAGGTCAACCAAACAGAAATTAAACAAAGAAACAATGTCTCTAACAGAGGCCATGAATCAAATGGACCTATCAGACATTCATAGAACCTTACACCCAACTGCAAAAGAATTTACCTTCTTCTCAGCAACTCATAAAACCTTCTCCAAAATAGACCATATGGTTGGTCACAAAGCAAGCCTCAACAGACACAAGAAGATTGAAATAATCCCTTGTATCCTATCTGATCACCATGGACTAAAACTGGACCTCAACAACAACAGAAATAGCAAAAAGCTTACACAAACATGGAAACTGAACAACTTGCTACTAAATGACAGCTGGGTCAGGGAATAAATAAAGAAAGAGATTGAAGTCTTCTTAGAATTCAATAAAAATAAAACTCCTTATGCTTCCTTCAATGTTTGGCTGTGAGTCTCAGCATTAGTTTCAATCCACTGCTAGGCGGATCCTCTGAGAGAAGAGCTACACTAGGCTCCTGCCTATAAGCATAGCCAGGTGTCATTAATAGTGTCAGGGATTGGCTCTTTCCCAGTGGATGGGTTTCAGGTTTCGACAGGCATTGGTTGGACATTCTCTTAATCTCTATTCTATCTTTATCCCTGTGTGTCTTATAGTCAGGGTGAATTTTGGACCTATGTTTTTGTGGTGGGTTGCTGTTTTCCTCCCTCCACTAGGAGACCTGTCTAGTTAGAGTGTATCCTCTATAGTCTCCATGACACCTACTACTATGTTTCTCAGCTAGAGTGATTCCCCCCATATCCTCCCAAAGGCCTACCCTGCTTATGTCCCCAGCTTGTCAAAGAGATGCCCACAATTTCTCTTCTCTCTGCAAACCCTCTGTTCTCCAGCCAACCACCTTCTCTCCTGAGGTGTGGTCATCATTTCTCTGTGTTCCCTCTCTTATCTCCTTGTCTTTCTTCAACTGCTTCTACTGTCTATTTTACTTCCCCTTCTGAGAGAGATTTCAACATCTTTCCTTGTGTCTTCCTTGTTACTTATCTTCTTTGGGTCTATGAATTATAGTATGTCTATCGTATACTATATGACTAAAATCCACTTAAAAGTGAGTATATACCACAAGTTTTTTGTTTTTTGTTTTTTGGTCTGGGTTACCTCACTCAAGATTATTTTTTCTAGTTCCAAAGAGAATTCTCAACAGAGGAACCTCAAATGGCCAAGAAGTATTTATATAAATGTTCAATTTTCTTGGTCATCAGGAAAATGCAAATCAAAATGACTCTGAGATTTCATCATACATCTGTCAGAATAGCTATGATCAAAAACATCTAAAGAAACTGATCAAGAGAGAGGATCCTGACTAAAATGCTCAATCCCCATCCTGAAAGGCAAAGAGAAAGGACATCAGAAGAAGAAGAAAACAGGAAACAACCTAGGAACCTGCCACAGAGGGCCTCTGAAAGGCTCTGTCCTGCAGATTATCAAAGCAGACAATGAGACTTATGGCCAACTGTTGGGCAGTGTGCATGGAATCTTATGTAAGAAGTGGGAAATAGTAAGATCTGGAGAAGACAGGAACTCCACAAGGAGAGCAACAGAACCAGAAAATTTGAACACAGGGGTCTTCCCAGAGACTCATACTCCAGCCAACTACCATGCATAGAGATAACCTAGAACCCCTGCACGGATGTAGCCCATGGCAGTTTAGTGTCCAAGTGGGTTACATAGTAATGGAAAGAGGGACTGCCTCTGACATAAACTGATTGGCCTGCTCTTTGATCACCTCCCCCTGAAGGGGGAGCAGCCTTTCCAGGCCACAGAAGATGACAATGCAGCCACTCCTGATGAGATCTGATAGACTAAGATAAGAAGGAAGGAGAGGAGGACCTCCCTTATCAGTGGACTTGGGGAGGGGCATGAGTGAAGAAAGGGGAGGGAGGATGGGACTGGGAGGGAAAGAGGGAGGGGCTTATCGGGGGATACAAAGTGAATAAAGTGTAATTAATAAAAAAAAAAACTCAAGAAAAAACTCAAAAAAACCTCAAGTGTCAGCACCTGCTGGTGAGGATGTCACAGAAAGGGATCGTTTTTCCATTGTTGGGAGGAATGAAAATTTGTACAATCACTTTGGAAAACTATCTGGTGAATTCTCAGAAAATTAATAACATCTCTACCTCAAGACCCAGCTCTATACCACTGCTAGGCATATACCCAAAAGATTCTCCACCATACAACAAGGTCATTTGCTCAGCTATGCTCATAGCAGCTTTATTTGTAATAATCAGAATCTGGACATAGCCTAGATATCCCTCAAGTTAAGGATGGGTAAGGAAACTGTGATACATTTACACAATGGAATAATACTGAGCTATTATAAACATGGAAGTCATGAAAGGTGCAAAGTTTCTTAACTCTGCCCTATGTTTTAATTACTGTGTACATCAGTAAAAGAATCAATGTAAGTTTAAGTTGGTGTAAAAAGACAAAGCAAAACTACATGATTACAATGTGAACAATTCTAAAAATATGTCTCACCTAATAATGTCCAGTATCTATAAGCAAGGTTATTTCTTGTACTGCCATGTTTTAATTAATTAATTAATTTTTATTCACTTTTTATCCTGGTTGTAGCCCCACCCTTCTTCCCTTCCCTGCTCCACCCTCCCTCCTCTTCCCTCTTCTATTCTTCAGAAAAGGGGAACTCCCTTTCTTATCCACCCCAGCTCATTAGTTGTATCAGGACTGAGCATGTCCTCTTCCTCTGTGGCCTGGCCTGGCAGTACCACCAAGGGGAAGTGATTAAAAAGCTGCCATGTGAGTCCATATCCCATGCAGTCCCCACTTCCCTTACTAGAGGACCCACATAAGGACAACTCTGTCAGACTCCTGCATCCAAACTTAGCAAAGTTTCTTTCATAGTGTCAGGGGTTGGCACTCTCCCATAGCATGGGTCTTTGGTTGTGTCAGGCTTTGGTTGGGCATTCCAACAATTTCTTCTCTATCCTTATTTTAAAATATATTTTATGGTAATGTTTATTAATTACACTTCATTCACTTTGTATCTCCCTTGTATCTCCCTCCCTCCTCCCCTCCCTACCCCACCCTTCCTCTCTTTTCTTCACACATGCCCCTTCCCTAGTCCACTGATAGTGTAGGTCTTCCTCTCCTTCTTTCTGATCGTAGTCTATCAGGTTTCATCAGGAGTGGCTGCATTGTCTTCCTCTGTGTCCTGGTAAGGCTGCTCCCCCCTCAGGGGGAAAGAGCAGGCCAATCAGTTCATGTCAGAGACAGTCCCTGTCTCCATTACTATGGAGGCCACTTGGATACTGAACTGCCAGAGACCACCCCTATGCATGCAAAGGTTCCAGGCCATCTGTATATGAGTGATCCTTGGTTGGAGTATCAGTCTCAGAAAAGACCGCTGTGCCCAGATTTTTTGGTTCTGTTTCTCTCCTTATGGAGCTCTTGTCCTCTCGTGGTCTTACTATCTCTCCCTTCTTTCATAAGATTTCCTGCACTCTGCCCAAAGGGTGGCCATGAGTCTCAGCATCTGCTTTGATACCCTACAGGGTAGAGCCTTTCAGAGGCCCTCTGTGACAGGTTGCTGTCATGTTCCCTGTTTTCTCCTTCTTCTGATGTCCATCCTCTTTGCCTTTCTGAATGGGGATTGAGAATTTTATATATTCTCTATCTTTATCCATCATATCTTGCTATTTTAAAGACAGGATATATTCAACTTTATGTTCTTGCTGCTACTGAAACCACTTCTTGAGAGTACTATCTCAAATAGAAAAGTGCAGAGAATCAGTAATGATATCACATTCCTTTTACATGTATTTTTTTCTGAAATTAAATACAAGAAACTGAGTGCAGACATAATATCATCTAAATAGATATACGTCCTTCTTTCTGAGGCTGTTGGATATGCATGCATCTATATCAAACAAAAAAAGTATACCTGCCCTTGAAATCAGAATTTATTTTATTTGAAGATTACCCATGTAGTTTTAGCATATGATTTGATGATATAGTTATAAAAGAATATAATAGAATTTTACTTCCAGGCTGCCTTGAGTGTTGAGTACCTTGTCAGTGACACAGTGCTTTGAAGAGAACTACAAATATGGCTGTCATCATTTCTGAGAATACAATTTCAAAAGTTACTATGGAGCATAATTTAAGCTTATTAGGGTGTTACAGTTTTGTTTTGTTTTTGTTTTTTCCAACTTGACAGAAGCTACAGACATTTAGACAGATAAACTCCAATTGAAATGAGCTTCTACAGGTTGGTCTGTGGGGGCATTTTCTTGATTGATGATTGATATTGGAGAACCCAGCCTGAGCCACAATGGGAAAATAGTCCTGAGTTGCAGAAGAGAAAGAAGAAGAAGAAGGAGGGAGGAGAAACAACAGCGGAGGATGAGAGAGGGAAGAAGAAGCTGAGTAAGGAAGACTATGAATAAAACTATGAATAATAAGAAGAAAAAAGAAAAAATAATAATAATAAGAAGAAGCTGAATGAACCTTGAGATACAATCCAATATTCAGCATTCCTCCATTACCTTCACTTTAGTTCCTGTCTGCAGCTTCCTACATTGACTTCCTGCCATGACTTTTTTATGATGGACTATAAACTGTAAGCAGAAACAAACTACACTCCAAGTTTTTTTTTAGGTCATGGAACTTATCACACCAATACACAGCAAAATACAGCTGTGGCTGAAGGCAGTGGAAATGCTAAAATGAGGTGTTTGAGTGTTTGGTCCTATGGGGGCATTGTTCTGTATCAGCAGACTAGCACTCACTAGAACTTTGCCATTTTACGTAGTTAAAACACTGTATTAAACATTGCTATGTCCTTTTTATTTTCTCCTGTGGGCTTAGATATTTTCACTAAACCTACTTTATTTAGGATTCTTAAACACCTGTACCTCCCTTCCAAAACCCAGACCTTAGATAGATTAGAAGGGAAAGGGCTGTAGACCACTTTTATCTACTTACTGCTGATTAGAGTCAATGGGTCTTTAGGGGATTACCAAACTCAGGAAACAGAAGACCAGCAGTCCAGTTCAAATGTCAACACCAAGCAGCAACATGAATAGTCACGTCAGCAAAAGCTGCAAGACTTAGTTGGAGTGCCCCAGCAAGTTCCCTGGAACAATTCTTTCTGCAAAGTCAGGTGATGAAGCATGAAAATTGGAGCAGCAATGTTGATCCAAAAAGCTATGCCTCACTGTGTATGGGCCTCTATATATGTCGTCTCCTCAGAGTCCACCCCAGGATGTTCTCAGCTGGCCAGTCACTACCCTCGCACAAGAGAGCTCACAGCAAAACATGTGGCCTCTCAGAAGCCAGTCTGCAGCAAAATATCACTGTGCCCAGCAAAATATCACTGAACAAGTCAGCAAAACATAACATGACAACACTGTCTTCAAATAAGTCAGAAACTTCCACTTTACTTTCTTTATTATTTATGGTTAAGATGAGTCATGACAGCCCTCCTTACAGATGTGTACAGATTCATATTGTTTTTTCATATTTGTTTCTTCAAAGTGTTTCTGGTAACAAATTTAATATTTAAATATTTTTGTGAAATAATTGTGATTTAAATAAAATTGTGTGATATTTAAATAAAAGTGGTTCCCTTAGTGTTTAGCTTCTTTAGGTCTGTAGATGTCTGTTCTATATTATATGACTAAGAGCCACTTATAAGTGACTATATACCAAGCCTGTTTCTAGGTTATCACACTCAGGATGACCTCTCCTAGTTCCATCCATTTGCCTGCAAATTTCATGAATTCCTTGTTTATAATTGCTGAGTACTATTACATTGTGTAAATGTACCGCACTTTCTGTATCAATTCCTCCATGAGGGATATCTACAGTGTTTCCATATTCTGGCTAGTCCTGATAAGAATAAGCTAGGGTCACAATGAAGGAAAGAGGACCTCCCCTATCAGTGGACTTGGAGAGGGGCATGGGAGGAGATGAGGGAGGAAGGGTGGGATTGGGAGGAAATGAAGGAGGGGGTTACAGCTAGGATACAAAGTAACTGTAATTAATATAAAAAATAAAAATTTAATAAAAAAATAAAAATAAATAAACAAGCTATGGTCAGGTGGCAAAAATAGAGAACTCCCCTTTCAGTGGACTAGGGGAAGGGGAGAGGAGGAAGGAATAGGGAGGGGGGGAATGGGAGGAATTGAGGGAGGTGCTTCCGTTGGGATATGTAATGGATAAACTGTTAAGGAAAAAAAAAAGATAAACCTACTAAAGAAACTAATCAAGAGGGAAGACTCTTGCTAAAATGCTGAATTCCTGGACATCAGAAGAAGAAAAGAGGGAACAAGTCAGGAGCCTGATACAGAGGACCTCTGAAAGGCTCTGCCCTGCAGACTATCAATGCAGATGCTGAGACTTATGGGCAACCTTTGGGCAGAGTGCAGGAAATCTTAGGAAAGAAGTGGGAAACAGTAAGATCTGGAGAGGACAGGAACTCCACAAGGAGAGCAACAGAACCAAAATATCTGAGCACAGTGGTCTTTCCTGAGACTGATACTCCAACCAAGAACTATGCATGGAGATTACCTAAGACCCCTACACAGATGTAGCCCATGGCAGTTCAGTATCCAAGTGGGTTCCATTGTAATAGGAACAGAGACCTTCTCTGACATGAACTGATTGGCCTGCTCTTTAATTACCTCCCCCTGAGGGGGAAGCAGCATTACCAGGCTACAGAAGACAATGCAGCCACTCCTGATGAGACCTAATTGACTAGGATCAGAAGGAAGAAAAAGAAGACCTCCACTATCAGTGGACTTGAGGAGGGGCATGCATACAGAGGGTGAAGAAAGGGAGGGATTGAGACTGGAGGAGGGAGGGAATCACATTGAGGATACAAAGTGAATAAAGTGTAATTAAGAAAAAAAAAAGAAAAAAGTGGTTTCCATAAAGTCATATATTTGAATGCTTAATTCCCATTTGGTGTAAATATTTGGGAAGGGTTAAAAAATATTTGGAGGAGGTGTGTCACTAGGGGTGGCATCTGAGATTTCAAAATTTATGCCATTCCCAGTTACCTCTCTCTGTGTCTCCTTTTGTGGATCAGATGTAAACTCTTAGCTACTGAGTCATCACCATGACTGGATCCCTCCTGACCACATCATCATGGTCATGGACTCTAACACTTTGGAATTCTAAACAAGCTAATAGAGTCTTTATGCTGAAAGTTGTCTTAGTTGTGATGTCTCTTCGCAGCAGTAGAAAGGTAATAAGTTACTAGAAATGGTTGAATAATATGCTAATTTTGAAAAAAAATGACAATTTACTCATATCTCTTTTCATTTCCTGGGTCCTATTGAGAATTCTATGCTGTAGTATACAGTTGTATTTATTCAATTATTTTTATTTGTCATCTGTATTTAGGCTTCTATGTACTGTGACAGGTTCTGTGTTCTTCAAGAATCCTGCGTATGAGTGTATGAGTGTGTGTGTGTGTGTGTGTGTGTGTGTGTATGTGTGTGTGTGTTGTGTGTACTATATGAAAATATAATCAAGAAGGGTAACATTTTTGTCCAATATTTTTATGATTCTCTTGTAATTGCATTAAATATATTTTGAGCCTATCCACACACAAGGAGAGAGAGAGAGAGAGAGAGAGAAACTGGTTTCACCCCTTACTATCTCTCCTTCCTCCCATTCTCATCTAACTTTGAGGTTACTTATTTTTAAAATTCTTTGTTGCCAGTAAGTTCAGTTTGTGTTGCCAAGGTAACCACATTTAATAAGTTAATAATCAATGTGAGGTGGGAGTGATGATTTTTTTATATTTGGACCATCAATCCTGCTTTGCACTGAGCATGGGGAAGATACATAAAGTAAAAAGTGTAACTTTCGGAAAATGGTTCCAAAGGTTCATACCTGACTGGGATCAGTTTTATGGTTTTTTTGTTTTGTTTTGTCTTTTCTTTTTATTGTAAGTCTTGCATGCCCCTTTCTTCTCCAAGAATACGCAATGAAAGAATCCCTCTATGTAGCTCAAGTCTTTATGTGTGTGCACCTTTGTGTTCATCGTGTGTATATGTATAGTTTGCCAATGTTTATTTGTTTACTTATTTATGTGCTTATTTTTATAAATATAGCATAATGAAATTTTCATGCTTAGTTTGCCTAATAATATTTTAATATTCATCATCATTTATTTTGATGCTCAAATTATTTCTTGTTTAGTTATGGATGCCTCATTGACATTGGTTTCTGAGATTAAAATACTTTTGCTGATAAAAAGTGGTGAGCACGTAACCAGCTATAAAGAAGTAGATGAATTAAAAAATAAACAAAGCTCTCTCTTGAATCACAGTGATGTACCTGTGTCACTGTGTACATAGTTTGTGTCATCACATTATAATTAAACCTCCGTGAGACTGTTTCTTTTTATGACTCTAGAAATAATTTCTCAAGGATCCATGCTTCTGTTTACAGGACAGTACTGTTAGAAACTCACCTATGAATACCAGATGATTTTATGTATTTTACTTTCTCGGAATAGAAATGTTTCCTTAATATGGGTTCAGAACAGACATGACAAGTAACCTTGAAGCACCTGCCATATGATTGTAGCAAAATTATGACACAGAACTCTAAAATCCTTCTTGCATAGAGAACAAAAATGACAGATACTACAATACTTGACTTTAAAAATTAAAAATAAAAACATAATTGTTAAATAGCTACATAAAAATGCTGACTGGAAAAATAAAAATGTACAATTAGTAAGTAAGATGTACTCAATAGGAACATTCCTTTATACATGCAAAGAGCTACGCAATCACTCTCAAGACATTGAACAAATAAAAGAAAAAAAAGTATTTTCTATGTCATGTTACTCATTTTAAATTTTAGACTAAGATGGTGAGGATAAATACACTGGCAAAGTTTGCCTCTAAATAATGACAGGGACAATCATCACACTAGGAATTAAAAGGATTTTTTTATAATGATAAAGAACCTTCATGAAAATAGAGTAAAAAAATCTAACCAACCAGCAAATCAATGAAATAGAATGCCCATACAATGATCTTCACATTCCCCCATAGATTGCGGGAAGGGTAGCTGTGCTGTAAACAACATAGCAAAGGTGACTGCTTTCTCCACTGTTATGCAACTTTTTGTCAGAAATATTTACAAAGCAGCGAGGGGAAAAAGAAAATTAAGATGCATTCAAATTTAAGGAAGGAATTAAATTTTCTGTCCCTAGTTAATGTAAACCTATATGTAGGCCATACAAATTCCATTGATAGTAATTTGCTAGTATTAACAATTCCACAAAACTTCAGAACATGAACATATAAAAATCAAGCAGTTTTCTTCAAAGTAACAATGAGCACCCTAAAAATACAGTAAGATAATAATTCAATATATAGTTGCATAAAAAAGAATAGCACATGTACAACTAAATTTAACCAAAGTCAAAGTTGTCTGTGCACTCAAATACTATAAAATGTTACTTGAAGGAGATATAAATAAATGGAAAGTTATGAAATGTTCTTATATAGAATGACTTAGCATTGTTTACTTGTCTTTGCTACACAAAGTGATATACAAATTATAAGGAGGTTTTATAAAATGTCAAATTCCTTTTTATGCCTGCTATTGCAGTGCTGGGGATGAGCCCAGAAGAAAAAGTAAAAAAAAAAAAAAAAAAAAAAAAAAAAAAAAAAAAAAAAAAAAAAAAAGTACCTTAAAACTGTTGATGATGCTCTGTGCCATTAACCACTGGCTTACTTATAAGAACAATGAAGGTGTATCCCAAATTCACTTACAATTAAAATTGACAGTTCTAAACAAAATTATCCCAAGAAAGAACTATAAAGATCCCATGCTTTTTCATTTCCAAACCTTAATACAGCCATGAAGATATTTTGATGTCTGTATAAGTATAGGCATAGAAAATGGAATATAATTGTCTAGAAATAAGGACTTATATCTAAAGCCATTTATTTTTGCCAAGGTTTTCAAGACTATTTGATGAAGTAGAATTCTATTGTCTCTGGACTTTCCAGCCTCTGGTTCCAGGGCCTCCAGGTAGTGTTAGGGACAGGCTCCCCCTGGTAGCATGGGTCTGAAGGTGGACTAGTCATTGGTTGGCCACTCCCATGCGTCCTGTGCCATCTTTACCCACCACATCTTCCAGGCAGGACAAATTCTCTATAGGAGCCTAGCGTAACTGTCATCAGAGAGGCTTCTTCAATCAACTGAAAGAAACAGAAACAGAGAACCACAGCCAAACAGGCAGAGCTCTGGGAATTCTGTGGAAGACTTGAAGGCCAGAAGGGTCAAGGATACCATAGGAAAACCCACAGAATCAACTAACATGCGCTTATAGGGGCTCCCAGAGACCAAACCAACAGGGAGACTGATTGGGTCTAACCTAAGTTTTTTACATATATGTAATAGCTGTGTAGTTGGTCCTATTGTGGGGCTCCTAACAGTGGGATCAGGGGCTGACTCTGACTCCTTTGCCTGATTTTGTGGCCCTTGCCCTCCTACTTGGTTTCCTTATCCAGTGAAAGAAGGTTCCTAGTCTTATTACAACTTGATATCCCAGGGAGGCCTGGCCTTTTCTGAAGGGAAATGGCTGGAAGAATGGATTGGCAGGAGAGGGGACATAGGAGGAACTCAGAGGAGAGGACTGAGGGGAAACTGTGGTAGGGATGTAATATATTACAGAAAAATAAAATAAAATTTACAACAAGGTTAAAGTTGTTGTAGTTTCTGTCTGTATATATTATTTGGTGCGAATAAATAAAAACTGGAAAATCGTCAAAAAACAAAAACAAACAAACAAAAACAAATGGGGCAGGAACACACGAATAGCTGCATCCAAAAGAATATTTAGGTTTTTAAATTGAAAATAGACTTTTCATAAAATAAACTGAAATTATAGCTTTTCTTTTTTCAACTTCTCCCAGATCCTTTCAGCCTTCCCATTCATTCAAATCCAAACTCTTTCCTTCCTCTCTCCATTCTTGAAAAGTCTTCTAAAAAATAAAAATAATTAAACAAAATAAAATAAAATAAAAACATATGAGACTAGGGCAAAGGCCATTTTAGGGGTTAGGTAGAAACTTAATGAAGCAAAATATTCTGAAATATGTACATACATGAAAGAAAAAATAAATAAAATCACCAAACTACAGGGGAAAGAAAGCCTGAACTAGACATCTGTCAGACCCACCATGAAACCTCCAAAGGCAGGAATTAGTTACATCTAATCAAGTTTTATGCCAAAGGGACCCTTGAGAAAACAGCAAACTACAAAGATAATTTTGATCCTATCTTATACTATGAATAAAAACTAATTAAAATATATTAACTTAAATATCAGAGCTAAAACTATGTATCCAGAGGCAGTATCTTCATCAATCACTACATCTGACAAAGGATTAATATTCAAAACATATAAAGAATTAAAAAATAGACCCCCTACACATATGTAGCATATGTGCAGCCTGGCCAACATGTGGGTCCCCTGACAATGGAAGTAGGGGCTGCCTCTGACTCTGCAGCCTGCCACTGGATCCCTTACCCCTGGCTGAGATGCCTTCTAAGGCCCCAATGGGAGAGGCACCAAGGTGGTTTGATACTCCTTAGGCACCTCCTCTTCTCTAAGAAGGAGAGGAGAGAATAGTGGGAAGGAGCATGAGGTGGTACTGGGAGAAGAGGAGGCAGAGGGCTGAGATCAGGTTTTAAATAGAGTAAGTAAGTAAGTAAATAGGAAAAAAACCAGACACATACAAAACAAATAATACAAGATAAAAGGTGTAGTACAAAGCTAAATAAAGAATCCTCAACAGAGGAATATCAAATCGCTGAGAAATAATTTAAAAAAAGATATTCAGTGTTCTTAGTCATCAGGAAAATGCAAACCAAAATGACTCTGAGACTCTATTAAAAACTCAAGTGATAGAACATACTGGTGGAGTTCTGGAGAAAGAGATCATCAGCAATGGAGGCATTGCCAATGGGAATTGTACAACCACTTTGGAAATCAATCTTTTTTTTTTTTTTTCAGAAAAATTGGTAATAGTTCTACCTCAAGACCCAGCTATATCATTCCTAGGCATATACCCAAAAGATGCTCCACCATACCAGAAGGACACTTGCTCAGCTATGTTCATAGCAGCTTTATTTGTAATACTCAGAAACTGGAAATAACTCAGCTATTACAAACAAGGAAATCATTAAATTTGCAAGCAGATGTGTGGAATTAAAAAAATTATCAACCCGGATACAGTCACCCAAACCCAAAAAGACATGCACAGTATGGATTCACTTACAAGTGAGTACTAGCCATATAGTACAGGATAGCTGTGCTACAATCCACAAACCCAAAGAAACTAAGTAACACGTAAGACCCAAGGGAGGATGCTGGAGTCTCACTCAGAAGGGGAAATAAACAAGGCATTGGAAGTGAAAGGAGGAAGGGATGGGTAGGAAAGGGCATGGTAAAAGGAGCAGGGAGAATCACAGGAGAGCAGGCTGGGTGAGAGAACAAAAATCAGAGGCGAGGGGCATCTCTGGGGCTTGCCAGAAACCTAGAAGAGAGGAGGCCTCCAGAAGTCTATGGTTATTACCCTAGCGTGCAAGGGTGGTTCAACATATGGAAATCCATCAATGTGATCCACCATATAAACAATCTGAAGGAGAAAAACCACATGATAATCTCCCTAGATGCTAAAAAAACATTTGACAAAATCCAACATCCATTCATGTTTAAAGTCTTGGAGAGACCAGGGATACAAGGCACATATCTAAACATAGTAAAGGCAATATACAGCAAGCCTATAGCCAACATCAAACTCAATGGAGAGAAACTTAAAACAATCCCATTAAAATCAGGGACAAGGCAAGGGTGTCCACTCTCCCCGTATGTCTTCAACATAGTACTCAAAGTCCTAGCTAGAGCAATAAGACAAGTAAGGAGGATTAAGGGGATACAAATCAGAAAGGAAGAGGTCAAAATGTCACTATTTGCAGATGATATGATTGCATACCTGAGTGACCCCAAAAACTCAAACAGAGAACTCCGTCAGCTGATAAACACCTTCAGCAAAGTGGTTGGATACAAAATTAACTAAAAAAATTCAGAAGCCCTCCTCTATGCCCAAGACAAAAGGGCTAAGAAAGAAATCAGGGAAACAACACCCTTCACAATAGCCACTTATAATGTAACTTACCTTGGGGTGGCTCTAAGCAAGCAGGTGAAAGACCTGTTGGAAAAAAAACTTCAAGTCTCTGAAGAAAGAAATCGAAGAAGACATCAGAAGATGGAAAGATCTCCGGTGCTCATGGATCAGTAGGAATAACATAGTGAAAATGGCCATCCTGCCAAAAGCAATCTACAAATTCAATGCAATTCCCATCAAATAATAACACAATTATTTACAGACCTTGAAAGAAAAATTATCAACTTCATATGGAGAAACAAAAACCCTAGAATTACCAAAACAATCCTGTACAACAACAGATCCTCTGGAGATATTTCCATCCCTGATCTTAAGCTGTACTACAGAGCAATAGTAATAAAAACTGCTTGGTACTTGCAGAGAAAGAGAAATGTGGCTCAATGGAACCAAATAGAAGACCCTGAAATAAACCGCACACCTATGAATACTTGATTTTTGACAAAGAAGCCAAAACCATGCAATGGAAAAAAGACAGCATCTTCAATAAATGGTGCTGGTCCAACTAGATGTCTAAATTCAGAAAAATGAACATAGATCCTAAACATAAAATCCATAGGTATTTTTCACCCTGCACAAAATTAAAGTCCAAGTGGATCAAAGACCTCAATATAAAACCAGATATTCTAAATTGGTTAGACAAAAAGTGGGGAAGAGCCTAGAATTCATTGGCACAGGAGACAACTTCCTGAACAGAACACCAACAGCACAGGCTCTAAGAGCAACAATCAATAAATGGGACCTCATGAAGCTGAAAAGCTTCTGTAAAGCAAAGGACACTGTCTTCAGAACAAAATGACAGCCTACAGATTGAGAAAGGATCTTCACCAACCAACATCTGACAGAGGGCTGATATCTGGAGTATCTAAAGAACTAAAGAAGCTAAAAGGCAACAGTTCAAGCAATCCAATTAAAAAATGGGGTATGGATCTAAACAGAGAATTCTCTGTAGAAGAATATAGAATGGCAGTGAAACACATAAAAGAGATGCTCAATATCCCTAGCCATCAGAGAGATGCAAATCAAAACGTCCATGAGATTTTACCTTACACTCATCAGAATGGCCAAGATAAAAAACTCAAGAGACAACGTATGCTGGAGAGGTTGTGGAGAAAGGGGAACGAACCCTCCTCCATTGCTGGTGGGAATGTAAATTGGTACAACCATTATGGAAATCAATCTGGTGCTTTCTCAAACTATTAGGAATAGTGCTACCTCAAGATCCAGCTATACCACTCCTGGGCATATATCTAAAAGATGTTCAAGTACACAAAAAGGACATTTGCTCAACCATGTTTGTAGCAGCTTTATGTGTAATAGCCAGAAACGACCCATATGACCATCAATGGAGGAGGAATGGATAAAGAAATTGTGGTACTTTTACACAATGGACTACTACTCAGCAATTAAAAACAAGGAAATCATGACTTTTGCAGGCAAATGCTGGGATCTAGAAAAAATCATCCTGAGCAAATTATCACAGGAGCAGAAAGAGACACATGGCATATACTCACTTCTAAGTGGGTACTGGACCTATAAGATAGGATAAACATACTTAAATATATACACCTAAAGAAGATAAACGAGAAAGAGGACCAGGGGTAAGATGATCAATCCTCATCTAGAAAGACAAAGGGGATGGACATTGGAAGTAGGAGAAAACAAGTAACAGGACAGTAGCCTACCACAGAAGGCACCTGAAAGACTCTACCTAGCAGTGTGTCAAAGTAGATGCTGAGACTCATAACCAAGCCTTTGGCAGAGTACAGGGAATCATATGAAGGAGAGAGGAATTAGTATAACCTAGAGGGAACAGGAAGCCCCACAACGTCCAAATATGTCTGGGCACAGGTGTCTTCTCTGAGACTGTTTTTCCAACCAAGGACCATGCATGAATATTACCTACAACCCTTGCTCAGACATAGCCCATTGTAGCTCAGTATCCAAGTGGGTTCCCTAGTAAGGGGGACAGGAATTGTTTCTGACATGAACTCAACGTTTGGCTCATTGAGCTCCCCCACCCCTGAGGGAGGGTCAGCCTTGCTAGGCCACAGATAAGGACATTGCAACCATTCTGAAGATACCTGAGAAGCTAGGGCCAGATGGAAGGAGAGGAGGACCCCCCTCTCAGTGGATGCAGAAGGGGGCAGGGAGGAGGTGAGGGAGGCAGGGGAGGATTGGGAGGGAAAGAGGGAGAGGGCTACAGCTGGGATACAAGTAAATGTATAAAATTATTTAAAAATTAAAAAAAGAAATTATTGCCGAAAAACCCTATTGCTCTACTACATGTCACTCATAGAAATCTGAGAATTTAACTGTCATCATTAAATATAGTTACTATTAAAAACATCTAACAAATCCACAGTAATTTCTCATTGTGGATTTGAATTGAGTATATTTAATAACCACAATTTTGACCATATTACCCTATACAGATGCATGCACATGAGGACCCAGATAATTTTAATGTTAAGTAAATAACACAATTTATTTTGATATTTGTCTATATATCTTTCAAACACTGGGTCTACTTTACTCCCTCAGGAAAGTTGAGTCCTGAGTTCTGTGATAAAGAACATCTACATTGGATAGTTACAAAGCATATGCCATTTTGTCCAATCCTTATGCCACAATTTAATATATTTATATGTAGCTTTTACAGAAAGACTAGACAAACTACCTATATGTTTCCTAATCTGGATGCTTACTCTTAGAGTTCTTGTCACAGGCTATGTAATTTTTCCTCTACCTTCTTTTCCTGTTAGCAATTTGCAACATACCAAATTTCTTTTATTTATATATAAAAGATCAGAACGTCTCTTTAAGGCAAATCTAAAAGGATAATGAAAGGATGGGCTGGACACACAAGCATGTTCAGTGCCATCTATGATTTCCCAAACTTCTATTTTCCCCTTGAGGTATGAAAACAAAAGCTTAACTTCAATTACTTTTCTTTTGCCAGAAAAGTAGTTACCAAATTCAACCAACAAATGGTCAAATGTAGACTAGCATGATAGTAAAGCCAGCAATGTTATTAGTCCTTCATGGCAATTTTTGTAAATTATGTGGAGATTATCAGACTCCACAGAGTGGTGAATCTCCCATTTGAAACATCCTATTTAGGTTGAAATTATTGATTGGATATACTCCCAGTGGTGGCTTTCATTTTCTGAGGCCATCCATACTATTTCTGTAATTGCAGATTCTCTAATACAATACTTACTATGACATGATACTAAACTAACGCATTGAAATTACAATGGGGGGGATCTCTGTGAAAAGCTGGAGACCTAAGTCAGAATAGGTCACTTGGAGGATCTGAAGGTGTCTATAGCTGAGAACACTAGTAGCAGGGGCCATGGACACTGAAGAGGACACCCTCCAACTAGACAAGACTCCTAGTAAATGGAGGAGAACACTAACCTACCCACAAAAACTTTTATCTACAGCTTACCCTGCCAACAATAACTCCAGGGAAAAAAGACAGAACAGATAGAGCAGAGACTGAGGGAATGTTCAACCAATGCCTGGCCCAATCCAAGACCACCCCATGCAAGAGAGCCAAACCCTGACACTATTAATGATACTCTGCTATGCCTGCAGACAGGAGTCTGTCAGAGTTGCCCTGTGAGAGACTCCACTAAGCAATGGTTCAAAACAGATGCTGAGAATCCCAGAAAAACATTTAGTGAAGCATACGGAGTTTTGTGGAAAAGTTGGAGGAAGGATAAAAGGACCTAGAGGTGAAAAGAACTCCACAAGGAAACCAACAGTGTCAATGAACTACAGCCCAGAGGGGCCCATGAAATCTGAAGCACCAATCAAGGAACATGGATGGACTGGACCTAGGTCCTCTACATATATGTAGTTCAGGCTTCATGTGGGCTCAGTAGTAAAGGGAGTGGGGGCTGTCTCTGACAGTGCCCACTTTTTGATCATTTCTTCCTGACTGGACTTTCTTACTAGACCAAAGGGAAGAGGATGAACTCACTGCTTATGTGACTTGATGAGGTGGAGTTGGTGGATAGAGGTGCCTCCTTTGCTGAGGATTAGGCGAGGGTTATGGAGGAGGGAGGATTGAACTGGGACAATAGGAGGGAAGGGGACTTTAGCCAGGATATAAAGTGAATAAATAAATTATTAATTAAAAAAAGGAATTATGATACGATATGATGCAATACAGTACAACAAAACAAAAACTAACACACTGAAATTGGACAGGACAAATCAGCAGAAAGAAAAAGCCCAAGAGAAGGCACAAGAATCAGAGGCCCACTGATTTGTACACTTAAGAATCTCATTAAAATATCAAGCCAGAATATATATGCAGAAGACATGGTACAAAGAGGTATAGGCCATGTGTATGCTAAGTCTCTGTTAGTTCATATGAGTTTTGATCATTGTTGATTTAGAGGTCATTTTTTTCTATTTATTTATTTATGTATTTATGTATTTATTTATTTATTTATATTATTAGTTACATTTTGTTAACTTTATATCCCAGCTGGATCCCACTCCCTCATTCCCTCCCAATTCCACCCTCCCTCCCTCATCTCTCCCTGCCCCTTTCCAAGTCCACTGATAGGGGAAGGCCTCCTCCCCTTTCATCTGACCCTGTTTTATCAGGTATCTTCAGGACTGGCTACAAAGTCCTCCTCTGTGGCCTAGCAGGGCTGCTCCTCCCTTGGGTGGTGGGGGAAAGAGCCTGCCATTGAGTTCATGTCAAAAAATAATCCCTGTTCCCCTTACTAGGGTAACCCACTTGGTTACTTAGCTACCACGGGCTACATCCAAGCAGAGGTTCCAGGTTATATCCATACATGGTGGTTGGAGAAACAGTCTCATATAAGACCCCCGTGCCCAGATATATTTGATCCTTGTGGAGCTCCTCTTTTCTCCAGGTCACGGTATATACTCACTTGTTTAGACTTATAAGCTATGATAAACACAACGAAATCTATATACCTAAAGAAGAAAAACAAGAGAGAAGACCCAGGGTAAGATTATCAATCCTCACTTAAAAAGACAAATAGGATGGACATTGGATGTAGGAGAAAACAAGTAACAGGTCAGGAGCCTACCACAGAGGGCTTCTGAAAGATTCTACTCAGCAGTGTTTCACAGCAGATACTGAGACTCATAACCAAACCTTCAGCAGAGTGTAGGGAATCATATGAAAGAAGGGGGTCCTTGTTTTCTTGTTTTCCTCCATGTCTTATGACTCTTATGCTCTTTCAGTTTCCTCTTCTAGGAAGTTCTGTAAGCCTTGAGAGGAAGGACATTCCATGTAGAGTTGAGAGTTCTGATCCTGGAACAGTTAATCCTTTAATTTATTTTAATAAATGCATAAAATATGATTGCTTACGTTAGGCTCCAGAATTCTTCATGCTTTCTATTCTACCATTGAATCCCATTCAATTGTTTTTGTTTAGATTTTTATTTTTTTTGTTTTTACATTAATTACATTTTATTCACTTTGTATCCCAGCAGTAGCCCTCTCCCTCATTTCCTCCCAATCCCACCCACCCTCCCTCATATCCTCCCATGACCCTCTCCAAAGCCACAGATAGGGGAGGTCCACCTCCCCTTTCATCTGACTCTGTTTTATCAGGTATCTTCAGGACTGGCTACAAAGTCCTCCTCTAGCTTATCAGGTCTCATCAGGACTGGTTGCAATGTTCTCCTCTGTGTCCTGGCAATACTGCTCCTCCCTCAGGAAGGGTGGTCAAAGAGCCAGCCACTGAGTTCAAGTCAGAGACAGTCCCTGTTTCCCTTACTAGGGTACCCATTGGATACTGAGCTGCCACGGGCTACATCTGAGCAGAGGTTCTAGGTTATATCCATGCATGGTTCTTGTTTGGAGAATGAGTCTCAGACTAGATACCTGTGCCCAGATATATTTGGTCCTTGTGGAGCTCCTTTCCTCTCCAGGTCATACTAACAACTACCTCTTCTTTCATATGATTCCCTGCACTCTGCCCAAATTTTGGTTATGAGTCTCTGTATCTGCTTTGATACACTACTAGGTGGAGTCTTTCAGTGGCCCTTGGTGGTAGGATCCTGTCCTGTTTCTTGTTTTCTCCTACTTCCAATGTCCATCCCATTTGTCTTTCTAAGTGAGGATTCATCATCTTACCCAGAGTCTTCTTTCTTGTTTAGCTTCTTTAGGTGTACAGATTTTAGTATGTTTATCCTATCTTATAGGTCTAGTACCCATTTATAAGTGAGTATATACCATGTGTGTATTTCTGCTTCTGGGATACCTCACTCAGGATGATCTTTTTTAGCTCCCAACATTTGAACCCAAATTTCATGATTTCCTGGTTTTAATTGCTGAGTAGTATTCCGTTACATTGTGTAAATATACCACAATTTCTGTATCCATTCCTCCATTTAGGGACATCTGGGTTGTTTCTAGATTCTGGCTATTACAAATAAATTTGCTACAAACATGGTCAAACAAATGCACATTTATTTTTTCTTAATTTTTAAATACTTTTTAGAATTTATTAATTTTATACCCCCATTGTAGCCCCCTCTCTCATCTCCACCCAGTCCCATCCTCCCTCCTTTCCCCTATTTTCTTCCCCTCATACACTTCCCCTAGTTCACAGAAATGGAGAGTTCTCCTTCAGATTATTAGATACAGGAATTGTACTTCCAATAACTTTTAAGAGTGATCATATAGCCTCATATCCTAAACACAAAGGACTTTGCTTTTTCTTGATTATTTAAACTCAACTGTGACAGGGAATTATAAATAAAACAGGTTGAATGCACACATATTAATGATTAATTGATTTTCAGGTATAGTAGAAATTAGGATTTATTAAGAATATTTCCTCCATTTTAAAAAAATACATATATATATATATATATATATAATTTGGTATGCTTTATATATGTTCATATAATGTTCTTGATCCTCTATTTCTGAACCTGAGTAATCTTTACTTTTCTTCTGGAATATATTAAGTTTATTTCCCTCATTAAAGAGAGTCTTTTGATGTTTTCAAACAGAACAGTAAGCAATTTGGGCTTTGCTGTATTTACAATGGAGTCCAAAGTGTCATTCAGTCATATAGGAGGAATATACACTAATGTAGCTAATTTAAATATTCACTAGGGAGGAGCACTTAAACTTACAGATAATTTGTTGGCATTCATATCTTCAATCACTTGGCTGTGAACCATAAAATTAATTGCTGTATCATTCTTATTTTATGATATAGACAAATATGTTCATAATGACCTTTCTCCAAACTATAGTTAAAGCACTCAAAGTTAACTCATTAACAAGAATGGTGAGTAATGAATCTCAAACATAATATGAAGTACTTATCATCCTATACTAACTATACTAACAGCTTATTTGTTTACTTCAACATTTTATTGGTTGTAGTTTTTTCGTTTTTTGTTTTTTTTTTTACAATGGTTTCTTTGTGGCTGTTTAGAAACTCACTATAGCCTTAAGATCCACCTGCCTCTGCCTCCCAAGTACTGAGATTAAAGAATTGTGCCACTAAGCCAGGCTCTCAACATGTTATTGGTAAATAGCATATTAATTAAAGTGAGTCTGGATACCACTGTGTGGGTATTAATGAATCTTAGATTTGCCTATGGTCACAAGCTGTCTGAGATTTACCTTTCAACAGCTCATAGCTAGCTTAATGCAACAAAGACTTAAATGGTTATAATAATAAAAATACTATACTGAATTTTAAAACTACAAAAATTGTTTTGTATGTTCATGGACTTGGATGTAAGATGGTCACGAAATGGATAATTAAATTGTACTAAACTTAAGAAAATGACCAATGTAGACTTGGCAGATTTCGCTTTACAAATTATGGCAAGGAAAAACTAAAGTATGCAGGTAAATCCCATTTTATAAAAAAATCCCACTTTATTAAATAATTACTAAAGTAAATAAAAAGAGACCTCAATTGTGGAATTAAATCACACATTAATATTGTTACAGAATAAAGCTTAGTTTTATTGCTTTAATCTGTCTTTCCTGGCTTCTTTTTCTATTATTGTTGTTTTACATACATACCTCCATGAATGTAAATAAATATATTAATACAAACTATTGATACCATTTATTGTCACTCATTCATTTACATATGAGGGGCACAGCTCTTCATCTATGTGTGGCTTGTGAAGTGTCTGGCAGGAGCTGGTTTCAGGGCATTTTGGCATTCCAGAGGGGATGGTGCTATTTTGTATTGTCTTTATAAACATGTGCTGATGAAAAAAGCAATTAGAGGCCACACTGTTAGTGCATATGGTCAGGGAGGTGAATAGTGAGGATGTGAGGGAAGTTAACTGGTGCTGATTACAGCCTCTGTGTTGATTTCAGTACCAATAGCCCCTGTAAGCTAACATGTTTAAAAACTTGGTCCCCTGTGGTGGGACAGTTTGTTCCAGCCTCCATTGGGGAAAAAGTAGGAGTTGTAGCCATATTCAAGGAGATGTGTCATTGGATACCAGGAAGCAAATAGGGATTTCTGTCCTAATATCTGACAAAATAGACTTCAAATTAAAACAACTTCAGCTCTTACTATTTCCCAGTTCTTACCTAAAATTCCATTTACTCTGCCCAACAGTTGCCCATCAGGCTCAGCATCTGCTTTGATAGTCTGAAGGGCAGAGGCTTTCAGAGGCCCTCTGTGGTAGGTTCCTAGGTTGTTTCCTGTTTTCTTCTTATTCTGATGTCCATCCTCTTTGCCTTTCCGGATGGGGATTGGACATTTTAGTTAGGGTCCTCTCTCTTGCTTAGTTTCTTTAGATGCACAGGTTTTAGTGGGTTTGTCCTATGTTGTATGTCTATATGAGTGAGTATATATCATGTGTGTCTTTTTGCTTCTGGGACAACTCACTCAGGATGATCCTTTCCAGATCCCACCATTTACCTGCAAATTTCATGATTTCCTTATTTTTCATTGCTGAATAATATTCCATTGTGTAGATGTACCACAATTTCTGCATCCATTCTTCAGTGGAGGGGCATCTGGGTTGTTTCCAGCTTCTGGCTATTACAAATAAAGCTGCTACAAACATGGTTGAGCAAATGTCCTTTTTGTGTACTTGAGCCTCTTTTGGATATATGCCCAGTAGTGGTATGGCTGGATCTTGAGGAAGCGCTATTCCTAGTTGTCTGAGAAAGCGCCAGATTGATTTCCAGAGTGGTTTCTCCACAAGGAGAGCAACAGAACAAAAAAATTTGAACACAGGGAACTTCCCAGAGACTCATACTCCAACCAAGTACTATTCATGGAGATAACCCAGAACCCCTGTACAGATGTAGCCCAGGGCAGTTCAGAGTCCAATTGGGTTACATAATAATGTGAAGAGGGACTGCCTCTGACATAATCTGATTGGCCTGCTCTTTGATCACCTCCCTCTGGGGGGGAGCAGCCTTACCAGGCCATAGTAGAGGACAATGCAACCACTTTTGATGTGAACTGACAGACTAAGATCAGAAAGGAGAGGAGAACCTCCCCTATTAGTGGACTTGGGGAGTGGCATGCAAGCAGAGGGAGGAGGGAAGGTGGGATTGGGAGGGGCTTATGGGGGGATGCAGAATGAATAAAGTGTAATTGATGAAAAATTTAAAAAAAAGGGGAAAAATTAAAAAAAAAAACAAGTTCAAAGAGATAAAGAGCACTGCAGCTTAACTGAAGAAACAATTGCTCAGGAAGACGTTCTAGTTCTAAACATATATGGGCCAAACTTTGGCACACCCAATTTCGCACACACACATACAAATGGCTACTGGAACACAGAATAAATCTAACTCAAAAACAGTGGGTGATTTAAATACCCACTTTTTTCTGAGAGATAGGACTTTTGACAAATAAATAAAAAGAAATTTCAAAATTACATTACATAATACATCAAATAGACCTAATAGATATCTACAGAATGATCTACCCAAACACCAAGGAATATATACTCTACTGAGCAGTCATCTTTAGCCTCTTTTAAATTTACCACAGAGACACAAGACAAATCTTATCAAATAAAACTAGAAATATCTTCTTTCATACTATCTGATTGCAATGAAATAAAATTTAAACTCAGTAGCAAACAATTATCTAGTAATTAGAAAAACTCATAGAGATTACACTGAATGATGAGTGGGTCAAAGAAGTTCAGAAAATCTCTAAAATATATTTTATTGAACTAAGTGATAACGGAAACACAATTCAACAAAACCTCTTGAACTCAGTAAAACCTGCCTTGAAAGAGAAATTTATGGCTCTAAATGCCAACCCTTAATGCCAATTAAGAGTCTATGGATTTGAAGAAGAATTGGGAACAATATGTAAGAATATTTGGAGGGAAGGTAGAAATAATGTGCTTAAATTAAAATGTCAATAATAAAGAAAATAAAACTAGAATGTGAATAAATGATCGAATAAAGCAACTCGAGATTTTTGGGAAAACAAGAACAAATCAAACCCAAACACAGTAGATGGTAGGGGTAATAAAAATCAGTGATTTACCTACTCACCCAGCTCTTGTCTCTTTGTCAGCTGCTATTATAATTGTGGTGAAATCAGATTCAGTATTAAGTCCCTGGAGAACATTGCAAGGCCCTTTGAAGAAGAGTCTGGCATTTGAGCCAGTACTCTGGATGACAGGCTGCTGAAGAAAAAGGGCAGATTTTTGGCTACTGCGATTCTGACCAAACTCTTAAATGTTGTGGACAATTTCAAAGTAGAGTGTGAGTTAAGGTTATAGTCTTCTGTTTTAGAAGGCTGTGTTACTTTCTTTTCCATTGTTGTGCTAAAACACCGTGACCAGGGAGATTTACAGAGGAGTGCTTTGTTTGGGTTCTGTAGTTCCAGAGGAATAAAATAAGTCCATCATCATGTCTAGGAGGATGGCAGCAAGCAGGTAGGCTGGTAAGGGACTGGAGCAGCAGCTAAAAGGCCACACCCTGATCCACAAACAGAAAGCAGAGAGAGAACACTGATAATAAGGAAAGTTGAAAACCTCAAAGCTTGTCTCCAGTGACACATCTCCTTGAATATGGCTACAACTCCTACTTTTTCCCCAATGGAGGCTGGAACACACTGTCCCACCACAGGGGACCAAGTTTTTAAACATGTTAGCTTATAGGGGCTATTGGTACTGAAATCACCAGAGGCTGTAATCAGCACCAGTTAACTTCCCTCACATCCTCACTATTCACCTCCCTGACCATATGCACTAACACAGTGTGGCCTCTAATTGCTTTTCTCATCAGCACATGTTTGCAAAGACAATATACGAAATAGCACCATCCCCTCTGGAATGCCAAAACGCTCTGAAACCTGCTCCTGCCACACATTTCTCACTCTTCACGCCCAGTCTTTCACTTTATTGTTTTTTCTTCCAAATAAGAACTTCCTCTGTATTTTGCCCATCTCTCCTAGACTTCTCCATTCCAACTTAAGCTCCTCAACTCCATATTATTCAAAGTTTGGAATGATGGTATGAACAACAAATATCCTAAGTAAATTTTTAAACCACATGTCTAAGTCTTCGAAAACTAGTTTAATATTATTGATTGAACAGAAACAGATTTGATTCTAGCTCCCATTGTTAAAACTTATGTAAATAAAAGTTCTTCTCTTTTGTTTTACTATATAAGGGTCTCCTCATATTAAATATATGCCTATAGCATAATGGTTGTAAATTCAAATCCAGAACAAATGTAGAAGTATCCATTATAGCACTAGTACCAAGTTGCTGTATTTAACTTTTACTGGAATTTTTCCCTTTTATTGGTTCTCTGGTAGTGACATTTATCTGGTACTCGTCTGATGCACTGTAGAAATAGTCAACACAACAGGTAAGAACATGAAAGCTGATAGCTATTTTTAATTAATGTTGTGTAATACCTCCTTAGAATAATTTGCAGATAATGTCTAAGATAATATACTAAAACCAAAATGACTAAACATGTTTCCATTTTTGTCCTTTTGATTTCTAATTTTAATGTAGTATAGGTATCTTTAGAATATTCAGATTTTCTATTCAGCATCATTTTCCATATTGAAAAACTAAATGTAAGTGGCTTCGGAACCTTGTTTGAGGTCAGAGATTCAATGCCTGACACTGCAGGAAAAGCAAAGAAAAGAATGGTGAAAGGAGATAGTTGCCAAATTTGATAGGCTTACCTTACTGTTGTTTGTCGTGCTTCTTTGTAACAACCTTTATATTTTCTTTTTATGTTAATCACTAGCTAGCAAATGTATTCTATTAACAAGTTTCTTCAAAAGAGTCAGCTAGAGAAATGGAAAAATTAATAGGAGAGATGAGACAGACATACACCTGGGTGTGGTGGATAAGAATATGCTATTCATTGCTTTGAGACCTTTTCTCAATTCAACCATGAACAGGGGGTTCTGTGTATCCATCTTTATATTTTTCAGGTGCAGCAATTCTCATGCTAAGTAAATAGAAGAGCACATGCTCCCCAGTACTTGATTTCTGTCAACTGTTCACCAGTATGTTAACAACCCCTGTGAGATTCTATAACCTTTAGTCATTATGTGTCCTGTGGCTCCTCCACTCTGCTTCCAGGATGAAAATTTTCCCTAACTCTCCTATTCCTAGTTGAGTCTAATCACTTTCTCCTACTGCATTAGCTAGCTGTATACCACAATAAACCTGACTGAAGCAACCCTTACCATTTAAACAAGCGTGCGCACGAGCACACACGCACGCACACACACACACACACACACACAAACATTCTATTACATATATTCTTTAATACAGGTTGACTTTGCATAAGATGTCTATACTTGTTTTCAATCATTGTTTGTGTTGTGTTTGTGAGTACCATACATTTGTTTTTATGAGGTGTGTTACATGCCCTTACCTAACTAGGCTTCAAGGACTTCTGAGAGTTAGGCTAGTTTATCTCTTAAAAATCTTGTGCACTTGCCTCTCAATTTCGAACTTGAATTTCATCTTAGAATGTTTTCACTCACCTAAGGGATTGCTGAGCTGAAAGATAATGCTGTAAACCTTCAGTTTCAGAACAGTGATGTGATAAGCTACACTCCAAAGACGTTAACAGTCATGTTCACTATAATCTTTATTCTCTGTTCATATTTTGTTTCAGTAAAAGTTGATTAAGGGTACACTGCTGTGACATTTGAATACTCTAATTGTATAAGGAGTTAATAAAGATTCTCCACCAATTTGTCACTGTTACACAGATACATCTTAAACTATTAAAAGGCCAGAGAATTTTAAGAACTTGCATTGTTACCTATGGGTTTTAGTCTCAGAAAGTTGCTGATCCAAATATGCAAAAGCTCTTCTTCCCAGAATAATTAAAAATGGAGTATAGAAACTAGAAACTTATTTCTATTTCAGCTACATGCATTAAAAAACTTAAAACTAACTTAATTTTTATATGAATTTTATTTATTATTAAAGTTCATTTCTTTGTCCTACATCATCAATGTGTTCATGCCTTATTAATTTGGTATTATTTTTCCATATTTAATATCTTCCATATATGTATATAGTGATGGCATACGAAATAAAAATGGAAGTTGAACATTTTAGTGGTTCATGAAATAATAGTACATTTAAAAAGAAATGGCATGTTAAGGTCAGTTCAATACTTTGTTTTACTGAGTCTTCTTAGAAATGATTGCTTAAATAAAAATAATAGAGAAAAAAGTCACTGAGTTTGGAAGATAAAATTGTGCTATCAAGCAAGTCAGAAACACGAAGAATTAATTTATGACTCTTTTTTATCATAAATAAAAGACAAGAGAGGAATCTTTAGAAATTGAAGAACCAAAGGAAAATGGCACTTATTTCTTAAGCATGGAAATATGTGTGTTAAGCTCACTTCATTCTCTATCAATATCCATTTCACTGCCTCACTGGAGTCCACAGGGCATAGTAAGGGAGGGGTGTTTATAAGCATGGCTGGTTCTATCACTGGCTGTTGGTGATTGGAATCAAGCTCCAGATCTTTCACCTTCCTGCAAGTCAGAGGGGAAGTCTAAAATTTAATTGTTTCTTTGGATCCTCTGGCAATTAGCTCTCATCCTCCAAAAGTAACCTCAAAGGCTAAAAGAGTTATCCTTGAAAGAAAGTTATTACAAATAACAGAACTCATTCTTCTTACTTCCATCACTGCACATAAGAATTTCAGTTATGTGCCCAGAACAAGTGAACACACACTCACATTAATTTGAAATTAATTTCAGATACTATGGCATTTCCAGTGCTTGCAACCATATAAATTTATGTACTCTTCATTTTAAAAGTGCAATAAAACATTAGAATTATCTCAGTATTCTTATAATTTAAGAACAAACTAAGGCTGTATTTGGTTATATTTTTTCAATTCACTTTATGAGTGTTACTGTATTTAAACAGATTTTAAAGCAATTAAGAAAAAATACTGAGTAAAATATTTTAATTAATCAGGTACTGTTTGACATTATTGAGCTTGAGCTGTCTATGTTTTAGTAATGTGTATTTAATTTGAATGAAAGTTTTCTAATTTAAATGACAACCCCTTGCTAAAGAATGAAAACAGAACTAGGGATTATTTCACTGATAGTAATTAAGAATAGTTCAGCCCTAGCTTATGAGCAGGGAGTGGTGGAAACAGATCGAAGGAAAAAAAAGTAGCTATATGTACTGAAAAGATGGGTCACCAGCTTTGAGAACAAACAGATTGTACAGTGAACTGTGCAGAATCCTTAAAAAAAAAAAAAAGTCCTTGTTCCCCAAGCTGTCAGGGATCACACAGATTCCAAGTACTTCCTCTTCTCTAGAAACCTTTGGCTTTTGTTCTTTTTAAATCTTGGTGCTCCTGGACTCTGTAAATTTTGGCTGCCCTTTTCACCCCTGTAGCTCCCATTCTCACAGGTAGATTTTCTCTGAGTCAGTGCTCTTTCATTGTAACCCATCCTTTGACCAATCAAAATCACCCATTCCCACTCAAATTAAACAACCAGGTTCATCCCAAGTGGATGCCCAAATTACTAAATTACACAAATAGTTAAGACCTAATTGTTCTGTTTGGGGCAAATGTTCTATTTTTATTCTTTATTAAGCCTAAATGAAACTCTTGAGTAGATGCCTCATACTCATGGCTCATTCACCCATTGTCAGACTATTTTAGTAATTTAAATGCTCACAAGCACATTAATAGATTTTTCTAAATCATATTTATTTTCCCTAATGAGAAATGTTGACATAACTTAAGTACCATAAGACATTACCTATGATTTTATTATCATAATCATCTATTCAGAAACTGTAAAAATACCTTGAACACTACACTGGATATATTTTAACTGAATGACTATCATGTTTTATTCAAGAAGTGAGAATTCATTATATAAAATTTTAGAACTGAATCTTTTTGACTTTCAGATTTTTTTTCCTCAAGTATTTGCCTCTGGTGGCTTTTTCCTTTTGGCTGATTTTGTGATGATGAAACTAAAAACTGTCTCAAGAAAAAGTTTCTGACAGCCAATGTTTTCATAAAGATAAAGTTTAATTAAGATAAATAAGGCTTCTTAGTCATTCCTATGGCATAATGAGCTCACAGTCTTCTGAATAATGTTACAATGTTGCAAGTCTTATTGAATTCTCAAATTAGATTTAGAATTGGTAGTTTGCCACCTGTCCTGTAAGCAGATTCCTTTTCAGCAGCACTAATACGACTATTTCCTTACAGTGGTCTCTTGATGGCATGGACTAGACTTTATATAAAACATCATACCAGGCTGGGTGGTGGTGGTGCAGCTTTAATCCCAGCACTTGGGACACAGAGGGAGCAGGATCTTTCTGAGTATGAGTCCCAGCCCAGCCTGATCTGTAGAGCAGATTTTGGACAGTGAGTGCTACAAAAAGAAACCTCCCATCAGAGAAAAAAAATCATATTAGGATACCTGTCACCAGATTTTATTTCAGAAAAACAGTGTTATAAATAGCTTTAAAATGTTATTTTTAAATCCCTTTCAATTTTTTAATAGCACATTCAAAGGGATTACATAATAAAATTTAACATTTACTACTTGTCTAAATTTAGAACAATTTTTATTGTCCTAATGTTTTTTATTGTTGTGTATCATATTTATACAACCTTGACGTTACAGTATAACAAAATTAACTCAGAGTTTCAATGGGTCATAATTCCAAGCATGAGCTACCAATGTATTTAGTCTCCATGCTGAATCCTATGTGTCATTTTGTCCATTATCTAATTTGAGGTTTACTGTGGCCATTCTTGTCTACTTAGGTTATTGACAAAATAGATTCTTTTGCAAATGAAGACTTTGCGCCTCCATTTTTTTGCAAAATAAAGTCTGGGGGTGCTCTCACCTCCTTGAATACTACTCTATCAGCCTAGTATGTTATCTGTGAAATAGGAAACAAATACAAGTAGTGATTTCAGGTAATACAAATGCAAAGAAACCTCCTAAATGATTGAATCCTCAGTTTATAGAATTTAATAATAACAAAATACATTTTAAAATGAATTGCACTACATGCTTTAGACATGCTGCCCTATTTAATATCAATGAATTCTTTCTCTGAATGGCGTGAAGTGTCTGAAGTAGTGAAGGGGTTTCAAGAGCTGCAATGAAGATCTAGGGGAAAGGGGAAGACAAATTTTCCCCCATGCTAACTAGAGCTAGACAAATTCTGGTACCTATTTATCCTAGAAATGACTAATAGTCAATGGACAAAAGCACAAACAGATGCCATATCCCAAGAATTAGGCCATACTTGGCCCACTCTAGGAACATAGTTTAGAGTCCCACATTTGAACACACCCTAAAAATAACATTTTCTAATGGACAAACAACGAACAAAATAACTTAATCATCACTTTTGTTCCAAGTATGTCTCCAGAGACTGCATAACTCTTAGGGACACAGAACTTCAAGAGCACATTTAATGTGAAAAACATCATAGCCAAAATGTCATTGATTTAACTAATTTATTAAAATATGCATTTATATCTATACCCAAATTATGGATCTGTGTTTATATCTATCTTTGTTTGATGTGTACTGTCACCTACTTTAGAACACAGACTTTGAAATGCACATTAGTCAAATATCTTGTTTCTGACACATTTTGCTTTGGAAATAAAAAAATCTTTCATTAAAATTAAAAATTTCTTCTGGTAACTGAATTTAATTTTAATGTAAATAGTGAAACAATTGGAGTGAGTACATCAGTGCCCTCTCTTTTCAAAAAGAGCTTAGAATTCACAAAAACTTAGAGTCCATTTAATTATTGGTACAAGAGTTTTCATGACTATGGAAAAGATATCAGCTTTTAAATCCCCAGCTGCTTAGTGAATTTGTATAGCATTTATAGATCTCTGTAAATGCACTGAATATTGACAGAATGTGAAGAACAAAATGATTGAAATTAATTGTTATTACTCTATAAACTTTTCTGCTTACTTTTTTAAAAATATAGAAATTCATAAATATTCTTAGGCAAAAAATGTATGCTCCATTAAAAAAAAATCAAACCAAACCAAAACAAAACAAAAAACCTCAAACACTTCAATGCTTTAACAACCCAATTGGTACATATGAATATAAAATTTGCTTTTTACAGCATTGTCACCTAAAGTATGGCAAATGCATTCTCTACATTTTCTTTTCTTTTCTTTCTTTCTTTTTTCTTTCTTTCTTCCTTTCTTTGCTTTTCTTTCTTCCTTTCTTTGCTTTTCTTTCTTTCTGCCTTCCTCCCTTTCTTTCTTTATTTCCTTCTTTTTTTTGTGGGTTATGGGGAGCATTCTGAGTCAGGATTTCTCTGTGTAACCTTGGTTCTCCTGGACTCACTTTGTAGATCAGGCTGGCCTTGACCTCACAGCAATCTGTTGCCTCTGCCTCCCAGCATGCTGGGATTGTAGGCATGCGCTACCAGGTCCTGCTTGGCAAATTAATTCTTTTTTTTTTTAAATTTCCTATAAATATATATTTGCCACCTTTTGTTAGTCTTTTTAAAACATTCTGTATTCTATTCAAATGAATTCTTAAGGGAGAGAAAATTTTGTGAAAGAAACTGGCATTTTTAAAAGGATATATTTATTGGTAAGATCAGTTCATACTTTCTTTTTAAACTTTTTATGTATTCTTTGTTAGTTTCACTTTGTGCACCCCAGTCTAGATCATCTCACAGTCTTCTAATATCTGCCTTGCAACCTCTTTCACACAATAAAAAACACACATGAGCAAACAAACAACAAAAAAGCTTTTTTCAATGAGTTGTTGATCTGGTTCAAGGTCTCTTGTTGGAATAAACCTGCTGTTTGAGGCTGCAGTCCTTCCAGTCTGGGTAGCCATTCTGAGCTCACGACTATGTGGAAGACTCCTTATCCCCCAAGTAGAGCCTTCTACTCTTTGTCTGACCTCATCTGGAATGTGTCTTTAGGCACAGATGCTTTTACCCATGTTGGATATATGGCCTTTGACACAGCTCCCTGCTAATTCTTCCTTCCCTGCACCTATAGGATAATTAGGTATGGTCTTCCCATTCATGTAATAGCAGTGTGCTGTTAATGCAAATCAAGCATCCTTGAAATGCCCAGTTCTAGCCAATCATGTTCACCTATCCTGGGAGACCCCCACCCATTCCTCAAAGGGTATATATCCTTTGTTCTCCCAAATTAAATTTAATTTCATGTAAGTACAGAAGCAACTGGAGGGAGCAGAAGCAGATCAATGACCTCTCTTTTCAAAAAGAGCTCAGAATTAACAAAAACTTAGAGCCCATTTAATTATTGAGCTTTCCCTGAAGTGGTTCCAGGAGGTCATTTCCATTTTGCTCTCATTCTTCAGGGTCCAGTGCCTTGTCTTCTGCTCCTCCTGCCTTAGTGTGCTGGTGACCATCAGTCCCCCAGGGAAGAGGAGAACCACAGTCTCCCTTCTGTGACAACTGGACTTCCTCCAGTTATCCTGTTATTTCCCTGTTCATGGAGAGCCTACAGCTTTGAATCACAAAGACTGGTCTTTTCACATGGCCCAACCATTTGATGATGATATAAATTTTGGGGCTGGCCAATTCAGAGCCCTGAATTTGGGCTTCGGTGGTAGCTGAGCTGGTCAACACATCGGCTCTCTTTCCTTTATCAGCATTACCAGGGCCAGCTCTCCAGCACAACTCTGCGTATGCTACCCAGTGCTCCCACTGGCAGTAGGCAGGGTCAGCTCTCCTGCTTTCATACCTTCAGGGCCAGCTCTCCTGGCTACCCTAGGTGGCACGGAGTGGGTATCACTCCTCCATCTTTGCCACCTTATGAATGAAGTGTCAGGGACAGCCACTTTATGGATGAAGTGTTGGGAACAGCTCGTCAGCAATCTTGCCCTTAGGGATGACTTACCTGTGCCCCCACAGCTGTGATGTTCAGGCTAGATGCTCTCCTGAGTGTTGCAGCTGTTGAGAGCCAGGGTTAGCTCTATCATGCTCATGATTCTTTAGGCAGCTTTTCTGGCTGGCAGAGGTGGTGAAGAGTCTGGGAGCATCACTTCTGTACCTGTGCAGAATGATTTCACAGCAGACGAGTGGTGGGTTACCGCATACCATCAGGGCCAGCTCCACTGTGCTGTCTGTGACAGGTGGGGAGCCTGCTCTGCCGAGTGCTGTTGCAGGTGAGAGGTGGGACAGCTTTCCAGAAAGCAGTATCCAGTGAGGGGTGGGCCTGTTCTGAACAGCGCCTGGGCATCTACTTGGCCAGGGATGCCCCTTGTTTTCTAATGGTAATATGAGTCATAGACATTGACACCGACTCCTGCTGCTGCTTAGCTAAGGACCCAGACATGGCTGTCAACAGTAGCTGGGGGCTGGGACCTCACATAAGCCCCAGGTTGCAGGGCTAATCACTCACAACATGCTACCCCTTTCCACCCTATGTTAGGCCCAGCAGGAGCCTAATTTCCAGGGAAACAGATGAAGGGTACTCAGGAGACCAGATCGATGCAATTGCAAGAGGTTTATTCAAGCCATCACTTGATGTGGCTGCCCCCGCAAACCATTGAGGAACAGCACCAAGAGACAGAAACCTGAGGTTTTTAAAGGAAAAAGCACAGGTAACACGGGGGTTGCAAGCTTGGCAACACTAGATTGGGTAGGGTAGTTGACTTTTAAAATGATTGGTTTATTTTAGGCATCCAATTCCAGCCAGTCCAGCCCTGTTGCTAGGCAACAGGTCTCTGCAGTGGGGTGGAGACCTTTGGCATTCCTTTGCACAAGGGGGGGGGGGGGGTCTTGTCTCAATTCATCGGCTCCTCCTTTCGTCCTGCTTTCTGGGAAAGTACTGGGAGAACTTAGTTTAACATGGGGTATAGAATTTATAAAGAAACCAGTAAAGCTAGCCTGTGACTTTCACCTCAAGTCTCCATCTCTCTTCATAATGCTCAAGTTGCTCCATTTCTCTTTCTCTCCCATCTCTCCATCACATATTAGCACAATGTGGTGGCTTACTTTTAAAAGGACTTGCTGATGGATATGTGTAAGGAACCAAATTAATTAATCCTGAAAAACAACACATTTTGGAGAAAAAAGTAGACAGGGGTTTAAATGTTTTTTAATTTGATTAATGGTTAACATTTAACCTAATTGTAAAATGAGTAATGAATCCATATACAGTCAGCCATACTGCAGCTACATAAATGGGGAACTTTGAGGATTAAAGTATTCCATTTGCTAAGGCTGCCAAACACTTCCAGGGTAGATCCCAAAGCATCTGTTAGATTTCTTCGTAGTACAGGTTTTTTAATTAGTTGAATTGATGTATCAATTAATTAATCCTGTGTGTGTGGATGTGTGTCTGTGTCTGTGAGTGTATGTGTGTTTGGGCATACATGTGCTACAGAGTGTGTGTGTAGGTCAGATGACAGCATTCAAGAGTTGACTCTCTCTTTGGCCTTTGGGACTGAACTCTGAACTCTGTAGGAAAGAACCTTCACCTGCTTACCTAGCTTTTGGGCTTTATCCAGTATTTGTTATTATTATTATTATTATTATTATTATTATTATTATTGTTATTATTCAAACTTTCAACAACAACAAAAGCTCATTATTCTTTTTATCTTACTTAGATGAAAAGCTGTCCCTTACAGTAGAATGCTGAAGATAAGCAGTCAATAAAACCAAAGAAACATCAAGGGGAAAAGCTAAAGGAAGACAAGTATGATTTTGCATTGTATAACTGCAAAAGTAGGGAAAATATCCTGCTGATTTTGGAACACAAAAATGTATAATTTATAGAAATGGACATGAAAATTCATCCCAGAAATATTTTCTTTTTCATTCCAAAAATCTTTAGTTTGTTTTTGTGGAAGAAAAAAAATGCATATGTTAAAACATATGCTCTATCAATATGATGAATTTTGATTAAATATGTAGATATATGCCATCACTGAAGTTGAGATTCGAAGTATTTTCAGAGTAGCAATAGGTTTACTTTTGTGCCCCTATATTCTGTTGACCCTTGAATGTTTCAGTCAATGAACAAGTAAGCCTACTGCATTGGGTTTGTGGTATGGCAACCACTGGATCTTAAATACTTAACAGAACAAATCTGTTTCACATCAGGTGACAACAGATAAAGAAGGCATGTTTACAATAACATAAATCACTCTTACAGTACTTTGACTTTGGCACCAAGTTGTTAATTAATGAACCTTTTGAAGATATTTTTCAAGCAAACTTTAGCATATGATTTCATCAAAAAGTGAAACACAAAGTTTCATAAAATAAATGTCTGCCATTTAAGATTTGTTTCTTATAGCTTACTGTATCCAGTGAACAATTAGTCAGATAACTATTTCTCAATGGCTATTATACTCCATAATCTTTTTTTTCTCTTTGGCATATTGTTTATGAATAAACCATGCTTCTTTTCAATAGAATTTCCTTCATGTTAATTTTTGTCATTACAAGACTCCCCAGATTTTCAGCTTCTTTCAAAGCATATTTCTCAGAAGTATCTTCAAAATTCTCTATGTAATTAAGCAAAATAGTAGTCATAGGTATTTTATACCTAAAATTTCACCATCTCAACATTTATCATACATTGCTTCAAATTGTTGTATAATTTTATTTCTTCATTACTGTACTACAAGATAAGACTAGACCATGTCTTCATTAGATTTTTTTCTATAGTACAGGATGAGACAAGTACAAGAGCAAATAATGTAACTCTTTGAAAGTTATAGAGAATAAGAAGCAAAGTAAGAAAAGAATGAATGGGAAAAGAGAATAAATCTCTTTGATATAGATATACTGTACTTGGCAGGTAGGACATTATTGTTTAATAACTAGGCAAAGGGAACCATTAAAGACAGAATGTATGGCCTTTTTTGAAAGTTAAGCATCTAATTTAGATAGCTATATCGTTCAAAATTTGATTCTCAGAGGAGTGAGTATTAAGATGGAATTGAGCAAGGACATCAAAATAGAAAACAGAGGATGTGCTTAGGAGGGAAATTGATATTTACAATTACAAGAATTTGAAGAAGATTGATATTCAAATGCATTAAAGCATTTTTTCTAATGTGTTTACTAGTTTCAATTTTATTTTTTTAGGCCTTGAAACTATTGTAACCATGAGAGAGAGAGAGAGAGAGTAGGAAAGAAGGAAGAGAGTGAGATATAGAAGCATGAGAGAGAGGAGAAAGAGAGAGTTAAGGGTATATTCTCAATCTTCTGCATGTAGATATCAATTTTTTCACATACTATTTATTGAAAATTCCACTCTTTCCAATAAACTTTTTGATCTTTTTATAATTTTTAATTTTTTTATATTAATTAGTTTATTACTTTGTATCCTGGCTATAGCTCCTTCCCTTATTCCCTCTGAATCACACCCTTGTTCCCTCATCTCCTCCCTGCCCCTCTCTAAATCCCCTGATAAGAAAGGTCTCCTCCTCTTCCATCTGAACCTAGTTTATCGGGTCTCATCAGTACTAGGTGCAATGTTCTTCTCTGTTGCCTAGAAAGACTGCTCCTCCTTCAGGGTACATGTGGGGGAGGTCAAAGAGCCTGCTTCTGAGTTAATGTCAGAGACAGTCTCTTTTCCCCTTACTATGGAAACCCACATGGCTGCTGAGCTGCCATGGGCTACATCTGAGCAGGGGTTCTAGGTTATGTCCATACTTGGTCCTTGGTTGGAGAATCAGTCTCAGACAAGATCCCTGTGCCCAGATATATTTGGTTCTTGTGGAGCTCCTGTCCTCTCCAGGTCATCCTAACTCCCCCTTCTTTTATATGATTCCCTGCACTCTGCCCAAGGTTTGGTTATGAGTCTCAGCATCTGCTTGGATATACTGCTAGGTAGAGTCTTTCAGAGGCCCTCTGTGGTAGGCTCCTGTCTCTATTTTGGAGAAGGTTCCATGAGATCCTGAAAAAAAGTTATATTCTTTTGAATTTGTGTGAAAAGTTCTGTAGACATCGATTAGGTCCTTTTGATTTAAGGCCTCTGTAAGTGTCCTTATTTTGCTCATTAGCTTCTGTCTAGATGATCTGTCCCTTGGTGGGAGTGGAGTGTTGAATTCTCCCACTATTAAGGTGTTGGGATCAATGTGTGATTTCAGCTTTAATGTGTCATTTACAAATGTAAGTGCTCTTGTATTTGGGGCATAGATGTTCAGAATTGTGATGTCCTCCTGGTGGAATTTTCCTTTGATGAGAATGAAGTGCCCCTCCTCTTCTTTTTTGATTAATTTTGGTTGGAAGTCTATATTATTAAATATTAAGATAGCTACCCCAGCTTGTTTTCTGGGTCCATTTGCTTGAAATACATTTTTCCAGCTCTTTACTCTGAGGTAGTATTTATCTTTGTTGCAGAGGTGGTTTCTTGGATGGAGCAGAATGTTGGTTCTTGTTCAATCAAACATTCTGTTAGTCTGTGTCTTTTTATTGGACAGTTGATTCTGTTGATGTTGATAGATAGAAGTGATCAATAAATGTTATTTCCTATTATTATGGAGTTGGTGGTCTTACTGTGATTCATTGGTTTTTTTCTTTTAATTTTTGTTGGGAATTTATCTGTAGCCTATGTTTTCTTAGGTGTAGCTGTTTTCATTGGATTGGAGTTTTCCTTCTAGTATCTTCTGTAGGGCTGGTTTGCTGTGTAGATATTGCTTAAATTTAGTTTTGTCATGGAATATTTTGTTTTCTCTATCTATGTAGATTGAAAGCTTTGTTGGGTATAGTAGTCTGGGTTGGCATCTGTGGTCACTTAAAGTCTGGATGACATCTGCCCAGGCCCTTCTGGCTTTCATAGTTTCTGATGAGAAGTTTGGTGTAATTCTGATAGATCAACCTTTATATGTTATTTGTTCTTTTTCTCTTGCTGCTTTTAACATTTTTTTTCTTTTTTTCTATAGATTTAGTGTTTTGACTATGATGTGAAGTCAGGAGTTTCTTTTCTTCTCTAGTCTATTTGGTGTTCTGTAGGCTTGTATGTTTATGGACATTTCTTTATTTAAGTTGGAAAAATTTTTCTTCTACGATTTTCTTGAAGATATTTCCTGGATCTTGGGGCCTGGAATCTTCTTTTTCATCTATTACTATAATTCTCAGATTTCACCTTTTCATTGTGTTTGATTTCTTGGATGATTTGTATTTGGAACTTTTCCAATTTTACTTTTTTTTTTTTTTGAGAGAAGTATCAATTTCTGCAAGTGTATCTTCAGCACCTGAAATTCTGTCTTCCATCTCTTTTATTCTGTTGGTGGTGCTTATCTTTTTGGTTCCTGATTTTTTTTTCTCTAAGTTCTTCAGCTCCAGGGTTTCCTCTGTGTTTTCTTTATTGATTCTAATTCTGTTTTTATGCCCTGCACCATTTCCTTCATCTATTTTAATGTGGATTCCTCTCTCAATGATGGAATCTATTTTTTGTTTGTTTCTTTTCTATATGCCACTAATTGTGCCTCTATTGTGCCTCCATTTGTTTGGCTATATTTGCTTGTGTTTCTTTGAGAGCTTTGCTCATTTCCTCTTTATTTGCTTCCATTTGTGTGGCAATCTCTTTGAGAAATTTGTTTGTTTCTTCTTTATGTGCCTCTAATAACTGGAAAATCATGTCTTTAAAGTCATTTTTCCTATGTTTCTGATGAATTGGAGTACCCATTGATTTGAGGGATTGCTGGTGAACCCATGATGTCCTGATTTTTGTTGGATGTGTTCTTTCGCTGACCTCTGGCTATTTTATTATCTGTAACCTTCACTGTTTATTCCTGGATTCTGCAGTTCAGACTTGTACCAACTTTCTCTGGTGTCTGGAGAATTCTTCAGTAAGATGAGAGAGGTCCAATGGTTTCAGCATGTCTTTTGGTGTTTCAGTTGTACCTGTGGGAGGAAAGTCCATGTGCACAGACAGAAAAAGGAGACCAAGCATGTCCATGTGTGTGGTGTGGAAGTTTGCCTTGAGGGATAGGGTGCTAGAGAATGTAGAGGCCTTCAGTGTGAGGAAGGGGAGTCTTTCATGCACCAAAGGGATTGCAGGCGCTGAAGGTGTTGCAGGTGCTGGTGATGATAGCTGGCATAAATCTCCTGAAATTCCTCAGTGGCCTAAAGCTATTGGTATTCGGCTCTGACTGAGAAACTTGGAGTTATTTGCCTGAACTCCACTGGTAGACCTGCAAAGCAGGGGCTTCAATGTCCCAAGAATCCCTCTGTTTCCCACAGTGGATGTATGGTTGGGAGGGATCTGATATCTCGCTGCTAGCTTAAAAGCACCCTGGATCTGAGGCTTTGTAGACACCCGAGGGATCACTCCTCACTCTCTAGTAGATCAAATTGTAAAGCACGGGGGTTCCCCCATTCTCTACTAGCAGGTTTGGACAGTCTGAGTCAAATGCGGGAGGATGAGCTCCTTCAGCTCAGTGGTGCTGCAGCCACTGAACTAGGGATTGCAGCTGTAGCTGTGGACCTGGAAGGCCAGTCCAGGTGTCTGCTGGGAAGCCCTGGGGAACCACCACAGACCTAGGTGGCAGGGCGCCTGGTGTTCCTTGGTGGTTTTGAGTGTCTGCTGGACTTTGGTGGCTGTACAGCAGGCTGCCCACCACTGAGTGATTGGGTGGCCCTTAGAATCACTGGCTGAGAGGCCCTGTGGAGTTGGTACAGCCGCTCATAGACCTGTGACCCAGAAGGATGGTACTGTAGATCTGGGACTCAGAAGGCTGGCAGCCGCGGCTAAGAAGCTAGAAGCCCTGCTTCTGCTGTCTCAGTCCCTAGGCAGTGAGTTCTGTGCTGAGAGTCTCTGGTGCTGTGGTCCAGACCGAAAAAGGGAAGTGCAAGATACCTGAACATTTGCCCTTCTCCATCCCCAGAGAAGTCCATGAGTGATCTGAATCTAAATATTCTCATCTCCTGTAATGTCCCCTCTCTTTCAGGAAACCTCAATGTCGATTTTCTGTCTTCAGTTGCCCCTCCACTCACCACCTACGGAGTTTCAGATCCTCTGCCTCTCAGATAAGGTATGTGCTGGTTGCTGGCATCTTGGATCTACCTCCAATAAATTCTTTAGTGCCTTTATGAAAAACTACTTGCCTTGTTAGTAATATAAAAGAACCAACCACTGGAACTACATACAAAATGGAAGAAACTCATATGCCCCATTAGCAAAAAGCTAGACTTAGAGGAGTCTATATTCTGTGATTCCATGTGTATATTGGCCAAAAATAGTCAAAATATATGCTTAATATATGAAACTCAAGATACACACATATCAAATGAGAACAAGACTCAAGAGAACATTGTAGTGTGACAAAATTTCCAAATTCGTGAGAAGAATGTGTACTAGTCATTATATGCATACATAATTACATCAGCATTTGCACTAATATTGTATATTCTATGAGGATGTCAAACATGTATAAATTTCCCAACGTTTTGTTCACAAGGACTTTAGTGTTCCCCAAGGACTCTATATCCTACCTGTCCCTTCTTCTCTAACTCTCAGCAACCACTGATGTTTTTACTCTGTCCACACCTTTTTTTCAGAATATGTAAATTTTCATATTGTTTTGTTTTTACTTCACTACATGAGAAAAAAAAATGAAAATAAGGAGATATAGTAACCCTGAGAATAATGATACTATGCTTCCAATTAGGGAGATCTTGATATATATGGCAAGAAGTTAAAGAATATACTATATGCTGAAGATAATATTTTAATGTGAATAATACAAGGAAGAACACAAGATGACAAACATCTTGTAGGTAGCTTAAGAGAAAAATTCACAATGCCAAGTATTGAGAGCAAACTCTGACCTAATTTGTGAAAACAATTGTCCATTAGGAGAAGAATTTCATGGGAGTGCACATAGACAAAGTGTTGGTGTTCAGCAGACATGAAGGTTTTATAAGGCTTTTCTCAGATGAAGCCTATGAGAGTTATATCTACTCAAGGGTCCACTAGCAAGTAGAATGTCATATCTGATCCACACAAGATCTCCTAAGGAAAGAACTGAGGCATTTAAACCAGTACTAGGCTTGAATACCCCCAGCCCCACCCCTACCAACCCCTACAAATATGATTTTTGCTTTTGAATTCTTAAGCAAAGAAATTTTTGGACAACTAATTGCATCCTGTTGCTGCAATTTATTAATGTAAAAGAATCAACAGGTTGTCAATTTAACACCTCTTTTGTATTTAAGAAAAAAGCACTTCAAAAGGAAATGGGTTTTGCAGCAGGAAAAAATTGAGTCTTAGATCACAGTGTATATTCAAGACATTTTTACAAAGATAATTATTATGTGAGAAAACCAACTAAACTGAAGGCATCATTTTGAAACTTAGTCATTTTTTAAACAATCATTGAAAAATATCAAAATGAAAACTTCACAAAGAATTGGAAGACATCTCATCACAGCACTTAAACTATATCCTGTAGCATATATGGATAATGTTTATCAACCCAACTACATTGCTGTCCTTTGACATCCAAGAAGACTTGCAATAGTTTTTAGCAATTATGTGTTTTGGTACCACTGTTTTTATAGAATATCTTATACTTGTGGAATAGTGAAGAGATTGTATAAAACCTCATACTTTTTGCTTATTTAATATATAAGCTCAATAAAATGGCCAGATAAATAGTTTTCTCCTTCCCTTTCTTCCTTCATTTTAAACAACACAAGCTAGCTCTCTGGATTTGAATTCCTAGAAATGGTGTTGCTTCATCCTTCTTAACCCCTACTTTCTAAGCATACACTATCACACTTGTCTTCATATAAATAGGTATTCCTTATGATTTCAGTTTGTGCAACACCCTTCAAAAATTGACCATACTGTTCAAGAAATAATATAAGAATATATAAGACGAAGTCCTAGGATCAATCATAAAATAAATCTTTATCCAGATCCTAGAAGTTGGAGCCAAAGTAGTTATCAATCAATACTCTTAATTCTGTAATATCATATTCTAACATATATTGATTGATTGATAAAGAATCAATCAATAAGCACAATGAACAAATTGATTAAAGGAAGTAAGCTTACTATTTGCAAATTATCATATGATTAGCCTCAGTATCTAGAAATTTGTCTAATTCTCTTTGAGATTGCTCTTTATTTTCTCAAATAATTCTTCATTATTCTAACAAAAATTACTTTAAATATAATAGTTTGATAACACTCTTAAATAAAAAATATACCATGTGAATAAAAGTATAAATTTGGACCCACCTTTCTGTCTCTTAAACATGACTAGAAATAGCTTGTGTAATTTGTGGAATAAAGGCACTTAGCACATAATATTTATTTTTGGTTCTCCTGCTTTACAAATGAGCCTAGTTTGTTCATATCTCTGCCTTATGTATCCCTATAAACATGAAGTCAGTTAAAAAAAATTCAGTATATACCCTGTCACTTTATTCTGTTTGTTTAGGTCAATGATTAATGGAAATCATAGCAATTAAAAAAAATCTACAAGCTCTTGCCTTTTCTAAACTGCATTTTTCTTAATTTTTACAGCTTTAGTCTCTCAGATAGAATATTCTGAAGTTCACTTTCCATTTTCGCTAAAATTAGACCAGCATCAAACATTCATGTGAGTTACTGAGCCTGACATCTAATTAACACAGTCTTTACAGGTTTAATGAGCAGTGATAAATTTCTATCCTTTCTTTGGCACATTTTAATTAGTTGTAATTATGAGTGGAGTGACCTGAAAAGATTGTTGTCTCACAGAATCACACTAAATTTGTATAATTTATATTTGCAGGGACAGAATGTGTTTTTATGACTTGAAAAACCAAAAGGTTATTTAAGCCATTATAGCAGTCATATAAAATCTCCCATAAAGCTCAGGTAAGTAAAACATTGGCCATTCATATTTTACCAACATCAAGGGACATACTTCATAAATCATATTTATCACAGATCATTCCTACAGAGAGTTGGCTTTTGAAAATTTTGCACAACCAGAATTCAGTTACTCAGATACGCACAGACATATGCTACAGTTTAATCCTTTTAAAAATAATTAATTTTTATTTATGTGTTATAACTATGAACTGCCCTGAAATGGTTCCCTATAAGAGCAGTAAGTGGTCTTACCCACTGAGAAACATCTCCTAACCCGTACCTTTATTTTTGTCACTAATAAAACTGTATTTTCTATTTTGCTAACACTATTTTAAATCACATCTTAACTCCTTGATAAACAAATTACATGTTTACATATATAGTGTCTGAAAAGAATTAACTATGACATGCATATATTCACAAACATGGAAGTTTCTTTTTCTTTATTTACATAAAAGTAAGATGTGTGCTTAAGATATCTTGAACTCCATTAGAAAACAAGAAAAAATAAACATGGTTTCTGCTACATTTTCACTGATCTAGAAAGTGAATCATTAGCTATAAAACAGTAACAGTACTGCAGAATATGAATGCAGCTTTCATAAACATGTGGACAACAGTTGCATGTAATAAGAGAATCTGTGTTGCTTCATGTAAGCTATATGTTCCTAGTCTAACTTGAACTGGCAATTGAAGGCTCACTGTAGTCTCTGAGAGGCGATAGTAATGTGGATGATGAGCTAAAATATTAGTGCTCTTTGTATGCTAACTGAATGATAAACATATAAATTTATATCTTTAAAAAATAATAATTGGGGGAATAAAAATAATGAGTTGTAATTTCTCACTGAGAGCACTAGTTCTTGGAAAGAGTAAAATAATACTAAAACATAGTAGATTATTCTGAATCTTATATTCAGTAGAATACATATGCACATTATAACCAGTTCCATAACGTAAAAACAAGTATTTTGTCTTTTGTTTTCCATTTAAAATCTATTTTCTGCCTCAACTCTGAATTAAGACTTTAGTTCTTAAGGGTTGCATCTACTGACCCTTTCCCTACTTACTGTATGCTTTAGGATGTTGCCATCTTCACAGAGAATTCTAGTATCCTAATTGTCATAAAAGAGTTGCAGAAGCTTATCGTCATGTATATTATTTATAAGAAAGATCTTCTAGTTATTTATCAGGGAGCTTGATGTGCTATATCCATGAAGCACACTTTCAGTCATTTCTATAATGACTTATAAAAGACCCTGGATTTTTCTACTAGATATAAAGACTTGTAATATAAAAGTACGGCTCAGCCTATCTTCTATTCTATAAAATATTTTTGGTAGGATCTTGAAATTATTTGTAACACATGTCGTAATTCAGCCATTTAAAACAGAGGTGACATTGCCTGACTTCTATAGCCATATTAAAAAGAGAATGTAAAACTATGTCATCTTTGTAAGAATTTGAGCCAGTAAGTAATTATTATGAATAACTGAAAACTAACATGCTAAACAATTAATGTGGGTAGAGCCAATGAGTTCACCCTTTATCCACACAGACAGATATCTATATCTATCACTGTGTCCAGTTCCAAATAACATGACAGAAAATGAAAATGAGATTGCACCAAAAGTATGCAGATTTATCTGCTCTAATTTCACAACACATAGAATCAGTAAGGAATAATGAATCAATTGTTTCGATACAGTAGGTATTTTTGTGATGTGTTAATCTAGGATGCTTTGCTGAGGAGGAAATTATTAAGTGGTATTTTAAATCAAACTATAGTGTGTTCACCAAGAGTTCCTCAAAAACTGCACTTGTCATAAACTCTTTCCTTGTTTCTTTACTTTTATTGTGCTCACCTAGTTTAAATAAAATAAAATAAAATAAAATAAAATAAAATAAAATAAACTTGAGACATCCTGTCCTTAAGTATGAAAACAAAAGGAAAATTTAGCCTTGAAGAGTTGGTCTCCAGATACTGAGCACATTCCTGGTAACCAAGGGCTTTCCTGACCAATCCCTGCTTGTCAACTGTCACATGCAATGGCTGTGGCAAGCCACTTAACCTCTGTGCAACAACATTTCCCTCACCAGCTGTAGCCCCCTTCCTCATTTCCTCCTAATCCCTCCCTCCCTCTTCTCTTCCCATGCTCCTCTCCAAGTCCACTGATAGGGGAGTTCCTCTTCCCCTTCCCTCTGACCCTAGCTTATCCAGTCTCATCAGGACTGGTTGCATTGTTTTCCTCTGTGGCCTGGTAAGGATGCACCCCCCTAAGGGTGAGGTGATCAAAGAGCCAGACTCAGTGTAATTCTTAATCTATACTCTCTTCATAAACATGTTTAAGATATAGATTGAACTCACAGGAATCTATCTAATCATCTACAAAATAAAATATTTAGGAGTTAGAAATGTATTTTCCCTGTCTCTTAAATACACACCATTTTAGAGTCTTTAAAATTAAAATTTTCTAGATCTACTATTTCCTAGGCAAATGCTGTATGTGCCTAGCTGATAGGAGCAGGGACAACTCAATCTCTTCCTCCTGCTCTTCTGTTCTCTACCTGATACTGCCTGTCTTCACTGCCGATCAGGGTCAGTGGTGCTTCTGCTTAAAGAAGCCTCTAAGTGAGGTGAAGAAAGGGGAACCCTCCTCCCTTGCTGGTGGGACTGCAAACTTGTACAACCACTTTGGAAATCATTCTGGCGCTTTCTCAGAAATAGCACTACCTCAAGATCCAGCTTTTCCACTCCTGGGCATATACCCAAAAGATGACCCACCATTCAATAAGTACATTTGCTCAGCTATGTTCATAGAAACTTTAATTGTAATATCGAGAATCTGGAAACAACCTAGATGTTCCTCAATGGAGGAATGGGTACTGAAATTGTGGTACATCTACACAATGGACTACTACTCAACTGTTAAAAACAAGGAATTCATGAAATTTGCAGGCAAATGGATGAAACTAGAAGAGATCTTCCTAAATGAGGTAATCCAGAAACAGAAAGACAGGCATGGTATACACTCACTGATAAGCAAATATTAGCTGTATAAAATAGGATAGCTGTACTAAAATCTACAGACCTAAAGTAGCTAAACACTACGCAGGACCCTAGAGAGGATGCTTAAATCTCATTCATAATGACAAACAGGTAGACATCAGAAGCCAGAAGCGGTGAAAGAGAGGAAACAGAATGGGAGTCTACTATAGAGGGTCCTCTGAAAGGATTCACCCAACAGGGGATCAAAGCAGATGCTGAGACTCAAGGCCAACTTTGGGCAGAGCAAAGGGAGTCTTATGGAAGAAGAGAATGGTGGGATTAGAGGGACATGGAAGAGACAGGAGCCCTCAAAAAGAGACCAACAAAACTAAAAGATCTGCAAGACAATGTAATTAAATTTTGATTTTGTAAAGTATACAACAATGACCTCATATTTTGCTGTCATCTTTCCAATGAAGTTTTAATTATGGAAAAAATTAAAATGGTTTTAAATGATATTAAACTGATTCTGGAAATTTACTTTTCCATTTTTGTTTGCTTTATTTTCTTCTTTTTTAAGTTCCGAGTGTCAAATACAGGGCATTACACACGTTAGGCAAGTATTCTACTAATGACCTATGTCCTCAGCCTACCTCTAACTTTTTCTTTTAAGTTACTATTATTTAAATTGATGGCTATTGTGAGCACCTGTGGCCATAATTCTTTATATAACTGTGCAATGAGTTTCCAGATAACATAAAAAGTAAATGATTTGTTTCAAATGTTGAAGACATCTAAGTGTGAAAACAAGTTGATGCTAAGCTAAAAATGGAATGCAAGACTCCTTGACAGTCACTTATATTTCAGTGAAAAATATCAGATTTGTCAATTTTATTGACAAGTGTTCTGACAACATTAGTTTTGAATTTAACCAACAAGAAATTACATCAAAGTAACAGAGAATATTATGTGTGCTGTACAAACACCTGATTTTTAGTGATACTGATGAAGTAGGTATAAGATTATATTAAATAGTAAAAATATTTCTTGTTTATTTAAAAATCATCTGAGTAGAAAATTTCTATATAACAACCAATTCCATTAACAAATATTAAATATATTCAATCAAATATATTGATTAAAATATTTTTATGCTGTTTGCATTATCATGTGCCCTTTCTTTACAGAACATCTGACTATGAAAATGGTAATTACAGTATCTATATGTATATCCCCATGCTATAGTTCATACTACATAGTAAATATTTTAATAGTGATATTGTAACATCTGTATCAAGTTTAATGTCTGCCTTTATTAAATATTCAGTAATTTGTGATCATTTCAGTTGAGTTGGCATGACTACCCAGAAAATTCATAGAGTAACATAAACCCCAGTAATGGACATGGGGAATTTCTGTTTGATGGTGTGTCATTGTAGTACAAGCAATTCCTAAAACAATATAAAGTATTGATGCAGCCTTTGCTTGCCCCGCTTTAGGGTGAGGGTGGAGCCCTATTAAATGAGATTTCTCATACATAGGATACAGAACTTGGACAATTTGAGCTAGATGGAACATAAAAACCTTCTGCCTTCAGCCTAGTTTCCATAGCATCAGAAGATACTAGGCAAGCTGCCATGAATGGGAAGAAATTCATAGTTTTACCCTGTAGTATCATCTATGGAGATTATAATAAACAACATGGCAAGATGCCCATAAATGTGCAATAAGTGACATACATATGTTAGTTATAATCAGGAGCTTTCTAATTGGTCTTATGGCACACTCAACAGGAGGGAAGTCATTCCTGGTACAAGAACCCAGCCAGTCTCCCAGGGCTAATGAGGTCAAGGGCCTTAAAATTATCTACCACTTTGCTAGACCAGCATAATCACTTACTACATTCTAAATCTTATCTCCAGATAAATTCATTTACCAAATACAGGTAAATGTAGCTACAGGATTTTGCCAAATAAACATCTTCTTAATGTAAATTGGGATAATCACAGAAAATCACAGCTAAACACAATGCTAGAATGAATGTGCTATGGGGCCCTCAGCCTCAATGGGTACACCTACACTGGAGTTCTCTGGAGCTATTGCTCAGAGAACATCATGGGGTATCTGGTGGTGAGTTTGTAAGAGACAGTATACCAGGAAGTCTGTTGTGAAACTTTTTCCTCCTAGAAACAGCTATATAAACAATTCCAGAGTAATTATTATTTAAATAGACATACTATTGTAAATCTGGGAAATTTTGTGGGGTCAAATAAAAAAAGAAAGACAATCAACTTGATATTTGCAAATAATAGTGAGCACATGCAAGGGTTTTCAGGAAGAGTCCATGTGAGGAATGAGAGGGACTGAAAGAAGAAAAAAGAAGAGGAAAGTGATGAGTTCTATTTCAATAAAATATAAAAATAAGTTAATTTTCAACATAACTTTTTAGAAGACTGGTACTATTACAAAACTTGTGTTTTATAATGTCTTAATATCTTGAAAAAAACATAGCTTTATATTCAAAGTTTCCTTAGAAGTGATTTTCATAAATCTTTGATTCATGAAAAATTTTCAAGAGGGAAATTATTTCAAACACACATACACATATATTTTTCATTTTAAAAGGCAAGAATTTTAATCATCCTAGTCTCCAAATTTCAACTATTATATCTGAAATGTTTTTGGATACATCCTTTTACTTAACTTCAGTTTCTGTAAACATAGACCAATTCTAGAGTTGCTATGAATCTCAGACGAGTCACAGTAACATAACTTGCAACGTGTATTTTGGAAAACAAAATAATTGTATCTCCTGTATTTTAGAATTCACCAGAAATAAGCTTGTTGCTTTAGAGACAGCATATGAGTAAAACAAACAAACAAAAAAGCATCTTAAAATAATTAAAGCTCAAAATAGAGTTCCTGATGTCGTAGCTATGGGACTCTAATAGGAACAGCAGGTGAACTTCCTGCTACAATCTAATCATTGCCTATGTTGTGCTTAGGGGAAAAGTGTCACTGTGGAAGTCCCGTGGATGATTCAGTGCCTTGCAGGAGCACACAGCAGGGGCATATGACTCTTATTTCACAATTTTATTGTCAGAGTTATATATCTGAGCATTTGATTTTAACCCTTCTTTTAAGATAATCTAAATTTTCACCACTGATTTATAAGTTGTAAAAAAAAAATAAGTGAAGAGTATGTAAGTATGTAAACTACTCAGAACAATCATTTCCTCTAAAACAGTTAGTGATCAATAAGAGTCACTAGGTGCATCTGCTGTTGATGGATAATGTGGACAGGAAAACTTCTCTGAAAATCCTTCTTGGAAGAAAAAGGGGTGTTTTGGTTCAGCACTCTTCAAGACTACAGATATGATAGCTGATAACACTTTTGGAGCAGTGCTTGATAAAGTGGAGGCTGCAGGCCAGACATAGATTGCAACTTTTGTTCTTGTAGACACTCACAGAAAGAGTGGTGCTTTAGCTCTCTAAGTGATGGAGAGAGTCAGAAGGAGATTAATCCCTGACACACAGAGCTTGTATCGTATTCAAGTTTCATTGCACATTGTGTTAGGCTTTATGTTCCTGTGACAAAATACCTGAAAAAAAATGCCTTAAAGGAGGAATGATTTGTCTTGATTCATAGTTACAGATATTTCCTTCTGTAATTCTCAGTTCTGTTGATCCTGTACTGGAGATGATATAAAAAAATCATGTTGGCAAGAGCTATTCACCTTTTAGCTGACTGGTGACAGAAGGAGAAAAAAGAACTGAAGACCATGTAACTCTCAAAGGCACTACCACAGTAACCTACTTCCTCCAGCTAGACTCCATAACCTAAATTTGACACCACCGCCTAATATGGTCCCACTAGCTTGGGTGAAGTGCTTTTGTGCATGTATGTGTCTCTAAGGACACTTCATCTTAACAGCAAAGATGCCATAAATGAAATTTTACAGGACTACATTTTCCTGATGTCTGTAAGTGTTACCATTACAGTTGAAGATTTGTGATAACTCATACAAGAAACACAAAGCCTAAATTATTATCAATGTACCTTTTTGGTAAAGGCACTGGTCAATATGCTTCCTAGCCAAGCATTGTAAAGGTAATTTTGATTAAAATTAATGAGATGTCTTCTAAACCCAGAACTTCAGATTTCACAGGGAGAGCATTTCTTGGAATATGACATTTTATAAAACTCTAGCACAAAGCCGTACACTTCACTGTACATTGTGTCTTTCCAAAGACATTGATGTCTGTGCACACAAAAGATCCATTGGAAGAGATAGTAAGGATGCTTCCAGAAGTCATTGTTCTTTAAATATGATAATGACAAGAAGATAAGGACAGAGAGCATGATGGTGGGTTAAATATCCTAAGTTCAAAGTCAGTGTAGTTCATGGCTGATTAGTATTTGGATGGCTCCCTGAGACTCGGTGTGATTTTTGAAATGGTGATTGTCTTTAGCGGATATACTGTGGTTAAAGAAAATTTTCTAAAATCATACCTGCTACCATTCATGGGCAACTATACCGAAGAATCTCAAAATAGCTCATTCTGATATTGAAGTTGAAACAAAAAAATAAGAATGCTGCCATTGCCATTTAGTCGTTCCCTCACTGTAATAAATAATCCTTTTACTTAGGGCTAGAATGATGTGCTTTATCACTTAATTACAGTGTAAAGGGATAAGCAGATTTGTGATTTGCCTTTAAGAATCACCATGAGAACACAGCTTGTTTTCATTGATTTCTCAAGTTTTCACAATTACAGTGAAGATAGAGTACTTTCTGCAGATGAAAGCACTCAGAAATTCCACTTCCATTTTTCACTTCCAATTATCAGAGGACTTTAGTTATTGATATTTGGAGTTGCCTAATGAAACTTACTCATTTTCATGGACTAAAATTGCATTAGGTACTGCATACTAAATAATATGCAGTCATTGGGAAAATAAAACAATTCACTTAGAAAATAAAAATAATATGAACTAAGCCTAAACTCTTGCTAAAGACCATATTCATGTATGTTAGTTAATTCTGACAATGAAGGAAACAGTTTTTCTCAGACACTTTGAACTGATAAAATGGATAGACAGAGAGACTAGCTACCTTAAATCAATGCTCAATTGTAAAAATATGTACTTCTATGCATCATGAGAAACTGGGAGAATTATGAAGATGAGAAAATTTAAACATTCAATGTGATGAGGTAAACACAATACATTTATATATTCACTGGTTCTTCCAGAACCTACTGAAAAGCAGTATGGTGAAAACAAAACAAAACAAGACAACATACATACACACACACAGGGACTCACACACCTACATGAACTTAATTAGTTTTAAGTCATAGACATATCTTTGTGTCAACTTTCACAGCCATTTCCTGGAAATCTGCTGGCCATGTGTATCAAGGAAGCAGTTTGGAGATCTTCAATTTCCCTTCAGTTCCAATCCCCCATTCTCAAAACCATATCTATAAAAGACCTCCTGCTATGACTTTTCCTTCCTCTCATTCCTCATTCTCAGGATACTACACAGATCTTGGTAGCAAACCCTACATTCTTCATTCCTATGGACCGTTCAAGTACCCAAACTGCCTTCTAACACACACCCATTTCTAAGTGTCAGCTCATGAAACCTAGAAACACAATATACCATAGACTCTCAGTGGACACATCTGGCAGAATCTCAGAACCATTTTCTAAAGGGCATCCCATAGCCACAACACTCTCTTAAGAATGAGAAAGAGCAATAGAAACCAATGAACAGAATACCCACACAAAAATACAAGACCAGACATCAGCACCTAGGATTACAATCACCTCAAACCCAGATGCCAGGTTGCCAGCATAAAGCAGAATCATAACATCAAGTATAATATGGCTGCACTAAAGGACCTGAGGAACACAAAACTGAAAGACAACCGAAGAACTTCAAAGCAGTCTTTATGAATATGTTACAGGTCCTTAGGAGGAAATGAATAACCCATTGATGAAATGTAGAAAAAGTAAATAACTAGTGGAATGAAATGAATAAAACTATTAAACACATGAAACTGGAAAAAGAATGGATAGGAAAAAATCCAGACTCATGGAAAACACATAAAAATATGAAATTTGAACAGAAATCTTAGAAGCAATTCTTACCAGCAGAATTTTAAAAAATGAAAGAAAACATTGAGGTACTGAAGACAAGATGGAAGAAATGAATATTCTACCCAAAAAGTTAAATCTAAAATTATTAAAACTAAAAACAAATAATAAAAATCAAAAATAAAAAAAAACAGCTACAAAATATCTAGAGGATCTTAGACACTGAAAATACAAAATATGTGACTAATAGGAGTAAAGGAGGGAGAATAAGTCCAGTTCAAAAACACAGAAATTATTTAGAAAATTAATACTGAAAATTTCTCAAAACTAAAAGAGGAGTTGCCCATCAAGGTGCAAGAAGCATATAGAACACCAAATAGAATGGACCAAAAGAGAAATTCTCTTCTGCATGTAATAATCAAAACACTGAACCCATTGAACAAAGAAAAAATATTAAAAACTTCAAGTTAAAAATGACCATTTACAGATCAATGTAGACCTATTAGAATACAACACCTAATATTTCAATGGACTGGACAGATGTTCTATCAATAACAAAATATTCCAATAACAAAATAATGAAAGTTAGCAAACACTGCTCTTTGATAAATCTCAAAACCAATAGTCTTAATTTTCCTTTAAATATATGCAAACAAAGAGAATGGACATGAAAACAGAAGCCACCCTTCAGCTGCATATGAGAAACACACTTAACATCAAGGATAGATATCATCTCAGGGTAAGGGGATGGGAAAAGTTAATCCAAGCAAAATTACCTAAGAAACAAGCTGTGGCCATTTTAATATCTGACAAACGACTACAAACCAGGAAGAGATACAAATGGACATTACATACACATCAGATGAAAAATCCACCTAGAGGGTAACAGAATTCTTAACATTTATGCACCAAACACAGGACATCCAAGTTAGTAAAGAGACATTACTACGGATTAGAGCATATATCGATGATGCCCAGGCCCTTAGAATGGGTGTGTTCAATATACAGCGCTATTCAGGAGACAAGTTGTCCAGACAAAAGGAGAGAAATGTTGGAGTTAACTGAGGTCATAAACCAAGTGGTACTAACTGATCTTTACAGAACATTTCACACAAACAGAAAAGACTATATCTTCTCAGTACCTCATGGAATATTTCCCAAAGTGACCACACAAACACAATGTAAGTGACCCTTCCTTCCCCCCCCCAAAAAAAAGGCTCTGAAATAAATAACTCCCTGCATTCTATCAGACCACCAGGGATTAGAGCTGGATATCAACAACAGAAAGTTTACAAAGTCATAGAAATTGAAAACATTACACTACTGAACAAAAACTGGGTCAATACAGAATATGAGAAAAAAATCTTTAGGATAGAATGTAAATGAGAACATAACATACCTGATCTTAGGGGACACAGTGAAGGTCCCTACAGACCAAGACAGCATTTCATAGCCCTGTGTTCTGACATAAAGAAATTGAAAAGATATTATATTAGTAACTTAACAATGCACATGAACAAACAGAAAAATATATCACATGGAAAAAAAGAGTAGATCACAGGAAGTACTCAAACTCAAGAATGAAGTCAATACAATAGAAATGACAAGTATAAGGTATTGATTAAAAAAAAAGAGTTGGTTCTTTGAGAAAATCAGAAATATTGACAAGTTTTTAGCTAAATTAACTAAAAGGTAAAGGGAGAAAATCCTAGTTAACAAATGGAGAGATGCAAAGGGAAATGTAACAACACACAATGAAGAAATCCACAGAATCTCAAGACATACATTAAAAACTGTACTCTGCCAAGCTGGAAAATCTAAATAAATGGATACATTTTTTAATTTTTACCTACTAACAAAGTTAAATCAAGATCGGTTAAGCAATGGACCTTTAGCAAATAGACTATAACTCCTAGTGAACTAGGAGTTAGAAGCTGTAATTTTAAGTCTTTCAATCAAAACTTCCAAAGTGGAAATGCTATTTGTAAAGAATTATTTTATTTTTTTCACTTTTAAAATTTATTTATATTTTTATAAATTACAGGTTATTCACTTTGTAACACGGCTATAGACCCCTCCCTCATCCTCTTCCAATCTCACCCTCCCTCCCTCATTTGCTTCCATGGCCCTCTTCATTTCCACTGAGAAGGGAGGTTCTCCTCTCCTTTCCTCTGACCCTAGCCTATCAGGTCTCATCAGGACTGGCTGCATTGTTTTCCTCTGTGGCCTGGTAAGGCTGCTTCCCCATTAGGGGGAGGTGATCAAAGAGCCAGCCACTGAGTTCATGTCAGAGACAGTTCCTGTTCCATTTACTAGGGAAACCACTTGGAGATTGAGCTGCTAAGAGCTACAACTGTGCAGGGGTTTTAGGGGTTCTAGGTTATCTCCATGCATGGTCCTTGATTGGAGTATCAGTCTCAAGACCCCTGGGCCCAGAATGTTTTCATCTGTTGCTCTCCTTGTGAAACTCCTGTTGCCTCTAGGTCTTTCTCTCCCCCCTTCTTTCCTAAGATTCCCTGCACTCTGCCCAAAATTTGGCTATGAGTCTCAGCATCTCCTTTGATACCTTGCTGGGTAGAGTCTTTCAAAGGCCCTCTCGGGTAGGCTCCTGTACTCTTGCCTTTTTTCTCCCTCTTCCAGTGTCTAACCTATTTGCCTTTCTGAGTGAGGATTGATCATCTTACCCATGGTCCTCCTCCTTACTTAACTTTTTTAGGAGTATAGATTTTAGTATTATTATCCTAATATCCACTTATAAGTCAGTATATACCATGTGTGTCTTTCTGCATCTGAGATACCTCACTCATGATAATCTTTTCTAGTTCCCACCATTTGTCTGCAAATTTCATGACTTCCTAGTTTTTAATTGCTGAGTAGTATTCCATTGTGTAAATGTACCACAATTTCTGTATCCATTCCTCAGTTGAGGGACATCTGGGTTGTTTCCAGATTCTTTCTGTAACAAATAAACTAATCAGGACTGGTTGCATTGTCTCCCTCTGTGGACTGGAAAGACCTAAAATTCTAGCTTAGATGTAGCTCATAGACTCATTCTCTATGTCACTTGAGTTTTTGATCTTAGGCATTCTAACTAGTGTAAGACTCTAGCTGAGACTGTGACAAGAAGACTGAAGTGACCACTTCCTAGCCAGGCAGCACTAGTGGAAGGAGGGTAACAACAGACAGACAAAACCTGTGATCCAAAAATTACCCTGCCTACAAGAAGTTCAGGGTTAAAAGTTGAACAAAGATGAGAGGAAAGTCCAACCAATAATTGGCCTAACCTGAGACCTACCCCTTGGTAGAGACTCAGCTCCTGACACTAATATTGATACTCTGCTTTGCTTTCAAACAGGAGCCTAATTTGACTGTTTTCCAGGAGGCTCTAGCCAGCAATGGATCTAAAAAGATGCTAGGACTTGCAGCCAAGCATGGGGCAGAGTCCAGGGATTCTGTGGAAGTTTGTGTGGAAAGATGGAAGGACCTAGAGGGGACAGGAACCTCACAAGAAGACCAACAGAGACAAATAACCCAGTCTCATGGGTACTTGCAGAAACTGAGACATCAATAAGGAACATTCATGGTCTGGATCTAGATCTGCTGCAAACATGCAGCCAATGGGTGGTTTGATCTTCATAAAGGGCAACCGGTAAGTGGAGGGGTGGGGAAGGGAGCTGTTTCTAACATGGACTCTATTGTCTGCTTTGGATCACTTCCACCTAGCAGGGCTGCCTTGCCTTGTGTCTGGGAATGAGGATATATTCAGTCCTGATGTGACATGATGTGCTGGTGAAGGTTGATAAGAAGGCCACAGAGGAAGACAATGCAGCCACTCCTGATGAGACCTAACAGACTAGGATCAGAAGGAAGAAAAGAAACCTTCCCCTACCAGTGGACTTGGGGAGGGGATTCTATGGAAAAGGGGGAGGAAGGAAGGGATTGGGAGGGGAAGAGGGAGGGAACTAGAGGGGGGATACAAAGTAAATAAAGTATAATTTTTTTAAAAAAGTCAGTGTTCAAGAACATCATAAAAATCTGTCTAACTATGCATGTTGTGAGTTTGGGGTTGGAAAGGAATATCTGTTAAAAACATAGCCATGTGTAACTTAAAAAAAAAGAAGGGAGGGGGCTCTCTTTTTCTAGAGGGAAGAGGAAAGGAGAAAGAAAAAGGGAGAAGGGGAAAGGGATAGGAAGAGAGGAAGGACAAGATACTCTTGGGATGTAAAGAAAATCAACCGAAATTTAAAAAAGAAAAAAAGTAGGTGGTCAAAATTCCTTTAAGACATTGAAGAAAGAGATTGAAGAAGATTTTAAAAACATGCAAAGATCATCTTTGCATTCATATGGTAAAACTGTAAGTCCTGTCAAATAAAATCTACTCAATATAATCTTCATAAAAATTTCAACAAAATTCTTCACAGAACTTATAAAAACAATTTTCAGGTTCATATGGGCACACATACAGAATATTGTATAGCTTAAACTATCTAGAATAATAAAAGAATTTCATGGATTATCATTATCATCAGCCTTAAATTTCACCATAAAACTATAATAATAAAAACTACATGGTTGTCACAAAACATAAGTGGAATTTAATAGCATTAAAAAAACTGAGATGTAAGTCCACACACTTATGGACACTCAATATTGGTACAGAGTCCAGAAACACTGGTAAAAAAAACAGAATCTTCAAGAAATGGTGCTAGTCAGCCTGAATGTCTATATGTAGAAGAATGCAAATAAATATATACTTATCACCCTGAACAAAACTCAATTCCAAACGGAACAAACACCTCAACATAAAACAAGATACAGTGAACCTTATAAAAAAGAAAGTGAAGGGTAGTGTTGAATTCTTTGGTGCATGAAAGACTTTCTGAATAGCGCACTAAGAGTTCAGGCACTAAGATCAATGGGACTATAGGGAACTGAAATGTTTTTGTACACCAAAGAACACCATCATTTGGATAAAACAGATGGCTAAGGAATGAGAAAAGTTTTCAAAAAAAATTTTATATTTTTTTACCAACTATACATCAGGCTAATATAGAAAATATTTAAAAAATATAAAAACTTGACATCAAGAATTAAAAAATGGTGAAAGTATCAGAACATAGAATTCTCAAAAGAGGAGTCTCAAATAGCTGAGAAACAAAGAAACATTCAGTAACCTTAGTCATTAGGAGAACACAGGTCAACACTGCTTTGAGATTTCGTCTTACACCCATCAATAATGGCCAATATCTATAAAATATATCATAACTGATGCTGTCTAGGGTGTGGAGCTAGAGAAACACTCATCCATTGCTGTTGGAAGTGCAAATTTGTACACCCATTAAGACAATCTGTTTGATAATAGCACAGAATAGAGTCAATTTACCTGAAGATCAAGCTATGCTACTCTTATGCGTAAGCCCAAAGGATGATTTTCTATTACAGAGCTACTTTCTCAACCATATTTATAGCTGCTCTATTCATAATAGCTAGAAATTGAAAACAACCTAGATTTCTGTCAGTGGTAGATGGATAAAGAGAATGTGTTCCATTTATACACTGAAACATTACTAAGTCATTACAAAAATTGCAGGTAAATGCATGGGGCTAGAAACATATTATCAGTAGTGAGGTAATTCAAACACAGAAAGACAGATATGGTATGTATTCACTTACATATGGATGTTAGCTGTTAAGTCTTTGACAAGCAGGCTACAATTAATATAAAGACAGAAGTTATGTTATAAAGAGCTAGGGGAAAGAGATGAATCTCCTGAAGCAGGGGAAACAGAATAGATAGTTATGGATGAACTGTGTGTGTGTGGGGGGGGGTGAGTTGGGATGGAGGATCAAATGGAGAGGAGGAGGGAAGAGTACCAAAAGAAGTGGAATAAAGAAAAGAAAAGCTATAACTAAGGGCTATTAGAAGGATGATTAGGGAACCTAAACAATAGAAGCATCCTAACATACATAGTGGAAGTTGGTCTAAATAAAACTGACAAATAACAGGGGAGAAAGAGACCCAAGTGCACATTTTTTGTCATCAAATGAAGTTTTGAGTACCTGGGATGGGTTTTATCTAATCGAGTCATTGGCCAAAGCATCTTAGAAAAACACTAAAACAACCTGTGCTATTGTTAAGGCCATTGGCTGCTCTCCACAAACTGATGGTAAGGCCTTATTGCTGAAAACAATGCCTACACAACTCACTGAACAAGGTGTGGTCTAGCTGGTGCCTACCTAAAGCCTTCACCACTTATGCTAGTGTTCATGGTCCTGGAAGGTACTCTGCAAAGGAGAAAGGTAAATACCAACCCAACCGCAAACTCTCTGATTTACAATGATGACCAGCCTCGAAGATGGACTAATAGACTAAGTGGAAGAAACTTTGTGAGAATAACCAACCAAAACATAAGCTCTTTCTATGCTACAAAGTCATTTCTCTATTCCATGAATATGTCACACTTTCGGATTATTAGAGATGTCCATTTATGTGGATATGTATATAAGCAGCATATGCTAGGAGAAACATGTTCCTAATTTAAAAAAAATCACAAAAGTTATCATGTGTGTGCTTACCATACAGAAGGACTTTGGTACTATGTTAAGAGCATTTCCCATGGGTCTCTAACTTATCTGATGGCGTTTATTAAAAAAAAAAATCCTTATTCCTGTATAATCATTGCTTTTTGTTATTACATGTAGTATGATTTGAGAAAATGTGTTAATATACTTCCAGCTTCCCTTTCTGTTAATGGTTGCCTTTTCTATTTAATGTATTCTGTGCTGTCTTATAAGTTTTACCATTATAATATTCTGAATCTGTGGATAGTGTCATTGGAATTTTGTTAACTATGAATATTATTTTCAGTAAAATAGTCATTCACAAAAAATAATTCTTTAAAAAAAATCCTTGAAAAAGTAAAGAAGATTGAAAGCTTTATCACGAGCTGGAAGTATAGTTCATCACCTATATAAACACTCAGCATTAGTAACGCACTGAGTTGAAATCCAACCCCAATAAGAAAACAGAAGAAATACAACACAGCCTAGTAACTAGGTGAATAAGCTTTATATGAGAAACATTATGTCCTGACTCTATACCATGGCTGATTGTAAATTAATGTTGAGTAAGAACACTATGTAACTTTTAGGTCTCAATACCCTTGTAATAATCTTTGTGGTGTATTTTTTAATGTCACATTTATGAAATGTAAAATGTCCAAATTTTAAATTTTTTAAAATTCACCTCATTTTATTGACATATTCACTGCATTCAAAATTACAATATCATTAATTAAAATCTCGATTCAGTGAGAAGACTGGACCATGGAAAACATACCTTTCCTCCATTGGTCTTGCTCTAATAAGTGAGAAAAGGCTTTTACACTTATATGTTATTTTCACCTCCGCGCTTTTAGCAACTTTGGAAAGAACAAAATCAGTGCTGGCAATTGAGATTCTGATGTAAAGTGTGTGAGTTACTGTTTTGAGATTGACCTAAATAAAGTTTTAAGTTCAGGTTTAAAAATCACAGTTTCTATTTTTCTCAGGGGTGGAGTTAGATGTTCTATTTCTACACTTTTTGTAATTTTTGTGACAAATATTTTCATATAGTCAACTTTCATTTATATATTCAACTTTAATTCAAAACTAAAAATAAAAAGAACATTTTTTATACTATCTGAAACAAGAAAAGCAAATAAAATTACTTTCATTTACATTGAATTTCGTACAATGAATATGTGTATATGTATATACATAAATAATTTAAACTATGTTAAACCACATGATCTAACAATGTTCTTCTCAAGAACAAACAAATAAACAACTTCCCCCCCCCCAAAAAAAAAAACAAATACCTAGTACCAGGCATGAGAAAACCCCTTCAAGTTAATTTCCGGATTATGCAATGGACTTCCAAAATCATATATTGGCTATTGCTGTTGCCTCTCAGGGGTCAACCATAAGTCACTATTGCTGTGATACCATACACTTTGGGCACAGGACTTGGAAGGCTTTAGCTGGATCTGACCTGAAAGCCTTTTTCCTAAGCTCTTTCACAGCCCCAGGAGGTGTTAGAAAAGCTGGCTAGTGCTGGAAAAAGCCACTGGTCCTATCCAGTTGAAAAGCCTATAAACCACAATCAGATGGTAACATATTCCTTAGTGTGCAATAATGATACTCATGTTTGGTGGTAACAAACAGTTGTCTGATTGGACTTAGAGCATACTCCACAGGAGAGACAGAGAAAAAAAAAAAAAAGGCCTGTACTAGAAACCTAATCACTGCCAGGGGTTCATGGTGTCGCAATTCTTAGAAGAGAACCTGCTATTGCTACTTCACTAGGCTAGCATAATTTCTAATTACATTCTACTTAATTATCCTTTGCCACAGCTAAGTGTAGCTTCAAATCTTCACCAAAGCTTTTCTTTGCAACAGAGGACACTACAGAAAACCATAACTACTCAAAAGTGCAGAGAACTTCTGAGTGTGGGAGCTGAGCTACAATTGATACATCTACAAAACAATTCCTATACTTAAGGCTCAGAGGACATAAGTAAAGAGAGGCTAAAATATTGTAAGAGCTGGAGAACTAGAAATTCTGCTGCGACACTGTGTCTGTTAGAAATGACAATGACGCTTCACCCATTGCCTCAGTTTGGGTTTTATTGTTGCGAAGACACTGCTGCCATGGTAGCTTGTATGGAACTTTATGGGAATATTTTTCTTGTTTTAATGCCATATGTGGGATATGAGGCTGCTTCAGATTGTCCACAGCAGATGTTTCTGCTTTGCCTCCTACTCTGTCAGGGGCATGTTTTTGCCAGCTTCAGATAGTTTCTGCAAACGTATGGCATTTGGAATTTTGGGGGCTCTTCAGAGATACATCAATGCTAGAGCCCTGAGAGGGCCTGCAGCAGTTGCTGCTGCTCCTCCTCCTGCTGTTACTGCTGCTGCTGGTGGTTTCTGGTTGCTTTTGTTGGGGTTGGTTGCTGTTTGTCACATGCTCATGTCCAAAGAGACAAGTAGAAGAAATTGGATATTCTGATGGCAAAGAGCTAACTCACCCCAAGTAATTCAATGTCCCTAATCAGCATCCCCCTTTCCTCTCTAACCTCCTTTCTCTCCTACTTGTTATCTGGAGGTAGGAAGGGCAGAGAAGTGTGGTAGAAAAAGAAACCCACAAAGTAGCAAATGCCTGACTACATCAGCTCTTATAAATGAAAACATTTAATTGAAACTGGCTTACAGTTTAGATGTTTAGTCCATTATCATCATGATGGAAAGCAAGGTGGCATACAGAAAAACATGGAGCTAGAGCAGTAGTTGAGAGTTCCACATCTACATCCTGAGGCAGCAGGAAGTGACTGTGAACTACTAGGATTGGCTTGAGCTTCTGAGACCTCAAAGCCCATCCTCAGTGAGACACTTCCACCAACAAAGCCACAAATGCTGCAACAAGGCCATACCTTCTACTAGTGCCATTCCCCATGAGCCAATGGGGGCCATTTTTTTTCAAAGTACCATACCTATGATGCTTCAACATATGACTAGCTAAAAACAACCCGAACAAAGCAAATATCAATAGGTCTAAGAACATAGGAAAGAAAACATCTTGGAACTTCACCGGTAGACCAAGAACTACAGGTAACCAAGGAATGTTATCAGCTGAGAAATAGTCATCCATAGGAAGGAGCCTCCTAAATGCTTATCCAGTACCAAGATGTCAGCTCTGAAATGATATATGCTAAATGGATTCAGCAACTCAGCAGGTTTCGTTTATCCAAGAGATAAAATGGAGGGCATCAGACAAATTAGAGGGAGGAAAGGTAATGGGGTAAATGATGTACTTGTAATATTGCTACTATGCATTCAAGTTATAATACTTGGGATTAAAATAACTAAGAACAAAATATTAATACATTAATTTTCTTATCTCTAGGTACAATGAAAATAATATAGTAGATTATACCATTCATTAAATAAAATATTTATTTTTTATTAATAATACATTAATAACTGTATAACCTATAAGTTATTGATTTAACAAAGTACCATAAAAACAGTGTCTTAAATTAACACAGTGATTATGCCACTGATCTATAAGTTAAAATCCAGATCTGACTAACTGTGGTAATTCACAGTCTTACTGGTTATGTTTCTTTCTATAGGTACTATACATGCATTCCTTTCTGTAAGATACTCCAGTCTCTAAACACTATTCACACTACTTAGCTCATGTCCTGTTCTTCAATCTTGAATCTTCACTTTTCAGAGTCAACAACTGTGAGTTTTTCTGTGTTTTTCCTCTACATGCTTTCAACTGAAGGAGAAAAACCACATGGTCATCTCCTTAGATGCTGAAAAGGCATGTGACAAAATCCAACATCCATTCATGTTTAAAGTATTGGAGAGATCAGGGATACAAGGCACATACCTGAACATAGTAAAGGTGATATACAGCAAGCCTATAGCCAACATCAAACTCAATGGAGAGAAACGTAAATCAATCCCACTGAAATAACAGACAAGGCAAGGCTGTCCACTCTCTTCATATCTCTTCAACATTGTTCTTGAAGTCCTAGCTAGAGCAATAAGACAATTGAAGGCGATTAAGGAGATACAAACTGGAAAGAAAGAAGTCAAAGTATCACTGTTTGCAGATGATATGATAGTATACCTGAGTGACCCAAAAAATTCTACTAGGGAACTCCTACAGCTAATTAATACCTTCAGCAAAGTGGCTGGATACAAAATTAACTAAAAAAAATCAGTAGCCTTTCTGTATACAAAAGACAAAAGGGCAGAGAAAGAAATTAGGGAAACAACACCCTTCATAATAGCCACAAAGGACATAAAGTATCTTGTTGTGAACCTAACCAAGCAAGTCAAAGACTTGTATGAAAAAATTTCCAGGCTCTGAAGAAAGAATTAGAAGAAGATATCAGAAGATGAAAAGATCTCCCATGTTCATGGCTTGGCAAGATTAATATAGTAAAAATGGCCATCTTACCAAAAGCAACCTACAGATTCAATGCAATTCCCATCAAATTACCAACACAATTCTTTACAGACCTTGAAAGAAAAATTCTCACCTTCATATGGAACAACAAGAAACCCAGAAATGCTAAAACAATTCTCTACAGTAAAAGATCTTCTGGAGGATATCTCCATCCCTGTTCTCAAGCTGTACTATAGAGCAACAATACTAAAAACTGCGTGGTACTGGCATAGAAACAGACCGGTGGATCAATGGAATTGAATAGAAGACCCTGACATAAATCCACACACTTATGGACACCTGATTTTTGACAAAGATGCCAAATCCATTCAATGGAAAAAAAAAGATAGCATCTCCAACAAGTGGTACTGGTCTAACTGGAAGTCTACATGTAGAAAAATGCAAATAGATCCATACTTATCACCCTGCACAAAACTAAAGTCCAAGTGGATCAAAGACCTCAACATAAACCCAGACACACTGAACCACTTAGAAGAAAAAGTGGAGAATACCCTTGAACTCATTGGCACAGGAGACAACTTCCTGAAAAGAACACCAACAGCACAGGCTCTAAGAGAAACAATCAATAAATGGGACCTCAGGAAACTGAAAACTTCTGTAAAGCAAAGGACATTGTCCTCAGAACAAAACGATAGCCTGTAAATTGGGAAAGGATCTTCACCAACCCTATATCTGACAGAGGGCTAATATCCAGTATATATAAAAAATTCAAGAAGTTAAACAGAAAAAATTCAAGTAATCCAATAAAAAAATGGGGTACGGAGCTAAACAGAGAATTCTCTGTAGAGGAATATCGAATGGCAGAGAAACACTTAAAGAAATGCTCAGCCTCATTAGCCATCAGGGAAATGCAAATCAAAACAACACTAAGATTTCACCTTACACCCATCAGAATGGCTAAGATGAAAAACTGAAGAGACAACACATGCTGAAGATATTGTGGAGAAAGGGAAACCCTTCTCCACTGCTGGTGGGAATGTAAACTTGTACAACCACTCTGGAAAGCAATCTGGTGCTTTCTCAGACAACTAGGAATAGCGCTTCCTCAAGATCCAGCTATACCACTCCTAGGCATATATCCAAAAGATTCTCAAGTACACAATAAGGACATTTGCTCAACCATGCTTGTAGCAGCCTTATTTGTAATAGCCAGAAGCTGGAAACAGATGCCCCTCAACTGAAGAATGGATGCACAAATTTTGGTATATCTACACAATGTAATATTACTCAGCAATGAAAAACAAGGAAATCATGAAATTTGCAGGTAAATGGTGGGATCTGGAAAAGACCATCCTGAGTGAGCTATCCCAGAAGCAGAAAGATGCACATGGTATATGCTTTCTCATATAGACATATAATATGGGATAAACCTACTAAAATCTATACATCTGAAGAAACTAATCAAGAGGGAGGACTCTTGCTAAAATGCCAAATTCCTAACCAGAAAGGCAAAGAGACTGGACATTAGAAGAAGGAGAAAAAAGGGAACAAGTCAGGAGTCTGACACAGAGGATCTCTGAAAAGCTCTGCCCTGCAGACTATCAATGTAGATGCTGAGACTTATGGGAAACCTTTGGGCAGAGTGCAGGGAATCTTAGGAAAGAAGTGGGAAACAGTAAGATCTGGAGAGGACAGGCACTCCACAAGGAGAGCAACAGAACCAAAAAATCTGAGCACAGGGGTCTTCCCTGAGACTGATATTCCAACCAAGGACTATGCATGGAGATAACCTAAGACCCCTGCACAGATGTAGTCCATGGCAGTTCAGTATCCAAGTGGGTTCCATTGTAATAGGAACAGGGACTATCTCTGACATGAACTGATTGGCCTGTTCTTTAATTACCTCCCCCTGAGGGGGAAGCAGCATTACTAGGCCACAGAAGAAGACAATGCAGCCACTCCTGATGAGACCTAATTGACTAGTATTAGAAGGAAGGAAAAGAAGTCCTCCCCTATCAGTGGACTTGGGGAAGGGCATGTATGCAGAGGGTGAAGGAAGGGAGGGATTGGGATGGGAGGAGGGAGAGAACCTCAGGGATGGATACAAAGTGTAATAAAACGTAATTAATAAATTAAAAAAAATAAAGAAAAAGTTTCCCATCTGAAGAAAAAGCCCCCCCCCAAAGGAATTTCTGATCTTAGGTTATTTTCTTTATCTTTACTTATTGTTTATTTTTATATTAATTACATTTTATTCGCTTTGCATTCCACCTGTAGCCTCCTCCATCATTTGCTCCAAACCACCCCCTCCCTCCACTCCTCCCTTGCCCCTCTAAAGTCCACTGATGGGGGAGGTTCTCCTCCCTTTCCATCTGACCCTAGCCTTTCAGGTCTCATCACAACTGGCTGCACTGTCTTCCTCTGTGGCCTGGTAAGGCTGCTCCCCTGTCAGAGGGAGGTGATCAAAGAGCCAGTCACTGAGTTCATGTCAGAGACACTCCCTGTTCCTCTTAATAGTGAATCTACTTGGAGACTGAGCTGCCATGTGCTACATTAGATTATTTTCATGAAGCAAAGTAACAGTTCTCAGTATTTCTATCTGTTGTTGTCATCCTCTTTTCCTCTTTTTTCCCACACATTCAACCACAGATATACTAGTAACAAAATATTCTTTGATGGGACAAGGAAGAATGAGTATAGAATTAGTGACTAGATTGCAAATGAGCCTCAATATTATCACAAAGATCTCTATATCACTTCATTTTTAAATTAATTTTATCAATAGCTATGGCATTTAAATAATAGATATTTCATAGTATATTTGCTTCATCTGAGAAGGAATACTTAAAGTACATATGAAGTTTTATAGTGTCTTTATTAGCAAAGTATGAATTTAAATTTAGGCCATGGTCTGAAACTGACAAGAATGTACTTTGGGTAATGGAAGCATCATGTTGATAGGGTAATTTATTTTGAATTATCAATTATCATTAAATTAGTCTAAGCTAATTGCGTGACCTAATAATCTGTTTCATCAAGACTAGGGCAATTATAGATGCAGTGCTATCCTAATATGAGCACACACAAGCAATGAGCCCTTTAAATCTGGAAAACTGGGGTTTGAAGAGCCCTTGCCATTCTCTGAGAATATGCCAAAAACCCCACAAAAGTGCAGACAAATAAGTCTTACAAAATGCAGAAAGTATTTAATTTTTGCCTTAGTTGACATATCCATCTCCAAGAAGTCTCTAGTTTCTAGGATAGAGGGAGTATCCTAGCTCCATTTTCACCTCTAAGACCACAGCAAAGTAGAGGTTTTCTGTCTATCTACATTGTAGTGCTCTCCTGCGAATTCAGTGCCATATGTAGATGAAAACATTCAACTTTGTTTTATCCTAAATTTAGATGGATGCTTTTGTGTTCCCCATCTCAGAGATTCATCACAAACATCCCTGAATTCTCAACTATTTTCTTTATAATAGAATACTTTCTAACTTCTGATTATAATTTCTGACTATGATGTGTCCTGGGACACCATGACATTAACTCTCCACAAAGGCCACTTATATTAGCAGTAAGACATCCATCCACATTAAACAGTTCCTTGCTCTGCTACCTACTGAATAAGTCTTGACAAGTCTTTTCACAGCATGATGGCACAGTGATGGGAACCATCACAGAACATAAATATCTTGACATAAAGAAGTACTTGTAAAACAGCGATCTGTACCACATAACTTCTCCACATGAGGCTGGCTCAGTGCACGCTCTATGAACATCCTCATGCTTTGGCACTTTAATGAAAAGTTAACAACTGCTCTGGGTTTACCGGTCAGCTTACCTTAAATCACCAAAAGGCTAATTGTGAAGGAAATGGTTCAAAGCCAAAGTCAGAGTTGTAAAATGCTTTTCAGAAAAGAATTTGTAATAAATAAATAAATGATAAAAAAAAAACAAAAACAGGGTGTTCAGATATTTAAATTGTTCAAGGAAAGATAACATAACCTAATATATATCTAACCAAACAGTCATTTTAATTTTAAAGCCACCAAAGAAATCAAAACATTAAGAACTGCAGAAACATTATATAAGTATAAAGTTATTAAAGAGAAATCTCATATATGAAGAATCCTACACTGTGTCAAAAGAAGAGATACTGCTTATCTGTTAAAATCATTTTGATATATACAAAGATTCCTTTTTACATTTGTAAATTTGAGAAGCATTTTTAATCATGTATAAGAATGTTTTGAAAGTCTATGTTCTTGAGGAAGGTATGCAATTTACCCTTGTTCATTCAAATGCTGATTTCTCTACCCCACTATGTGCTTTCAATCTGGACATTGCATTATGATGCTTATTCTAAGCATCATCTGTCTTAAGTCTGGGTAAACATGCCACCAGCTGTTCTCTGTATTTTCAGTTAAACAATCAGCTGTGTAATGGAGAGAATAGTGTGGAACAGGCTGGTCCAGAGGGGAGGAGAAGGAAGCCAGTTGAGGGAGTAGGAGAGTGGAGATCATCAGGACAGGACTTGGAATCATGAAGAGGGATGAACTGAACCTACAATATGACTAACAGCAAGTATAAAGTGGGAGATCTGACTGGGAGGAAGCTCAGAGGGCTTGGAAGTTGAGGATGGAGTAACCATTGCCCAGTATTGTGCTCTAGATTAGTTAAATACATCCTAGTTTCTCTGTGGTGATTTGGGTATACAGCTGGTTTAGGAATAACCACTGTTTAACTAAAAGATAAATCAATATTAAATATTAATAATCAACAACACACAGCATTCAGCAGGTTTCTTATTTTAATTTATTTTATTAATTACAATTTATTCACTTTGTATTCAAGCTATAGTCCCCTGCCTTTTCCCCTCCCAATCCTACCCTCTTTCCTTTATCTCCTCCCATACCTCTCCCAGTGCACTGATAAGGGAGGTCCTCCTCCCCTTCCATGTCACCCTAGTCTATCAGATCTTGTTGTGCCAGATACGAGAGACCCCAAAAGACCACTAGGAGTCAAGTCCGTTGCAAATCACACGAGGATCTTCATTCAAGCTTAAGCTCAGGCCACCAATCTTTCCTGATGCAGCAGGTTAGAAAGTGAGGCCCCGAATCTCAGAGAGGCAAGGATTTTAAAGGGAAGAACAGTGAGCAGGGAATTCCAAGCCTTGCAATTACAGGGAAGGGAAAGTTTTGGGTGAGGGTGTTCCTTAGGCAAATTGTTCCAAGACACCTGGCCAACCTGACAAATATCTAAGACATCTGTATGACAGCCAATTGGGTGGAGTGGAGGACCCACTAACACATTCTGTGGCATTTAGAGCACCTGACACCAAGGACCCATCATTAACACATCTTGTGGCATTTATGACACCTGACACAAAGGACCCATCATTAACACATTTTGTAGCATTTATGACAACCTGCAGGGTGGAGGGCTATGTGGCCCTTCTTGGAACCCAAAGGTGGGGGTCAAGTCACTCCAAGGTCAGTGAATTTAAGAGAGAGTCTGAGAAACAAAATGGAATCACCCCTGCCACCCTCAGTTTCTTCAATCTCATCAGGACTGGCTGTATTGTCTTCCTTGGTAGCTTTGTAAAGCTGTTCCCCCCTCAGGAGGTGGTGATCAAAGAGCCAGCCACTGAATTCAAGTCACAGATGGCCTCTGTTCCCCTCACTAGGGACCCCACTTGAAGATTGAGTTGCCATGGGCTACATCTGTGCAGGGGTCCTAGGTTATCTCCATGCATGGTCTTTGGTTGAAGTGTCTGTCTCAGAAAAAAACCCTGGGCCCAGATTATTTGGTTCTCTTGCTCTCCTTGTGGAGTTCCTCTCTCTACCGGGCCTTTTATCTCTCCTTTCTTTCATAATATTCCCTACACTCTATCCAAAGGCTGGCTATGAATCTCAGCTTCTGCTTTGATACCCTGCTGTGTAGAGTTTTTCAGAAGCCCTCTGTGGTAAGCTCCTGCCTTGTTCCCTGTTTTCTCCCTCTTCTGATGTCCCTCCCATTCACCTTTCTAGAATAGGATTGATCATTTTACCCAGAGTCCTTCTTCTTGCTTAGCTTCTTTAGGTGTACAGATTTTAGTATGATTATCCTATATTATTTATCTAATATATGCTTATAAGTAAGTATATACCATGTGTGTCTTTTTGCTTCTGGCATATCTCACTCAGAATGATCTTTTCTAGTTTCCACAATTTGCCTGCACATTTCATGATTTCCTTGTTTTTAATTGCTGAGTAGTGTTCCATTGTATAAATGTACCACAATTTCTGTGTCCATTCCTCAGTTGAGGGACATGTAGATTGTTTCTAGCTTCTGGTTATTATGAATAAGGCTTCTATGAGCATGGTTGAGCAAATGTCCTTGTTGTATACTTGAGCATATTTTGGATATATGCCTAGGAGTCGTATAGATGTATAGATGGATTTTCAGGTAGCACCAGATCGATTTCCAAAGCGGTTGTAAAAGTTTACATTACTACCAGCAATGGAAGAGTATTCCTCTTTCTCCACATCCTCTCCACTTGTCTCTTGAATTTTTGGTCTTAGCCATTCTGATAAGTGTAAGATGGAATGTCAGAGTTGTTTGGATTTGCATTTTCCTCATGACTTAGAATGTTGAGTATTTCTTTAAGTATTTTCTCTGCCATTCTATATTCCTCTGTTGAGAATTCTCTCCTTAGCTCTATACAATATAATATATAGTACTATATATTCATTACATATCTGTCCTATTCAGTCTGTATGAAGTTTCTTATATGTATATTTTGAGAGATGACTTTTTGACACTGGATAACTAGTTGGTGTATAGTCATAGAAAAGCCTAGGGATCCTCAACCATACAGGAAAAAAAAAAAAAAAAAAGAAAACCTATAAGCAACTGAGGAAAACTGGAAGCAGAATATCACTCTACTTCTTAAACTATGGTTGTGAGCACATATGGAGTCATTTATTTAATCAGAGGAGTTGTGAAAATTTTGAAAATGCTGAAATGTTTCTGAGTATCAGCTTCCAAAGTTTAATTCAAAATCACACGTGGGGAGAGTCTTCCATATTTCAAAGAACACTTAACACATCACATTGTGGGAGTTCATGGTGGACTTGAATATGCACTTGTACCACTGGGCTGCCATTGAGCCCCACGGACTAGGTACTGTTAGCTGCGCCATCATGGCCTAGATTCTGAACATTTGTACCTTATGAACTGCAGGGTTATGTGTTTGTTTTTCTGACTCTAATATACTTTTCTTTTTATCGATTTGTTTGTTGACACTTTCAAATATGTATAATATGCATTCTTATTATTGTCACTCCTTCTCCATTCATCTTTCCATCCCTTAAACCTCTGTTCTTCCCTCAGTTTCTTCCAAACATGCAAAACCTCCACTCTTGTTTTTTAGACCTATTGTTGTTAATGGAATTATCTCTGTGAAGTGAGCTTAGAATTATACATTGTAAGCTAGTAAGCAAGTAAGTGGTATTTAACTGATGGGAATGGCTAACTCTCCCATAAAAATCTCCAGTATGCAATAGTTCAGCAGAGAATTGGAGTAACATTGTCCCCTCCCAATTCATAATTAACTAATGATAGGCCCAGGCTCCTGCACTATGGAAGGAGGTGAAACTATGAACTCAGGACTGTGCAGTCACTGCCATGTTCACATGGGAGAGTTTAGCATTTCACAGTCTTTCATGTTATCTTCCCACTTTTATGTTCCTTCTAACTCATCTTCTATGATGATCGATGAGCCTGAGAGGTGGTGGTGTAAACGCAGGAATTAAGACTGAGGCATGCAAGGGTGGTTCAACATAAGGAAATCCATCAATGTAATCCACCACATAAACAAACTGAAGGAGAAAAACCACATGATCATCTCCTTAGATGCTGAAAAAGCATTTGACAAAGTCCAACACCCATTCATGTTTAAAGTCTTGGAGAGATCAGGGATACAAGGCACATACCTAAATATAGTAAAGGCAATATACAGCAAGCCTATAGCCAACATCAAACTCAATGGAGAGAAACTTACATCAGTTCCACTGAAATCAGGGACAAGACAAGGCTGCCCACTCTCTCCATATCTCTTCAACATAGTACCCTAGCTAAAGCAAAAGGACAACTAAAGGACATCAAAGGGATACAAATTGGAAAGGAAGAGGTCAAAGTGTCACTATTCACAGATGATATGATAGTATACATGAGCAACACCCAAAATTCAACCAGAGAACTCCCTCAGCTGATAAACACCTTCAGCAAAGTGGCAGGATACAAAATCAACTCAAAAACAGAATCAGAGGCTCTCCTGTGTACCAAAGACAAAAGGGTTGAGGAAGAAATCAGGGAAACAATACCTTTCACAATAGCCACTAATAACATAAAGTACCTTGAGGTGACTCTAACCAAGCAAGTGAAAGGCCTATTTGAAAAAAAACTTCAAGTCTCTGAAGAAAGAAATTGCAGAAGATAACAGAAGATGGAAAGATCTCCAGTGCCCATGGATTGGTAGGATTAACATTGTAAAAATAGCCATCCTGCCAAAAGCAATCTACAGATTCAATGCAGTTCCAAACAAAATTCCAACTCAGTTCTTTACAGACCTTGAAAGAAAGATTCTCAGCTTCATATGGAAAAACAAAAAACCCAGAATCTCTAAAATGATCCTGTACAACAACAGATCCTCTGGAGGGATCTCCATCCCCGATCTCAGGCTGTACTACAGAGCAATATTAATAAAAACTGCCTGGTATTGGCATAGAAACAGAAAGGAGGATCAATGGAACCGAATAGAAAACCCAGAAATAAACCCACATATTTATGAATACTTGATTTTTGATAAAGAAGCCGAAACCATTCAATGGAAAAAAGACAGCATCTTCAACAAATCGTGCTGGTCCAACTGGATGTCTACATGTAGAAAAATGAAAATAGAGCCATATTTATCGCATAAAAGTAAAGTCCAAGTGGATCAAACACCTCAACATAAAAGCAGATACTCTAAATCCGTTAGAAGAAAAAGTGGGAAACAGCCTAGAACTCATTGGCACAGGAGACAACTTCCTGAACAGAACACCAACAGCACAGGCTCTAAGAGCAACAATCAATAAATTTGACCTCATGAAACTGAAAAGCTTCTGTAAAGCAAAAGATGGTGTTGTCAGAGCAAAATGACAGTCTACAGACTGGGAAAGGATTTTCACCAACCCTATATCTGACAGAGGGCTGATATCCAGCATATAAAAGAACAAAAGAAGTTAAAAAGCAATAAATCAAGTAATCCAAATAAAAAAATGGGGTACAGAGCTAAACAGAGAATTCTCTGTAGAGGAATATTGAATGGCAGAGAAACACTTAAAGAGATGCTCAACATCCTTAGCCATCAGGGAGATGTAAATAAAAACGACCCTGAGATTTCACCTTACACCCATCAGAATGGCTAAGATGAATAACTCAAGTGAGAATACATACTGGAGAGGTTGTGGAGAAAGGGGAACCCTCCTCCATTGCTGGTACAACCACTTTGGAAATCAATCTGGCACTTTCTCAGACAATTAGGAACAGCCCTTCATCAAGATCCAGCTATACACTCCTAAGCATATACCCAAATTTTGCTCAAGTACACAACAAGGACATTTGCTCAACCATGTTTGTAGCAGCTTTATTTGTAATAGCCAGAACCTGAAAACAACTCAGATGTCTCTTAATGGAGGAATGGATACAGAAATTGTGATATTTTTACACAATGGAATACTACTCAACAATCAAAAACAAGGAAATCATGAAATTTTCAGGAAAATGGTGGGTTCTAGAAAATATCATTCTGAGTGAGGTATCCCAGAAGGAGAAAGACATACATGACATATACTCACTCATATAGTCCCATAAGATATGATAAACATATCATGAAATCTATATACCTAAATAAGATAAACAAGAAAGAGGACCTGGGGTAATATGATCAACCATTATTTAGAAAGACAAATGGCAGATGCATTGGACATAGAGAAAACAAGTAACAGGACAGGAGCCTACCGCAGAGGGCCCCTGAAAGACTCTACTTAGCAGTGTATCAAAGCAGATACTAAAACTCATAACCAAACCTCTGGCAGAGTACAGGGAATCATATGAAAGAAAGGGAGTTAGTATGCCGTGGAAAGAATAGGAGCTCCACAAGGACCAAATATATCTGGGCACAGGGTTCTTTTCTGAGACTGACACTCCACCAAGGACCATGTATGGATATAACCTAGAACCTCTGCTCAGATGAAGCCTGTGGTTGAAACTAATTGGTTTCCCATAGTAAGGGGAAATGGACTATTTCTGACAGGAACTCTATGGCAGGTTCTTTGACCTTCCCCCCCCCCAAGGGAGGAGAAGTTCTGCTAGGCCACAGAGGAGGACTTTGCAGCCAGTCCTGAAGATACCTGATAAAACAGGGTCAGAAGAAAGGGGAGGAGGTCCTCCCCAATCAGTGGACTTGGAAAGGCGCAGGGAGGAGATAAGGGAGGGAGGGAGAGTTTGGGAGGGAATGAGGGAGTGGGATACAGCTGGGATACAGAGTTAATAAAAATGTAACTAATAAAAAAATAAAAGAAAAATAAATATAATAAAAATAAAATAAATAAATAAAATAAAGGCAATCTACAATAAACACATAGCCAACGTCAACTGAAAAAAAAAAATAATAATAAGACTCAGCAGGAAGTTATTCTCAGCACCACAAGCAACTACACACCTCTGCACTCATTGCCAGTCATTTCAAACAGTGTTTGAAGAGATCTGAGAACTGAATTTTTCTGTGGATCTGAAAATAAACATTTAGAAGTTAGCATGGTACATGATAATTTGGCTAAGTTACCACACTGAGTTTACACCTAGGACCTATGAGCTCCTCTGGCATGGCATTTGGCTGGATTACAATGCCAAGTATTCCCTCTCTCTTTTGGATTTGGCTTCAAATCCAGAGGAACAAAACATATCATATTGTAATCTCAACTTCATAAAACCAGACATATCTTCATGAAAAGAGTCCTAGAGAGAGCTGATCTGGAGAGAACACATCTCAGCAGAGTAAAGGTTAAATATGATAGATTCATATTAAGCAGTATCCTAAATGAAGAAAAGTTCACAGCAGTCTGTAGGGGTCTGAAGGTGGTCTGAAACATCTGTCTTCTCTCTGAACTTTCTGGTCATAAACCATTACAAATGTGCTTCTAGGTGTAGAATCACTTCCTCTTTCTCTTTCCGTACAGAAAAGCATTTAATACTAACAGGAATAATAAAGGCTAAATTGGAAAAGTAATTATGAGATGGATAACAGAATTAATTGAATTATATATTGCCAAAAATTTAAACTAAAACAATTTCTCCTAGTACGTAAGAGAACATTTTTTGAGAGAAAAATTGATTAGTATTTTTAGACAATCATGGGTAGATTCCAAGCAAGGATTTATATTCTTGAAGAAGCCATTATTTTTGCCTTGGTTTAGTATGTGTAATTCTAAAAGAAAACTTCTTTTGTTTCTTGATTATATTTTCAAATATATTTCTAAAATGAGACTACAAGTCTACAGTAAAATTTTTTTCTCATAAATAGCTAACTTCTGCCTGAATAACACAAATGATGGGGGAATATTGGAAGCAGTGAAGGAAAGGGAACAGGAAGGGACCCTACCACAGATGTCCTCTGAAAGACTCCACCCAGCAGATACAGAGACTCACTGCCAAACGTTAGACAGATAGCAGGCATTATTGAAAGAATGGAGGGATAGAAAGACTACTCAGAGGGGTTAGGAGCTTCACAAGGAGACCAGCAATGCCAAAAAATCTAGGCTCATGGAGGCCTGCAGAGATTGATGCATCAACCAAGGGCCATGCATGTAAAGGATCTAGACCCCTGACTCTGATACTCTGACGTAGCCCATGGGCAGTCCAGTCTCCAAGTGGTTTTCCCAATAAAGGGAGCAGGGGTAGTCTCTGACATGAATTTAGTTGCCTGTTCTTACGTCATTTCCCATGGGGGGGGGGTTGTCATTACCAGATCACACAAGAAGACCAAGCAGTCCTGATGAGACTTGATAGGCTAGGGTCAGACAGTAGGGGAAGAGGACTCCCCCTTTTCAGTGGATTAGGGGAGGGGGATAGGGACAAAAGAGAGATGGAGTGTGGGGCCAGGAAGAGATGAAGGAGGGGCCTATAATTGAGATTCAAAGGAAATAGATTGTAATATATATATATATATTTAATTTATATATATATGTATATACATATATACTTTGAAATTTTAAATTTTATTTCATTTACATTCCAGCTGTAGGTTCTCCTACCTCTTCTTCTTCCAGCCTCTCTCCATTCCTCCTCCCTTTTCAGAAAAGGCCAGCCTTGATGGATATTTTTTTTCAATGCAGTTTATTCAGGAACCTTGAACAATCCTCGGACCCTGGGGAAAGCCAGCCCACTTTAAATAGCCTCTGGGTAGCCAACCTCAGCATGCCACGTGGGCAATGCAGATAGGTCCACATACATGGAAGCAAGCCAGATCCTCAGCCTTAGCCAAATGTGGAGTTGTTTGTGACAGAGAGCACTCACCATCGGGAAGGTGGAAGGCGGAAACCAGCTCCATCTTTCAGGCGCGGCGTTACGCAGCTCTCTACATTAACCAGCCATGGAATATCATGTTTCACTAAGAGGCAACTCTGCCTTTTAGACAAGAAGTTGGACATGGCCACCCAGTAGGAGAAAGGGTCCTAAAGGACAGCAACAGAGTCAGAGACAGCTCCTGCTCCCACTGCTACGAGTCTCACCACCAAGCTACACAACTGTGACATATATGTAAGAAGAGCCTAGGTCAGTTCCATGCAGGATCCCTGGTTGGTGGTTCATTCTCTGTGAGGGGCTAAGGTTGGTTAATTCTGTGGGTTTCGGTGGTGGAGTCTTTGACTCCCCTGACTCCTACAATCTTTTCTCCTTCTCTTCTGCAGGATTCCACAAGCTCTGCCTAAAGTTTGGGTGTGGATCTCTACATCTGTTTTCATCAGTTACTGGGTGAAATCTTTCTGAATACAATTGGTTTGGTCACCAATCTATGAATATAGCAGAATATTATAAAGAATGTTTTCACTGACTTTTCTTGTCTTTCATGTTTGGTTCTACCGTGGGTGTCTGGGCTATCCAGCCTTTGTTTTCTGGCCATCTGGGCAGTCACATGGTTGAGCTCCCTCTGTTGGCATCGTTCTCAAGCTAGATGTCATTGGTTGGGCACTCCCACAATTTATTTGACACTTTTACCTGAGCATATCTTGTTGGCAGAACCAATTGTATGTCGAAGATTTTATGGCTGGGTTTGTGTTCCAGTTCCTCCATTGGAAGTCTTGCCTGGTTACAGAAGATGGCTGGTTCAGGCTCTGAATCCAAAAAAAACTTTAAAGTTATTATAGTTCTTATTTATTTTCTAATAGTTTATTGAGTTAAAAATATAAAACCATTTTTTACTGGAATTATTTTTTTATTACATACCACAAACTGAAGTCTAGAAATTTTAAGTACCGTGTTTAATGTCAAAGAGTGACAGGGACAATGATTTGCATTTGAACTCCAGACCTTTCTTATATGTTGTCCTAACTGCTTCTCTATAAATATTTTTCAACTCTGAGTTCATATTATCTTACCAGGAAACATTCAAAATGCTAGTTTTGGGGTCCTAACTCTACATCTTATGAAAAAATGAATGTGGGTTAGTTATTAACAATTTTCTTTTTAAACATCCTTGGTTTTATAATTTGTGTTTTAGCTTGATTTATCTGTAGAGCTCAATGGCCTACAACATAGTCTATAGCACACAAAGTTTTGAAGACTTGAGTTAAGTAATAATTACTTCACTTTGTATTCCTAGAAGCTTGGAGTGTCTTTATTGACACCCAGTTCATAGTCTACAAGGTCAAATCTCTTGTCTTATATGCAACAATAAAGAAAAATCACTGACTGTATAAACCTTTATTGATGAAGACTATCCTATCCCAACATGCCTTTGTGGTAATTATTTTAGGCCTGCAATCCATTTGTACTTTTTTGTTACCTTATTTGGGACTACATTTTTGTCTTCTTTGGTCTCTTTTATCCCTAGCAATAGTTCCTGCTTCAGAAAGTTTTCATTAAAATATAATTTGCTTATATGTATTTACTAATTTTTTTATTATTTCTTTTATGACGTATTTCTCCTTCTTCACTAATAATTTTGGTACACGATTTAGAAGGTCAGTGTTGTGTTATGCTGATTGCCATATTTCTAAAAACTGAACAATAGTCTTGTCCATACAATCATTTTTATTTCATGAGATTAATAAAGTGCTCTCACTGTATATATGTTATATTCTTATAAGTTATGGGTCTACTAAAATATTTAAGCAATTAATCTAGTTTATTGGTATTTGTTTGTAATATCTCTAAGATCATCTTAACCAAAATTGTCCTTAAAGCATGCTTATGATATTGCCATTTAGAACTATGAATAAAATAACACCAAAGTAACAAAATAACCCCAAAGAGAGGTTGACTAGAAGCCTCAGGGATTAAGAGCATTAACTGCTCTTCCAGGGATGTGAATGGGATTCCCAGCATCCTCACGACTCATAAGCCAACTGTAATTCCAGTTTCAAAGGATCTGGTGTTCTTTTCTGGTCTCTGTAGGCACCAGAATTCACACAATGCACCAACACATATTTTGATAAAATATCATGAAACAACCTGAAAATAAACAGTAACCATAAAAAAGACCAAATAAAGCAACACAGTAGGAGTCATGCACTTTGTGCTGAAAACATGTGTCTTCCCAGTCATCTTCAATGCCTTATGCCTTGTAAAATTTTTCAATAAACCAAACATAAGAAGATAGAATAGTCTTGTAATTCATCTCTGTGTGTGTGTGTGTGTGTGTGAGAGAGAGAGAGAGAGAGAGAGAGAGACAGAGAGAGAGACAGAGTGTGTGTGTGTGTGTGTGTGTGTGTGTGTGTGTGTGTATAAGAGACAAAGAGGGAATAGAGGAAGGGAGAGGTAGAGATGTGGATATTTGAAAGTATGTATTTTGATATGGGTATGGGCACACACTGTGTGGGAGTGGTTATATATCTGGATATATGATTACTGAGCCCAAACGATTACATTGGGTGCCTTCTTTAACTGTTCTCTATCTTGTGTATGAAGGGACTTTCATTTGAACCCAAGCTTCCCATTTGTCTATTTCAATTGTGCTTTTCCTTCTGACCCTTCCCCCTTGGCTACTTAGTAGATCTTGTATTGCATATGATTTAATGCATAGTGAGAAATTACCCTAAAATTTTTTCCTTCTGTACTGATGTACTAGTCAAATGTTACATATTGTATGTGGCTCCTTGAATTATACAATGAAAGAGTTGCTCTCATTTTCTATAACTCCTGGCTTATATATTACTTACAACTTCCCACATTAAATTCTAAAGCATCTTAAAACTCAGAATCTTAACTTTCAGAAATTTTAGTTTCAGCATTATTTTTACACATACTATTCTTAAAATGTAAGTCCAACTCATTTGGCTACCTTTCACAAATCATTCACAGAAGTTAATTATAAGCTGATTTATTTTCATACGATCAAATATGTTTCTGATTAATGACAGCTGTAAAATATTTCACATTAAAATTACCTAACATACCAAGCATGTTCCTTGATTAACTCATTTACTTATATTGAAAAAACATCTCCTAAACAAGTTAGTGGTTAACTCTTCATATATAAAATTTATGTATTCATTTTATAAGTATGTGTTTATATGCATGTTTTCCTGCATAAGACTGTGAACCATGTTTGTAGGGGTGAGAAGAAGGTGTTTAATCTTCTGGAACTGTATTTACAGACTACTGTATGCTGAACTGTGGCTCCTAGAAACTGAACTAAAGGAATCTACAAGAGTAGTAAAGGCTCTTCACCTATGAGCCAGAGCCTCTCCCAAAATATAATATAATGTCATATACCACTATGGTTCAGTTCTCAGTCAATGAATTAAACAATGAATTTTAATCAACAATTGACTATTTGAAAACATAAGCAGCAATCAAAGATGATGGTGCTAGAAGGACACTGTTTCTGAGGAGCACAACAGCAGAATTCAAGTACAGTGACCAAGAGACTGAACTCTTGGGCCCTAAAACACCAGCAATTGTGATTCCCAGGTGAGAGGAAACCTCATGGTGTAGGAAGCAATCAGGACCATTCTCAGGTCACCCAGCTCAAACCCAAAAGAGTTCCCATGTCCCAGCAGGAGCTCAGTTGCCAGCCCAGAGCCACAGGCCTGTGTGTCCTAATCACCTTCCCAGGATAAACTGTGGGCACCAAAACACCAGAGACTGGGATTCCCAGTCAGGAGAAAACCCCAAAGAGAAGGAAGCAAATGGGGCTGACCTCAAGTCACCCAGTCTATCCCTGGAAAAGGACCTGGGGACCAGCGTGCACATAACTGCCAAACCAGAAACCTGCTGCACGCTTGACTCTCCTTCACAGACACAACTGCCGGCCCCAGGCACCAGAGACTGAGTTTCCCTGTCCCGAGAAAACCCCACAGTGAGGAAAACAGGAGGTCCGAGCTTAGAGCATTCAGCCAACACCCTCCCCAATTCCACCCTACCCCCCCCCCCCCGACACACACAAGGAAAAGTTCTCTGGAAAAGTTCCCGTGTCCCTGCAGGCACCCAGTCACCAGCATGGAACCGCCACCTTCCAGAGCCTACACACTCTACATGCCAACCCAGATGGAACTGTGGATGCAAAACACCACAGACTGGATCTCCCCATTGGGAGGTAACCCAGCTGTGTGTCGGGGGTGAGACATCTGGCCCTACCTGAGCTCCAGAAAAGTTTCTGGGTACCCTCAGGCTCCAGGCTCTAGACTCCTGCTGCACACTTGAGAGTTGTGCTCACCTGCCACTGAATACCGCTGGGTACTGGGGCACAGAGCTCCAACCTCAGACCTACAGAAGCTTGGGATCCCTGAGTTCAGCTCCCAGATATTGCTCCAAGGGGCAATCAGTTATCCCTAACTAAACTGAGCAAACTGCAGGGCACCCATGTTCTTAAAAATGGCAGTGCCTAGAAAACAGTTTAAGAACAACAGCAGCTCATTAAATTTAGAGCATGAAACCCAGAAGCAGGGCAGCTATCTCCAGAGGTTCTCTGGCTGGGAGGAGAGCCCCCTTCACTAACAAAGACCACAGTTACCACTCAGGTCTATACACCTGAGGTGAGTTGTGGCAATTCCTGAAAAACACCGGCCATTCAGTGACCATACAAAAAAAAAAAAAAGCTGAGAAAGCTTCCTTCAGGAAAAGTCATCTTCCTGCCAAGGGAATTCTCCCCACCCCAGGATACCCGCGAAGCACCAGAAACTAACAGCCAACACCTAAGATAGCCCAGTGGATAGAGGCCAGCATAAAACCTCAACCAACAAAAGACAGAGCAATATAGCCTCTCCAGAACCCAGTTATCCAGGGGCAAGCAGGCCTGGACACTCCAGCGTAAATGAAATTCAAGAAGATGACCTTACATCTATGCTTATGAAGAGGATAATAGAGGAAATAAATAAAATGTGCAAAGAATTAGAGGAAGATAAAGTCAAACAGATTATGCCCATCCATAAAGAAATATGGGAAGATGCAGCCAAACACTTTGTGGCCTTTAGAGAGTAAATTCTTAAATCACTGAAAGAAATAGAAGATTAAGAGTCAAGCTAGCAGTGTTTTGAAAGCAGATACAAAGACTCATAACCAAACATTCAGCAGAGTACAGGGAATCATATGAAAGAAAGGGAGTTAGTATGATGGGGAAAGGATAGGAGCTCCACAAGGACGAAATATATCTGGGCAGAGGGTCTTTTCTGAGACTGACATTCAACCAAGGACCATGTATGCATATAACCTAGAACCCCTGCTCAGATGTAGCCCATGGTAGTTCAGTAACCAATTGGTTTCCCATAGTAAGGGGAACAAGGACTATTTCTAACAGGAACTCAATGGCTGGCTCTTTGACCTCCCCACCCCCTAAGGGAGGAGCAGTCCTGTTAGGCCACAGAAGAGGACTTTGCAGCCAGTCCTGAAGATACCTGATAAAACAGGATCAGATGAATGGGGAGGAGGTCCCCCCCTATCAGTGGACTTGGAAAGGGCAGGGTGGAGATGAGGAAGGGAAGGTGGGATTGGGAGGGAATGAGGGAGTGGGATACAGCTGGGATACAGAGTTAATAAAATGTAACTGATAAGAAAAAATAAAATTTAAAAAAAAGAAATAAAAGAAACAGACAAACAAACAGCTGAAGGAGCTGAAGGTAAAACAAGAAAATACAGTCAGACAGGTGAAGGAAATCAACAAAACAGCTCAAGATCTGAAGATAGAATTGGAAAAATTAAAGAAGCACAAGTGGAGGAAATCATGGAGAGAAAGAAATTAGGGAAAAAGACAGGAAATAGAGGTAAGCATAACCATAGACTACAAGAGATGGAAGAAAGGATCTCAGGAAGATACCATGGAAGAAATTAAAATATCCATCAAAGAAAATGTTAAATCTAAAAAATTCCTGACACAGACCATCCAAAAAATCCAAGACAACATGACAAGACAAAACCAATGAATAATAGGAAGAGAGGAAAAAGGAGATTTCCTCCTCCAAGGCCCAGAAAATATTTCCAACAAATCATAAAGAAAATTTCCCCAACTTAAAGGAGAAGCTATTAGAATACAAAAGGCCTACAGAACACCTAATAAATTAGACCAGAATAGAAAATCCTCCTGCCACATAATAATCAAAACAATAAGTATACAGTACAACAACAACAACAACAAAAATACTAAAAGCTGCAAGGGGAAAAGGCCAAGTAACATGTAATGGCAAACCCATCAGAATCACACCTGACTTCTCAACAGAGACTATGAGGGTCTGGACAGATATCATGCAGAGAACAGAGATGTCAGCCCAGGCAACTATATCCAGAAAAACTCTCAGTCCTCATAGACGGAGAAAACAAGATATTCAACGACAAAAGCAAATTTAAACAATACCTACACACAAATTCACCATTACTAGAAGGAAAAAACACAACCCAGGAAAGCTAACTACATTTAGGAAAACACAGAAAATAATAATCTCACTACAACAAAACTAAAAGTAGCCAAGCACACAAATAGACTACCACAGTAGACATCAATATCAAAGGATCTAACAGCCACTGGTCATTAATCTCCCTCAACATCAATGAACTCAGCTTTCCAATAAAAAGATAAAGGCTAACAGAATGGATACATAAACAAGATCCAGTATTCTGTTGCATTCAAGAAACACACCTGAGTCACAAAGATAGACATTACCTGAGAGTAAAGGGCTGGAAGATGGTTTTCCAAGCAAATAGATCCAAGAAGCAAGCAGAAGTAGCTATTCTAATATCTAATAAAATAGATTTTCAAAGAAAATAATCGAAAGAGATGGGGAAGGTCATTTCATACTCATCAAAGGAAAATTCCACCAAGAAGATATCACAATTTTGAACATCTATGCCCCAAATACAAGAGCACCCACATTAGTAAAAGAAATATTAATGAAATTGAAACCACACATAGATTTCCACATATTAATAGTGGGAGACTTCAACACTCCACTCTCAACAAAGGTCAACAAAATATAAATTGAACAAAGAAACAATGACTTTGAGAGAGGTCATGGACCTAAAAAACATCTACAGAACCTTTGACCCAAATACAAAAGAATTTACCTTCTTCTTAGAACCTCATGGAACCTTCTCCAAAATAGACAATATAGTTGGTCAGAAAGCAAGCATCTACAGATACAAGAAGATTGAAGTAATCTCTTATAACCTATCTGACCACTATGGACTAAAGATGGACCTCAACAACAGAAATAGCAAAAAGCCTACACACACATGGACACTGAACAACTCGCTACTCAATGACAGCTCGGTCAGGGGAGAAGAAATAAAGAAAGAAATCAAAGACTTCCTAGAATTCAATGAAAATGAAGGCACAACATACAAAAACTTATAAAACACAATGAAAGCAGTGCTCAGAGGAAAATTCAAAGCACTAAGTGCCTTCAAGAAGAAATTTGAAACACCTCATACAAGCAACTTAAAGGCTCATCTGAAAGCCGTAGGGGGGGAAAAATAAAAGAAGAAGCAGACATACTCAAGAGGAGTAGACGGCTGGAAATAATCAAACTCAGGGTTGAAATCAATAAATTAGAAACAAATAAAACAATCCAAAGAATCAATGAAACCAAGAGTTGGTTCTTTGAGAAAATAAACAAGACAGACAAACAGCCAAACTAACTAAAAGGCTGAGAAACATCATCCAAAGCAGCAAAATCAGAGATGAAAAGGGGGACATAAAGGCAGACACTAAGAAAATCCAAACAATCATTAGGTCTTCCTTCAAAAGCCTATATGCCACAAAATTTGAAAATCTAAATGAAATGGATATTTTTTTTGATTGATTCTACTTGCCAAAGCTGAATCAAGAACAGGTAAATCAATTAAATAGTCCTATATCCTCAGAGCAAATAGATGCTGTCATCAAAAGTCTCCAATCCAAAAGAAGCTCAGGGCCAGATGGTTTCAAGGCAGAATTCTACCAGACTGTTGATGACTGCTTCAATTTCCTTGGGGGATAGAGGGCTATTCAATCTTTCTACCTGAGCTTGACTTAATTTTGGTAGATGGAATCTATCAAGAAAATTGTCCATTTCATTTAGATTTTCAAATTTTGTGTCATTATAGGCTTTTGAAGTCAGACCTAATGATTGTTTGGATTTCTTCAGTGTCTATAGTTATGTCCCCCTTTTCATTTCTGATTTTGTTGATTTGAATAGTTTCTCTCTGCCTTTTAGTTAGTTCGACTAAGGGTTTGTCTATCTTGTTGATTTTCTCAAAGAACCAGCTTTTGGTTTCATTGATTCTTTGAATAGTTTTATTTGTTTCTAATTGATTGATTTCAGCCTTAATTTTGATTATTTCTAGCTGTCTGTTTCTCTTGGGTATATCTGCTTCCTTTTTTTCAGTTAGGTCATTAAGTTGCTTGTATGAGATGTTTCAAATTTCTTCTTGAAGGCACTTAGTGCTATGAATGTTCCTCTGAGCACTGCTTTCATTGTGTACTATAAATTTTGGGTATGTTGTGTCTTCATTTTCATTGAATTCTAGGAAGTCTTTAATTTCTTTCTTTATTCCTTCCTTAACCCAGCTGTCATCGAGTAGCAAGTTGTTCAGTTTCCATGTGTGTGTAGGATTTATGTTATTTCCATTTCTGTTGAGGTCCAGCTTTAGTCCATAGTGATCAGATAGAATACAGGGAATTATTTCAATCTTCCTGTAGCTGTTGAGTCTTGCTTTGTGATCAAGTATATGGTCTATTCTGGAGAAGATTCCATGAGGTGCTGAAAAGAATGTCTACTCTTTTGAGTTTGGGTGAAAAGTTCTGTAGACATCTATTAGGTCCATTTGAATTAGGGCCTTTGTAAGTGCCTTTATTTCTTTTTTTGGCTTCTGTATAGATGATCTGTCCTTTGGTGAGACTGGGGTGTTGAAGTCTCCCACTATTAAAGTATTGGGATCAATGTGTGATTTAAGCTTTAATAATGTTTCCTTTACAAATGTAGGTGCTCTTGTATTTGGGGCATAGATGTTCAGAATTGTGATATTCTCTTGGTGGATTTTTCCTTTGATGAGAATGTAGTGCCCCTCCTCATCTTTTTTGATTAATTTTGGTTAAAAGTCTATTTTATTAGATATTAGGATAGCTTCCCCAGCTTGTTTTCTAGGTCCATTTGCTTGAAAAACACTTTTCTCACCCTTTACTATGAGGTAGTGTATACCTTTGTTGCAGAGGTGTGTTTCTTGGATGCAGCAGAATTTTTCCTGTTTTCTGCTTCCACAGACATTCTGACAGTCTGTGTCTTTTTATTGGAGAGTTGAGTCCATTGATGTTTATAGATAATAGTGGCCAATCAATGTTAGTTCTTTTTATTGTGGAGTTGGTGGTCTTACAGTGATTCATTGCTTGTTTTCTTCTAATTTTTGTAGGGACATTGTCTGTATCCTATGTTTTCTTGGGTATAGTTATTTTCATTGGGTTGGAGTTTTCCTTCTAGTATCTTCTGTAGGGCTGGTTTGCTGTGTAGAAATTGATTAAATTTATTTTATCATGGAATATTTTGTTTTCTCCATCTATGTTGATTGAAAGTTTTGCTGGGTATAGTAGTCTGGGTTGGCATCTGTGGTCTCTTAAACTCTGTAGGACATCTGCCCAGGTCCTTTTGGCTTTCATATTTTTTGATGAGAAGTCCAGTGTGATTCTCATAAGTCTACCTTTATATGTTATTTGGCCTTTTTCCCTTACTGCTTTTAATATTTTTCCTTTGTTCTGTATATTTAGTGTTTTGACAATGATGTGACATGAGGATTTTCTTTTCTGGTCTAGTCTGTTTGGTGTTCTGTAGGCCTCTTGTATGTTTATATACATCTCTTTCTTTAAGTTGGGGAGGTTTTCTTGAAAATATTTTCTGGACCTTGGAGAGTGGAATCTTCTTTTTCATGAATTTCTATTATTCTTAGATTTCTCCTTTTCATGGCATCTTTGATTTCTTGGGTGTTTTGTGTTTGGGATTTTTCTGATTTTACTTTTTCTTTGAGAGAAGTATCAACTTCTGCAAGTGTATCTTCAGTACCAGAGATCGCTCTTCCATCTCTTATATTCTGTTGGTGATGCTTAACTTTGTGGTTGCTGAACTTTTCTCTAAGTTCTCCAGCTCCAGGGTTTTCTCTGTTTGTGTTTTCTAATTCTATTTTAATGTCTTGTACCATTTTGTTCATCTGTTTGAATGTGGCTTTCTGTCTCTGTATGATGGACTCTATTTTTTTGTTTATTTCTTCTCTATATGCCACTAATTTTGCCTCTACTTGTCGCTCTGTTTGTTTGGCTATACTTGCCTGTGTTTCTTTAAAAGCTTTGTTCATTTCCTCTTCCTTCACTTCCAACTGGGAGGTCAATTCTTTGAGAGATTTGTTCATTTCCTCTTTACCTGTCTGTATTTGTATGGCTTTTTCTCTGAGAGATTTGTTTGTTTCCTCTTTTTGTGACTCTAATAACAGGATAAGCATATCTTTAAAGTCATTTTCCTGTGTTCCCAATGAATTCGAGTGTGCATTGATTTTGGGTGTTGCTGGTGAATCTATGATTCCCTGATTTTTTTTGAGTGTATTCTTTCGCCGACCTCTGGCCATTTGCTTTTCCTTAAACTTCACTGTTTGTTCTTGGGTTCTGCAGTTCAGATTGGTACTGCCTTTCTCCGGTGTCTGGAGAATTCTTCAGGGAGATGAGAGAGGTCCAATGGTTTCAGTGTGTGCGTTGGTGCTTCATTTGTACCTGTGGGAGGAAAGTCTGAGGGAGCAGAAGGACAAATGTTGGCAAGCGTGTAGGCGTGCATGTGTGTGGAAGTTTGCCATGATGAACAGGGTGTTAAAGAATGTAGAGGGCTTCAGTGTGGGGGAGGGTAGTGTTTTGTTCACATAAGGGGTCATGGGCACTGAAGTTATCTCAAGTGCTTGTGATGATCGCATGCACAAATTCCCTGAGTATGTTGGTGACCCATAGGCTACTGGTATTTGTCTCTAACTGAGTTACAGGAATTATATGTCTAAACTCCACTGGTCGCTCCACAGAGTCAGAGGCCAAGAAACCCTCTGTTTCCCACAGTGGATGTATGAGTGGGAGATTTCTGATGTCTGGTTGCTAGCTTAGGAGCACCCTGAATTGGGGCTCTGCAGGCACTTGGGGGTGCACTCACACTCTAGTAGGTCAAATCGTAAAGCACAGGAGTTCCTCCTGTTCTCTACTGGCAAGTTTGGACCTGCTGAGCCAAATGTGAGTTGCAGCTGCTGTACATGGGAATCCAGCTGTGGCTGCAGAACTGGGGTGTCTAGTTGCCTGCCGGGAAGTCCTGTGGAACCACTACCATGGCTTGACACTTGGTACACCTGGGTGGTTTTGCAGTTCTGCTGGACTCTGTTATCTGCACAGCCCGCTTTCCGCCACTGAAGGACTGAGCAGCTCCTACAATCAGGCTCTGTGGAGTTGGTAAGTCTGGCTGCTCATAGGCCTGGGACCCAGGCAGGATTGGAAGCAGGTCTTGTCCTCAGGAAGCAGGTAAGGCTCACTGCTGAGCCTGAGCTGCTAGTATCTCCAGCTCTGCTGTCTCCGTTCTCAGACAGCAAGTTCTGTGCCACTGGCGCTGTGGCTTGGCTCCACTGAGGGGAAGGGAGCCCCAAAGAAAGAAAGTGCCCCTCTCCCTTCCCAGAGAACTCAGTGTCTGACATGAATCAAAAAGTTCTCTGCTCCTGTGATGTCCCGCCTCCTTCAGGAAGCCACAATGTTGATTTATCCGCTTCAGTTGACCCTCCACTCACCAATTTCAGAGTTTCAAGTCATCTGCCTATCAGAAATGGTGTGCTTTGGTCATTGACATCTTGGACCACCGATGATCCTATAGATGGAAACATCAGCTCCTGCCCAGGTAGACATATTTTAGTACTTTGCTAGAAACCTAAGGGAAATATATATATATATATATATATATATATATATATATATATATTTGTTGACACACTAAGTAAATTTTTAGTAATAGTACCAATAGCTCTTCATTAATTTCACGTTGCATATTTATATGTGCATGATATTAAATCTTTAAAAAGTTCAAACTATCAGTCTGTGACTCTGTACCCTAGACCAGCTTTTAGCAGTCACACTGTTCAGGAATGCCTGAAACATTCCTGGATTCTGGTGCTGATGTAAAACAATCTGGATAATTATCTTCCATGGTAGCTCTATAAATCCCTATGTTACTTTAAGAGGGTTTTTTAAACAATTAAAAGCCATCATGGGAATAGTTGTCTTTGCGAGGTGCTTGACAGAAAACTAGGAGAAAAAACAGTAGTTTCTAATATCATTGTTTTTCTTTACTCGTGCTGCCTTCAGGCTATTTACATTAAGACAGCCTGAAGACCAACACCCTTTCTATACATCCTCTCTCTACACTCTCTCTTTACACCCTCTGTCTATACACTAATCTCTCTACAGCCTCTTTCTAACCCTTTCTGTATAACCTCTCTCCTCTACACCCTCTGTTCATAGCCCCTCTCTACACCCTCTATTTCTGTAGCTTCTCCTATTCTCTCTGTCTCTATTGTCTCTCTCTACAACCTAGAACATTTACTCATATGAATCAAGGTTAAGATCTGGCTTGCCTATATCATGTGATGTTTAATGTGAGAGGCAAGATCAGTGGTGAGTGTCCTTACTTCATAGGTCAGGTTTCCTATACAATCAGTATTAAGAAAGTGACCTGGAGAAAATACAGATTTGCTTTATTTTGATATTTCTTAATTTATATTTATTTAGTTATTTATTTATTATTACAATTTATTTACTTTGTGTCCCAGCTATAGTCCCCTCTCTCATCTCTTCTCAGTCTCACCCTCCTTCCCTCTTCCCCCCCCCATGCCCCTAACCTAGTACACTGATAGGAGAGACCTCCCTCCCCTACTATCTGATCCTAGCCTATCAGGTCTCAGCAGGACTGGCTGCATATTCTTTCTCTGGCAAGGCTGCACCCCTATTGCTTCCAAAAATTTTGAAACTTTTTAACAATTATATCTGTAAGTAAATACTTAAATATAAAATAATCAATGGTATTGAATATTTTGACTACTTTAGCTTGTATCAATTCAATTAGGAATATAATTCCAAATAATTCCAAAGAAATTTAATTGAAAAAGTTTTTTTATTTTTTATTATTATTTACATTTTATTAACTCTGTATCCAAGCTGTATCTGCTCCCTCATTACCTCCCAACCCCCCCCTTCCTTCCCTCATCTCCTCCCTGCCCCTTTCCAAGTCCACTGATTGCGAAAGGCCTCCTCCCCTTTCATCTGATCTTGTTTTATCAGGTATCTTCAGGACTGGCTGCAAAGTCCTCCTCTGTGGCCTAACAGGAGTGCTCCTCCCTTGCGGGGGATGGGGAGGTCAAAGAGCCTGCCATTGAGTTCCTGTCAGAAATAGTCCCTGTTCCCCTTACTATGGGAAACCAGTTGGTTACTGAGCTACCATGGGCTTCATCTGAGCAAAGGTTCTAGATTATATCCATACATGGTCCTTGTTTGAGTGTCAGTCTCAGAAAAGACCCCTGTGCCCAGATATATTTGGTCCTTGTGGAGCTCCTATCCTTTCCACATCATACAAACTCCCTCTTCTTTCATATGTTTCCCTGCACTCTGCAGAAGGTTTGGTTATGAGTCTCAGTATCTGCTTTGATACAATGCTGGGTAGAGTCTCTCAGGGGCCCTCTGCGGTAGGCTCCTGTCCTGTTACTTCTTTTCTCCTATGTCCAATCATCCTGTTATTTATTAAGTGGATATTTTTAATCAAGCTCACAAAAATACTATAAATTGCTCTGACCAAATATTGAGTTTCTGCTAGTATCATGCTTTGTTTAATTCTGGGTAGTGTTACAAAAGAACTCATATTTATACAAATTACTGGTTTTTCAGAACTTTGCTGTTTTCTATCATTTTAAACATTTAAAATTACTATCATTTAAGATAAAATATACTGAGTGGAAACATTTTATTAGCTCTCCACTGTTATTTTCTACTTATGTTTAGTCCATCCAGTAGTGTAAGAAGTCCAAGGACAGAGCCTACTCATTTTAATATGTGATTAGTGTTAACAATTATAGAAAGAAAATCTCCATTTTTTTATTTTATTTATTTTTTTCTCAATGCAGTTTATTCAGGAACCTTGAACAATCTTCTGACCCTGGGGAAAGCCAGCCCACAGCTTAAATAGCCTCTGGGTAGCCAACCCCAGCATGCCTCGTGGGCAATGCAGATAGGTCCACATACATGGAAGCAAGCCAGATCCTCAGCCTTAGCCAAATATGGAGTTGTTTGTGACAGAGAGCACTCACCATCTGGAAGGTGGAAGGCAGAAACCAACTCCATCTTTAAGGCTCGGCATTACACAGCTCTCTACAGTTCCCCCTTTCTATTGTAGACGCATCAGGCAAGAGTAGAGGTCTGATCTCTGATATTAGAAATAAATTGGGACTTTGTACCGATGTTCATTTAGGTGTCATCCACCCAAAGAGCATCAGACCCAACCGATACCTTTTTCTCAGAGGCGGGACCTGGGGCATCAACCCGCATGCAATCAGACATGCTCTTCTCTTGGTCGAAAGCGGCTGACCCTGAGTGCAGTGCTTAGCCTTGCATCCTGAGCGTAACATTTTAGCTTTTTATGGTAGCCAACCATGCTTGGGGAGACTGTCCTGCTTCAATGGCTGTAAAGGCATGAATGATCATGGCTGCATTATGCTGTTGTGAGACTCTAATCTTGCATATACACCACAGGCAAACCAAGGCCTGCTAATTCTCCCATGCCTGCCCATTCCTTCAGATGATTCATGGCTGCAGCAATCCATGGTGATAATCCTGTGGCTAGTCCTGCGTCCACTCTGGTAGAATGTACCATAACAATGGCCACTCTCAGCTGCTCCATCGTAGTATCGAATTCTCCAGTCCAATTACCTAAAATATAGCTAGACAATTGTTTAGACAGATTTGCAGCACGGGAAAAATTCTCATATTGAATGCTAGTGACACAAAGTCCAGCATACTTCCATTGACAGCCAAGTTGAGCGGGAAATCTCCATCTTAATCTCTCTTCCAGACATTGCTGACAGAATGTAAGATGTATAATTATACTGAGAATATTTTCTGAATAAAAGAAGTTCCTGTAAACACAGGAGGCAAATATTTTTTTTCTTGGTCTACAGTGATGAAAAGAGTAATATCCCCTCTGACTTTCTCTCACACTAAAGTATGTACATATTTATGTATTAGAAAGAAAATTCATATGTCACAAAATGGTAAAGTTTGGAGCACTTTGAGATGTATAGTGCTGTTGAGCAGCCAGTCAGTAGGATTCAAATGAAAATGAAAAGTACTATGATAAGTTTTTCAAATTATCCCCTATTGAAGCAGCTAGAGGGGCGGCTGTGATGTAACACATGAGAATCATCTGAGTGTACTTACTAAAGGGATTTTACACTTGGCTTTGGTTTATGGACTAACTTGAAAATAATTTTGCTTTACAATAATTGTGCTTTTCAAAATATTAGCAAATGATGGGTGCATGTGAGTTAATTATTCATAGCAGTATTTAGTGTGTTTCTAAAATGTGAAATCACAGGAAATAAATAAACTCACTACAGCAAAACAAAAGTAGCCAAACACACAAACACACTACCATGGCCAACATCAATATCAAAGGATCTAACAGCCACTGGTCATTAATCTCTCTCAACATCAATGGACTCAATTCTCCAATAAAAAGACACAAACTAACAGAATGGATGCATTAACAAGACCCAACAATCTGTTGCATACAAGAAACACACTTAATTCACAAAGATAGACATTACCTGAGAGTAAAGGGCTGGAAGATGGTTTTCCAGGCAAATGGACCTAAGAAGCAAGCAGGCGTAGCCATTGTAATATATAATAAAGTAGATTTTCAACCAAAATCAATCAAAAGAGATAGAGAAGGACACTTCATATTCATCAAGGGAAAAATCCACCAGGAAGATATCACAATCCTGAACATCTATGTCCCAAAAGCAAGGGCACCCACATTTGTAAAACTTAAACCACACATAGATCCCCACACATTAATAATGAGAGACTTTAACACCCCACTCTCAATAAAGGACAGGTCAACAAAACAGAAATTAAACAAAGAAACAATAACTCTGACAGAGGTCATGAATCAAATGGACCTCACAGACATCTACAGAACCTTTCACCCGAACTCAAAAGAATTTACCTTCTTCTCAGCACCTCATGGAACCTTCTCCAAAATAGACCATATTGTTGGTCACAAAGCATGCCTCAACAGATACAAGAAGATTGAAATAATCCCTTATATCCTATCTGATCACCATGGACTAAAACTGGACCTTAATGACAAAAATAGCAAAAGGCCTACACACACATGGAAACTGAACAACTTGCTTCTAAATGACAGCTGGGTCAGAGAAGAAATAAAGAAAGAAATTAAAGACTTCCTAGAATTCAATGAAAATGAAGGCACAACATACCCAAACTTATGGGACACAATGAAAGCAGTGCTAAGAGAAAAGTTCATAGCACTAAGTGCCTTCAAAAAAAAATTCGAAACATCTCATGCAAGCAACTTAATGGCTCACTTAAAAGCTCTAGAAAAAAAAAAAAAAAAAAAAAAAAAGCAGACACACCAAAGAGGAGTAGACGGCTGAAAATAATCAAACACGGGGCTGAAATCAATAAATTAGAAACAAATAAAACAATTCAAAGAATCAATGAAACTAAGAGCTGGTTCTTTGAGAAAATCAACAAGATAGACAAACCTTAGCCAAACTAACTAAAGGCAGAGAGAAACTATCCAAATCAACAAAATCAGAAATGAAAAGGGGGACATAACCACAGACACTGAAGAAATCCAAACAATAATTAGGACTTACTTCCAAAGTCTATATGCTACAAAATTTGAAAATCTAAATGAAATGGACAATTTTTTTGACCGATTCTACATGTCAAAGCTGAATCAAGACCAGGTAAACCACAGCCAGTCCTGAAAATACCTGACAAAAGGGAGTCATATGAAAGGGGAGGACGTCCTCCCCTATCAGTGGACTTGGAAAGGGGCAGGGAGGAGATGAGGGAGGGAGGGTGGGATTGGGGTGGGAATGAGGGATACAGCTGGGATACAGAATTAACAAAATGTAACTAATGAGAAAAATAAAATTAAGAAAAAATAAATAAATAAGTAGTTTCTAAAATGTATAACAGTCAAAACCATGGTATTTATTTGTCATCTTACCTATGGTCTGTAATCATATTACTGATCACATGAAAATCAGAACATATACAATGTTGCCAAAATACAAATCTTTAATTTTAAACTAACTCTAGTATTGATCATGATTTAATATATGCAAGAGTAAAATGAGAGAATATCTCAACATTCTATAAAGCATAGATTTTATATATTATATTAATTTCATACACTTTAATTAAAGTATAATTAAATCATTTTTTTCTACCACACTGTCTTCTCTCCAAGTCCATTCACTCCAAGTCCTTCATATCCTTACCTCACTCTCGAATTGATAGTCTCGTCTATCTAAATTATTGTTAATATCTGTATATACACACCTCTGAATTCGCTTTGTTATTTCTATGCATATGGTTTCAGGGCTGACCGCTTTGTGCTGGAAAAACCAGTTAGTGGGTTCATCTTTGGGGGAAGATAAGACTCATTTTTTTCAGTAGTCATCAGTTGCCTGTAATTCCTTGTTCAAGAGTGTGTCTCTTTGGAAAATTCCCAACCTCCTTCCATAGTAGCTTGTCTATTGATTGATACTGCCATTGTTCAGATTTGTTTGTAGAGTCTTTCTATGTGATACTCTTTCACATCAGATTTCCTGTTGTTATTCTGGCCCTTCCAAACTTTCCAGTTTCTCATTTGTCATGGCTGCGGGAGTTGTGATGTGGCTATAGCCATTGGATCTAAGATCTTCCTAATCAGTTGATGTCTGCACAGTGTTCAGGTGTGGTTTTCTGTGATGTTCTCTATTTCCTGTAAAGAGAGATCATTTTGATGAGTTGAGATAGCTATACTCATCTGTGGGTATAAGGAAAAGATAAAATTTATAATAAAGTCTGGAATAATGCTGATCTACCAAAATGGTGGTAGTAGATTCTGTGATTGGTCAGGGTGTTATAAGCGACTCCCGGAACAATGTACAATATTGAAATAGTCCTTCATTGACTCTAAGAGTTAAAGGGTGTGTTCCTATTTCTGAAGACACCACACACGTAGGGTACATAACTCAGACTAACTGAAATTGATATAACCTCAAATCTTTCTTCTTACTATTTGGCAGTAATGTCCGTGATACCAAATAACACTATCCAAGCATCCAAGGTAGGAAAGCCTTGCATCCATATATTTTTCTTTGTAGATTTTTATCATATAACTGGTTGATGTTGCTGTTTTCTTTTATCTCTATAACACACTCAACTAATATTTAACATATTTAAGATTAACTTAGAGTTTGACTATGGTCTAATGTTTTTACTGAAAGCACATTTAAGAGTCAAAGCGAAGTTCAAGCTTAAAGTTATGATTTTTAAATTACTAATTGTTTTTTTTCTGTTTCTCAAAAGTAGAGATTCTAAAACCTTGATGTAAAACTGCAGTTTGAAATTCCTAATATATTGGTCCAAATCAAGACCTCTTACAATTTTTTAGATATATACTTTTTAGATACACCTAAGATGTATAATATGCTCAAATTAATTGGATAGTTAACAATGACAGTATTTTCTCATCTCAATTTTTCACATAAAAGATATATATCATAGTATATGCTGTGTAAGATATATATTATTATCACCACACAATTTTAAGTTCAATGTCACTATTTTATTTATTATTTAAATTATGTATATAAAGCCACCCACTTTCAGAAATGTTCAGGACTGTGGGATGGGGATGCATGTGTGTGCATACATTTTTTTAAATGATTTTTTTATTATTTTTATTTTTTTTATCAGTTACATTTTATTAACTCTGTATCCCAGCTGTGTCCCGATCCCTCATTCCCTCCCAGTCCCTCCCTCCCTCCCTCATCTCCACCGTGCCCCTTTCCAAGTCCACTGATAGGGGGGAGCTCCTCCCCATTCATCTGATCCTGTTTTATCAGGTATCTTCAGGACTGGCTGCAAAGCCCTCCTCTGTGGCCTAACAGGACTGCTCCTCCCTTCAGGGGTGGGGAGACCAAAGAGCCAGTCATTGAGTTCCTGTTAGAAATAGTCCCTGTTCCCCTCACTTTGGGAAACCAATCGGTTACTGAGCTACCACAGGCTACATCTGAGTGGAGGTTCTAGGTTATATCCATACATGGTCCGTGGTTGAATGTCAGTCTCAGAAAAGACCCTGTGCCCAGATATATTTGGTCCTTGTGGAGCTCCTATCCTTTCCCCATCAGACTAACTCCCCTTCTTTCTTATGATTTCCTGTACTCTGCCAAAGGTTTAGTCATGAGTCTTTGCTTTGAAAACACTGCTAGTTAGAGTCTTTCAGATGCGCTTGATCATCTTACCCCATGTCCGCTCAATTGATTGTCTTTTTTAGGTGTATAGATTTCATTATGTTTATCATATCTTATAGGTCTATATAAGTGAGTATATCCCATGTTTCTCTTTCTCCTTCTGGGATATTTCACTCAGAATGATCTTTTCTAGATCCCACCATTTGCCTGCAAATTTCATGATTTCCTCCTTTTTGATTGCTGAGTAGTATTCCATTGTATAAAAATACCACAATTTCTGTACCCATTGCACCATTGATGGACATCTGGGTTGTTTCCAGGTTCTGGCTATTACAAATAGAGCTGCTATAAACATGGTTGAGCAAGTGTCCTTTTTGTGTACTTGAACAAACTTTGGGTATATACCTAGCAGTGGTATAGCTGGGTCTGAAGGAAGCACTATTCCTATTTGTCTTAGAAAGCGCCAGATAGCTTTCCAGAGTGGTTGTACCAGTTTACATTCCCACCAGCAGTGGAGGAGGGTTCCCCTTTCTCCACAACCTCTCCAGCATGTGTTATCGCTTGAGTTTTTCATCTTGGCCATTCTGATGGGTGTAAGGTGATATCTCAGGGTTGTTTTGATTTGCATTTCCCTGATGGCTAATGAGGATGAGCATTTCTTTAAGTGTTTTTCTGCCATTCAATATTCCTCTGTCGAGAATTCTCTGTTTAGCTCTGTTCCCCATTTTTTAATTGGATTACTTGGATTGCTGCTTTTCAGCTTCTTTAGTTCTTTGTATATACTGGATATTAGTCCTCTGTCAGATAAAGGGTTAGTGAAGATTCTTTCCCAATCTGTAGGCAGTCGTTTTGTTTTGATGACGGTGTCCTTTGCTTTACAGAAACTTTTCAGTTTCATGAGGTCCCATTTATTGATTGTTGCTCTTAGAGCCTGTGCTGTTGGTGTTCTGTTCAGGAAGTTGTCTCCTGTGCCAATGAGTTCTAGGCTGATCCCCACTTTTTTTTCCAATTGATTTAGGCCATCTGGTTTTATGTTGAGGTCCTTGATCCACTTTGACGTTAGTTTTGTGCAGGGTGATGAATATGGATCTATTTTCATTTTTCTGCATGTAGACATCCAGTTGGTCCAGCACCATTTGTTGAAGATGCTGTCTTTTTTCCATTGAATGGAGTTGGCTTCTTTGTCGAATATCGAGTATTCATAGGTGTGTGGATTTATTTCTGGGTCTTCTATGCGGTTCCATTGATCCTCCTTTCTGTTTCTATGCCAATACCATGCAGTTTTTATTACTGTTGACCTGTAGTACAGCTTGAGATCAGGAATGAAGATACCTCCAGATGATCTGTTGTCGTACAGGATCGTTTTGGAGATTTTGGGTTTTTTCTTTCTCCATATGAAGCTGAGAATCTTTTTTTCAAGGTCTGTAAAGAATTGAGTTGGTATTTTGATGGGAATTGCATTGAATCAGTAGATTGCTTTTGGCAGTATGGCCATTTTCACAATGTTAATCCTACCAATCCATGAGAACGGGAGATCTTTCCATCTTCTGATATCTTCTTCGATTTCTTTCTTCAGAGACTTGAAGTTTTTCTCAAACAGGTCTTTCACTTGCTTGGTTAGAGTCACACCAAGGTACTTTATGTTATTAGTGGCTATTGTGAAGGGTGTTGTTTCCCTAATTTCTTTCTCAGCCTTTTTGTCTTTGGTATATAGGAGGGCTTCTGATTTTTTTGAGTTGATTTTGTACCCTGCCACTTTGCTGAAGGTGTTTATCAGCTGAAGGAGTTCTCTGGTTGAATTTTTGGGGTCGCTCATGTATACTATCATATCATCTGCAAATAGTGACACTTTGCCCTCTTCCTTTCCGATTTGTATCCCCTTGATCTCCTTTAGTTGTCTTATTGCTCTGGCTAGGAATTCAAGTACTATGTTGAAGAGATATGGGGACAATGGACAGCCTTGTCTTGTCCCTGATTTCAGTGGGATTGATTTAAGTTTCTCTCCATTGAGTTTGATGTTAGCTATAGGCTTGCTGTAAATTGCCTTTACTATCTTTAGGTATGTGCCTTGTATCCCTGATCTCTCCAAGACTTTAAACATGAATGGGTGTTGGACTTTGTCAAATGCTTTTTTGGCGTCTAAGGAGATGATCATGTGGTTTTTCTCCTTCAGTTTGTTTATGTAGTGGATTACATTGATGGATTTCCGTATGTTGAACCACCCTTGCATGCCTGGGATGAAGCCTACTTGGTCATGGTGGATGATATCTTTGATGTGTTCTTGGATTCGGTTTGCAAGTATTTTATTGAGTATTTTTGCGTCAATGTTCATAACAGAGATAGGCCTAAAGTTCTCTTTTTTTGTTGGGTCTTTGTGTGGTTTAGGTATTAAGGTGACTGTGGCTTGATAGAATGAGTTTGGTAGTGTTCCTTCTGTTTCTATTTTGTGGAATAGCTTGAGGAGGATTGGAGTTAGCACTTCTTTGAAGGTCTTGTAGAATTCTGCGCTGAAGCCATCTGGTCCAGGGCTTTTTTTTGGAGGGGAGACTGTTAATGACTGCTTGGATTTCCTTGGGAGATATAGGGCTATTCAGTCTTTCTACCTGATCTTGACTTAGTTTTGGTAGATGGATTCTATCAAGAAAATTATCCATTTCATTTAGATTCTCAAATTTTGTGGCATATAGGCTTTTGTAGTATAACCTAATAATTGTTTGGATTTCCTCAATGTCTGTGGTTATGTCCCCATTTTCATTTCTGATTTTGCTGATCTGGATAGTTTCTCTCTGCTTTTTAGTTAGTTTGGCTAAGGGTTTGTCTATCTTGTTGATTTTCTCAAAGAACCAGCTTTTTGTTTCATTGATTCTTTGGATAGTTTTATTTGTTTCTAGTTGATTGATTTCAGCCCTTAGTTTGATTATTTCCAGCCATCTGCTCCTCTTACGTGTATCTGCTTCTTTTTTTTTCTAGGGTTTTCAGTTGGGCCATTAAGTTGTTTGTATGTGATGTTACGAATTTCTTCTTGCAGGCACTTAGTGCTATAAGTTTTCCTCTGAGCACTGCTTTCAATGTGTCCCATAAATTTGGGTATGTTGTGCCTTCCTTTTCATTGAATTCTAGGAAGTCTTTAATTTCTTTCTTTATTTCTTCCTTAACCCAGCTGTCATTGAGTAGTAAGTTGTTCAGTTTCCATGTGCGTGTCGGCTTTTTGTTGTTTCTGTTGTTGTTTAGGTCGAGCTTTAGCCCATGGTGGTCAGATAGTATACAAGGGATTATTTCAATCCTTTTGTATCTGTTGAGGCTTGCTTTGTGGCCCACTATATGGTCTATTTTGGAAAAGGTTCCATGCGGTGTTGAAAAGAAGGTGCACTCTTTTAAGTTTGGGTGAAATGATCTGTAGATGTCTATTAGGTCCATTTGATTTAGGGATTCTGTGAGTGCTTTTATTTCCCTATTTTGTGTCTGTCTAGTTGATCTGTCCCTTGGTGAGAGTGGAGTGTTGAAGTCTCCCACTATTAAGGTATTAGGATCAATGTATGATTTAAGCTTTAATAATGTTTCATTTACGAATGTCCGTGCTCTTGTATTTGGGGCATAGATATTCAAGATTGTGATGTCCTCTTGGTGGATTTTTCCTTTGATGAGAATATAGTGGCCCTCCTTATCTTTTTTGATTAACTTGGGTTGAAAGTCTATTTTATTAGATATTAGGATGGCTACTCCAGCTTGTTTTCTGGAACCATTTGCTTGAAAAACAGTTTTCCAGGCCTTTACTCTGAGGTAGTGTTTGTCTTTGTTGCATAGGTGTGTTTCTTGGATGCAACAGAATGTTGGATCCTGTTTCCTTAACCATTGTTAGCCTGTGTCTTTTTATTGGTGAGTTGAGTCCATTGATATTGATAGATAATAGTGACCAATGCATGTTAGTTCCTTTTGTAATGGAGTCGATGATCTAACCCTGTTTCATTGCTTGTTTTCTTTTCATTTTTGTTGGGACATTATCTGTATGCCCTGTTTTCTTGGGTGAATTTGTTTTCATTGGATTGGAGTTTTCCTTCTAGTATCTTCTGTAGGGATGGTTTGCTGTGTAGATATTGTGTAAATTTAGTTTTGTCATGGAATATTTTGTTTTCTCCATCTATGTTGATTGAAAGCTTTGCAGGGTATAGTAGTCTGGTTTGACATTTGTGATCTCTTAGAGTCTCCGTGATACTTGCCCAGGCCCTTCTGGCTTTCATAGTTTCTGATGAGAAGTCCGGTGTGATTCTGATAGGTCTACCTTCATATGTTACTTGGCCTTTTTCCCTTGCTGCTTTTAATATCTTTTCTTTGTTCTGTAGATTTAGTGTTTTGACGATGATGTGACGGGATGTGTTTCTTTTCTGGTCTAGTCTATTTGGAGTTCTGTAGGCCTCTTGTATATTTATGGACATCTCTTTCTTTAAGTTGGGAAAATTTTCTTCTATGATTTTCTTGAAAATATTTTCTGGACCTTGGAGTCTGGAGTCTTCTTTTTCGTGAATTCCTATTATTCTTAGATTTTGTCTTTTCATAGCATCCTTGATTTCTTGGATATTTTGTGATTGGAACTTTTCTGATTTTACTTTTTCTTTGAGAGAAGTATCCATTTCTGCAAGTGTGTCTTCAGCTCCAGAGATTCTCTCTTCCATCTCTTGTATTCTGTTGGTGATGCTTACTTTTGTGGTTCCTGATCTTTTCTCCAAGTTCTCCAGCTCAAGGGTTTTCTCATTTTGTGTTTTCTTTATTGATTCTAATTCTGTTTTCATGCCTTGCACCATTTCTTTCATGTGTTTGAATTTGGATTCCTGTCTCTCTACGATGGCCTCTATTTCTTTTTTCATTTCCTTCTTATATGCCACTAATTTTTCCTCTACTTGTGTATCTATTTGTTTGGCTATGTTTGCCTGTGTTTCTTTAAGGATATTGTCTATTTCTTCTTTCTTTGCCTCCAATTGACTGGCCATCTCTTTGAAAGACTTGTTCATTTCCTCCTTATGAGCCTCAAATAATTGGGCAAGCATGGCTTTAAAATCATTTTCCTGTGCTTCTGCTGAATTGGTGTATCCATCGATTTTGGGGTTTGCTGGTGAAGTCATGATGTCCTTCCTGATTTATGTTGGAAGTGTTCTTTCGCCTACCTCTGGCCATTGGCTTATCTGAAACCTTCCCTGTTTGTTTTTGGATTCTGCAGATCAGACTGGTGCTGTCTCTCTCTGGTGTCTGGAGAGTTCTTCAGGAAGCTGAGAACTCTCAGCATGTGCTGAGGACTAGCTGTACCTGTGGGAGGAAAGTACGCAGGCGCAAACGGGGCAAATGCAAGTGTGTGTGCGCGCGCCCGTGTGTGTGTCTGTGTGTGTAAGTGTGCATGGATGAGTTTCTCGAGGGACAGAGTGATGGCTAATGTTGAACCCTTGAGTGTGTGGGAGGGGCACTGCACTGTATATGTCGCAGGCGCTAATGATGATCGCAGCGCAATTTCTGGCATTAACTGTCTTAACTCCTCAATCAGGCCCACAGGGCAGGAGCTTCAATGTCCCTAGTGCCCCTCTGTTTCCCAAAGTGGGTATGTGGGTGGGAGGGGGGTTCGATCCCTGGCTTCTGATTTAGAAGGACCCAGGATCTGGGGAACTGCAGATTCTCAAGGGTGCACTCACAGGCAGGTCTCTTGGCAGAGATCTTGGTATCCGGGGCTCTCTGCTCTCTGGTTTGGCCCTGCTTCTTTGATGTGTTCTGCCAGTTCTGTGCTGCTGTCACTGCCAGGTTCTGAGGTCTTGCTGCAGCTGGAGATTTCAGGGTGGTCACTTCAGCAGGGATGGGGTAACCAGGCTCTCTGTTCTCTGGTTTGGCCCTGGTTAGTCTTAAACTGGAGGGCTATGGTGCCCCGCCAGTTCAGTGCTGCTCCGCTGCCACGTCCCGCTGTAACTGGAGACTGGGTTGCTAGTCCCAATGCTTTTTGGGAAGTCCTGGGATCTCTTCGTTGTGCTCTCCAAGCTTGGGAGGCCCAGCGCCTGGTGTGTCCAGGTTGTATGACGTTTCTGCCTGGTTTTGGTGAGTATATAGCTATTCTCTGTCACTGTGGGATTGGGCGGGCCTTACCGTCAGTGATGGTGATCCTGTGGAGCTATTATGGTGTCTAGCAGATTCGCGCCCTGGGAGGATGGTGCAGCCGCTGCGCGAATCTGGGACTCCGGGGCACGTACTGCTGGCTTTTGTCTGCCGCTAAAGTTCTTGGGGCTCCGTCTCAGCGGCTGTATACCCCAGGCAGTTAGGTCTGCGATGAGAAAGATGAGTCCTCTGTGCTGCTGTGCCGAGGAGGAAGGAGGTCTGGGGGAAGGGAGTGCCGCAAGAACAAAGGATCGTTTCTCTCCTTCCCCAAGCAAGTCTCCGGGTGACCGGAGGCCAAAGTTTTCACCTCCTGCGATGTTCTCTGGTGTTCAGAAAGCCTTGCTGTGGTTTTCCTGGGTTGGGGGTCCTTCCATTCTCCAACTCAGAAGATCAGGTATCCCACCGCTCAGAAACTGTGTGTGCTAGTCGCCATCTTGGCTCCGCCCCCCTGTGCATACATTTTGATAGCACATAATCACAAGATAGACATGTTCAGTGGAGACTAGTTCTTAATTTTTCCTTATGCATTGCAAAAGTTCTTTCCACTTAGAACTTTAGTAGAGCTTTTATGGTTTGTTACTTGGTAACTTATTTTCTTACAATTGAGGTGTTTTCATAACCTTAGTTTTTGGAAAAACAATATTTTTATTAAACATTCTCAGGGATGCACAAACACACAATCTAACATAGATTTTAAAATGGCAATATTTCATAAGATCTTTAGTTTTCAAAAATAGAGCCATTTGGTCTTAGAACTAAATATATGGTACCATTTTAAATTTTACTAGTTTGTAAAATGTATTTTTCTAATATTTGACTATGTACTTGTTTTAAATGCTGTAATAGAACATGAGCTCACCAATTTGTGGATTTTTTACTTTTCTATAATGTTTAACACAGCTCATTGAGATGCTTTCCCGGTGAATGTGACTACTTGTGCTTGATAGTTTTATGTCAGCTTGACACAAGCTAAAGTCATCTAATAGAAGGGAACAGCAATTAAGAAAATGCCTCCATAATATCAAGCTGTAGGCAATCCTGTAAGCCATTATCTTTTTTAGTGACTGATGGAGGAAGGACTAGCTGTTTGTGAGTGGTATAGTTCCTAGGCTGGTGGTCCTGGGTTCTCTAAGGCTGAGCAAACCATGAGGAGCAAGCCAGTAGGCAGCATTCCTTCATGGCCTCTGCATTTGCTGCTGCTGCCAGGTTCCGACTGTGAATTCCTGACCTGGTTTCCTTCACCGATGGACTACAGTGTGAAAGTTTAAGCCAAATACATCTCTTTCTCTACAAGTTGTTTTGGTTTTTGTGTTCCATCACAGCAATAGTAAAACTAAGACACTACTTATTTGATTATATTTAAATTTACACAGTAATGCCAAAGACCAAATACATACTCTTTCTATGACTGTGTTCATTGTAACCAGTTGTCAAGTGTGCAATTACAGGGAATGGGACAGGAGCCTACCACAGAGGACCTCTGAATGTCTCTACCCAGTAGATGCTGTGACTCATAGCCAATCTTTGAGCAGAGTGCAGGGAATCTTATGCAAGAAGGGAGAGCTAGAAAGAATCAGGAGATAACAGTAGGTCTACAGGGAGACCAACAGAACCCAAAAATCTGGGGCCAAGGGTCTTTGCAAAGACTGATACCCCAACCAAGGACCATGCATGGAGATAACCTAGACCCATTGCTCAGACGTAGCCCATGCCAGTTCAGTCTCCAAGTGGTTTCCCTAGTATTGGGAACAGCAGCTGTCTCTGACATGAATTCAGTGGCTGGCTCTTTGATTACCTTCTCCTGGGGGAAGTGCAGCTGTACCAGGTCACAGAGGAAGACAATACAGCCAGTCCTGATGAGACCTGATAGGCTAGGGTCAGAGGGAAGGGGAGGAGAACCTCCTCTCTCAGTGGACTGAAGGAAGGGCATGGGAGAAAAGGGAGAAAAGGTGGGATTGGGAGGGAATGAGGAAGGGGGCTACATCTGGTATAAAAAGTGACTAAATTGTGGTCAAAACATAATTTAAAAAATTTAAAAGTTCAATCCACTTCCAAAACTATCTTTTTTAAAAGAAGCATAACTTTAAAAAATCTCATTGTCCCTATGATGATAACCAACAAGACCACCTCACAACACCCATCTTCATCTTCATTGGCCTGAATTGAACAAGCTTTTTTTTTCTTGTTTTTTTTATTAAATTTTTATTTTTTATATTAATTACAGTTTATTTACTTTGTATCCCAGTTGTAGCCTCTCCCTCATTCCCTCCCAATCCCACCTTCCCTCCCTCATCTCCTCCCTGCCCCTCTGTAAATCCACTGATAGGGGAGGTCCTCCTCCCCTTCCATCTGACCCTAGCTTATCAGGTCTCTTCAGGACTGGTTGCAATGTCCTCCTCTGTGGCCTAGCAAGGCTGCTCCTCCCAGGGTAGGTGGGGTGGTCAAAGAGTCAGCCACTGAGGTCATGTCAGAGACAGTCACTGTTCCCCTTTCTAGGGACACCCACTTGGATGCTGAGCTGCCATGGGCTATGTCTGAACAAGGGTTTTAGGTTATATCCATGCATGGTCCTTGGTTGGAGACTCAGTCTGATAAAAGACCCCTGTGCCCAGATATATTTGGTCCTTTTGGAGTTCCTGTCCTTTCCAGGTCTTACTAACTCCCCCTTCTTTCATGTGATTCCCTGAACTCTGCCCATAGTTTAGTTATGAGTCTCAGCATCTGCTTTGATACACTGCTAGGTAAAGTCTTTCAGAGGCCATCTATGGTAGGCTCCTGTACTATTACTTGTTTTTCCTACTTCCAATGTCCATCTCATTTGTCTTTCTAAGTAAGGACTGGTCACCTCACCTTGGGTCTGTACACCTAAAGAAGCTAAACAAGAATGAACAGACTCTTAACCACCACAGAGCCATGGCTCCAGACATATTTTAAAGAAATAATGTTAAGTACCGAGTTGTTTAGAGAAAAAGACTTGATTTGAATAACTTTCCGAAATCTGGTCGAGGCTTCAGTGAAATGAAGTGTTTTGGCTCTTTCCAACACTTGCACCATTCAAATTAATTTTAAGCCTGGACATTCAACCTAATGCAGCAGATAAAGTACTATGTTCAATAATCAAGTCTGAGCATCATTTGACAATTTAGAGCTTTTCTGGTTGGTATTGTCAGCAATTTGAATCATCAGCATATTAATTTTTTAATGTTATGTCTACAAAAACAAAATCTTTTCCAGTGCAAAAGCATTGTGGAAAATTTAAAAGTCAGCAGATCTTGGAGAAAAGAAAATACAAAGAAAGTAACATGTTTCACAGTAGCCTCCTTAGGTTGAAACATTAGAATAATTTTAATTAATTCTCATTACGAATCGATAACTGCTATGTTTCATTGGTTAAGTCTGTTTTATTAGTACATACCAAATATAATGAATAAATTAATAAAATATATGTACCAGAAAATATCTTATAAATATGTATGGTAAAAGCAGAGCATTCCTTTTCGTAGAACATAAAGGGGAAAAACAAAGCAGTCCAACTACAAAGGGAGCATGGAGAGGATTTTGTGTGGTATTTGTATATTTGTAATTCCTTCCAAACATCATACAAATTGTTTACAATAATACTCAATATTGTACTACATATTTCCTCTAAACAAAAAATTCTGAAATAGCCGTTAGTTGAGAATTTAAAGCAATGATATAAACCATATTTTCAAACCTGAATAATCTAGTGATGATCCATATAGTTCGAAGAACCTAAACTGTATGAGAGCTTTTCATGCAAATTGCTTCCTTGTGTTATTAGAGCTTTGAATGATCCTGAAGGCAGAACATTTTCCCATCTCTTCTCTGATTTTTCGAAGCACCTTTATTGAGATAGAACTGTTTTAGCTCTTAATGTGTTTGATTCAACAGGTTTTAGTATATTCACTCTCCTTTTTTTTTTTTTAATCTTTTTCCTTCTGTTCATTTATGAGTCTTCCTCTGACCTACTTCTCAATAGCAAAGTATTTTTATTACAAAGCTAATGATAGGAAATGGCTTGGCACTGTGATTGGTAAATTGCCACCATCTCAGGCCTAACTGAACTGCCTTGTAGTACACTCTGGTGGCTGTTATCACTTCATTTTATTAAAACTCATATAGGCTAAGGGATAGGCATAATAAAAAGATGTCAGGAGGATAATAAGAAAATATCACTGGTCATGTTTGCCTCCAATAGACTTGGTATCCAAATTAAAAGTACTAAAGGGAGAGATGGGGTCCCTTTATGCCATCAGTCGTGGTGATTCTCATCAAACAGAAATTCATAACTGTTCTGAATTTACCTTCCATGGTAATTTATGAATCGTAGGATACTAAAATGTAGTAGCTAGGGTTTATATATATATTCCTGACTACCACACTGAAGCACGTATGATATGACAGGAAATAAATACAGTTTTATATTAGTGATGCCACATTTTCTAAGTCCATAAACTCAATATAAAAATTCTGTTTCACGTGAGTCAATTCTCAAGTTGTTGGCATTCTTACGGCATTTAATAAATGATGGTAACGTCTTGCGAAATATTATGACTTGTGAATACAGATAGACTTCTGGATTCTAAAGCCTAGCATTTTTTTATTACATTCTTTCATCCTCCCTCAAACTAATTTACAAGTGCTCAATAAATTAATGTCATCTTAATCTCTATTGCACATCCACTTCATACTCTGTAATGAATGGACCCAGAGAGGTAGATATTGCTGTGATTAGAAGCTCCATGCCTTATGTTTTTGCATGTAATCACGCAGAGTTAATCTTAATTACTTTACATATGATGTTTTTATTGTTAGAATGATGGCAAGTTAATTTGTAAGGAAGATTAAAGCCACAATTCATTAATGACTCATTTGAATTTTCTCTACCATAGAGGAATTCTCCAAGTGTAGTATGTATAATCTAAACCCTTTTCATAGAGCTCATTCCAGAGATAAGCTGTGTGATGAAATGTCAGCCACATTATTAACCACCTACATGGTCTATTGAAAGAGAATGTAAGAACAAGCGGGTCTCTGATTCTTTGACTTCTCTTTGGGCTCTCTTTCTTATGTTGGTTTGCCTTGTCCAACTTTGATGTAAGATTTCTGGGTTTTCTTATCATATTTTATTTTGTTAAAATTTTTGCTTTTATTACAAAAGGAAGAAGATCTTACCAAATTATATCTTATAAATGTATAGAAGTAATTCTATAGTGAACAACACACTACCTAAAATGTGTTACAATACTGTTTCAACAACGCAATAAGGAAAGTCTAAACTGATGAGGCGTAGCAAAGGACTTTGTCTTTTCTAAATCTTGATTTTCGAATTCATAGCAGACTTTACTTATGGCATCAGATTCTAAATCGATCTTCTTTATCTGGGCATACTATAGCATAAACCTGTAGTCTCAGCACTTGGAATATTGAGGTTGGAAGCCTGCAATGTGTTTGAGGTCAGTTTGGGCTAATTTGTGAACCTAAGACCATACATGTCAAATAAGAAAATCTAAAGAAAAGTGTAGAAACAGTTGTGTCTTGTGTGAAAATTTAAAAGTATTTGTGTATAGACAGCCGGTCATTGTGTTACAATGCTGGGGGCATGTGCTAGCCTTACACATGGTTGCATGGATAATCAAAGTATTTCAACTTTCATTTTGTGTGGATATTATAGCACATTTAAATAATCTGCAGTTCTCGGTTCTTCTAATATAGACGTTCAAATATAAAATAAATAAGCCAGCGTCTGACTAGACCAAATTTGAGGGAGACAATAAGTCTCCCTCCAGAGACATCCTGCCAGAAGCAGTTAAGCAATGAATGGGTTATTTAATCAGAATAGAATTGGTTTATATTAATTTGTGAAGAGAAAATGTTCAGAGGAGTGAAAAGAGGGAGCAGTAGAAGAGAAATAAAGTATCTTTCTTCATTAGATCTGCTGATTCCCTTCCAGACAACCTATCATTTGTCTGTCCATCTATCTGTTCGTCTATCTATTTATCATCTTTCTATCCATCCTTATAAATAATGTTGAGAAGAAAGTGATATAAAAGCTGTTTGAAATTAGTAATAGTATTACTTAGCCTGTTGTGTTAGGTTCCTTGGGTTGTAAATATCATTGTTTCCAGAATTTCCTCTTGTCTATAAGAGTAGCTCTGAGTAGCATTTCATCAATATCTTGGAAATCTCAGCAACTGCTAACAAATTGTGAGGCTCATCCCATCCCCTTAAATGACAACTATTGTCACTAAGAGAATGTTCACTGAGTTGGTATTTATTGTCTGAACCTATTATTTTCAACAGAGTTCATAGATATTTCTACATTTACAAAGAACACAGTAGTAAGTTCCAGGACAACTTGCCAAGAATGCTTAATATCACAGGCTCTGTAAGACAGAATGTACTCTAGGGTTATTAGAAGAATGTGTGTGAGTACTTTTACTAACAGAAATACACATTGTGGTATGGCCTTTAGCTGATCATTCTTACTTTACTTTCTGTTGGTCAAATGTCCAGTGCCAAGAATACAATTGTAATTGCTATCAAAATGGGTAATAAATACAATTCCAAATATCTCACCTTGGGGTTTATTGTAGAATGCTTTCTGCTGCTGCTTTTTTAAATATTTTTTTTTTATTTTTTAGCTTTTATTAATTACACTTTATTCACTTTGTATCCCCCCATAAACCTCTCCCTCCTCCCTCCTGATCCCACCCTCCCACCCCCTTCTTCAGGAATGCCCCTCCCCAAGTCCCCTGATAGGGAGGTCCTCCTCTCCCTCCTTCTGATCTTAGTCTATCAGATCTCATCAGGAGTGGCTGCACTGTCATCTTCTGTGGTCTGATAAGGCTGCTCCCCCCTGTGGGGGAGGTGATCAAAGAGAAGGCCAATCAGATTATGTCAGAGGCAGTCCCTCTTCCCATTACTATGTAACCCACTTGGACAGTAAACTGCCATGGGCTATATCTGTGCAGGGGTAAATGGTGGGACCTGGAAAGGATCATCCTGAGTGAGCAGTCCCAGAAGCAGAAAGACACACATGGTATATACTCACTCATATAGACATGTAATATAGGATAAACCTACTAAAATCTGTACACCTAAAGAAACTAATCAAGAGGGAGGACCCTCATTAAAATGCTCAATTCCCATCCCGAAAGGCAAAGAGGAAAGACATCAGAAGAAGAAGAAAACAGGAAACAACCTAGGAACCTGCCACAGAGGGCCTCTGAAAGGCTCTGCCCTGCAGACTATCAAAGCAGACGCTGAGTCTTATGGCCAACTGTTGGGCAGAGTGCATGGAATCTTATGTAAGAAGTGGGAAATAGTAAGATCTGGAGAGGACAGGAACCCCACAAGGAGAGCAGCAGAACCAGAAATTTGAACACAGGGGTCTTCCTAGAGACTTATACTCCAACTGAGTACCATGCTCCATTATTTTTTAAAATATGAATAATTTTCTACTCTATTTGTCTTTGTTTTGATAATAATTTTTTTCTTGCCTAAAATATACTGATTATGCTCTGCCCACCATCTATTCCTCCCAGTTCTTCCTCCCATGTCCCACCTCATCAGGGTCTACCCACTTTCTGTCTCTTATTAGGACTCAAATAGGCTTTTTTTTTAGAAACAATAATAAAATAAAATTAAACAAAAATTAACATAAGAATTGGACCAAAAAAAGGAGAAAAAGAAGCCAAGAGATGTTACAAGAAACAGAGATTTGCTCTGTCACACACTCAGAAATCCCATAAAATAAAACTAAGCTGGAAATCTTTGTGTGTGTGTGTGTGTGTATGTGTGTGTGCGTGCGCAAAGGACCTTTAGTGTAAAAAGAGAGATGAAAAAAATAAAAATAAAATAATAAATAATATACTCTGCTTCAGAAGGTCAGCTGAAGTAGGCAAACATGGACAAGACCCATGTTCTTGAGCTGGATCAGGAGATTGCCAAGTACTTTGAATAGTGCTGCTGAAACTCTTCCACTGAATTTTAACCACACAGAAAGGTAAGAGCCATGCAGGCAGGCCAAGAGCTGTGTTCTGTGCTTTTGGAAATTCCTCAAATCACAAACCCCCTTTTATTGGTTTTTAAAATCCATGTGGATTTTTTCATTCTCTCTACAGCTTTGTTTGTCTTACTCAAAATTTGACATAGAACAAACCTTTTGCTTCAGACAGAATATGCTCTATTTACCTATCATGATATTAAAAATGTGCACCATCTTGGATGCAACAATTTGGGGATATTTAAAATTAACAAAGCTTTAAGAAAATTCATAGTCTGTATACATTGTATACTGTGTTATATAAGAACTGCTATATACATATATATATGCATGTTTATGTGTATATATATTTTCTATGTTACATAAAGATATTTTGTATAAGATACATACAATATATTGTATGTTGAGCACATTATACACCCACTCCTAACCTCCTCCTTTTTCCCTCTCACTCCTGTTAGTACCATTTGTTGCCCTGACAATTTCACTTTTACTTTTGTAATATGGAGACACAAAATTAACAAAGTTTTGCTCATAAATTTTGAAGAAACTATGAATAAAACAAAGTTGTCATTGTAAAAAAAAAAGATTAAAAGAAGAAAGAGCCATGAAATGACATGAGATAAGTAACTTTCAAAGATGCTATTGACTTAATTTTCTGTCAACCATCACCTGCTGGACATACAGCCTACCCTTAAAAGCAGTTTTTATTTTCCCCAGCTACACTGCTTTGGAATAAACTAGATTTTCATCATCAAGTGCTTATCAATTGGAGATTGCTTTTTGATTGGGACTGAAAGCATGTATCCTCTTCTCTTTCCAACTATAGGACTTCAGTTAATGCAGATCCTGCATGCCCTGTGCATGCTGCCCCATCTCTGTGAGTTCACATGAGTTTCGATCTTGTTGAACTAGAGTATTTTATTTTTTGGTGTCCTCCATCACCTCTAGTTCTTACATCCTTTATTTTCCTCTTCTACAGGGTTCTCTGAGCTTTGAGGGGAGGGATTTGATGGAAACACTTACCTTTCTGCTTTGGGATTAATTAGAATTGTGCACTCCAGATTTATAATTGTTATAAAATAAGAACTTCACCAAATTTAAGACCAAATAATAGTATCACTCTTTCCAGTGTGTGTGTGTATGTGTGAATACTCACAAATAAATAAACTGATAGATTTCAAAGACTGTTAGAAATGGACTATGTCTATTTAGCTTTGTGTGATGCTGACCCTTGTGGACCATGACTGGGGAGTTTTTGTTTATTTGTTTGTTTGTTTGTCTGAAATGAAATGCCTCCCATGGAAACACTGCATGCTTGTTCTGCAGTCTGATGCTACTTATGGAAAATCTGGAAACTCTAAACTGCTGAGAATAGTTGGAGAAAGCAGTTCCTGTGCACAAAATTTTGAGAGTTATATTTGGCACCTGTTCATATGTCACTCTCTGATCACTGATAGCCAAATGATGCTATTCTTAATCCCATGGTGTCAACTAACAATGGAGTGAGCCCTGTAAAATTTTAATCCAAAATAATTTTACCTCCTTTAAGTTTATTTCATCAGCTATTTTGCTTCTGTAAATGTAACTAGTACAGTATAGTAAATTCATGTTTTAACTTAAAAATTTCAAAAGAGTAAATTAAGATCTCAATGAAAGTGTTTAGAAGTCCTTATTTCACTTTGAACCTGTGGAAATGAATCATCTTATTATCTTTCTTTCTTTTCTTTTTGGCTAGAGTTCTTCTAACTTCTTTGAAATGGTGTCTTCTAGGAATTTAATTAATATTTATTTAATGACAATATTGATATTTAGTATTTTAAGTGTATATCAGTTCTGTCTGTTTGTTTTAAAAATAAATGTCTCTTCAAGTAGTTTGCTTGTGTTTTAAACCCTATATTTTATTTTCATGTTAGGTTTAGTTCCGGGAACAGAATGATATTTTTCCTTGGAATAGTGATGCGCAATATCCTGCTTTTCTGTGATGATGGCCAGTGACTGTGAGCCTCAGCTTCCAGTTATATGAGATCATGTGATAAACTCTCTATAGTACTATGATGCTATCTATGACATCCTGTGATGTCTATTTAATGTATTTTCAGTTTATGATATTCAAGGTTTATGTAGACTTGCCCCTACCAAAAGTACAGAAGTGTCTAAACACTTTGAGAGTGAGGCCTTTTACAAAAAAAAAAAAAGTTTATTTTTTTTTAGTTTAATGTAGTTCTACTTGTCTATTTGGCTTTTGATAGAGATGCTTTTGACATCATAGCCAAGGTTAACTGTGTAAAATGAAGTTGTTAAGCTTTAGTAATGTTACACTCAGGTGTTTATAGTTTGCAGATTTACATTTAATCTATTTTGAGATGAAATCATATGGCATGAGATGAAAGCTAATTTAATTATTCGGCCTTCTCATAGCCCATTTTGCAACAAGAGTTTTGAAATAAGCTCTACTAAATGATTCTGGTAGTGTATGTCTGTGGATTTTATTTTAGAAATAAAAGTGGAAATACTATTGCAGTCAAAATATTCCTCTAATAATGGATTTTGTCAATGAAATGAACAGCTTTTCCATATCTAATTTGAATGACAAAGTATAGTAATATTTTAATTTCTGTATTTGTTAAAATCTATATATTTAAAAATAACAGAGGTTCTAGTCACTAACATTTTAAATATACTTGAATTATTTTATTTTTGAATGTATCATAATAGATTTGCATGTAGTCTAACATTTATTAATTCTGCAAAGAATATAATATTCTAAATATTCATAAACAATTGTTCTACTGTGTTGTGTCAGCTGTGGCAAACTAGAGGTTTGGGGAAAAGCAAAGATCTATGATCAAATTAGTATTCATAAGAAAGCCAAGAATTTTGAACCATTGAATATTTGTTTTTAAATTTAGCTCTTTCTCCTTTTCTCCTTGTAGTGACACTTTTATGGATTTCACTAATGAATATTCCCACTGGATTCATCATCCCATGGCATGAGATGATATTTTCAAAACGTATTTTAAATTTGAGAATGTCATACACATACACAATATATTTTGATAGTATTTCTATTCCCCTACTTTCTCCCACCTTCTCCTGTTCTCTACCACATCCATCTTCATGTACCTCTTTATCTTCTGTGTTTGTTTTATAACACACTGGGCCTAATTAGTGCTTTTCCTGAGCTCCATTGGTGTTTGCCTAACCTCCCAAGGAGGACATAATAAACATTAACTGCCTTTCTTTCCCATAGAAGCCATCAACTTTCCATAGTGCCTCAGGTAATAATGGCAGCCTGAGCACCTTCCCCATCTACACTTAATGTGGATTGCTTTGATCTTGTAATTCTGTGCAGGTAACCACGGCATTTGTGAGTTTTTAAATGAGAGGCTCTTGTCATTTTCAGAAGGCAGTATTTTTTTCTGTTGCCATTTCTGACCATTGCTTCTTTCTTTTAGTCTTTCCACCCTTTCTTCTTAATGTTCCCTGTGCCTTGGGAGTGGTTAGTGACATGTGTGCCCCATTTACAGCTGAGCAGTCCAAAGACACTGATTCTGTGCGTCTTGACCAGTTATGAGACTCTTTCCTGTGTGCCACTCCCACTGCCACTGTGAAAAGAGATGTCTGTGTTGAAAACCGAGAGCTGCCCTGATCAACAGGCATAGAAACATGTACATAGATTGTAGTTTAACTCACATCATTCTTAAGGCCCAATAGTGCTTCACAGTGTGGACACACTTGAGAGTTTTTCCTCTCTGTTCATTTAGGATGGTTATTTAAGTTACAAAATCACCATTTCTATTGTAAAAATAAAAGCACTGCCCCCAGTTAGTCACCAATCTTAACACCATGGACTCAAAGCAAAATCATCTAACTGCTGAAGAATATTCTAAACAAGCCAATTTAAGTTATGTTGTTTTAAATTTTGACCTTGAATTAACGGTCCATACCATGAAAGAAGAATGACAAGTACAAAATTTTTGCTTAGTGAAGTTCGCTGCTTATCTTAAGGAAAACTGCCTATATAATCCTTTGAGTGTTCAGCAAAACTAGTTATGATCTTCATCAACGAATTAACCTACCGTGAAAGAATGACAAACTGTTAGGCTTCTGAATTAGGAAAGTGGCAGACATCTCTTTGACAATGAGAGAAGTGAGTCTGCCATGCCAAGATAAACAACAGAAAGTATTTGCTGCCGACCACGGAATTGGAGCTATCAAAGAAAATCTTATTTTGGAAAATTCCTGTGCCTTTGGGAATTTGACAGCTGACTTGTTGCTAACATGTTTCTGATTAAAGGAGTAGTGATATTTAAGTACGATATTTCAGATTGTCTAATGGAATCTGTCCACGTGCGGCAATATGAGTCACATGCCAAATGACAGTTTATCAAATGACCACTCTTTTCCATGTACTATAAGGTAAAAATAAATAAACAAGTCAAGTCAAAGGAAAGAAACTTAAATGAAGTCTAATGCAATATTTTAAAAAGTTTATTGGCGCGATTATAGATCATACACTATCAAGAATTTTCAGTGAAAGTACAATTTGTCAAAAGACTTGGTATAATATAAATTTATACTCTGAACTCCCATTTCAATATGTGATAATTTTAATATGATGGCTTGTACTTCTGTAGTTCACAAAAATAAAATTAATAATTCATATATTGTCCTTTACTCCTTACATTGTTCTCATGGAAATATATTTTAAATTAACTAAGTACTCATTTTAGTAGTGTATACATACAAATATATAGACTAAACCATAATATAAAACATACTATAAGTCAGGTGTGGTGGAACATGCCTTCAATCCTGGCACTTAGAGAGGCAGAAGGAGGCAGATTGCTGTGAATTAGAGGCTAGCATTGTCTACAAAGCAAATCCTGGACAGCACAGGCTACACAGCGAATGCCTTTCTCAAACACAAAAAAGAAACAAACAACCCTCAAACTAAAACAAACCAACAAACAAAACCAAAAACATACTACCTATGTAAAAATTAGAGAAGGACATACCACCTGGATTACTTGGTTGTCCTGTACAAAATGGTGATCCTAGAAAAATATACAAACAAATAGTATTACACATAGTTGATGGGTTATATTTAGGGATATATTATAATTTATGAATATATAAATTCAATAAAAATTTAAAAAAAAAAAGAGGTCATGAATTTAAAGGGGAGAGGACTATATGGAAAAGACTATAGGAAATATAGGGAAGAGAGAAATGTGATTATATTATGATCTCAAGAAATTTTTAAAGTCTAATCACTGTTTTTTCAAGGAGACTTTTAATAACTGCAAATGAAATTTTGGGTTTGTGTACTTGATTTTATTTTTATAAAATTTTAGATCATTAAATGGATACTACACAATTTGTAAATGCACAGCTAAATACGTAATGAAAAATAAGCACATAAAAGTAAGAATTAATAAAAATCTATTATATTACCATGAGTTAATTTTTTGCATTAATGTTGTTTTACTAGGGTTTATATAATTAAACTCTTCAAATGTATGCTGTTGTTAAATATACAGACTTGAGTATAAGGTAGTCATGGTAACAGGTTGATCAGTGGGTATAGTTGTACTTTTGCAAGAATGGTTTTTCTTCTATGACTCTAGGCTTAATTGTTCAGCTACTCCTTCTGGATTTAAATATTCTCTCCTGCTGAGGAGGGAGGCTCACTAGGCTCATGAAACTAAAGAAAATTAGCACTCACAAGATTCACCAGGCTTTCCCTAAGGTAACATAAACAATAAAACAATATTTTTAATTCCCTGAGCTCTGAGGGGAGTGATTTGATAGAGACCTCTAATTTAGACTCTCTCTCCACATAAAGTCTGGCTATGGTCGCTACATCTGTTCCCATCTGCTTCCAGAGGAAGCCTCTCTGATAATAACTGATAAGGCACTGATCTATGAGTATAGCAGAGTATCATTAATAATCATTTTATTGATTTTTTAGATCAATCATGTTTAGTTTTACTCTGGGTCTCTGGACTACTTAGGCTCTGATTCTTGGTTAACTAAGCAATATGACATATGGTTTCTTTTCTTGTGTTTTTTCTTATGGAGAGGGTCTTAATTCAAATCAAACATTGGTTGGCTACCCCTACAAGTTTTATATCACCATAGCATATTTTGGCAGGCAAGAGAGCTTGTAAGTCAAAGATTTCATGCTAGGGTTGTTATCCACTTCCTCTTTCAGAAGCCAACAGAGTACCATTCTATGGCAAAGAGAACAGGTACCAGTTGATTCTCAATGTTCAATGAGTTGTATGGATTTTATCTTCAGAAATGTGGTCCCATTAAAGTTTGTGTGGAGCAACCCTTTGTTTTATCATCACCTGTGTTGTTTTGGATTTTCATTGAATCCTCTTGGCCATTGAATCCTCTGGAATTCAACCCAGTCCCTCCCCTGGAATCCATGAAATGACCAGTTGAGACTTCTTGAATATAGTTGAGACTATATTCAAGAGTCTTCATTAGCGTTACCTAGATAGATTCCAATAAGTTTCAGGTTTAAACATCCCCTCAAAGTGCCCCAATTCTAGTTATCTCTCTCTGTAATTTTTACCTCCATCTTATCTCCCCAGAGACCAAACTTACTTGATCCCTCCTGCCACTTTTCCCACAAGTCCACAATACACCTGAAAAATCTATCCTAGTTCCTTTTCATAGGAAATTCTGTATATCCCACCTAGAGGCCTTCTCTTTGCCTATGCCCTTTGGATAGTTTATTTCATAATGATAAAAAATAATTGTGAAGAAATTTTCTATATCCAAAATGATAAACACACATGTATGCATAAAAGCATGTACCCATGCACACATGCATATATATTTAAGTTTAAACACATACATATTCCTTCAAATTTTGCTGTGTTTAAATGCATTGAAAATCTATTTCAGCATTTAATAATTATAAAATTTCAATGAAACAGTTAAATGTTTATTTTAAAAAAAAAGTTCAAAGTATAGATTTTTCTTTACTTTTTAAAATTCATATAGCATATTAGTATGAAAAATATTGTTTAAAATGTACCAATCATGAAGCCTAATGCTCATACGTGTCTGTGTAAGTGTTGCAGATCCATGGGGAAGGTTTTTCTTAGTGGAAGTGTTACAGCTCTGAAGGGAAAGGCATCCTGGCTGTCAGAAGCCAAGGAATAGAACAAAGTCACTCTTCCCTACAAACCTCACACAAGACTTTTATTGGGAGAAACACAGAGAGTAGCTGCCTCTGCTGGGGCAAGAATCAACCAAAAACTGAGCAGGAGGCAGGCTTTATACAGGGCTTCTTGGGAGAACCGGGCTGTCTAGGCTCATCTGAGATTGAGGAGATTTTGCAGCCTGATCTTGGGACAAGCTTGAGGATTGGTGTAATTTTGTGGCCCAGTTTTGGGGTTTTACAATTTGTTTCTCCATTTTTAGGTAGTGTGGGGCCCAGTCACCCTCCCATTTGAAGGGCTGGAAACTGCCTTTAGAGAAGTCTGGAATTAGGGCTAGCCTCTCACAGCTCAAGGGGCTTACAAACTAAAATTATTTAAAATAATCACGGCAGCTTTACTTTTATTGATTGATTGATTGATTGATTGATTGAAAATTGATTCTTCTCCCATATATCACATCTCAATCATAGCTTCTCCTCACCTTTCTCCTCTTTTCCAGATCCACTCAGTGTTTCCATTTAGAAAAGAGCAGACCTCCTTGGAACAAGAACCAGAGATGACAGAAGAAGTTGCAATAAACTTTGTATCACATTTTACTTGTTTTGAAATAAGTTTAAGAAGATACTGATGGTCACATCTGTATTAGTATTTTGACATGGTGAAATTCTTGTTTGTGATACCTAGCTGGATTTTAACTGCACGTGCCTTTATATTTAAAGTCATTTAAGTTCTATATTCCTTGCTGTCCCCTTTCTCTGAGTTACTTTCCTTAAGAGCAGTGACTTTATTTACTGTTTTCACACTTAGTCCCTGGAATGTATCCTTCATGGTGAGCCTGAAGTGTTACATGTGTGTCATATCACCTTTGCTGTGATTTCAAACCAACTGAGAGAAACAGACAGATGAACATCTTCAATAATATCATCTTTATTTATAAAGAATGATAACTGTACAAATTAATGTAGTTTCTAGGGTTGTTAGGCTTCAGTAAGAAGACTCATGTCACCCAAATTTAGCACTACCATTCTATTCAATAAAACTTAGAAAATGATATTAAGTTACAATTGTGTCTTAATTACACATTTTATTAAATGTAGAATTTCTATTATGGTGTTTTTTAATTACATTACTTTATAAGAATAATAACATTTAAAATTGAGAAAATAATACATAGTAGGTCACTAAAGTACCGGCAGGAAAATAAATTCTACTAGATTACAATTATAAGTAGATTCTAGTGTTATGTTTTCAGAATACAAAATGTTATATTTTTATTCCTTTATTCAATTGTTTACTATGATACTAAAATGGCTTTAATTTTTCACTTATATGATTTTTAATTACTTTTATAATATTATATAAATTCAAGTGCTAAAACAAAGGTACTCAGAATTATAACGTGACTTCATTCTCTTATATAAGGAATTTTGACTTAACTTGTTTAGGGCTTTGAGAAATATTTGGATTTACATGCACACTATCACATAAGCCCTCACATACACCCCTTCTTGAGCTTTTTTCAAGGCCTTGGCCTCTGTTTCTACTGATTGTTGTCACATATGCAAACACACATAACATGCATATTATTTTGCTTGTTTTGTTTGTCTGTTTGAGACAGGTTTTTTCTGTGTAGATTGGCCGTCCTGAATTCACTTTGTAGACCAGGATGGCCTCAAATTTACAGAGATCCATCTGCCTCTGCCTCCTGGAGTGCTGAGATTAAAGGAATGTGCCATTATCCCTGGCTTAACATGCATATTTTAAATATATAAATACAATACGCTCAGTTTGTACAATGCTACCTGTATGTCTGTTTACAAGGGTGATCATTTGATATTGAGTAACAAATTGATGTGCCTTTCCATGGGGAAAATTATTTTACTACTCTCTACATTCCTTATTTATCTGATTTGTGTGTGTATGTGTGTAGTGTTGAGGTGCTGTGCTTTCCCCTATGTCTTTTGCTGTTGAATTCTTTCAGCTCATGTTTAGGCAATCAAGCATAGACAGATTTTTTTTTTTTTTTTTTTTGCTCAGTTGCTTCTTTTGGTTCCTGTCTTCTTTACCCTTCTGTGTTATAGACTGGGCCAGCATAAGATGCTCTACATGGATTAAATGGGGATCTCACATGTACTGCTTGGTCAAAAGAAAATATGAAATGATTTTGAAAGGTTTATTCCTTGGAAGCAGATAGATGATATTTTCATCTTTTGACAAAATGTCATATGTCCTGTGAGACAGCACCTGGGTGGGATCAGCCCTTTGCATTGTGACATTATGTTATACAAGGATCATGACCAAGAACTGGAAAATGAGAAACAAAATAAATTAAAATTTCATAATGTACCTTGCCCTTAAATATATGATCTCTATTTTTTAACATATAAAGAATTGATTTGCATAAAAGTAATTACAAGTGACAGACTTAATGTGAGGCTATCTTGAAATATCATATGATGAGCAACTTAGTTTCAGACTCTATATGGGGCCAAGTTTCATTCATCTTGTCCTTGCTTCAGCCATCTAAAGTTTTTCTTAGAGCTGATCCTTCACTTAAACTTTCATCTATGGGAAAGAAATTACTCAAACCTGTCCCAGGTACTTGAGGTCAAGATGCCCCAGCTAACTGCTGCTTTTTCTTCTGTTAAACTGCTTGCTTGCTCTACTTTCCTCCACAACTGCTAACCAGGTATGAGCTTTTTGCTTTTAGAATCTCTCTGCCGAGAACAATCAGAGCTTCTCTTTCAGAACTTTCTATCTCCAAGCAGTCGAGGCCTGGTTTAATAAAGACTCTTAAATTTGAACTCTGGTTATGTTAGAGTAAAATGTTAGTTTATGCAGAAGGTCCCACAATATTATAGTTTATTATAATATTATAGTTTAGGGACAATCAGGTATGACTAAAAACTAGTGATTTATCATTTCTTTTCCAACATCAATAGAGTAAGCAGTAATCCAAGGAAAAGAGACAGTTTTTTTTTTCTTTTTCTTTTTCTTTCATCACTTGGATTGCATTCTTTTGGCCAGCCAGCTGGCCTAGGAACTTTAAAAGGATGGAATAAGTCACCCCTATCTCCACTAAGAATTCAGTTGCTTTACTCCCTACTTTGAGGATTACCCCAGGTTCTCAGCTGTTCAAATGCAGGAGCCTGGGTCTCTTCATTTTTCTGCCTTTCCACCAGCTGGGTCATTAATTTTTCAAATGTCATTTTTTTTTCTTAAAGTGATTACATCAGTCCTTTTCTTGTGAGGGGTTCTTGGTCTACTTCTTTCTTTCCTGTTTTCCACATAAGAATGGTATGTTTTTGAGATGCTCTCACAGGGCAACCACTAAGACTCTGGTTAGAAACAATTGCCTCTGGATACTGGGGTTTATAGAGATAGAAAGGCCTCTATATACTAGTATAAAAGGAGCTCTGAGCTTTTAACCAGGACTGATACTGAACAAGAGATGTTGAATGCCTTAAAACTTCTCTTACACTATCCTTCATGGGCCCTAGCACTTGCACTGATGCCTCAAAGCCATCTCATCTGTTTTTCTATGAGAGTAGGCATATTGCTACATGAGTTCTAACTCAGACTATGGGGTCATAAGAATGCCTTGTAGAATCCTTGTACAAAAGGGTTGACCCTGTGGGCACAAGATGGCCAACCTATTTCTGGGCAGTGACTGTTACCACCATTCTGGTAAGGAAAAGTGGCAAAATAACCCTAGGGCATTTCCTCCTCTTAGGTACTCATACAGTGAAAGACCTTTTCAGAGGGAACCCAGAAATATGGCTGTCAAATGCCCACATATCCCAGTACTCTCAGATTTTACCTTGATTTTTATCAAGTAGTCACTGGAGTCTTCCTTTCATAATAATTTAAATTTACCCTCAGGAAGTTTTTTTTTAATTTTATTTTTTCTGATCAGTTACATTTTATTAACTCTGTATCCCAGCTGTATCCTGCTCCCTCATTCCCTCCCAGCCCCTCACTCCCTCCCTCCCTCATCTCCACCGTGCCCCTTTCCAAGTCCACTGATGGGGGGGACCTCCTCCCCATTCATATGATCCTGTTTTATCAGGTATCTTCAGGACTGGCTGCAAAGCCCTCCTTTGTGGCCTAACAGGACTGCTCCTCCCTTCAGGGGTGGGGAGGCCAAAGAGCCAGTCACTGAGTTCCTGTTAGAAATAGTCCTTGTTCCCCTCACTTTGGGAAACCAATTGGTTACTGAGCTACCACAGGCTACATCTGAGCAGAGGTTCTAGGTTATATCCATACATGGTCCTTGGTTGAATGTCAGTCTCAGAAAAAACCCTATGCCCAGATATATTTGGTCCTTGTGGAGCTCCTATCCTTTCCCCATCAGACTAACTCCCCTTCTTTCTTATGATTCCCTGTACTCTGCCAAAGGTTTGGTCATGAGTCTTTGCTTTGAAAACACTGCTAGTTAGAGTCTTTCAGATGCTCTCAGTAGACTCCTGTCATACGTTCAATGCACATCCCATCTGTCTTTCTAAACGAGGATTGATCATCTTACCCCATGTCTGCTCTCTTGATTATCTTTTTTAGGTGTATAGATTTCCTTATGTTTATCATATCTTATAGGTCTATATAAATAAACACGGTATATACTCATTTATATAGACCTATAAGATATGATAAACATAAGGAAGATTCTTAGGATGTAAGAAGAAACCAAAGTTTTGAACACGTGTCAAATAAAGTTAACTTTGGAAGACTACTCTGGGTAACTGACATCCTGGTTGGGAGTTAAGATATGAATGTTAAACAAGTCACCCTGCCACAGTTGACTAAACCAACCAATTGGAAACAAGATAAATGTATGACAAAGACATGTTCCTAAGAAAGTCTCCTATCCCTAAATCCTGGTTGGTGGAAGACTGTAACTGTGACTTGACACAGGTTTTTGTGATTTTCAAGATAGAAAGCTCTGTAAAACTCTCCCTTTAGGTCAAAGTTCAGCTCCCAAGTCTGTTCTGTGGCCCTGAATAAATATTAGTGCCTTGATGACTTGATTAAAATAATTCTTTTCTTCTGTTTTTATCTGGTGTATGAGTTGCTTTGGATCTAAGTGGACCCCATAACAAGAACAATAGAAAAACATTCTACACCAAAATATCACAGGAATGACCTCTAGCCTATTTGCTAACATTGTTATAATATTGCTGCTAATGTTGTTCCTCTCTTAAACCTCCATAATCCACATTGCCCTAAGAACCATTTTCTTTCCAGGCCATACTAGGACAGACATCTATGTCCTGTTTATAGATTCAAAATCTTTCCTAGTCCGAAGTATAAAAGCCTTTCTCACATTACTTCAGCAAACAAACAAAACCAAAAAAAAAACCCTACATGATCAGGTTATTTTATTTACTTATTTACATAATTTTTGGTTTTGGTTTTGGGTATCTTGGTTTGGTTTGGTTTTGGTTTTGGTTTTTTGAGAAAGGGTTTCTTTGTGTAGCCCTGGATATCCTGGACTTGCCCTGGATGTCCTGGACTTGCTTTGTAGACCAGGCTGGTCATGAACATATGGCAACATGTCTGTGTCTGCCTCCCTGAGTGCTGGGATTAAAGGTATGCCTCACCACATACAGTTTATTTATTTATTTAATGTTGCAAATATATTATTCTCTCATACAGTACATTCTGACCACAGTTTCCCCTTCCTCTACTTCTCCCAGCTCTATCCCACCGCTGTTGGTATAATGTTCTTTTGAAATGTATATTCCTTACCCGTGTTTATTCAAATGCTCTGAACATTGCATTGTGACACTTATTCTAAGTATAACCTGTGTCAACTTTGTGTAAATATGACAAAATAAAACAACCAGCCACGATGTTGAGAAATGGAGAGGAAGGAGTAGGAGGGAGAAGGGAGGAGCCAGGGGATAGGAAGGAGTGGGAGGCAGAGGAAGAAGAGGAGAAGAGAACGAAGGCTGGGAGAGTAGAGGCTGGAGGAGAGGTCTTGGAAGGACATGGATAAATGAACCAAACCTAAAAGCAAGTATAATGGGTGGATCTGAATGTTAGAAACTATGAGGGCTCGGAGGTTTAGGATGGAGTAACTATTGCATTGTGTTCTAAGTTAACTAAATAAATCATAGTCTCTATGTGGTGATTTGGTTATACAGCTGTTTAGGATTAATGGCAACTTTACTAAAAGATACTAAAAGATATGCTCCTCCCTTCTCCCTCCTAGTCCTTCCTCTCCATTGCTCAACATTGTGGCTGGTTTTTTGTTTTTTGTTTTTTTTTTTTTTGTCATATTTACACAAAGTTGACACAGATTATACTTAGGATAAGCATCACAATGCAATGTCCAGAGCAGTTGAATAGTAAATATTCAACATAAAATACAACACACCACCCCTCCCAATCTCAGATTCATTCCTCTTCCATTTCCTCTACAGAAAAAACAGGCTTCCCAAGGAAAACAGCCAAAGAAAACAAGATACTTATATGACAAGGCAAGGCTGGACAAACCAACCCAATAGGAGGAAAAGGTAAGGACAGGAGGGAAGAATCAGGTCAATGGGAAAGAAGAGAATGCAGGCAGAGACAGCTGAAATTGGGGAATACTGAAGTGGAGTGCAGAGACCTACAGTAGGAATGACTTCCTGTAATCTCTGCAGGTGACCCTCGTGAGGACTCCTGGGTTCCTGGCAGATATAGAGACTGAAATCGCTGTATTTTGTAGCCAGGATAATTTTTGAGATTGTTATTATATCATTTTCTCTTCTCTTTCCTTTCTTTCTCAAAATCCTCCTATATATTCTTCCTTGTTCTCTTTCATTTGAATAACCCTTTTTTTTCCTTTAAGTTTTATTATGATGAGAATGGGAGAAATAGTCTTCCATGGAAGAGCAAACCAACTGAGTATCTATATATTTAGGACTATACATGTATTTGTTCACAATTAATGATAAAGTAGATGGTGCCTGTTTTTAAACCTAATACATTTTTCTCTTTTTATTATTTATTTTTAATTCACATTATATCATTGCCTAAGATGTAATTTTTGTTGACAACAACTAAGTAAATTTTTATTTTTTATTTCATTCAGCCTTCTTGTGTTTTTTGATTGGTGAGTTGAAGCCATCAAAATTATTGCAAAGCCCATATGTAAAGTTATAATAGAGAGCTATATACCGATTGCCGAAAGGGCAAGGGGCTCACAGTTCCTGACTCCTGGAAGTGGGAGATGGCCACAGGTGGCCTGGATCTGATCTCCCCAAATCTCGGGTATCCCCTCCAGTTCAGGAAACATCAAAAATCAATGTTTTGGATCCAGCCACCTGTTTACAGATGAGTTTTTCAGTCTCCGACCTTTTCCCCTTTAGATATGGTACACACTGGTCCCTGCCATCTTGGAACCTCTCTGTATGATTTTCTTGAAGATGTGGTCTATGCCATTAACCTGGGATTTATTACCATGTTGTCGTACATTTTGATTTTCTTTTAAATTTTGTGTCCTGTGGTTGGTCTAGATAATCTTTATCTGCAAACCTTTCTGTAGGATTAGTAGATATTCTCACTGTATACCAACTTCACTCTTCACACTATTTGTAGTTTGGAATTGATATCTATGCATGCAGACTTCTATTGTTCGTTACACGTATGAAATGGACAAAGTGGGTTGGAACTGAACACATGATTTGTGTGCATGCCAGGCTGTGCTTAAGGATTAGCTTTTTCTTAGGTGGGATTATGTCAGATGGGCACAGAGGCTGAGCAGGCATACATGATATGTGCCTTGGTCCAAGCCAGTAGCTCAGGGTTGGGTTGGGAAATTTTTATGGAAATTTTTATTTTTATGGAGCTCTCTTGGTTGGAAAATTTTTATGGAGGGGATGTTCAGAGTAACTAGACCCTGACAAAGTGTGGGGAGGGTCTTGATGTTCTTCATCTGGCCGGAGTCTGGGACTCAGTTGTCAGCTTCCAGATGAAGAACAGAGGGACCCTGAGATTTGAAGTTCCTTTTTTCTCAGGAATGGCTAGAGTGCTTTAGGGTGAGGTCTGTGGGCTAGGCCAGGGTGTGGAAAGTGTTTTCCACTGAGTATTACAGTATAGGTCTTTTGAATGAGATTTCCAGAAGCTATGATGATACCAAAATGTTACACCTTCTTGGTTAAGCTCCTATACTGAATATGACAGAGAATTCTGGTGGGCCAACACCCAAAACCTGCCAAAAGGCAGGTCCACTGAGATGAAGAAGGCACTGTGGGCCTATTGCAGGCCTAGTGGGTGTTTTGCTGGAGGTCAGCACAAATCTAGCAGTGATGGGGAAGGTTATCAGCAGCTGCCTGACGCTGACAGGTACAGTGAATGGCAGAAAGGCAAGGAGCAGCACAGGGCAAGCTGACTGGCCATCAGGCCCTGGGTAGCCAAGAGGCTGGAAGCAGCTCTAGGCAGAGTGTCTGATTGGCAGCCAAGCTTGGAGCATTCAAAGGGAGGAAGAAGCTCTCCCTTCCACAGAATGAATAATGAATCTCAGGTCACCATGGTGGAAAGCTCATGGAATCATGAAGCATTCAGCACCTTTATTTTGTGTGAAGCCAGGCATTTATAAACCTTGGAAAGCAGGAGAGGTTTTTGAGGGTTAATGTGTTTGATTTGCTGGGACAAGAAATACTAGGGATTTACAAGGCATGGAATAGTACCTCATTTACATGCAGTAGCACGGGCCTATCACAAGAAGGAGAACACAGTATTCAAATATCCTAAGGGTGGAAGAAAATCTTCAAGTAAGGTTGAAGGTCATTTGCTGAAAGCTGAGATCTCTTTAGCATAGGATGGGAGTATTTTCCAGGAATCCTCAAGTGTTTGCTAAACAGAATTTCTTATCAGGAAAGGGTCTGGCTTGTAATCTTCGCTGAGGGTTAAGTGATGCTCCTTGGAGTTTTTCAGGGTTCAGAGAGGGCATCTGGCTGAGAAAGGTTGTTTATCATAATAGGTGGAGCTCAGTTGGCTATTTGGAAACTGCTAGACTTCAATCTCACCAGCAGAGCCCCACAGGGTTCAACCTGGCTGAGCTTGGAACGTGGCAGGCACATTCCTGGATGTTGATTAAGAGTAGGTAGTATCTGGGCCAGAGATTAGAGGTTGATGGCAATGCATGCAGGAGTGGTCAGGCTAGGTTGGAGCACTGGATTTGGGAACTGTCTAGATCCTGCAGGTTGAGGAGATTGTGTGATTAGGAGGATCAGGAAGAGTCAGAACTTTAGACGTTGGTGAAAGACAAACTGCATGTCTAAACAGACAGCTCGGAATATGCAGAACTAGCAGCATGGATATCGGGGCCTGTGGGTTTATTTATTTATTTATTTATTTATTTATTTATTTATTTAAATTGTAGTATAATTATAGCATTTCTCCCTCCAAAAAATAACCTTTTCCCTGATTTTCTTTCAATTTGTGGCTTTCTTTTTCTCTGATGCTTATTACACTAACACACACACATTCCTAAATATAACCTATTCTTTATTTATTAAGCTATACATGTGTATTTGTTTGTATGTGTATATTCCTAAATATTACCTGCTCTCTATTTGTTAAACTGTGTGTATGTATGTTTGTGTATGTTGTGCGGGTGACATGTGTGTGTGTGTGTGTGTCAGAGCAAAGATTTATGCAGCAATGGGGAACCTGTAGTGGACAGAAAAGTGGTGCACCTACTGTTGCTGGAGTTTCAGGTGATTTGGAGATAATCTAGCATTACTGATCAGAACAAACAAACAAACAAACAATCTTGGGCCCTTTGGAGTAGCAGCACATGTTATTCACTGCTGAGCAATTTCTCCATCCCTCTTTAGATTTCTGTAACTGAAGATGAGGATTACCGGAGAGTCTATGCTGGCTTCTTTTATGTGTATGTGTGGGAGCCGGGAGGGTGCTCTGCCTTTCCTTGTTCTGTTCACTGAAGCAGCTGACTTATTTAATTATATAAAGCAGCTGTTGTACAAGGGCAGCAGCTGTTTTGCATAATGTCTATTTACATTGCCATAATACAATTTGAGAGGCCATTATGACTCCATCTTTGATGCCAACCCTATATTTCCTTTGAAAGTTTGTAGGCAATGAACTTTTATGTTCATTAGAGCTTGAAGTGACAAAGTAAACCAAAATCCAATGATGATATAGTTCTCTGAATTCATGTTTTCTGAGTTATGAACAAAAGTACATAATTTGTCCTCTGTTCACATAGTATGAGCATCTGTAAACTGTGGATATTATGCAACATTGAGCATAATCTTGCACATAAGGTTTTATATTAAAACAGAGTTGGTTTGCTTCTCCAGGCTTCCTTGTTCTCCTTTCCTTTTTCACATTTGGCATGCTTCTTTTTCCAGGTTGCTTCCCATTTTCTAATTTGGATAAGACAGTACAATGTTTGCCAGAGAAGACATGTATGGGCTAGGCAATTATTTTATAATTCAAGGAAATTACTCCCCTGTGGCATGTAGTTAATCAATGAAAAATCCGACCTTTGGGAAAACTGGGCATGATAATCTCTTCATGAGTCTATGATGTAGAACTGGCTCAGGAAGAAAAAAGCATTGTGACATGTCCTCTTTCTAGGTGATAAGAATGTAAGATTAGCCAGACTCTGGCCAGGAGTCTTAGGAAAACTAAGGTCTTCAGTGTAACAAATTGTGAGCTACTAGAATCAGAGAGAAAACACCTGAGTGATCTGACTGCAAAACCATTAACCCCTCAGTTGAGCCTGGGAATGACTACAACTTAGTGCATCCTTTGTCTAAATCTGTCACCGAATCAAAGCAAGGAGCTGCATTAAGAGACATTCACTGGTATTCCACCTGAGAAGAAACTGGAAGAAGAAACTAGAGGTGATAAGTATGGATCTATATGCATTTTTCTACATGTAGACATCCAGTTAGACCAGCACCATTTGTTGAAGATGCTATCTTTTTTCCATTGTATGGTTTTGTCAACTTTGTCAAAGATCAGGTGTCCATAAATGTGTGGATTTATTTCTGAGTCCTCTGTTCAGTTCCATTGATCCACCATTCTGTTTCTATGCCAGTACCATGCAGTTTTTTATAACTGTTGCTCTATAGTACAGCTTAAGATCAGGGATGGAGATACCTTCAGAATATCTTTTATTGTAGAGGATTGTTTTAGCAATTCTGGGTTTCTTGTTCCATATGAAGGTGAGAATTTTTCTTTCAAGGTCTGTAAAGAATTGTGTTGGTAATTTGATGGGAAAAAAAATCTTCACCAACCCTTTATCTGACAGAGGGCTAATATCCAGTACATATAAAGAACTAAAGAAGCTGAAAAACAGCAAACCAAGTAATCTAATTAAAAATGGGGAACAGAGCTAAACAGAGAACTCTCTGTAGAGGAATATCAAGTGGCAGAGAAACACTTAAAGAAATGCTCAATGTCATTAGCCATTAGGGAAATGCAAATCAAAACCACCCTGAGATTTCACCTTATACCCATCAGAATGGCCAAGATGAAAAACTCAAGTGACAACATGAGCTAGAGAGGTTGTGGAGAAAGGGCAACTCTCCTCCACTGCTGGTGGGAATGTAAACTTGTACAGCCACTCTGGAAAGCAATCTGGCGCTTTTTCAGACAAGTAGGAATAGTGCTTCCTCAAGATCCAGCTATACCACTCCTAGGCATATATCCAGAAGAGGCTCAAGTGCACAATAAGGACATTTGCTCAACCATGTTTGTAGCAGTTTTATTTGTAATAGCCAGAATCTGGAAACAACCCAGATGCCCCTCAACTAAAGAATGGATGCAGAAATTGTGGTACATTTACACAATGAAAAAGAAGGAAATCATGAAATTTGCAGGAAAATGGTGGGACCTGGAAAGGATCATCCTGAGTGAGCTGTTCCAGAAGCAGAAAGATACACACGGTATATACTCACTCATATAGACATATAACATAGGATAAACCTAGTAAATCTGTACAACTAAAGAAACTAATCAAGACAGAGGACCCTGACTAAAACACTCAATTCCCATCCCGAAAAGCAAAGAGGATGGACATCAGAAGAAGAAAACAGGAAACAACCTAAGGAACCTGCCACAGAGGGCCTCTGAAAGGCTCTGCCCTGAAGACTATCAAAGCAGATGCTGAGACTTATGGCCAACTGAAGGGCAGAGTGCATTGAATCTTATGTAAGAAGTGGGAAATAGTAAGAGTTGGAGAGGGCAGGAACCTCACAAGGAGAGCAACCAGAAAATTTGAACACAAGGGTCTTCCCAGAGACTCATACTCCAACCAAGTACCAGGCATGGAGATAACCTAGAACCCCTGCACAGATGTAGTTCATAGCAGTTTAGTGTCCAAGTGGGTTCCATAGTGTTGGGAAGAGGGACTGCCTCTGACTTGGCCTGCTCTTTGATCACCTCCCCCTGACGGGGGAGCAGCCTTACCAGGCCACAGAAGATGACAATGCAGCCACTCCTGATGTGATCTGATAGACTAAGATCAGAAGGAAGGAGAGGAGGACCTCCCTTATCAGTGGACTTGGGGAGGGGCATGAGTGAAGAAAAAGGAGGGAGGATGGGACTGGGAGGGAAAGAGGGAGGGGATACAAAGTGAATAAAGTGTAATCAATTAAATTAAATTCAAATAAAAAATAAATAAATAATAATTTAGAAATAAATAAATAAAAAGAAACTGGAGGTGGTATAAGTTTTACATATCAACATATAGAAATTACAGTTTAAGCATGTCTTGAGAGTTTGCTTCTGCAACTGTACTTGGTCACTTCCCATTTTCTAATAAATGTACTTTGTAAACCACAAACAATGGGAGCTTGTAGGGTCAGTGCTTCGTCTACTGCTGTCAGTCTGCAGAATCTCATTCCCACAGGTAGTCTTTGCCATCTCTGTGGTGACAGAACAATTTCTATAGGTGCCAGTGATCACGACATACCTTCCTAAGAATAATACAAGCACAACACATAGCACAGTTGGAGCTGTATTTTTATAACATTTGTTTCTACCCAAAACAGAATTTTAAACTCTAAGCTAGTTAGGTGAATGCTCAATTAGCATCATATATATTTAAGTACTTAATATTGTAGTTTAATCTGAATATGCATAACTTGTTAATTTGTAAATCTCTTTCTCTGTAATACAATAACTGCTGTGTATTGTATTGTGTATACACAATGCAAATATTGTGTATCAATTATTTTATAATACTATTTATTAAAATGATTCTATTAATAAAATAGTTAATATTGCTTTATCAATTACTACATTTTCCTGTTATGCCTACTAGCACACTTTTTAATTGTTTTATTTTTTATTTATAGAAATTTTGATTAATAATGTAGCTTTTACATTCAGTACAGATTTTAAATCAGGTTTTTATGTTTCACTGAAAGCTTTTAGTTTCATTTCCTCAAGTTCGAAAATATTTATGATACTTTGGCTTTATATTTCGAAAGAGAAGATATGGTTCTAGAAATTACTTATTGATGTCCTAATAAAAATTTTATATTTGTTTTCAGATTTCTACAAGTGATTTACCGCTATGAAAATATATTTTAGATAATTCGATGCTAGTGTTCTGTATTCAAATGCCTTTCTGATATGTATCTAAACCTAGCTAATTTAGTAATATAGAAAGACAGACCACTCTAGATCTCCAGGTCTCTATGTGTCTCATTAGCACAGAAAGGAATAGATCTGGCTCAGTGGATTCTGCAGAGGCTGATGATGAATCAACCAATCACTATGCATAGAGAGGGCCTTCTCAGATGTAGCTGATGGCAGCTCAGTCTCCATGTGAGTTCCCTAATAAGCAGAGCAGGGAATGTCACAGAGATGGACTCAGTGGCCAGATATTTGATCACTGACCCCTGGTGAGGTAGCCAAACTAGGCCACAGATAAAGAGGTTCCAGACAGTCCTAATGAGACCTGATAGGCTAGGGTCAGATATAAGGGGAGGAGGACCTCCCCTATCAGTGCAGTAGGGGAGGAGCATGGAGAAAAAGAGGAAGGGAAGGTGGGACAGGGAGGGGATGAGAGAGGGTGCTACAGCTGGGATTCAAAGTGAATAAATTTTAATAAATTATAATAATAAAGAAAAAATTTTAAAATAGGATACATACACACATAAAAAAAGATCTGGTCATGAACAATCTTCAAAGATGTTGGGAATATGAATCAACTTAGAAGTATTCACTGTCACAAGCTTCATCCGAGCAAAGGTTCTAGGGTATAACCAATTGGTTTCCCACAGTAAGGGGAAAGGGACTATTTCTGACAGGAACTCAATGGCAGGCTCTTTGACCTCCCCAACCCCCAAGGGAGGAGCAGTCCTGCTAGGCCACAGAGGAGGACTTTGCAGACAGTCCTGAAGATACCTGATAAAACAGGGCCAGACGAAAGGGGAGGAGGTCCTCCCCAATTTGTGGACTTGAAAAGGGGCAGGGAGGAGCTGAGGGCGGGAGAGTGGGATTGGGAGGAATAAGGGAGCAGGATACAGCTGGGATACAGAGTTAATAAAATGTAAATAATAATAATAATAATAATAATAATAAGTATTCACTGTCAATATTGTGTCCCAATTATTTTTTACACTTTTGACCAGCTAGGTTAGATTTTTATTTTGGGGTCCATATTAATAAAAACACCAGTCTCCAAGCAAAGGTTATACTTGAGTGAAATTAGCTCCATTTTGAAGGCTGATATATACTTTTTACCTTTTTCAGATGTCACATAAACACTCAGGGGACATAACATCTACTTGGTGTCTCTCCATCAGTTTCATGTAGATAAGATGATGATTAAGCCCTGATGAGATCTGATAAGCTAGATTCAGACAGAAGAGAAGGAGGTCCTCCCTTATCAGTGGACTAGGGGAGGGGCATACGGGGAAAAGAGGGAGGGTGAGTGGAACTGGGAGGAGACAGAGATGAGGGCAGAGCTACAGCCAGGATACAAAGTGAATACATTGTAATAAATAATAATAAATCACTTAATTGATTAAAAAAAGATGACTAAGGCTATTATTCAGAGTGTGTTCTAAATCTGCATTTTGAAAAGTAGTTGACAGCAGTTATAGGTTTCCTCTGAGTAGGGGGTCTAGGTCTTCTCCATGCAGGGTCTTTAGTTGGAGTATTGGTCTCTGCAGGCCCCAGGGGCCCAGGTTTTTTGGCTCTGTTAGTCTCCTTGTTTTTTATTTATTTTTTGTTTGTTTGTTTGTTTTCCTTTCTGTGTGTGTGTGTTTTAGGCGCAGATAAAATTTCCTTGCCCCTCATCACCAAGTAACTTGTTGAGAGCATTTATCATTAAAGTGAAGTATTTGTTTTGTGGTACATATGGTGAGATCAATTATGCATAATTTGGTTAAATTATTTACCAAGCTTTTATATATGTGTGTGTAGCCTGAAGATAATTATGTCTAACAGGTGTCATTATGATCTTTTGTATATCATTTTAGATAATTTACCCTAGAAAATCCTAGAATATTGTCAGTTTGATGATTTGATCTTTATCGCTCAAAGTTCTTCAGTGTTTGTAACAGTTTTATGCCTTTTTGAGAATAAAGCATTTTTTTGCAGCTTTTCCTAACAGTGGTTATGTGAGCCCTTTAGAAAAAAATTATATTCATGCTATCAACTTTTACAGTTTCAGAGATTTCATTTTATTAACAGCAAATAATGTATTGAAAATCTTCACATCTTTTTAGATTTTTTTTTTCACATTGATCTGTGTCAAGTCTTTTGTAAGCACAATGAGTTTGTGGTCACGATTGTAATGCGATTCATAAATTCCATCTGTTCAACATCGACACAAATACTTGTTATCTCAATTTTAGTGTTTTCCTGATAAGTTGTCTATTTGTTTATTATTGGAACTTTATTATTCTGTTGTGATTTCAGCTCTGCTTATTGTAAGCATCATATTGTTTTCTATTATAATTGCTTTGATGTTTTGTGAAACAACTGATTTTTGGTTTTAGCTCAATTTTAATTATTATCTTTACTGATACATATGTGTCAATATTAAATCTATACTTATTTTACTTTATTTATCTTTTATTCTCATTTTATTCCTGACATTTTGCCAGATTTTATATGATGAGTTTATTCTTTAATTAAATTTGTTCTATTTTAATGTTACATTGCACTTGTCAATAATAAGTTTTTCAAATTATCCTGTAATGAATTGATAAAATGTCTGTTTACTTTGAGATCTTTTAAAAGTAATTACACTATTGTAATTTTATTTTATTTTTACTGAATGAAATATGTTAGCTATAAGTGTTTTAGCACAATGGTAAGCAAAAAGATAGACAGTTACTGGGAACTAAATAATAAAAAGAAAAGGAGAATTAATTATGGAAATTTTAACAATCTGGTTTTAGTTAGAATTTGTTCAAAACTAATTTCATCTAAGTACAAGGTATTTTCTCTCAAGTAAATTCATCTTGAAGGGCTGCAGAGTCATTTTCTGTGCGATGAACTTTCATTAGTGACATTCTTAGCCAGATTTGGAGTGATGGAAGAAATTCAGGAAAATATTTAGTTATCTTCACTGAAATTGAAAACAGATCAGTGAACTTTTGTATTTAGAAGCAGAACAAATAGTGGGCCTCAATCATTGTACAGGAGCTTTTGTTCCTTGGGAAGAGGAGGCTTACAATGAAATCCATCCACAGTCCTAGAATTAGTATTTGATGAGAATATTTTATACCTTTCATTCACTGTGATCTGGGCTTCACTGTCTCTCCATCTTTTTAAGTTTTTATATCATTATCATTCATAAAACTGAGTTGAGTGATAGTAGCCCTTAATAATTCTGTTAGTCCTAGAATTTCTGACTATTTAACTTGGGATTTCAAAAATCGATTTGATAAGTAAGAAGGAATTTAAGCTTAGGTATCTACTCTCTATTGGTGAGTATATGCATCAAAAAAGGTACATTGTAGGCCTCAAAGTTAAACAGACTTTGAGGTCATGATACAGTATATATCCCAAAATATACAAAAAAATATTTGTCAAGTTACTATAAAAATAGTTATTTTACTATCAAAACCTCTACTAAAAGTTATTCATTGTCATAAATTGCAATAATTTGATTTTAATTGACACAATTGTAAATCAGTGATCCTTAGTATAGAAAGAAAGTCAAGTAAATATGTAAAAATACTGATAAACTGTTACCATATCTAGTTCTGATTTATAGAATAAAAAATAGCCATACTCTTTGGCCTCTCCTCTTCCCCAAGAGAGGAGCAGCCTTGCTAGGGCACAGAGGAGGACATTGCAGGTGAAGACACCTGATAAGCTAGGGTCAGATGGAAGGGGAGGAGGACTTCCCCTATCAGTGGACTTGGAAAGGGGCAGAGAGGAGATGAGGGAGGGATGGATGAGTGAAGGGGCTACTGTGATTAATATAAAAAATAAAAATTATAAAAAAATAGCCAGAGAAAAATAAAGTAGCTTTGAAGTTAAAGTTTCTGTCTTGAAACTGACTGTAGCCACCTTTACTTGTACTAAATATTTTTTTAATGCTTTCTTACCTGCAGTGGCATAACAATATTATGTCTGTAATAAAACTCAGACTTTTTCATAAATTTTTATCTCTGAATTAAAAACCAAATTCCAAATATTAATTCAACTTTGTATATATATGTTTATACAAATGCATATTTATATATGCACATATATATATGCTAGTCTTTGAGGTAATATCACCACATATATCAAGTTTTTAAATGTATTTTATGCTTTATTTTATAATCTCATCTATAATACATTTCATTCTAGATATATGCCCTAAAATATATCACTATACATACATAATATGTATATATGTTTAATATATATATGTATTTAATGCCAGTTGGCATCTTTATTAGTGTTATCCGAGATTACAGAAATAATTAAAAAAGTAATTTTACCATTACAAGGAGGAAACATGAGATTGGAGACCATTCATTTAAAATTTACAACTTCCTAGCTCTTTGGTCATTGTGACATATTTATGAGGCTATTAACTTTTGAAGGATCAAAGGTAATACTGCACTTGATATGACCTTTCCATATTAAGTCAAGATCATAGGACTTAAACTGATTATATGCCACTCAGAAAGATGGAATAATAAAAATTAGCTTCTTGTCTTTTAATGTGTATCTATGAAAAAGTATGAGTGATTTGTCTTTGAAATAGAAAACTCAGTAAATTAAAGAGGCAATTAATTAGTAGGATTGAAGTAACAAATTTTATATTATCACTGATGTGCAAATAATGTATCATCAGACTTATTTTGAATATTAAACTGACAATTAATAACATTAGATATGACAGAAAAGTTTGTTTTTATACATAAAAATTAGATGGCAATTCAGGCCATAATTCAAACTTGCCTATTATCATGCCATCTATAACTGCTGCTAAATGGATCAGATTGCTATGAAAGAACAATGTTGTGACTCTAGAGTTAGACAGATGATGATATTCACTTGACTGATGCTTTGCATAACTTTTTTATTACTAGAAAAAATTTTAAAATTCCATAAGTTTATTCATTCATTACTATTGCCATTTCATTTTTTACCACTTTCTATTGGCTTGTATTTATGAGAAAGGAGGTGACATTGCTATATATTAATGCAATGTAGAATAATAAATAAATCTACTAGTTGACATATTCTTCACATTTATGCATAATGAGGTCTGTGGGTCCAACACTAAATATTGACTAATAAAGTTCAAAATGTACAATATTTTTATTTAACTTTATTCACCATAGTATACAATAAAATTTAAAATAGAAAAAAAATGTTTTTTTCCTGAGGCACTTGGATTATATACACTTTGAATATCACTTTTGATTACTCAGCCTCATAAACCCTTGTATTAGTTACTTTATTGTAAAACGCCATGATCAAAGCAATTTATAGAAAGAGCGTTTCTTTGTGGGAATTACGGTTTAAGCACTGACATGTCAAAGTGAAAGTAGTAGGCAAAGGGAATAAAACTTAGAAGGTCAGAGTCATGAAATTCTCAGCACTACCTCTAATAACATACTTCTTTCAATGAGACCTTACCTCTTGAGCATTATTATTATTATTATTATTATTATTATTATTAATTACAATTTATTCAGTTTGATTGTAATAAAAGTTGGCTGTAACCCCCTGCCTCTTCCCGGCTATTTCCCTCCCCAAGTTCACTTATAGGGGAGGTCTTCCTCCCTTAGTAAACCAGACACACTAAATCTGTTAGAAGAAACAGTGGGGAAGAGCCTTGATCTCATTGCCACAAGAGACAACTTCCTGGACAGAACACCAACAAAGACTCTAAGATCAACAATAAATGGGACTTCATGAAACTAAAAACCTCCTGTAAATCAAAGGACACTGTCTACCAAACAAATTGACAGCCTACAAACTGGGAAAAGATCTTTACCAACCTACATCTGACAGAGGGATAATATACAGAATATATAAAGAACTCAAGAAGTTAAACACCAACAAACCAAGTAATCCAATTAAAAATTGGATACAGAGCTAAGCAGAGAATTCTCAATAGAGGACTATCTAATGGCAGAGAAACACTTAAGGAAGTGCTCAATGTCCTTAATCATCAGGTAAATGCAAACAAAAATGATCCTGAGATTCCACCTTACTCCCATCAGAATGACTAAGATAAGAAATTCAAGTGACAGCACATGCTGGAGAGGATGTGGAGAAAGAGGAACTTTCCTCCATTGCTGGTGGGAATGTAAACTTTACAACCATGTTGAAAATCAATCTGGTGCTTTCTCAGGAAAATAGGAATAGTACTACCACAAGAACTAGCTATATCACTTCTCGGCATATATCCGAAAGATGCTCAACCATACAATAAGGACATTGTCTCAACTATGTTCATAGCAGCTTTATTCATAATAGCCAGAATATGGAAACAACTTACATGTTCCACAACTGAAAAATGGATTCTGAAATTGTAGTATATTTATACAATGGAATACTAGTCACCCACTAAAAACAAGGAAATCAAGAAATTTACAGGCAAGCAGATGGAACTAGAAAAGATCATCCTGAGTGAGGTAACCCAGCAGACAGATGGACATGGTATATACCCACTTATGAATGAATAATAGCCTCTTTTTAAAATCTTTTTAAATTTTTTGTTAATTACAGTTTATTGACTTTCTATTGCAACTGTAGCCCCTCCCCCAGCCCTTCCCAATTCTACCCTCCCTTCCTTTCCTTCTCCTATGCCTCTCCCCGAATCCAATGATAGGAGATGTCCTTCTGCCCTTCCCCCTCACCATAGTCTATCAGGTCTCATCAGGACTGGCTTCATTGTCTTCCTCTGTGGACTAGTAAGGCTGCTCTCCCCTCAGGTTTAGGTGATCAAAGAGCCAGCCCATGAGATCATGTCAGAGACAGTCCCTGTTCCCATTACTAGGGAACCCTCTTGGACACAGAGTTGCCATGGGCTACATCTGTGCAGGGGTGCTAGGTTATCTCTATGCATGATCCTTGTTTGGAGCATCAGTCTCATAAAAGACCCCTGGGCCCAGATCTTTTGGTTCTGTTGCTCTCCTTGTGGAGGTCCTGTCCCCTCCAGGTCTTTATATCTCCCCCTTCTTTCATAAGATTCCCTGCAATGTACCCAATGAGTCTCAGCATATGTTTTGATATCCTGCTGGGTAGAGTCTTTTAGAGGCCCCGTGTGGTAAGCTCCTGGCCTGTTCCACATTTTTACCCTCTTCCACTCTCCATCCTGTTTGCTTTTCTGAATGAAGATTGAGCATCTTCCCAGGGTCCTTCTTGCTTAGCTTCCTTAGGTGTACAGTCAAGTGTACAACAAAGACATTTGTTCAACCTTGTTCATAGCAGCTCTTTAGTAGACAAAAGCTGTAAACAACCCAGATATCCTTCAGTTGAGGAATGCATACAGGAATTGTGGTACAATTACACAATGGAATACTACTCAGCAATTAAAAACAAGGAAATAACTAAATTTGCAGGCAAATGGTCGGATCTAGAAAAGATCATCCTGACTGAGGTATCCCAGAAGCAGGAGGACACGTGGTATATACTAACTTATAAATGGATGTTACACATATAATATAGGATAAACATACTAAAATCTGTACACCTAAAGAAGATAATAGTTATGAATCTTCTGAAAAATCCCACCAACCAAGGACTAAATATTCAAATACGCAGACTGTAGGAAGAATCAGGCAAAATACCACACCACCATTCTCTTTTCTTTTTTTCAAAATGATTTTTTTATTATTTTTTTAATATTGGTTACAGTTTGTTAACTTTGTATCGCTGCTGTATCCCTCTCCCTCTTTCCTTACCAATCCCACCCTCCCTCCCTCATCTCCTCCCTGCCTCTTTCCAAGTTCACTGATAGGGGAGGACCTCCTCCTCTTTCACCTGATCCTGGTTTACCAGGTATCTTCAGGACTGGCTGCAAATTCCTCCTATGTGGCGTAGCAGGGGTACTCCTCCACGGTTGTGGGGGGGGCAGGTCAAAGAGCCTGTCATTGAGTTCATGTCAAAAACAGTCCCTGTTCCCCTTATTAGGGTACCCACCTGGATACTAAGCTACCATGGGCTACCTCCGAGCAGAGGTTCTAGGTTATATCCATACATGGTCCTTGGTTAGTGAAACAGTCTCAAAAAGACCCCAGATCATGAACAGAACACCAACAGCACAGACTCTAAGAGCAATAATTGATAAATGGGACTGAAACTGAAAAGCTTCTGTAAAGCAAAAGACATAGTCATCAAAACAAAAGGAAACATACAGACTGGGAAAGGATCTTCAACAACCCTATATCTGAAAGAGGGCTGATATCCAGAATATATAAAGAACTGAAGAAGTTAAAAAGCAGAAAATCAAGCAATCCAATTAAAAAATGGGGTACAGAGGTAAAGAGAGAATTCTCAGTAGAGGAATACAGAATGGCAGAGAAAAATTTAAAGAAATGCTCAACGTCCTTACCCATTAGAGAGATGCAAAACAAAATGACCCTGAGATTTCACCTTACACCCATCAGACTAGCTAAAATAAAAAACTCAAGTGACAACACATGTTGGAGAGGTTGGGGAGAATTGGGAACCCTCCTCCATTGCTGGTGGGAATGTAAACTTGTACAACAACTTTGGAAGTCAATCTGGCGCTTTTTCAGACAATTAGGAATACTGCTTCCTCAAGATCCAGCTATACCACTCCTAGGCATATATCCAAAAGATGCTCAAGTACATAGCAAGGACATTTGCTCAACCATGTTTGTAGCAGCTCTATTCATAATAGCCAGAACCTGGAAACAACCAAGATGTCCCTCAATGGAGGAATTCCTACAGAAATTGTGGTACATTTACACAATGGAATACTACTCAGCAGTTAAACACAGGGAAATCATGAAATTTGCAGCAAATGGTGGGACCTAGAAACAATCATCCTGAGTGAGGTTTCCCAAAAGCAGAAAGACAAACATGGTATACACTCACTTCTATAGACCTATAAGATAGGATAAACATACTGAAATCTATACACCTAAAGAAGATAAACAAGAAAGAGGACCCAGAGTAAGATGATCATTCCTCAAGTAGAAAGACAAAGGGGATGGACTTTGTATGTAGGAGAAAACAAGTAACAGGACAGGAGCCAACCGCAGAGGACCTCTGAAAGACTCTATCTAGCAGTGTATCAAAGCAGATATTAAGACTCATAACCAAACCTTTAGCAGAGTGCAGGGAATCATAAGAAAGAAGGGAGAGTTAATATGACCTGGAGAGGACAGGAGCTCCACAAGGCCATTCTATTTTCTGCTTGACAGGTTTTGATCATACATTAAGTGGGAGCAAGGCTTATATTACTCATGCCATCTATCCAGTTGTTGCAAATGGATGATATCATCTCTTCTCCTCTTCTTTCTCCTCCTCCTCTTCTTTATCTTGCAATGGAATCCTTTTCTGCAGTAGATACTACATTTGACTTGAAATATCTTTGCTCTAACCTCCCATGTGCTAGGATTAGAGGTGTGTTAGGATTAGAGGTATTCAACATTGGAAAAATGTTGAATAGTTTCATTAAGTTCCATGGCTGTGCTTCATTGAAAAGATGTGGATATTCACCTGTCTGCTGGGGCATAAGGCTACCTGCCCCTAGGGACTTTCTGCCTATTGTGTTTGTATTGCTTAACTTGAAAGTATGACACACATTTTTTTAATGTTTATCTTGTTTCTTACTGCAAATTTGCTACAATGCTTTTAATGTAAACACCTTTTGCTGGTTCACAATTTATGTCTCACAAAATTTCAGTCTTTTTTTTAGCATCTATGAATCTTTACATATTTACTATTTCTTTTTTTACTTCTTTTTTATTTTTTCATTTATTACAATTTATTACAATTTATTCAATTTGTATCCCAGCTGTGGCCCCCTCCCTTGTCTCCTCCCAATCCCAAATTCCCTCCTTCTTTTCTCCCTATGCTCCTCCACTAGTCTATTGATAGGGGAGGTCTTCCTCCCCTTCTATTTGACCCTAGCCTATCAGGTCTCATCAGGAATGGTTGCAGTGTCTTCCTCTGTGGCCCTGAAAGGCTGCACCCCCTCCCCAGGGGTTTATGCCAGAGAAAGTCACTTCTTCCCTTACTAGTGACCCCACTTAGAAACTGAGTCTATGGGTTACATGTGACATGGGATTTTATGTCCTCTCCATGCATTGTCCTTGGCAGGGTATCATTCTCTTCATGGCCCCCAGGGCTCAAAGTTTTTGGCTCTGTTGCTCTCCTTTTGGAGCTCCTGTCCCCTCCAGGTTGTTCACCTCCCCCTTATTTCAAAGCATTACTTGCACTCTGTCCAAAATTTGGCTATGAGTTTCAGCCTCTGCTTTGATACCTTGGTCAGTATTCTTTCAGACACCATCTGTGGTAGGCTCCTGTCCTGTTCCCTGTCTTCTCCTGTTTCTGATGTCTGTCACATTTGTCCTTCTGAATGAGGCTTGAGCATCTTCCCCATGGTCTTCCTTATTGTTTAGTTTCCTTAGGAGTATAGATTTTAGTAAGTTTATCCTGTATTATATGGCAAATATCTACTTATGAGTGAGTATATACTATGTGTGTCTTTGTGCTTCTGGGTTACCTCACTCAAGATGATTTTTTCTAGTTCCCACCATTTGCCAACCAATATCATGTTTTCCTTCTTTTTAATAGCTTGAGTAGTGTTCCATTGTGTAAATTACCACAACATCTTCCATTCCTCCATTGAGGGACATCTCGGGCTGTTTCTAGCTTCTGGCTATTATGAATAGAGATGCAATGCACATGGTTGAGCAAATGTCCTTGTGTACTTGAGCATATTTTGGCAATATGCCTAGGAGCGGTAGAGCTGGATCTTGAGTTAGAATTATTCCTAACATTCTGAGAAATCAACAGATCAATTTTCAAAGTGGGAATTCAAGTTTACATTCCCACCCACCAGCAATGGAGGAGGGTTCCCTTTTCTTCCCATCTTCTCCAGCATGTGTTGTCACTTGAAATGTTGATTTTACCTATTCTGATGGTGTAAGCTAGAATCTTAGGATCATTTTTATCGGCATTTCCTTGATAACTAATTATGTTGATCATTTCTTTAAGTGTTTCTCTGCCATTTGATATTCCTCTATTGAGAATTCTCTGCTTAGCTCTGTTCCCCATTTTTTTTTAATTGCATTAAAGGTTTGTTGGTGTTTAACTTAAATTCTTTATATATTCTGGATATTAGCCCTCTATCAGATATAGTGTTGGTGGAGATCCTTTCCAAGTCTGTAGGCTGTCATTATGCTTTGTTGACAGTGTCCTTTGCCTTACAGAAGCTTTTCAGTTTCATGAAGTCTCATTTATTGATTGTTAATTTTAGAGCCTGTGCTGTTGGTGTTCTGTTCAGGAAATTGTCTCCTGTACTAAGGAGTTCCAGGCTTTTGCCCACTTTTTCTTCTATCAGGTTAAATGCTACTCATTTTATGTTGATGTCTTTGATGCACTTGGACTTTAGTTTTGTGCAAGATGATAAATATGGATCTATTTGCATATTTTTATACATGTAGACATCAAGTTAGACCAGCACCATTTGTTGAACATGCTATTTTTTCCATTGTATTGTTTTTTTTTTTTTTTTTTTTTTTTTTGTCAAAATCAAGTATCTGTAGGTGTGTGGGTTTATTTCTTGGTCTTTTATTTGATTCCATTTATCTACCATTGTGTTTCTATGCCAGTACCATGCAGTTTTTATTACTCTTGCTCTGCAATTCTGCTTGAGCTCAGGATGACGATCATATCTGTTATTGTGCATGATTGTTTTAGCAATTCTGGGTTGTTGTTTTTTTTTCCATATGAAATTGAGAATTGTTCTTTCAAGTTCTGCTAAGAACTGTGTTGGTATTTTGATCAGAATTGCATTAACTCTGTAGATTGCTTTTGGCAGGATGGCCATTTTCACTATGTTAATCCTACCAGTCCATGAGCATGGGAGGTCTTTCCATCTTTTATATCTTCAAATTTTTTCTTCAAAGACTTGAAGGTTTTTTTTTGTTGTTGTTGTTGTTTTGTTTTCTTTTTCCTAAATAAGTTTTTCAAAAGATTGATTAGAATCATAGCAAGTTACTTTATGTTATTTGTGGCTATTTTAAAGTTTTTTTGTTTCCCTAACTTCTTTGTAGGCCCTTTCATCTTTTGTATACAGGAGGGTTTCTGATTTTTTTTTTTTTTTGAGTTAACTTTTTATCTAGCCACTTTGCTGAAGGTGTTTATCACCTGAAAGAGTTCTCTGGTAGAATTTATGGAGTCAGTCATACATATTATCATATCATTTGTGAATAGTGGTATTTTGACTTCTTCTTTTCTTTTTTTTTAAAACTACAAAGTGAATTTTAATTTTTTTTCCACAAAGTTTCCTGAGTTTTCAAAGATAAAATAAGAAAAATAAAATAAAATGGCATGCCCAGCATAGCACTGGTACACAAGAGTTGCTCAATTATTTTAATTCCCTTCAAAATTGTGGTCAATTTGCAGTAAGTGACTAACTCTAGGGTTGTTAATATTCTTTCTGCTTTCTTTTTTTTTTCTTTTTTATTTTTTTATCAGTTACATTTTATTAAGTCTGTATCCCAGCCATGTCCCGATCCCTCATTCCCTCCCAGTCCCTCTCTCCCTCCCTCCCTCATCTCTCCACCCTGCCCCTTTCCAAGTCCACTGATGGGGGGGACCTCCTCCCCATTCATCTGATCCTGTTTTATCAGGTATCTTCAGGACTGGCTGCAAAGCCCTCCTCTGTGGCCTAACAGGACTGCTCCTCCCTTCGGGGGTGGGGAGGCCAAAGAGCCAATCATTGAGTTCCTGTTAGAAATAGTCCTTGTTCCCCTCACTTTGGGAAACCAATTGGTTACTGAGCTACCACAGGCTACATCTGAGTAGAGGTTCTAGGTTATATCCATACATGGTCCTTGGTTGAATGTCAGTCTCAGAAAAGACCCTGTGCTCAGATATATTTGGTCCCTGTGGAGCTCCTATCCTTTCCCCATCAGACTAACTCCCCTTCTTTCTTATGATTCCCTGTACTCTGCCAAAGGTTTGGTCATGAGTCTTTGCTTTGAAAACACTGCTAGTTAGAGTCTTTCAGATGTGCTCAGTAGACTCCTGTCATATGTTCAATGCACATCCCATCTGTCTTTCTAAGGCACCAGATGTCACTTAAATGGTTATGAGCCATCCTGTGGTTGCTGGGAATTGAACTCAGGACCTTTGGAAGAGTACCCAGTGTTCTTAACCTCTGAGCCATCTCTCCAGCCCCAACTTCTTCTTTTCTGATTTGTGTTCCCTTGATCTCCTTTAATTGTTTTATTGCTCTAGCTAGGACTTCCAGTACCATGGGGAAGAGACACAGAGATAGTTGGCAGCCTTTCCTTGTTGCTGATTTCAATGGAATTGATTAAGTTTCTCTCCATTTAGTTTGATGTTTAGCTATAGGCTTGTTGTACGTTGCCTTTACTATGTTTAGGTATGTGCCTTGTATATCTGAGCTCTCCAAGAATTGAGACATGAATGGGTTTTGGATTTTTTTTAACTTTTATTAATTACAGTTTATTCATTTTGTATCCACCCATAAACCCCTCCCTCCTCCTCTTCTTTTTTTTTTTTTTTTTTTCAATGCAGTTTATTCAGGAACCTTGAACAATCCTCGGACCCTGGGGAAAGCCAGCCCACAGCTTAAATAGCCTCTGGCTAGCCAACCCCAGCGTGCCACGTGGGCAATGCAGATAGGTCCACATACATGGAAGCAAGCCAGATCCTCAGCCTTAGCCAAATGGGAATTGTTCGTGACAGAGAGCACTCACCATCGGGAAGGTGGAAGGCGGAAACCAGCTCCATCTTTAAGGCATAGCATTCCGCAGCTCTCTACAGTTCCCCCTTTTTGTTTTAGACGCATCAGGCAAGAGTAGAGGTCTGATCTCTGATATTAGAAATAAATTGGGACTTTGTACAGATGTTCATTTAGGTGTCATCCACCCAAAGAGTATCAGACCCGTCAGATACCTTTTTCTCAGAGGCGGGACCTGGGGCATCAACCCGCATGCAACCAGACATGCTCTTCTCTGGGTCCAAAGCAGCTGACCCTGAGTGCAGTGCTTAGCCTCGCATCCTGAGCGTAACATTTTAGCTTTTTATGGTATCCAACCATGCTTGGGGAGAATGTCCTGCTTCAATGGCTGTAAAGGCCTGAATGATCATGGCTGCATCACACTGTTGTGAGACTCTAATCTTGCATATATACCACAGGCAAACCAAGGAGACCAACACCAGAAGGCCTGCTAATGCTCCCATGCCCGCCCATTCCTTCAGATGATTCATGGCTGCAGCAATCCATGGTGATAATCCTGTGGCTAGTCCTGCGTCCACTCTGGTAGAATTTACTGTGACAATGGCCACTCTCAGCTGCTCCATCGCAGTATCGAATTCTCCAGTCCAATTACCTAAAATATAGCTCGACAATTGTTTAGACAGATTTGCAGCACAGGAAAAATTCTCATGCCGGTTGTAGTTGAAAGTTTTACTGGGTATAGTAGTCTGGTTTGACATCTGTGTTCTCTTACAGTCTGCATGACATTTGCCCAGCCCCTTCTGGCTTTCATAGTTTCTGTTGAGAAGTCTTATTATTCTGAGAGGTCTACATTTGTATGTTACTTGGCCTTTTTTCCTTGCTGCTTTTAATATTTTTTCTTTGTTCTGTATATTTAGTGTTTTGACTATTTTATGACGTGCGGCCTTTCTTTTCTGGATTTGTCTATTTGGCATTCTGTAAACCTCTTGTATGTTTAAGGACATCTCTTTCTTGAAGTTGGGAAAATTTTCTTCTATGATTTTCTTGAGAATATTTTCCAGACCTTGGAGCCTGTAATCTACTTTTTTTGGTCTATCATTCCTGTTATTCTTAGATTTCATCTTTTATTGGAGTCCTTGATTTCTTGGATGTTTTGTGTTTGGGACTTTTCTGATTTTATTTTTTCTTTGATAGATGTATCAGTTTCTGCAGTTGTATCTTTAGCTCCTGAAATTCTCTCTTACATCTCTTGTATTCTGTTGGTGATGCTTACCTTTGTGGTTGCTGATCTTTTCTCTATGTTCTCCAGCTCCAGGGTTTTCTCTGTTTGTGTTTTAATTATTAATTCTAATTCTGTTTTTTTTTCCTTGCACCATTTTCTTCATCGGTTTTAATGTGAATTCCCGTCTTTCCATGATGGTATCAAATTTTTTTTTATTCATTTACTCTTTTTGTGCCTCTATATGTGGGGCTATTCATCTGTACTTCTTTGAGAGTTTTGTTCACTCCATCTTTATGTGCCTCTAATAACTCAATAACCATAGCTTTAAAATCATTTTCCTTTGTTTCCAATTAATAAAAATGTCTATTGATTTTGGGGTTTACTGTTGAAGCCATGATGTCCTGTTTTTTTTTTTTTGATGTGTTCTTATGCCTGCCTCTAGCCATCTCATGGTCAGTAGTCTTTGCTGTTTGTTCCTGGAGCCTGTACTGCAGATTGAGTTTGTCTGTCTCTTGAGTCTGGATTATTCTTTAGGAAGATGAAAGAGGTCCACTGTCTTGAGAGTTGCTGTTGGTGTTTCAAATGCAGTTAAGGGAGGAAAGTCACAGGAGCAAGTGAGCAGGTGCAGGAGTGTGACTGGAGCTGTGCCTGCCTGGAAGGATTAAGTATAAGGGAGGAGTTCAAGTGCAGGTTGTGGTGCAGGCTCCCTTTGCTGTTCAGAGGTACAGTGCACATGTTCAGGTGCCCTGAATACCTCAGTGGCCCACAGGCCTGTTTCAGTATTGTGCTCCAATTGCTCAGATCTGTCTGGCCTACACCAACTTGGCCAGGAATTGTTTGGCTGGATTCCACTGTGAGACCCACGGAATAGGGGTTTCAATGTTGAGAACAGTGTCACAGAGATCTCTATGTTGCCCACAGTGGTGTTGTGGGTGGAAGGGATCTGGTTTCTGGCTGCTAGTTTAGAGGGACCCTGATTTTGGGCTCTGTATGCACACTGTCCCAGAAGCACTCACTTCCAGACCTGTGTGGAAAGCACAGAGGGCCTGTGAACTCATTAGCAGGTGTATGTGATAATCTCAGAGAGCCACAGTTTTCTTCTTTCAGATTTGGGTCCTCTGTTTGGCTGTTAGAATAAGGAGGTGCCTCATACCTGGGGTTATTCACTCCATGCTGCCGCTACTACTGAGGCATGAAAGTGCAGGGGGTTGATATTTTGCCACTCTTAGACCCTGGAGATGTCCACCAGCTGGGGTTGGGGAGGAAGGTGTGTGGGGAGCTTTGAACCAATCTATCTGAGCTCTCAAGTTGTTCCCTCTAGCCTGGCAAACGTCAAAGATGATGCTCTGGCTTCACCTGCCTATCTGCTCACCAGTTTTGTAGTTTTGGAACTTCTGCCCTTCAGAAAAGGTGTGCACTGGTTGCCGCCATCTTGGAGAGTCAAAATTTTATTCTTAATCAGTCTAGCAGTTTCTATTTTCCGAGTAGCCCTTAACTGATATATTCTAATGAGTAATTCAGAAAGCAGTTATTGTTCTTAAATCATGAACTTTATATGTTTCTTTGGAGAGCTTTCTAATTCAGAGGTTTCTGAATATGAAATAAGAAAATAAAAAGACCTTCTTAGGAAGAATTTAATAATAATAATGGAGAAGGTGAATTGGAAGACAGAAATTTCAAATCACTGAAGTTCTTAATAACGTGAAATAAATGGGAGATGCAAGTTCTCTATCCTTGATGTATCAAATATATTAGGTGATATTGTCAAATCAAATATTTCTTTTGATGTTGGTGGTTATAGGAAGAAGTTGAGACAGGATGTTGCTATTTTGTTGGACTTGGATGGATCTTGCTGTCCTTTAGTAGCTTCTTGAGTGCTGGGCTTGTTGAGGTATATCAATGCTTTCTTCTTCTTTTATTTTAATTAACTCAAAGCTTTGCAAAGCAATAGTTTCTGTTACCTAGCCTTATGTTTGCGCCGTAAACAGATTATGTGAGAGAGGCTGCAATGCCACGGAAGGAAGAGTTACCATTTCTCTTTATATTTTGTGCCACATACCTTTTCTATGATCCCACTACCTTCTTTCTTTTTCATTTCAGAGTCAGCTTCAACTCAGTAGCATGGCTTCTTTGCAGGGGAGCCAAGATGCCCACTACTTATCTAGGCAGCTTTGTTACATATTAAGAGCAATTGTAACATATCAGTGAAGGTATAGATCTCAGCCTCCTGAACATTCTCGTCTCATAGAAGCACATGCACAAAAGCCCAAGAGCACCAGCTCCTTAGAAACTTAGAGTTCAGAGGTACTGCAACCTTTGGAAAACCTATGCATTTTAATGAGACATCTTTTTAATTTGTTCACTAGCTCTAGAGGTGATACTTGCATGTCTATAACTGGTTTTCTGTGATAATTTAGGATTTATTTATTTATTTTTGTTTTCCTCTAAAATTATTAAGGTAATAACTGAATCCTTGATTAAAGTTCTCTTACCTTAAAGTAATTCATTAATAAGTGAGTATATAGCATCTGTGTCTTTCTGCTTCTGGTATACCTTACTAAGGATGATCGTTTCTAGGTTCCACCAGTTGCCTGCAAATTTCATGATTTCCTTGTGTTTAACTGCTGAGTAGTATTCCATTGTGTAAATGTACCACAATTTCTGCACCCATTCCTCCATCGAGGGACATCTGTGTTGTTTCCAGATTCTGGCTATTACAAATAAAGCTGCTACAAACATGGTGGAGCAAATGTCCTTGTTGTGTACTTGAGCATCTTTTGGATATATGCCTAGGAGTGGTATAGCTTGATCTTGAGGAAGCAGTATTCCTAATTGTCTGAAAAAGCACCAGATTGACTTCCAAAGTTGTTGTACAAGTTTACATTCCCACCAGCAATGGAGGAGGGTTCCCAATTCTCCACAACCTCTCCAGCATGTGTTGTCACTTGAGTTTTTGATTTTAGCTAGTCTGATGGGTGTAAGGTGAAATCTCAGGTTCGTTTTGATTTGCATCCCCCTGATGGCTAAGGACATTGATCTTTTCTTTAAGTGTTTCTCTACCATTCTATATTCCTGTACAGATAATTCTCTCTTTAGCTCTGTACCCCATTATTTAATTGGATTGCTTGATTTATTGCTTTTTAACTTCCTTATTTATTCTTATATTCTGGATATCAATCCTCTGTCAGATATAGGGTTTGTGAAGATCCTTTCCCAGTCTGTAGCCTCGAATTTTGTTCTAACTATAGTATCCTCTGCTTTACAGAAGCTTTTTAGTTTCATGAGGTCCCATTTATTGATTGTTGCTCTTATAGCCTGTGCAGTTGGTGTTCTGTTCAGGAAGTTATCTCCTGTACCAATGAGTTCTATACTCTTCCCGACTTTTTCTTCTAAACGATTTTATGTATCTGTTTCATCTCTGTTCATTAAAGAAAGCTGATTGTTTCACAGATGGAAACAGATTTTAATAACCTCTGAGAAAAATAACATTATAGTTCACTTATTTTTTACTGTGACAATATCTACTGCATCAAGCCTGCAGGATTAGGAAGCTACTGTACTTGCTCTGTTGATAGTGAAAGGAACTACAAAAATATCATATGTGAAGTATTTTCCTCTAAGTAAAATAGAGAATATGCCAGGATCGAAGTCACCAAACTGACACCACAAATTATAATCAAAGATGGAGAGCATATCCGTGGTATTTATAAAAGACTCTTTTTCTTGTAACTGCTTGTTTCAACCTGAAGATATTACATATAATTTTAATTATCCTAGAGTTCAATAATAATCTTTACTTAATGCCTTATGAAGCTTATGAATTTTAGTGTTTTATTTAATTTCTACTAAAGAATGTGATGATAATTTCAACTAAGCTTATTAACATAATCCTAGGTATTCAGGTATTCGATCTGTAACATAACAATTGGCATTTGGAAGTTCTTGTCTTTTGCTTCAACTAATGTACTTTTCTTTGGAATAACATAATAGGGTTTATGATCTCTTGGAGGCAGCATTTTTTTCCTTGGTTGTTTATTTTTGGGTTTTTGCACTTAGATCTAGACCTCTGGAATTGTGATATTTGAAAGGTGTCTTGGAGTAGACCTCTTCGTCTACCTTCACTTGGGTCCGAGGGATTGAACTCAAGTCATCTATTTGCACAGCAAGTGCCTTTTTCCAATGAGTCATCTGGCTGGCCCAGTAACTGAAGTATAAGGAATAGAACACATTCACCGAGTGATCACTGTTTCAAAGGGCAGCAAGAAGAGCTAATAGGCAAAATGACAGGAAGAGATAGACAAGTGACACACAGAGAAACCAGGTTCAAAGTGTTTATAGAAGTGTTTTAATATGATGGACAATCATGTATACATGTTGAGTTGCACATTAAGTCTGAGGAGAATCAAAGGACATCATGATTTTATCATGAATATATAGTATGTTAGCAACTATATATATATGTATGTTTGTGTATCACATATATATGTGTATAATATATAAGAATAACACCTCAAAATTGGTTATTTAAGATCATCAATATAAGGTTATCTACATTTGCATCTGATTAAATTTGTATAGAAAATAATATTCAACATTGTATTACAAAGAGCAAGAGGTCATCCTTCAACAATGTTATAATAAAAACAATATCCAGGAAACATACTTATATTTTCCTCAAAACTGTGAATGTATGTGTGTGCACACATAAGTGCATGGAGAATATTCCAGTAATCATTATTTCCCAGGTCATCAGAAAGGTGTCTTTTCTGCCTTTCTAGAGAGGAATATTTACAGCTTAAAAAATTCTAATAATGAAAAGATAACATTGGTCTATATGTAACGCATAAAATTAGGTGACAATTCAATATAAGAAAATTAAAATGCCACAGCTGCTAACCCTATGTTTGAATATTGATTGTGTTTTATTAAGATACATAAGTTACCTAGTACTTAGTATATACACATGGACTTATTATATTGAATATATTATGTATGTGCTTCCTATAAGTCTCAGACATTGAGTATAGAATTAGTAGACTGTTTTTCCTTTGTAGATTAGGTTTTACTGAGCAACTAACAAGTCTTTAGCTTCTGTAATGTTTGGGTACTTAATGCTGAGACAGATTTTTCATGAACTGAATTAATTCATCTTATATTAACATGGCACTTATTATCACTTGTCTATATGTTTCATATATTTATAAAAGTGGTTGCTTTTAATAAAGAATATTAACAAACATATTTATGTAAGTTGATTTCCTCATCAATAAAGGCAAACTTGCTGTTTTAGAATAGAACAGTATTCAAGACAAGGAAGCTTCATTTAATTTTTACATGGAATTTTCAACTCATTGTACTGAGCCATTTCAATTTCCTAGTCAATCAGAGTACAATTATATTTAGAAGAGCAATTAGAAATAACCATTTCTAAATGTGTGTTTAGAGCCATATCTAAATGTGTGTTTCACAGACATTGAGACCTGGTTTAAAACTTTAACTGATAAGCTATAAGACAAAAAAACCCAACAATCAACATATTCTGGAAAATATCATATGCAAGCAAATTAAAAAGCACAAGGAATTTTCCTTTTGTCATATAAAAATTGTGTTATATTCTACACTCTTGAGATTAATTCCTTTAAATATTGTGCTGTTTCATTTTGCCATTCATTTGGAGATTATTTTTATGTATTACTAAGTGTGAAAAGTGATTTTATTTCTGTAGAATAAATGTAGTTATTTTTACTATGCTCTAAATCAAAAAGATGATTTATGGTCATCAGATCTTCAACTTAATTTATACTACTGTGTTTCTCTCCGTTCAGCCCATGGTCCTTGATTGCTATTGCAAGGTCGTAAGCACACCTTCTCTTTAGGGAATGATAATGTTATTATGCAGAATGTTAAGTTATTTTGGAGTCAGTTTTTCCTGATAAGAATGTGACTATGCTCAGATATATTCATTTAAATACAATAACTTGTGCTCCATAGCTTTTCATAGGCATTATTTTTAGAAATTATTTGTTATAAAAAATTGGAAACAAATTAAAAAAATACTCTTAAAATAATCACCACCTGAATATGATTATATTAATATTCTATATTTATATCTTTTTCACATGGAACTTTTATAATTGAAAAGTACAAGTACACAAATCTGAGATAAGGAATCCAAGATGGTGGTGACCAGCACGCACCATATTCAGAGGAGCTGAAACCCCGAATTGGTGAGTCGAGGGGCTGTGGAACCCAAAACAATAGTACAAGGAGTACAGGGAGAAGGGGGACAAACCCTGATCTGAGTCCAATAGGACACAAGTCATCCGCGGACATCTCCGTGGATTTCTCCTGGGGAATCGATTCCAGGCCACTTCCCTGTAACTGGGAGAAGCAGCAGCCCAGGTAGCCAAACCTGCAGCAGAGGAAGCAGTGGAGGTGCAGCCAACAGGGAGGCAGTAAGGAAGGTACCACAACTAGCAGCTGAAGCAGAGGAGGCACCCCGCAGTGCACACAGCTGGCCTGCACACAGTGCTGCCTGCTCCAAACATAGATCTCCCTCGTTGAGATTTGAGACTGAGAACACTCAAACCTCCGACATTTCCCCCAGGACCTCAGATCTCCAGCCTTGCCTAAGGGGGAGGTGGCAGAGGAAGCTCATTAATGCTTTCCAACTCAGACAGCAGAGCCCAGCCTGCTGTGCTCACAGCTTCTAGTACAGAGCACAGGGCTGGGCACACAGAGCCCACAACAGAGTACTTGTCCCGCCCGCAGTGTCAGCCAAAAACCTCAGAGTCCAGCCTGCAGAGCCCTCCACAGATTGGAGACCACTGGGTATTCAGGAAAAATGTGCAGGCGCTTTGTGCCCGCAATCTGCACTTGCTAACAACACTAGCATCCACATCTCCTCCTGCGCTTGCTCCCAACCTCCATATCCCAAGCACCTACACTCTCTAGCTCTCCCCTTTAAATCATAGGCACATGCACATGCACACAGACACACAGACACACAGACACACAGACACACACACACACATACACACACACACACACAAACACACACACATACATGCTTACTTCCCCGCAATAACGAATCTGTGCCAGCAGCTTTTCCTCCCTCAGGTACAACAGAAGCAAAAACACACTCTCAAACCATTGGACCTCCTTGATCTTCCTGAAAAATACTCCAGACACCAGAGAAAGGCAGTTCCAGTCTGAAGTTCAGACTCAACACAAAAAAAAAAAGGTGAAGATCACATATAAGCAAATGGCCAAATGTAGGCGTAAGAACTCACCGAACAAAAATCAGGACACCACGGCCACACCAGAAACCCTCAAAAGCAATGGATATTTTAATTCAGTGGAAACACAGGAAAATGACTTTACAGCTATGCTGATGCAGTTGTTAGAGGAACAAAAAGAGGAAATAAACAGAGCCCTCAAAGAAATACAGAAGACTATAACTGCTCACATACAGGAACAATTAGAGACATATAGAGAGAAAATAAACAAAAAAAAAAAAAAATAGGAGCCACATTCACTCAGATGAAGGAAATGGTGCAAAGCATGAACACAGAATTAGAATCTATAAAGAAAACACAAACAGAGAAAACCCTGGAACTGGAGAACTTAGAGAAAAGATCAGGAACCACAAAGGTAAGCATCACCAATAGAATACAAGAGATGGAAGAGAGAATCTTGGGTGCTGAAGATATACTTGCTGAAACTGATCCCTCCCTCAAAGATAAAGTAAAATCAGAAACTTCCCAAACACAAAACAACCAAGAAATCAAGGACACCATGAAAAGACAAAACCTAAGAATAATAGGAATAGATGAAAAAGAAGACTCCAGGCTCCAAGGTCCAGAAAATAAATTTAAGAAAATCATAGAAGAAAATTTTCCCAACTTCAAGAAAGAGATGTCCATAAACATACAAGAAGCCTACAGAACACCAAACAGACTAGACCAGAAAAGAAATACTTCATGTCACATCATAGTCAAAACACTAAATCTACAAAACATCAAAACACTAAATCTACAAAACAAAGAAAAAATATTAAAAGCAGTAAGGGAAAAAGATCAAGTAACATATGAAGGTAGACCTATCAGAATCACACCAGATTTCTCATCAGAAACTATGAAAGCCAGAAGGGCCTGAGCAGAGGTCATGCAGTCTTTAAAAGAACACAGATGCCAAACCAGACTACTATACCCAGCAAAGCTTTCAATCAACATAGATGGAGAAAACAAAATATTCCATGACAAAACTAAATTTAAGCAATATCTACACAGCAACCAAGCCCTACAGAAGATACTAGAAGGAAAACTCCAATCCGATGAAAACAACTACACCAAACAAAATAATTTCCCAACAAAAATTAAAAGAAAAAAAGCAAGGAATCATAGTAAGAGCACCAACTCCACAATAAAAGGAAATAACAGTCATTGGTCACTTTTATCTATCAACATCAATGGACTCAACTTGCCAATAAAAAGACACAAGAGAATGGTTGCAGAAACAGGATCAAACATTCTGCTGCATCCAAGAAACACACCTATGCAAAAATGATAAACACTACCTCAGAGTAAAGGGCTGGGAAAATGTTTTTCAAGCAAATGGATCCAGAAAACAAGCGGGGGTACCGATCCTAATATCTAATAAAATAGACTTTCAATCAAAATTAATCAAAAAAGAAGAGGAGGGGCACTTCCTTCTCATCAAAGGAAAATTCCAACAGGAGGACATCACGATTTTGAACATCTATGCCCCAAATACAAGACCACCTACATTTGTAAATGAAACATTATTAAAGCTGAAATCACACATTGATCCCAACAGCTTAATAGTGGGAGACATCAACACTCTACTCTCACCAAGGGACAGGCCATCTGTTCAGAAGCAAAACAGGGAAACAAGGGCACTTACAGAGGCCCTAACTTAAATGGATCTAATAGATGTTTACAGAACTTTCCACCCAAAATCAAAAGAGTATACCTTCTTTCAGGCTCAGGGAACCTTCTCCAAAATAGACCATATAGTTGGTCACAAAGCACGCCTCAGCAGATACAAGAAGATTGAAATAATCCCTTGTAGCCTATCTGACCATCATGGTCTAAAGCTGGACCTCAACAACAACAGAAACAGCAAAAAGCCTGCATATACATGGAAACTGATCACCTCGCTACTCAATGACAGCTTGGTTAGGGAAGAAATAAAGAAAGAAATGAAAGACTTCCTAGAATTCAATGAAAATGAAAGCACAACATACCCAAGCTTATGGGACACAATGAAGGCAGTGCTAAGAGGAAAGCTCATAGCACTAAGTTCCTTCAAGAAGAAATCTGAACATCTCATACAAGCAACTTAATGACCCAACTGAAAGCCCTGGTTCTGTTGTTCTCCTTGTGGAGTTCACTCATATAGACTTATAATATTGGATAAACCTACTAAAATCTGTACATCTAATGAAACTAACAAAGAGGGAGGACTCTGACTAAAATGCTCAATCCCCATCCCGAAAGGCAAAGAGGATGGACATCAGAAGAAGAAGAAAACAGGAAACAAGTTAGGAACCTGCCAGAGAGGACCTCTGAAAGGCTCTGCCCTGCTGACAATCAAAACAGATGCTGAGACTTATGGCTAACTGTTGGGCAGAGTGCATGGAATCTTATGAAAGAAGTGGGAAATAGTAAGATCTGGAGAGGAGAGAAATTGTGGTACTTTTATGCAATGGTATATTACTCAGCAATTAAAAACGAGGATATTATGAGATTTTCAGGCAAATGGTGGTACCTAGAAATGATCATCCTAAGTGAGGTATCCCAAAAGCAGAAAGACACTCATGGTATATACTCACTTATGTAGAACTCTAAGATAGGACAAATACACTGAAATCTATACACCTAGAGAAAAACAAGAAAGAGGATTCACTGTAAGATGACCAATCCTCACTTAGAAAGACAAATGGGATGGACATTGGATGTAGGAGCAAACAAGTAACAGGACAGGAGCCTACCACAGAGGGCCTCTGAAAGACTATCTAGCAGTGTACCAAAGCAGATATTAAGACTCATACCAAACCTTTGGCAGAGTGCAGAGAATCATAAGAAAGAAGACCTGGAGAGTACAGGAGCTCCACAAGGACCAAATATATCAGGGCACAGGGGTCTTTCATGAGACTGTTTCTCCAATCAAGGACCATGGATGGATATAACCTAGAACCCCTACCCAGATACAGACCATGGTAGCTCAGTATCAACGTGGTTTCTCTAGTAAAGGGAACAGGAACTGTTTCTGACATCAACTCAATGGCGAGTTCTTCGACCCCTCCCCCAAGGGAGGAGCAGCCTTGCTAGGCCACAGAAGAGGACATTGCAGCCAGTCTTGAAGAGACCTGATAAGCTAGGGTCAGATGGAAGGGGAAGAGGTCCTCCCCTAACAGTGGACTTGGAAAGGGGCATGGAAGAGATGAGGGAGGGAGGGTAGGATTGGGAGGGAATGAAGGAGGGGGCTATGGCTTGGATACAAAGTAAATAACCTGTGATTAATATAAAAAATTAAAAATAAAAAAATTATTTAAAAAATAAACTAAAAAAAAGAATCTGAGATAAATAGTAATTACAGCTACTGCAAAATCCTGTTCTTTTAGTTGGAAATTATATTTTCTAAGATATTTTAACATTTTTGTGAATATACTAAATTATTTAAAAATAAGGCAGTTGTCAATTTTTTATAACCATAAATCCCCAATTTAGAAAAAAAAAAACTTGTTATCTTATACACTATACACAGACACACATACATACACACAAATACCACACAAATGTACACATGTATCTACATGCACACACAAACATTAGACATTTTGTTGAACAGATAAGCTTTATGTTAGTTTTCTTTCAGGTATATTTGACTTAAAATTCAAAATCCTTTCATTAATTGTTTAATACATTCTCAAAAGAAAACCCAAAAGTATTACTATATGAAATAATTCTTCTGGCTAATTTTCTTGATGGGTATAACAGATGTTAAAATGTACTTTAAGTCATTGTGAAGTCTTTCAAATACACTGGGTGATAGTTAATTTCATAATGTCTATAAATTCTTACCAAAAACTTGTATTAAATGAAATTAGAACTGATAAAATTACTAATTTAAGGGTTTGAGTGATGGCTCAGTGTTTAAGAGCACTGACTGTTCTTTTGGAAAACCTGGGTTTAATTACCAGCACCCACATGGCAGCTCACAACTATCTGTAACTCCAGTTTCCGGGGCTGACACCCTCAAACAGACATGCATGTAGACAAAACACTAATGCACACAAATAAATAAGTAAATAAATAAATCATAAAAAATTACCAGTTGATTAAAATATAATTTCGACTCTTAACATAGTATCTGAAAATGTCTAGATAAAGTTGAAACTTAGGTTGCATGGTTATTTAAAATCATTTTAATTATAAGTTTTTCTATTTCTATATTTATTATTATCATTTATTATAATTTATTCAATTTGTATCCCAGCTATGGCCTCCTCCCTTGTCTCCTCCCGATCCCACCTTCCCACCCTCTTCTCCTTCTATGCACGATCCCACTCTCTCACCCTCTTCTTCTTCTATGCCCCTCTCCAAGTCCACTGATCCTCCTCCCCTTCAATCTGACCATAGCCTGTCAGGTCTCATCAGGACTGTATGCCTTGTCTTCCTCTGTGGCCTCAGGGGAAGGTGATCAAAGAATCTGCCACTGAGTTCATGCCAAAGAAAGTCCCTGCTTCCCTTACTAAGGACCCCAGGTGGAGACTGAACCTATGTGCTTCATCTGAGCAAGACTTTAGATCCTTTCCTGAAATTGTCCTTGCTTGGGTGTCATTCTGTTCAGAGCCTCCAGAGCTCAGTTTTTATGGCTCTGTTGGTCTCCTTTTGGAACTCCTGTCTCCTCCAGTTCTTTCTGTTTCCCCCTTCTTTTATAAGATTTCCTGCACTCTGCCCAAAATTTGGCTATAGCTTCAGACTCTGCTTCCATACCACAATCAGTAGAGTGTTTCAGAGGCCATCTGTGGTAGGCTCCTGTAACTTTTAATTTTTGTGCTTCACGCAGTATCTTATTACATAACATTCTGTCTTTACCATTGGGAACGAAACTCTAGGCTGTTCAAAGAACTTAATGTATTTTGCTATTTTAGGAATAATTCTGATTTATACAATTTTTACCTGACAGAAAATTTATCTCATTTTTTTTAAATATTAGATAAAGGAAACTAGAAACTCTTTGTTAGTAATTTAACATTAAATGAAGTGTAACTACAAATGGGGATTAAGGATTTTGGTAATGATACTTAATTCAGACACAGCCAGTATTGATACTTGATAATTCAAATTAACTTGAAAAAAGTGTTCTTTTAACAAAGTTAACATGATTGCAAACAGAATAGATATCAGCCTATTACTATGAGTGGCCCACTTACAATTCATAAAAATGAAATTTTTAAAAAGAATCTATGGAATGGGAGGTCCTCTCCTATCAGTGGACTTGGAGAGGAGCAGGGAGGAGATGAGGGAGGGAGCATGGGATTGGGAGGGAATGGGGTAGAGGGCTACAGCTGGGATACAAAGTGAATAAACTGTAATTAATATAACAAATAAAAAATTTAATTAAAAATTAATGTATGGCATCCTAAATAATATTATTTTAATATAAGGGCTAGCAAGAATGCTCAGGAAGTAAGGGTGCTTGCTGCCTCTTTGAAAATCTGAGTGTCATCCTCATACTCTAAGATGAAAGTTATGCTCAAACTGCTTTCCTAAGCTGAGGTGAAATGCTGAGCTAAAATTTATGGGTTACTTCATTTCCCCCTATAAAATTCATGTTTAGCTTCTGGTAGTCCCTGAAAAGAACTGAAGCTAAGGAGTCTGGAGATCTTTCATGAATTAAAGGAAGCTAGCAATTGACCACTCCCTTTGTCAACAAGTCATTTTAATATCCCAACTCATGTTGTGGTATCTTGAAGAGAATAACTGTAAACATTGTCTCCATACTGATAGTTAATCACTATAATTACAGACTCAGAAGCCAGGAAATAACTCACTGCACATTGATTGTCCTGAAACAAGCACAATGGAGCATAAAGTAACCAACCAGTGATGAATTGTATGACACCTTACAGATGGCAACATAAGTTTTGACACTTCAGCCCTTAGCTCTGTTAAAAAGCAAGATTGATTCCCTGCCTTAAGTGGTCCTCCACTCAGTCTGAAAGATTGAACAGGACTTGTAAAGAAGGAACAGCTTTGAGGGTGGATTACTGTGTCTTAGAAGATTTGAAGACTATTAGACCTCAAAAAAGAAAGATTGCTGACATTAAATGACAGAAACAACTCTGTCTGAAAACTTTTCCCAGAAGAGCAAGGCATAAATAATGTTTTGGGGAAAACAATCATGATTAGGGTATACCAGTTATATACTGTGCTTCTTTCAATAGAATAAATTGAAAGAGAACTCCTAACTTTTCAGTGCTTTAATTTCATATTAGAAATGATTTGACTTATATAGCACAAACTGTTGGCACTGTTAAAGGAAAATATGAAATTGAATATTTTGAATCAATAAGTTCATTTGGGAGTAATTGTTGCTGTTTTTCAGCAGTGGATATTTGCAGTCATTCAGATATTAACAGATTATGATGCCTACCACAATGGAATATAAAACAGGATAAAGAATATATAACAATTATGAATATTGCCAGCAAGTAGTATACTTACAATAGCCTAGCCATAAACACAAGTATCAGACAACATAATTTATTAATAAAAATTTGGGTCCTGAAGCAATGATCTAGAAGACAAAGGCACTGGCCATTCATATCTGGTGAAATTAAGCTTCATGTCTGGATCTCACACTGTATAAAAAATGAACTGTTAGTGGACATTGGGACCTCACCTCCACATGTGTGCTGTTCTGTGTATACAGAGTTGTGTGAGAGTACATGCAAACACACAATAAAAAAAATTTCAAAAGAAAATTTTTTGTTAGTTTATTATTACTCTGATCATGTTAATGATAGTTTCTACTTCAATTGTGAAGTGATACCTCAGGATTTCAGTGTAATTTGGGCTGAGAAGGTATGCCTGTTCTGGTACCAACTACTTCTGGACAAGCCATTTGTCTTGCAGCTTCACTTGGAAACATGAGCATTTTTAGCTAGGATTTAATGTTCATACTCATTAAAGCAATACAACTTTTTTAAGTATTTTGTTGCGGACATTGAAAGAAGAAGTAATAATGATGTAATTTGAAAACCAATGGAGATTAAAAGAGGCAAAATATTCAAAACTGAATAAATCTGCTCTTTAACACAATTACCATTTTAACCTAAAGTTTGACTTGGTAAGTACTATGCTAATGTTTAAAGACAGGCATATCTGTGTATGGAAGGAGCAGTCAGCATATGGAAATATTTCGATTATTGTTGCTTCCACGTGAATAATTTTTACGTTGACCATGCAAAGAGAAAGTGTTTCCTCCTCAGCACACAGCTGAGGCAGATTCTGAGAAGTGTAAATTCCTGACAAGGTTCATAGGACACATATCAATTCTAAAGACGGGACAACTGTGTGAGGTAGCCAAACACAGATAACATGTCTGTCTGGGCATATAATAAAAAGTTTAAGAAATTCAAGGGATTTTCAATCCATTTCGGTAGGGTAGTTTTCTTTCTTTCTCTTTCTTTCTTTCTCTTTCTTTCTTTCTTCCTTCCTTCCTTCCTTCCTTTCTTTCTTTCTTTCTTTCTTTCTTTCTTTCTTTCTTTCTTTCTTTCTCTTTCTTTAATTAAATTTTTATTTTTTTATATTAATTACAGTTTATTTACTTTGTATCCCAGCTGTAGCCCCCTCCTTTATTCCCTCCCAATCCCTCCCTCCCTCATTTCCTCTCTGCCCCTGTCTAAGTCCACTGATAAGGGAGGTCCTCCTCCTCTTCCATCCGACCCTAGCTTATTAATTCTCAATAGGAGTGGCTGCAATGTCCTCCTCTGTGGCCTAGCTAGGCTGCACAGCACCTGACTCAAAGCACAGTGCCTGGTCTGCTGTGTCCACAGCTCCTAGCACAGAGCGCAGTGACAGGCCCTCAGAGTCATGTAGTATTCTGGAGTGGAAGTTTCCCGTTTCTTTGAAGACTCAGTTGAATCCTGTGATGTTTTGCTGGAGGTTGGCTTGTGAGAGGGCATGTGATGGATTTGCTGTGAGCTCTCTCATGCAAGGGGAGTGCATGGGTAGACTCTGCAGAGAGGAGACATACAGAATCCCACGAAGAAGGAGGCGTCAGTTTTTAGGCTGAAATCGCTTCACTGACCTTAGTGGTTCAACACTTGATTTTTCAGAGGGAAACATTCCGGAGGACTTCTCAGGGCGATACTTCTCAGGGCGATCTAACTGTGTCTTGCAGCTTTTGCTGACTTGGCCCGATATTCTCAATCCTGCTGATTACTGTTGCTGCTTGGTGTTGGCCTCTAGACTGCTGGCATCCAGAGAATGAAGAGTGGATTCATCCCAAAGAACTACTTCTAAAATGGTCTGCAACAGTTTTTACCTAATGACGTTTCTCCCCTATCTCTGGTCAGTAGGTAGAAGGGAGGTGGAAACAGTTAGGAACCCTAAATAAAGTAGATGAGGTGGAAAATCTTAGCCTACACTTTTCTTTGCATATAACCACTTAATGTGCTTATAAGACTTAGGTATATTGAAGTATTTTCTAAATTATAATTTAAATTTTGCAGTTTTCTATTCTATTATTCTATTATTACAATTATCACAATTATTCTATTGTGATAATTTGTGGGTTTTTCATAGCATTGAGGATAGAATATTCAGTTTTAAAAGAAAAAAATATTAATTACTCATGTGAAAATAAGTTTAAAGTTAAAAAGTAACTATTTCAAGTTAAGTGACCATAGAGGATAATAATGCATATTTCAAAATGTGGATTCTTTTTGCTCGTTTGTTTGTTTGTTTGTTTGTTTCTGAGACAGGTCTTTGTATATAGCTGCAGCTGTCAGGAACTTACCACGTAGACCAGGCTGGCCTCAAACTCAGAACTTTCCCTGTCTCTGCCTCCCATGTACTAGGATGATAGGCATATGCTAATTTGTTTGGCTTTAAAGAGTGGATTCTTAATTTTTGCATTATTCGCAAGAAATGTTTGCTTTAAATGAAGATCATATTAGTCCTCTTTACTTTTAATACCAAGAACTCTGTGATATATGGTATAAGATATTATGAAACAAATGACTGAAATATCTCAATGTGTTTAGGTTTAAACATTTTGTTCCATATAATTATCTTTATTGCCATCAATTTTACTTCAAATTGAAAACATAAATTTCCATAGTTTTATGATTCATATTGTATTTCTGCACCCAATATGTACCAGAGTAGGATGAAAAGTCAGTAATTCTCAGTTTGTGATATGAACAATTTCTTCTTCCTCTTTCAGTCTATTGCTTAGGTCATTGACCATTTATTTTTGTGACGAATATCTGATTTTCATTAAATTCTAAAATTCCAATACGTTGCAGAAATTTGTGCAAAAGAAAAGCAATTACAGTTTCTATCCCAAGAAATACAGATTTAAAATACTCTAGTTACTCTAAAGTGATATAGAAGTTATTGAAATGAATGGATGAAAATATGTAGTTTTGTATGTCTCAGTAAGTGAATTTAATTAAGAAAATAAATATACTGTGAATTTTCATAAGACCTTGGTTAATTTAGAAATAATGATAAATCATGTAGCTCATTATCAAACTGCTGAAAACAGTGGCATAGGCAAAAAAAAAAGAGAGAGAGAGAGAGAGAGAAACATAAAAAAACCTCTCAGAAATGTTGGATTAAATCTATCTTGACTTAGAAAAGTTTCAGAAATAAGTCTTATTGATTCTGTGGTGAGCTTTGAAATGACTTTCCTACACCTGATCCATCAGGTCACTGCAAGAGAGCAGCCTTAGCTTCATGGCCATGTCATTTGTAGTCCATGGTTACAATGAAGATGCCTCAAAATTCTTTACTCTTTCTTTATTTATTTATTTCTGTTTGTTTTCACTCAGGACTCCAGCCAAAGGGAATGGACAGCTGAAATGTGCCTCATGTTTTGTTGTTTTCCAGCATCAAAACTTGTGTTAAGAATGATCTCTGAAATTGTTCTTTTATAAACATCAGTGTAGCTACAGAAAAGGGGTACATTGAGAGATTAATCATATACATATTTTTTCTCATTATAACTAATATGGTCTACAGAAAAACCTCAAAGGACATTACATTGAAATTAAATGTATTGGCTACACTTCTCATATGTAAATAGTCTATTGTGATTAAATGAACTCAGAAATGGAAAAGAGAAAATAACACTAGCTAATTCAAGAGGGACAAAGCAGAAGACTATAAAATTTCACTATTTAAATTCATTTTGACAGATTATCTTAATCGTTTCATGCAGAACAGTATTATTTAAATATTTATAATGAAATGGAGAAATAAAATAATAGGCTTATTCAATGTTACTCAACTTAACCCATCTTATAAAAGGCATTAGTAGTCTTCATTCCAGAGGACAAAAATCTATATACATATATGTAAAGAGGTATGGAAATATGTAAACATATTCTTCTCCAAATAAAATTAACTGATCAGATTGGAAACTAGTAACAATACAAGCCAAGTTTTCCAACTTCTGAAGATGTTAGGTTAATGTTGCAGGATATTTGATCCCATTGTGAAACCCAAACTTGTGAACTGTAAAACTCTGTTTCTTTGGTGTAGTTGAGCACTATCACACAACTTTAATTCAATAACTTTTTATTTATTGTAAAATGGTCATTATGGTGTGATTCACCCAGCCCTAGCATACACCTTTATCCAAGAGCTTTCTGTACACTGGATTTAATAAAGTTAAGCCTAGGTAAAGAGGCAGAGCAAGAAACCAGCTGAGAGGGATTAAAGAGTAGGAGGGATTTTGAGTTGAGGTGTATTTAAAACAGCATAGGTAAGAAGAAAGGGATGTTTACATTGAGGCTTCAGCTCCTCAGCTCCCTGGATTTGGGGGCTTTGAGCTAGCAAATCTTTGGCATTATTTTTGTTTTGATTTGTTTTGTTTTTGTTTTTGTTTGATTTTTTCCTTTTGCCTCTTGGGTTATCAGCTGAGCTAGTGAGCCTTCTGGGTTTTTTTCCACCCAGACCTGAGCTGAGAAGGAAGGTTAGCCGGTTACTTTCTCTGCTTCTCTGAGATATAGCAGGTTTTCATCCCAGCATCTCGCTCCTGAGTCTTTATTGATGAAACAGAACAATGGTGATTTTCCCTCTTTTAAACAACAGGTTAATAATTGAAATTTAAGTTTTGAAAAAAACAAACATAATTTGCATATGTATGTTTCTGTTTGTTTTTTTTTTTTCTGGCTATTTTCTTTTCTTTGTTGTTTTGTCCTTTTCCAGTTTTCTGTTTTTAATTGTATTTTATAACTATTATGTAGATTCAAGTTTGTTTTCTAAGTAGAGTGGATTTGGATGTGGGGATGATAGGGAGAATTTTGGAGGAGTTGGGAGAAGAGAAACATTAATCTGAATACATAGTGTGAAAAGGTGTTTTCAATGAGTATAAAACTTGACAAAGTGAAAACATTTTTATTTTTTGGTTTGTGTTGTAAAATGAATAGTAAATTTATATAAACATTCTTCAATTTAGTGAGTTTCATTAGTGTCTCTTCCCAGTGATCAGTGTTAAAATGTTCTTTAAATCAAGGTTACTGGACAATTCTGTGAATGAAAGCTCAAACACAAACTTCAGTTCAACAACAACAAAAATGTCTCCAGAAGGAAAGTGTTGTATGTGTAATTGATGCACAGAAACCTCCTGTATAATTATAGTTTAGCCTGGCAAACATTGAAATAAGGATTAAAATAATTAGCTTAATCCCTCCCTCCCATTTGTCATATAATGAGAGAATGAATTAAGTATGGGGATTATGCATACAGGAAAGAAGAGCAGCTTGGTTATATGATCAGAAATTATCTTGCTAAGCTTGGCATATCCTAGCTACACTCTAATTTACTCTTTGTTACTTTATTCATTAGTTATATAAATCTTCTATTATAACTTATTTCTTGGTAATACTCAGAAGATTGTCTACAGAGGCAGCAGAATGTCAGCTCCTGCACGTATTCACATATCGTCCAGATTTTTGTGCAGTGTGCAAGTGCCAATATTATCTCTTACTATGGCAATATCCTAAACAACTCATTTCTAGTATGATAGAATTAAGACTTCTCCAATACTGCTACGGTAGCATTTTACTGGGTACTGTAGATATATTTACTAATTTATTGAGAAACTTTTAAATCTTTTAAACACAGGCTGCTATTTTGTTTTCTTTTTAGCTAGTAGTAACCTGAGTATAAGTGCTAAATTACTCGTATAATTTTTTAAATACATATACAAAAATATTTTCTTCTTTTCCCACTAGCTTAGAATTTCCCTCTTGCTTCTCTACATTGAATAATGAGATGGCCTAATAATAAGATATTTTCACAACATTATTATGACATAGCACATCATTTCCGTTGACAGTCAGGACTCTCAAAATTAAGTAACAGTCCATTTGTACATTATATCTAACTAGGAAGTGGAATAAAAGAGTTTGTCTTTCATGGTATATACTTATATAGACCTATAAGATATGATAAACATAATGAAATCTATATACCTAAAGAAGATAAACAAGAAAGCAGACACGGGGTAAGATGAACAATCCTCTCTTAGAAAGACAAATGGGATGTGCATTGGACCTAGGACAGGAGCCTACCGCAGAGGGCCTCTGAAAGATTCTACCTAGCAGTGTATCAAAGCAGATACTAAGACTCATAACCAAACCTTCGGCAGAGTCCAGGGAATCATATGAAAGAAGGGGAGTTAGTATGATGTGAAAAGAATAGGAGCTCCACAAGGACCAAATATATTTGGGCACAGGGGTTTTTTCTGAGACTGACATTCAACCAAGGACCATGTATGGATATAACCTAGAACCTCTGCTCAGATGTAGCCTGTGGTAGCTCAGTAACCAATTGGTTTCCCATAGTAAGGAGAAGAAGGACTATTTCTGACAGGAACTCAATGGCTGGCTCTTTGACCTCCCCACCCCCCAAGGTAGGAGCAGTCCTCCTAGGCCACAGAGGAGGACTTTGCAGCCAGTCCTGAAGATGCCTGATAAAACAGGATCAGATCAAAGGAGAGGAGGTCCTCCCCAATCAGTGGACTTGGAAAGGGGCAGGGAGGAGATGAGGGAAAGAGGGAGAGAATGAGGGAGGGGATACAGTTCGGATACAGAGTTAATAAAATGTAACTAATAATAAAAAATAAATTAAATTAAAAAAAGAGTTTGTCTTTGCACTCTTAATTGAAATCAAGAGCATTTCATTTCGTTGTTGGGCTCCAGTTGTTTATGTGTATAGCTGTGCAGCTACACATGCACATGGAGTTAAAAGACACTATTATATGTGTCTTTGTATACTCTGTCTGTTCAGGACCTTTTTAAATGTTTTATACTCTTCCCATTGAGCTGAAACCTCAAAACCATAACTAGGTATTGGTAAATAATGTATTTTTTCCCATTAGTTGTAATTTCACTTAATGTATTCCAATAAATTAACCACTATGTTTAACACAGATATATGGGAAATTCAACTTCGAGTTATTTCTAGTTTCTTAGATTTCTTACTTAAAGCATTCCTGGGTTGGGGAGTTAGCCCAGTGGTAGAGTGTTTGCGTAGCCAGCACAAGGTCCTGGGTTCTGTCCTCAGCTCTAGAAAAAAAAAAAAAAAAAAAAAAAAAAAAAAGACAAAGTATTCTGAAGAAATAAGTTGTACTATAAAATAGAATTGGAAAGAAAAAAATCTATTTTTTTTCTCTTGTTTTCTCTGCCCTTATATACATGGTTTATACATTATCTGAAGTCCTCTCTGTCACCTGCTCTCCCTCATTTTGGTCCAATTGTCCTTGTTTGTTTGTTTGTTTGTTTGTTTTTGGCAGAAAATCTGAAATGAAAACTGACCACGTTTTTGGTGATACTAAATTCTAAAAAAAAAAAAAAAAAAAAAAAAAAAAAAGACAAAGAAGTATCATGAAAAAGACAAGCCTTTGCAAAATGTCCCCAGGAGTTGGGAAAAAAGAACCTGTAGTTCAGGGGTACTGAGAAATTGTGAAACAGGAGGCATTTGGTAAACAGCCTGGTGTCAGAAGATGGATGGTTTACTGTTTGCTCACTCTAGTGGACAATCTAGGATTGCATAACTGCATATTGCTTTGTTGACAACATTCTACAACATCTTCATATGAGTCAGCAATTGCTACAATGATGAAGTGAAATAAAGTAGCCCAAAGCATTTTACAACTCCTTTTAATTTTACTCTATCTGTACAGTTGCGCTGGCAAACCTTACCTGGATTTGGCTAAAGGCATTGATTTTGACAAAATCATTCAGTGTTTATGTAATCCTTCTGCATCCATCAAGGTACTTTTTGTGCAAAACTGAAACCAAAGTAAGGAGCATACCCAGGGTCCAAGCCTGCATCTTGTCTGCTAATATTCTCATAATCCATGAAATCACATCAATATAAAATCAAATAAAAACTATAGGAAGTATAATTTCTACAGTGAGAAGAAATATTAAAAATCTAATGTCTCTTTTTATCCCCTTTTGTTGCTGAGTGACACATAGAGAAAACGAATGAGTGAATGAGTGAATGAATGAATAAATCTTATCCTAACTTCATTAAACATTTTAAAATTTTATTTTCAATCTTCCCTTCCTTCAGAATTGTTTCTCTGGATTCATATCAGATCTAACTTTAACACAAGTACTTTTGGTTTATGCTGTGATATTTGAGGAGCATGGCAAGCAGAATTGATACCATCATTTGAAAACAAATAAGAGCTAGCAAGATGGCTTAGCAGGTTAAGACACATGCTGCTAAGTCTAACATGAGACAGATCCCCTGAATCAACACAAGAGAAGGACAAAATTGAATTCCACAAATTCGTCCTCTTCATGAGTGCTACCGTAGCATAGATACATGCTGAAAAAATAAAGCATATATTGAAACAATATGAGATACCTTGGACAAGGGATTTCTGACAACGCTCAACTGCACAGCATTACAAAGTGATTGATAAGAAGAGTGTTAAAATCTCTAGGAGGCAGCATATCACATTTGATCAAAATCCCATTTGCCTTTAATAAAGATAAGACACAAAGAGAAAACAGCCAAAGTGAGATGTCAGGTCCTCACTGTTTCTGATGACAATGATATAAAACAACACATGCGGCTCATGATGATAACATTTGATATCTTGCAGGATGGAAACAGTGACACTGATAGCCAGCTTGATTCATATGGGAAACAAAGGCTTCTGCTGTTTTGTTATTTTGTTTATTTCATTTCTAGTAATTTTTTTTAATTTTTTACTTCTTTATTAATTACAGTATATTCACTTTGTATCCCAGCTGTAGTCCCCTCCCTCAACCTCTCCCAATCCTACCCTTCCTCCCTCATCTCCTCCCATTCCCCTCTCCAAGTCCACAGATAGGGGAGTTCCTCCTCCCCTTCCTTCTGACCCTAGTTTATCAAGTCTCAAAAGGACCAGTTGCTTTGTCATCCTCTGTGGTCTGGTTAGACTGTTCCCCAATCTGGGCAAGGTGATCAAAGAGCCAGCCACAGAGTACATGTCAGAGACAGTTCCTATTCCCATTACTAGGGAACCCACTTGGAGACTAAGCTGTCATGGGCTACATCTGTGCAGGGGTTCTAGGTTATCTCCACACATGGACCATTGTTTGAGTATGAGTCTCAGAAAAAACACCTGGGCCCAGATTTTTTGGTTCTTTCCTATTTTTGTGGAGCTCCTGTCCCATCCAGGTCTTTCTATCTCCCCCTTCTTTCAGAAGATTCCCTGAACTCTGCTCAAAGTTTGGCTATGAGTCTCGGTATCTCCTTCAAGACTACCTACCAGGGTATCAAAGGCTGTGAAGAATTGAGGATGGACATCAGAAGAAGAAGAAAACAGGAAACAACCTAGGAACCTGCTACAGAGGGCCTCTGAAAGCCAGAAGAAGAAAACAGGAAACAACCTAGGAACCTGCCACAGAGGGCTTCTGAAAGCCTCTGCCCTGCAGACTATCAAAGCAGATGCTGAGCCTGATGGCCAACTGGCGGGCAGAGTAAATGGAATTCTATGTAAGAAGTGGGAAATAGCAAGAGCTGGAGAGGACAGAAACTCCACAAGGAGAGCAACAGAACAAGAAAATTTGAACACAGGGAACTTCCTAGAGACTCTCCAACCAAGGACTATTCATGGAGATAACCTAGAACCCCTGCACAGATGTAGTCCATGGCAGTTCAGTGTCCAAGTGGGTTACATAGTAATGGGAAGAGGGACTGCCTCTGACATAATCTGATTGGCCTGCTCTTTGATCACCTCCCCCTGAGCGGGGAGCAGCTTTACCAGGCCACAGAAGATGACAATGCAGCCACTTCTGATGAGAACTGATAATCTAAGATCAGAAAGAAGGAGAGGAAGACCTCCCCTATCAGTGGACTTGGGGAGGGACATGCATGCAGAAAGGGGAGGAAGTGTGGGATCGGGAGGGGAGGAGGGAAGGGCTTATGGGGGGATACAAAATGAATAAAGTGTAATTAAGAAAAAAGAAAAAAGAAAGAAATTTCTCTGTGGTCACTTTGAGCTTTTACTCTTAAACCAGAGGGGACAAGAATTCCACAAGGAGACCAACAGAGCCAAAAAACCTGAACCCAAGGGGGCCTGCAGATACCAATAATTCAACCAAAGATCATGTATGGAGAGGATCTAGACCCCCTGCTCAGAGAAATATCACCTAGAAAAGAGTATGCCTGGACTTACTTATCCCATTCTCTTCATGAAGCACAGATAACTATAAAGGAACACTTATAGTAAATATGGAAATGTGAGTAGAAGGAAACTAAAACTAAAGTGTTTTGTTTGTTTGTTTGTTTGTGTTTTGATTCCTGAGAATTTTTCAGTGTCAGGAAGATGGTTGGAAACCCAAGACAGTCAGCTAAATGAAGCACTCACCCTCCAGAGCCAGCCCTCAGAGGAACTAGTTGTAAGTGAATACCTCTTTAAATTTCAAACCACCGATTCCCTACTTGTATTCCCTTTGTCAAAATCCTCAGGAAATTAGGTTAGCTAATATTCTGATAAGCGTAAAAGTAAATACTATGTCATAGGGAATTAAGCTAAGGTGAAGAGAAAACATCCACCCTGATAAGAATAAAACAATGTGACTCATGGTGAGGATATTTGAAGGCTTTCAGAAAGATAAAAACGTTTGTTCCATGAGACTGATGGCCACCTTCACAGGTATCCATAGCATTAGCGTCTTATATTGGTTTGTTTTGGTTCTTAAGTAGGTGGTTGGCAAGGAGAAGTGAAAGTGTGCACAAAGTCTAAAGAAGTCATAACCTTCATCTGTGCTGCTCTACTGGGCCTTTTAAAAACATTACACCACTTCATCTATTATCTAACTTTAGTGGGGGCAACAATTTGTTCTGTAGACCTGGCTAACTGGCACTTTCTAAATATCATTGATCTCATGGCAATCTTTCTGCCTGCATCTCAGCCTCCTGAATGCCTGGTTTACAGGTGTTGAAAAAAATCAGCTCTCTTCCTGAAACGGAATAAGAAAATATTATCTAAACCCAATATGAATGACGAAGGCAGAGGAAAAATAGTTTACAAGTTGTTCTGAATAACGTGTCCCAGTATAAGAGCAATTTTCAAGTAATTTTCTTTAAAGCTAAAAAATAAAAAAATAAATAAAACAAAAGTAAGAAATTGAGGTATTTATGATATATTAGTGGGGTTTACAGCTGGGCAGGATATAGTCAGACAACTAAACCACTAATAATTTTCTTCAATTCTATTTGTTGACATTCTCAGCTTGTTGATTGGTAGACATGTGTGCGGTGTGCTGATCTGAGAAAAACACACAAGTAAATGTTTGTTCTGAATTACTGTCAAATCTAAAACTAATTGAGACAAACTTCCAGGGGAATTTGGCACCAAGGCCTTTGGTACATGCAATGAAAAATCAACTCCTATTCAGTATGGAGATTTTAAGCAGAAAAACCTATAACACAGATCTCAGAGGTAAGAATGACCACCTGAACAGCATGATAACACTAAAACTTGAGATTATTAACTGCCATTGTTATTCCTTTCTACATAAAATCTTGGGTAACTAGAAGAATTAAAAACTTATTTTTTATATTCTTTAAAAACCCTGTTGTGTTTTCCTTCTACAGGGTATATAAACAAAGCATTTTTAAAATTTTATAATTAATGGGTGTGTTACCTGGAAACATGATAGAACATAATTGTTAGATTTTTCCTATTTTTAGTCACTGAAATTAGATTGACTTACAAAAGGATTGGTGTTTATTAAAGTATGTTTTAATGTAGATTTTAAGCACAAGGGTAAAAGAATGAAAGATTTGCTTGGGGCAGTATGAAACATACCTGTTGGCAAGTATGTGGGCTTCTCTGTCACAGGGTCCCACCATGTTACTGACAACAGTAAGATGGATGAGTTTGGTAAAGCCTCAATCTTCAATAGATCACAGGGTATTTCTTGAATGTTTTAGAACCTAAGGATTCAGGAAGCTAGAATATCTGTACTTGAGGCAAATTTAGTGCTCTTCACTATAAGTTTCAGAAAATATCTGGGGGGGGGAGGGACAAGTTCCTGAAAGACTCTACCCAACAGTGTGTCAAAGCAGACGCTGAGACTCATAACCAAACTTTGGCCAGAGTGCAGGGAATCTTCTGAAAGAGGGGGAAGATTGTTAGACCTGGAGAGGACAGGAGCTCTACAAGGAGAGCAACAGTACCAAAATATCTGGGCACAGGGGTCTTTTCTGAGACTGATATTCCAATCAAGGACCTTTCATGGATATTACCTAGAACCCCTGCTCAGATATAGCCCATGGCACCTCAGTATCCAAGTGAGTTCTCTAGTAAAGGGAACAGGGACTGTCTCTGACATGAGCTCAGTGGCTGACTCTTTGATCACCTCCCCCTGAGGTGGGGGACAGCCTTGCCAGGCCACAGAGGAGGACAATTCATGAGACCTGATAAGCTAGGGTCAGATGGAAGGGGAGGAGGACCTCCCCTATCAGTGGACTCAGAGAGACATGGGAGGAGATGAAAAAGGAGGGTGGGATTGGGAGGGAATGAAGGAGGGGGCTACAGCTGGGATACAAAGTGAATAAACTGTAATTAATATTAAAAAATAACAAAAAAGGTTCATACTCAAAATCAATAGCACACAAGCCTTCAACCTGGCTTAGTAATATTTTTAACATAAAATATCTGTATAGAAAAAAAATTATGCATATGCTTCAAATTTTCAGAGCAAATTGTATTAACCGTGCTGAAATTCTTACTTCTAGGCTAGTGGTAAGCTTCAGACTCCTGTGTAATGATCTTGTTTCTCATTTATATCCTCACAATTTCCTCATCTCCACTCTCCCTTAAAGCCACCACATATGCATATGTGCACAGGTGCTCAATCTCTGGAGAGTCTTTGCCTACAAAATCTTTGTTTTCTCTGTGACCTGAATTGATGCTGAATGGCACAATTCCAAAGTGAAAGACAGTAATGTCCACAGAAACCACTGGAAAGGTTATATCAGAAAAACATTCAAAATATTACAGAAAAATACAAATGTTCTTCAAGGAAGAAAACAAACTAACAAATCAGAATTTATATAAATATAAATTATATTTATATAATTCACAGAAAAGAACATAAAAAACCATGGAAGCAAGGAAGGAACTTAAAATAGCAAAAGCAACACACACACACACAAAAAAAAAAAACTGAATGATTAAGACATAAGACACCAGGGTAATACTGATATGATTAATTTAATTGTTATACAAATTAAATAAAAGATATTCCCTGACTGAATCTAAAACATTATGACCTAAGTAATAGTGTCTCTATGCAATAAACTGAATATGTAAGTATATATCTAGGGAAAAGTGAAAGGGTATGAAATACATACTATAAAAACAAATGGAACAAAGATCTCAATCAAATGATATGAACTAGTAATATATTAAAGAAGACTACAGTTTGCTCTTCTGACTGAGGTTCCAGCCTCTTCCCTAGGTTCCTCTTTGTTGTTTAGCTTCTTTAGGACTGTAGATTTTAGTACGTTTATCCAATATTATATTCACATATGTATTCGCTTATAAGTGAGTATATACCATATGTGTTTTTCTGTTCTGAGTTACCTCACTCAGGATGTCTTTTCTAGTTCCCACCATTTGTCTACTTTAGCTTACCTCCCCCTGGGGAGTGTAGCCTTGCCAGGCCACAGAGGAAGTTGATGCAGCCAGCCCTGATGAGACTTGATAGGCTAGGATCAGATAGAAGGGAAGGAGGTCCTCCCCCATCAGTGGACTAGAGAAGGGACATAGAGAGAGAATAGGGAGGGTGGATGGGACTGGGAGGAGATGGAGGGGGCTACAGCTGGGATACAAAATTAATAAATTGTAATAAATAAGTAAAAATAATGAACTATAAAAAATAAACTATATTACAGAAGAAAGGAGAGAATAAGAATCAGAGTGGGAATGAGAGACAGAAAAAAAGAATCAAACTTGTGAATTAGATGATTCAATATAAAAATGATAAACTACCAAGAATGCACTTTGATTCTAAGTGTACATTCCTAATAAACAGGATAATAAAATACAATAAACAGAAGTAAGATTTAAAGGAAAAATAGAAAAATCAAAAATATCATTTGGAGACTTTAATATGCTTTCTCAATTTGTTGTTACTATATAATTAATATCAGCAGAGATAAAGATTTGTTTTTCTTTAGATTTTTTTGAGACAGGATTCCTTTGTGTAGCCTTGGCTGTCTTTGACTCACTTTGTATACCAGACTGCTGTCAAACTTACAGTTCTCTGTCTACCGCTGCCTCCTCCAGTGCTAGGATTACAGTCATGAACCACTGTGCCAGGCAGGGATAAGAATTTAAAATCACTTCAATCAATAAGAAAACACAGGGAGGGGACTACAGCCGGTATACTAAGTGAATAAATTGTGATAATAATAATAATAATAATAATAATAATAAATATAAAAAATTAATTTTGGATTTTTGTTTATAAAAATTAGCCAATGAAAGAAAGAAAGAAGCTAAGAAAGAAAACAGAGTTAACCTAAGAACAAAATATGAAATTTTTCATGTTTCTTAAGATATTAAAAAAATGAGATCATTTACTTGGCTTAAACTAAGCTTCAAACATTGAGCATACACAAGATCATACAATTTTCTCTAAAAGCCCCAAAAGAGTATTAAAATTTATCTTAAAGAATCCACATAAAGGAAAGGGGAAAACCACCTAAATAAATCATAAAGAATGAAAAAAATTGAATTATAAGAATACATCAAGAAAATTATAAATGGAGTATCAATAGAGAAAACAAATTTTGTAACACTGAGTCCATGTGCTGCAAATGGATCCCCTGGCTTGAGTAATTGAATTTATTGTCCTTACTTCGATACATCTGTGGAGGATTAGTAGGCACGGCTGTTTGGAGAAGGTATGTTACTGGGGGTAGACTTGGAGGTTTCAAAAGCCCAAGTGAGAGTCTCTTTCTTGCTTGCTTTCTCTCTCTCTGTGTCATTCTCTCACTCTCTCTATGTATCTCCATCATGAAAGTAGGGATGGAAGTGCTCAATTACTGCTCTAGTGTCATGCTTGTCTGCTTGGCTATAATGGTCATGAACTCACCCTCTGAAGCTGTAAGCAAGCCCTAATTAAATGCTTTATTTTATGTTTCCTTGGTCATGGTGTCTCTTTACCACAATAGAAAAGTAACTAAGTTAAATAATCAATATAATTGACAAATTCTAGCCAAAGTAAAGGCTGAAAAACAAAATTCAAGATTGAAATAGGAATGTATGCAATTAAGATGAGTACAATATAACAAGAAATACTGTATGTGATTGTACATATAAAGCTTTGAAAATAAAAATGAAATACAGGTGCTAGAGAGATGGCTCAGTGGTTAAGACTACTTGTTGACCTTAAAATTGACTCAGGTTTGGTTACCAGTACCAACATGGTAGTTCACAACCATCTACAACTACAGTTGCCGGGGATCTGACACACTCTTTGGAATTGCAAGGGGAACAGACATACACACAGCAAACACACACAAAATAAGATTACATAATGTCTAAGAATGGAATATAATCGGAATATATTTTAAATATATTATTTTAAATGATGTATAGTGTTTCTCAGGTATCATTAAAAGGAAACAAGTCAGTTGTCTTTTATGGCAGAGGAAAAAAAATAAAATTCTACAATAGATAAGAAGAACTAAATATCCAGTGAGGTTTGCTCCATACTACTTTAAATAGTATTAATGCATTCTATTATAGCATCACACCAATGAACAAAAAAAAACAGATGAAACACACATAATAATATAAAATTTCTAAGCAAATATAATTTCTAAATGTTTTTGAAACTCTTCTCATCACACACACAAATAAGTGTAGCTCTCATGACTCATCAAATATGCCTTTTTGGACAATGTATGGTGACTTTTACAGAAACCCACAAGTCATAATGCAAAGGACTATTTACACAAGTTTTCCAAATGTAACAGATGAAGCTGTTATACAATACTTATACCTAATGCTCAGGGAACATTTAGGAAGAAAGGCTGGATGTCAGACTCAGTTTGGGACTTGTTAAGCTAATTTTTGTAGTTTTTATAAAGCATACATTCCACTCCTGGACATTTAAAAAAAAGAAGGAAGTAAAACGTATTTTCTTTGAAAACCCTTAAATAAAGTGAAAAAAGTAGAGAACAAATAATTTATCACTAGAGATTTAAAAAGAAGACAAGAGATGGATGCACGACTAAGTACAGGATGAGAAAGTGCTTTGGAAATAGACCTGTTCTGGATATTGTCTAGATCAGTGTCAGTATCTTGGCTATGACTGTGTTTTGTAAAACTGTAATTTTACAAGATGATTAACTGTGGCAAAATATACAGAGGTCATTTGTTGTGGTTCAAGCACTGAATATTGAGTGCACAGCTATGTCACAAATTAATGAAATAAGCAAAGCAAATTTAAGCAAATGGAACTTCATGGCCTGCTGTGTTCTGTATGGTGAGTTCCCAGAAACATGACTATGTGCAGCAATGAAATGAATAAAATAAAGACATATAGATACATGTACAGAGAAGCTGAAATCAGGAGGCTGTGTACTTTATGAAAAGACACTATATACTAGTCACTCTTTCATAAACACTTGTATTCAGACCAGAAGAAAACATTGTCATTAAGCTGAAAGGCTTTGCAAATTCACGTGTGTTTTAGACACTGATCTTTGACAAGGCTTTGGCCTCATCAAACATTATACATTCACTAAGGACTTCACTTGCTTGCCACAAAGGCCTCAAATATCAATCTAGATACAGCTTCATTTGTCCAGCATAAATAAATGCTTTAATTTTCATGCATTTCATCAACAGTAAAAAACCTTCTCAATAATATTTCATTTGTTCATCTTTGTGAAAAGTTCTTTTTTGCATATTCTTTTCTTTAATTTATTTATTTTTCATATTAATCACAGCTTATTTACTTCGTATCCCAGCCATAGCCCCCTCCCTCATTCCCTCCCAATACCACCCTCCCTATCTCATTTTCTCCCTGCACCTTTCCAAGTCCACTAACAAGGGAGGACCCCCTCCCCTTCCATCTGACCCTAGCTTATCAAGTCTCTTCAGGACTGGCTGCAATGTCCTCTTCTGTGACCTAGCAAAGCTGCTTCTCCCTCATGAGAGGGGTGGGGGTGAAAGAGCTCGCCATTGAGTTCATGTCAGAAATAGTCCTGTTCCCCTTATTAGAGAACCCATTTGGACACTGAGCTACCATGAGCTATATCCGAGCAGGGGTTCCAGATTATATTCATACATGGTCCTTGGTGGGAGAAACAGTCTCATGAAAGACCCCTGTGCCCTGATATATTTGGTCCTTGTGGTGATCCTGTACTCTCCAGATCTTACTAACTCCCTCTTCTTTCATGTGATTCCTGGCATTCTGCTGAAAGTTTGGTTATGAGTCTTATTATCTGCTTTGATACACTGCTAGGTAGAGTCTTTCAGAGCCCCTCTGTGGTAGGCTCCTGACCTTTATTTGTTTTCTCCTACAGCCAATGTCCAACCTGTTTGTCTTTTTAAGTGAGGGTTGGTCATCTTACCCTGAGTCTTCTTTCTTGTTTATCTTCTTTAGGTGTATAGATTTCAGTATGTTTATTCTATCTTATAGGTCTACATAAGTGAGTATATACCATGTGTGTCTTTCAGCTTTTGGGATACCTCACTCAGGTTGATTGTTTCTAGGTCCCACCATTTGCCTGAAAATTTCATGATTTCCTCGTTTTTAATTGCTAAGTAGTGTTCCATTGTGTAAAAGTTCCAGAATTTCTGTATCTATTCCTCAACTGAGGGACATTTGGGTTGTTTCCAGGTTCTGGCTATTACAAATAAAGCTGCTATAAACACAGTTGAGCAAATGTCCTTCTTGTGTACTTGAGCCTCTTTTGGATATATGCTTAGGCGTGGTATAGCTGGATCTTGAGGAATCACTATTCTTATTTGTCTGAGAAAGTACCAGATTGATTTCCAAAGTGGTTGTACAATTTTGCATTCCCACAAGCAATGGAGGAAGGTTCCCTTTTCTTCACAACCTCTCCAGCATGTGTTGTTGATTGAGTTTTTGATCTCAGCCATTCTGATGGGTGTAAGGTGAAATTTCAGGGTCAGTTTGATTTGCATCTCCCTGATGGCTAAGGACGTTGAGCATTTCTTTAAGTGTTTTTCTGCCATTCTACAGTCCTCTACATAGAGTTCTCTGTTTAACTCCGTGCCCCATTTTTTAATTGGATTACTTGATTTTTTGCTTTTTTAACTTCTTGAGTTCTTTATAAATACTGGATATTAGCCCTCTGTCAGATGTAGGGTTGGTGAAGATCCTTTCCCAGACTGTAGGCTGTTGTTTTGGTGAAACTTCATTCTTTACAATTCTAATTTTTCAGAAAGTGACTATTAAAATAGAGACAAAATATTTAATAAAATTTCTGAGAATGATCTAATCTGTACCATACAAAGCCTGGAAGTTGTCACAGCAGAGAGGAAGGGGTGAACCCAGAAGGCATAGGACAGCAGTAATGGCTGCAGGGAAAGTTGCCTTGCAGAAGACACTTGAGTTTGTAATCATGAAGACAGCTCTCATGGGTGTCTGTCCACGAATGAACACCTTATCATGGATAAAGGAGTTGCTGAAAAGCCCTACTCTTTCTGAGGAGCTATTGACTGTGAAATGTTTGTATCTATTTTTCTTGAGAATAAAATAAATTAGAAATAAAAATTCTAATGATTTCTAACTTACCAAATCCAATGATTATTTCAACTCTCTCTTGTGATGCAAAACAAGCAAAAAGTCCTGCATGTTCTTCAAAGTCTTCTTCCTGAAGTGTATTTCCTTACTTTAAAGGAAATCCCACCTCTCTTGTGTTTTACTTCAGGGCTCCTTCTATTTAGTCAGTCTTGACAGATTTCTCCTTTCTTCTTGACCTTTGCATGCTAGAACAGTGCAGAACATGTACGTCATATCATTCATGTGTTAGAAAAGTAATCTTTCCAACCTCATGAATACATTAATGTGGGAACTGCTCTGATGAATGAATTAATAGATTAATGAGGGCCCCATTCTCATGAATACATTAATGCCATTCTTGTAGGGTCAGGATCCTTGTAAAAAGAGTAGATGTGTCACAGACTGGAGCTTACTCGTTGTCTTTCTATGGAATTTCCTTTTTGCCATGCTTTATAAAAACGTACTTTTGCTACATCTAAACAGGAGCTGCCTCTTAGGCTGAGCTTTCCGCCGCTTCCTGAACTGTAGTTCTAATGAGCTTTTATTAGGTGTATATAATCCAGTCTAACATGTTCATTTATAGCTATAAAAATAAAACAAATCTGTTTTAATATCACTAATTTTTAATATACAGTTTATAAAACAGTACCTCACCAATAACAAATTCAATAAAGACATTGGGGGACATTTATTTATTTTTTTTATTTTTAACCATCATAACTTTCTTTAAATTCTTTGGTTAAATGAATTCCATCGTAGTGAAATAGATCTTTATAGCTAGTAAACTCACAAAATGTAAAGTCCATACCGTTGAAAGAAATTTTGCTTTTATTCTATACCTACATCTAGATTCTGGGAACAAAAATAGAATCATTTTGAGTGTTTCAACTAATTTGATGAGAGTTGCCATATGCATGCCACTGGAATTATTAGAGAGCTGCCTGTTTGTCAGGCTGCTTTGCTATTGAGTTTTCCATGAGAAACATGTTTTCACCCTGGCCTTCACCTGGAGACAAAGATAAGCAGGGTATTTTGCCAAGTTACTTCCTTTTGTTTTTGTGAGAATCACATGGACAGTTGGTCAAGGTAAGCAAGGTTGACTTCTCCACGAACATCTTCATTGTATTGAGGTGCTTTGCTCTGACTAAAGAATAGGGACTGTGGAATAAACAAAGTGCAACAGTTCCTACTGGCAGCCTTCTCAAACTGATCCTGTTTGTAGTGTGTTATTTTTTGTTACTTTCTTTCAGTCCTCTCTCAGGAACTGTTTGACTCTGCCAGCAGGCTCTGGCAAATTCCCTTTGGGCCTAGCCTATGCTACTCAGCACAATGCTGTCAAAATTCTACCATGATGTAGAGTCTAATCTTGAGTCTTGAATAAAATTCTATAGGCAATAGATTGTATTTTTCATCCACCTTTGTTTTTATGTCCTTTTATCCATAAACTTATGAACAATATACACACAGAACTGGGTCCTTTAGTGTTTTCTTCCCCAAAATAAGTTACAATTTAGTGAACAACCAGCACTTTTGTGGCTAACATTTAGTCTCAAAAAAAAAAAAATCTGTCTCCAAAGACATACTTGTTTAAAGAAATAGAATACTCTAAAATGCAATAATTTTCTCCTTTTACTCTCAGAAACAAAATATTTACCTCCAATAATTATTGTCAAAATCTGATAGACAACCTAAAAATAAAGCTTCAAGATGTATGTCCCTCTCTCTTACACCACCACCTTCATCTTTTCACCTGTCTTGTCTACCTTGAACATTCAGAATTTTGATAGTTATAATTCTGATTTTAGTACCTACATTTAGTCCACTTGTATTTATTTATTTATTTATTTATTTATTTATTTTACTTTAGCAAAACAGGGTTCCATGTATCTGCCTGTCTGTCTTCACTCTATGTGGTGCAAAAAACTCATTTCTTTTAAAGACCAAAGTAAAATATATTTCTGCGGCTTTTCTAGGTTAAAGCAATCATAGCTGCATTGTCATGATATATCTAAATAGAGTACTTCTTTATTCAGTGTGTTTAGCCTTATATAGCTTTTAGGATGTAGTTTTTACAATATTAAAGCACCTTTCATGCCAGACCTGAAACATGAACGGTACAAAAATATATGCTTCAGGGGTTGCTATTTATGTATATTTTCTTCTTATCCAAAACGATGTATTTTGGAGGATGAAACTAATTGGATTGGCTAAATCCAATCTAATGAAAAAAAATCCCCTCATTTTTCTTACCATATTTTTATAATTCTGGGTTTTAATATTTAGGGCTTTAAGCTATTTTGTCTTACTTATTACACATGAGATAATAGAAATGCATAATTTCATCCCTTTGAGTCCAAAAAGCTAGCCTTTCAAATACATTTTGTTTAAAAGAATTAATATGCTTAAAATAGTTCAGAAATTTGACACAGAATTTATAAAAATAACAGAATGTAATAATTTTTATTTCTAAGCATACATATTTCATTTTGAATAAGGAGGTCTTCCCCAATCAGTGGACTTGGAGAGCGGCATGGGAGGAAATGATAGAGGGATGGAATGAGGGAGGGGACTACAGCTGGGATAAAATATGAATAAACCATAATTAATAAAAAAAAAAAAATTAAATTAAAAATATATATCTAGAAATATTAGTACTATTTTACTTATTAAAAACTTTTCATTTTTTCAGGAGAAGTAGTAATTATTAAGGTATACAAATACACTTCAGATAAATTAAATTATATAAAATTATAATATTTTACCAAAACATTTTTGAAAATGGCAAATTAAATACAGTATATCCTTTCCTATCAAGATATTTTACTTTATTATTCCATTTTTATTTTTCTCTAGGGCAGTTTTTTGTCTCAACCTCAATTTCCAATATTCCTGATGCTTCAGAGAATTTAAAACTTTAACAGCAAGGAATAAATTGCATTAATTTTGATATTCACTGAATGAGTAGGACTCACACATTCCATTACCTGAAGCAATTCTGATGGGTTTCTTATTAAACATAGTTATTTTTTACCAGAATTATTTTATAAGGTCATTTCATATCTCTTACCAATAATATTGAAGAGTCACCCACTGAATTGTTATTTAAAATGCTTCACTTTATTTAGAAATATGACTGTAAGCAGAAAATGCACCAAGACTCTTTAATAGATGGCACATTTTAGTAGAGATGGAGACAGATGAGAATATACTACCTAATTCCAAATTCTATTGCCAAGCTATAAATCACATAAAATAGCTACAATTAAATGGGTGAATTTGATTGTTATCCAGTGAATTGGAGAACTGAATGATAGTAATTAAATAATCTTAGAGGAGAGCAAATGGATCCTATCTGTTACTCCCATCTCTGCTTTTTAGCAATCCCTTCTAACATTGTTTCCAAGGCACTAAATCAGGTTAATATTTCAGAATATGACTCTTCCTACTATGGGGTCTGCAGGACTTCTTAGGTAATATACTTAAGTGTGTGTTCCAAGATATTAAATCCTGAGTAACCTGAACTAAAATGCTTCAGAGCTCAAAATTGATGTCAAATGTTAATCAAAATCTCTTGGCAAGTGTAGAACTTTAATGGAATTGCTTTGTTCTTGAACTAAAATAAAAATTTTGTCTCTGAACTATAAGAGAGACCATACCTTATTATAGATATTTTCTGTGGCATTCATTAAAAAAGGTCAATGTGTTACATAAAACGAAAGCTGCTCATACAGGTTGGTGGCATTAGGTATGTAGGTATGAACATTAACCTTATCATTTCATGAATCTGATTGATTTGACCCTCTTAGTCTTTGACAATAAAAAATAAGGAAAATTTTCCAATATTTTCAACCAAATTTTAAAAAAAAAACTTCACCCATCTTAGCTTATGATCTCTGAGAATCTTTTAAGAGTCTCAAAACTAGACATGATAGCTTTTATTTCTTGGCTTCCTTTCTTTCTTCTAATTCACAAATCTATGCAATAAAAAGGGAGTGGGAAGTGTTTTAGTGGTACAAAATAAAAATTAATAATTTGATTTTTAAAAAAGCTTTCTCTGAGATTTTGAATCAACAGATGGTGTCTGGGGCTGGTGGTATACTTCAGTGGTAGCTTTTGTCTATCATTCAAAAGATCCTAGGAGCAGAGTTTTGGAGACAGGGCTCAGTGTTTAAGAGCTCATCAGGTTCTTGCAGAGGACCTGAGTTGAGTTTCCAGAAGCCACTTCAGGTGGCTTGTATTCACCTTTAACTCCAGTCCCTGGGAACTGACACCCTTTCTGATCTCTGTGGACATGTAAGTATACACAGAGAAACAAATAAATAAAAAAATAAACATGCAAAGATAATAATATAATTTTTAAAAGAATCTTAGTTTCAATTCCCAGTAACACACGCACACACACACACACACACACACACACACACACACACCCACACACCCTAGAAGATAGGAATGAAGGAAAGAAGGAAGAAGTTTAGAAATAATAATAGTATTAAAGAAAGAAAGACACAAAGGGTCTTAATTTTCTTGGAGGAAGTTTGAGTATGTACATCTTCACCAATTGATTATCATTATCACCACCACCGTCATCATCATTATTATTACTGATTGCAACATCGAGACAATAAAAATAATGTACTCTTCATAATGGAAGAGATGCATTTGGGTGTCACAAAATATAAACTTCCTTTAAAAAAACCCCTTTGTAATTAATTCTTTTTGAGTTTCATATCATGCACCCCAGTCCTTCCCATCTCCTTGTCCCCTCATATCTGCCCTTTGCCCTTGCAATATTCCCCCCAAAATAAAAAGCACACAATCACAACAAAACATAGACAAAAATCTAGACATGGAAGCTATAGTATGTTACATCTTTCCCACAGTATATCTCTCTGCTCAGTCATCTTCACTTGTAAATGTTCACTGCAATGAGTCATTACTCCAGTTTGAGATCTTTGGCTTCTGTGATACCATCAATATTGGATCCTCATTCTTATGCTCAGATCTTAGGGTCCCCCAAAGGCTACCAGGAGCCAGGTATGCAAGAGCCAAGAGCTTTATTTAGGCTTAAGCTTCATCTGTCCACCATAACCAACACAGTGGATCAGAGAGGAGAGCTCCTAGCAGCTTCATGGCAGGGATTTTATTGGGGTTTGAGCAAGAACCAGACATTTCTAGCTTAGCATTACATAATTGTGTGACATTCAGCAAGGGCAAGCTTATTACAAAGTGATTGGCAAACTAACATAAGCAACATTGAGCAAGCTATAGATCTCAGAAATGTTAGGTATTTTCTGTGACTTCAATGTTCTAGTACAAGGCCTGTGGGCTGCCCAGCACAGATGCCCCACTCTGAGATGAAATACCTTCCCATTTTTGTGGTTACCTCCAGGCTATTCCTTGGGTAGGGGATTGTATGTTCTTTTTCCTGGAATTGGTGACCTTTAGCCTAATTTCTGGGAGTAATGACTTTTGTGCAGTGTGTGAGGGGTTGTCAGTCCTGGTCCTCTAATCATCATAACTTTTCCTGGTTATCTTGTTGTTGCCCTGTGTGTTGGGGTGACCCACAAATACTGTATTTTCTGGTTATGGAAAAGTGTGTTCTTGTTCTTTGAAGCCTGCAGAGCTTGGATAGCCAGATGTGCAAATGTTACTTCCAATATGCCTTTAAAAATAAGGCAAGCTGCTGTGGGGAAGATGACCTTCTCAAGCCTGCTAGTTGAGTAAGAAATATAGTTTTGTTTTGTTTTTTTTTGTTTTGTTTTGTTTTGTTTTGTATTTTTTGTTTTTGTTTTTTGTTTTTGTGTAATAAAAGGCTGGCGGCTGGAGCTGGGAGAGGAAGTAGGGGTGGAACTTCCAGGCAGGCAGAAGCAGGGATGCAGATGGATTCTCAGGGAGAAGCAGACTGATGCAGGAGACTGAAAAGGAAGTAGAACAGAGTAAGGAGGTAGGGAGGTAGAACTACTTAGGGAGACAGAGTCCTAGAGAAGTTGGGTTAAGTTAGGAGCTGAGAGATGGCCCCAGCCAAAGGCCAACAGCTTCAAGCTCTATAGATGTCTGTGTTTTCATTAATAAATCATTAGTGGGGTCCTTGAAAGCCCTATAATACCTGTGTCATGGAGATTCTGGAGCTTTGAATCAGCAGGATGTGCCCTTTCACTCATCCCAAACATTCACAGATGATACAGATTTTGGGATGGGTCAACAAGGTGCCCTGGATCTGGGCCTGGGTAGTAGCTCAGGGCAATAGACCTTTCTTATCTATACCATCGGAGTGCGCTCTCTAGTACTTCTCCAGCTAGGCAACCCAATATGGCCATCAGGAGGAGGCAGGGTTAGCTCTTCTGCCTTCAGGGCACCTCCAGAGCCATTTCCACTGTCTTGCCTGAGCAAGGTGCTGGGTCTGTTCTCACACATGCTGCAACAGGTGAGAAATGAGGTCACCTCGCCAGAGTGCTGCAGACAGTGAGGGGCAGGTTGTCCAGTTCTGGACAACCACTGAACATCCATGTGGTCTCCAGTGGCTGCCCTAGTCAAGGACTTCCCCAGATTATCTAGTGGTTATATGAGCCATGGACATCAACACGCACACCTGCTGCTGTGTGGCCAAGGACTCAGACACAGTTCTCAGCTGTCACCTCACCAGCACCCCTGGTGGCAAGTCTGGCCACTTACAACAGGCTACTCCTTGACACCCTGGAGTCTCCAGTTCCATCTCTCATCATAATGCTCAAGCTGGAAAAATAGATGAAATCTAAAGCCATGCTATAAAGCTAATTAGGAAAATGTGTGCTATGGAATACTTGACATTGAAAAATCAAGAACCTAGGGTCCCCAAATCATAAATATCTATGTATACATGCATGCATGTATACATACAAACATACACATCGTACATAAACATAAAACTGTATAACATTATCTGTTATTTTATGTTTACATCATGTGTATGAGTGTTTTCCTTGAATAAATGCCTGCACACCTTGTATATCTGATGCCTGCAGAAGCCAGTAGGCATTGGGTCCCTTGGAATTGAAGATACAGATTGTGTGAACTATCATGTATGCCCTGGTTGTTGCACCAGCGTCTTCTGTCAGAGCAGCCAGTGCTTCTAACATCTGAGCCTTTACACCAGCCCTCTTTATTTATTTTAAGATAATAATGTGATTTCCCGTTAATTTCCACTTTTTTCAATTCTGTAGTGTTTTGCTCTCTGATGAATGGTCAAGTTGATTTTAATAATTGCAATTTAATTTCCTTACAGATACTCCCCAATTCTTGATTTTATAGTCCCATTCTCCAGCAATTTGCTTAAAGAATTTTTTCCCAGTATGATGCTTTCCTGTGGTCCCAGAATTAATTAAATTACTTATCTTTATGCTGTAGAAAACTAATGAAGTTTAATTATTTTAATTCCAAGCAGAAATCTGTCATTTGAGTTTTTAAACAAAGATAAAATTAACCATTAACATTTATACAAGTTGAGATTTTCCAGATTATGTTCTCCTTTAGCAAACTCCCCAAATGGACTTGCTCATTAACTAATGGAACACATAGTTTTGGGGAGAATGGTTGTAATTCCTGTCCTTACTTCTTTTGTCTTGATGTGTCTTATTTTTTCACTGCTTTTCAGAGTTTCCTCTTTCTTGCTGATTTTGGCATTTTGAACTTTATGTGCTTGGTACAATTTTCTTTATGTGTTTGGCTTGCATTTTGTCGAACTCTTTTGTTCTCTGTGTTTATAGTTTTCATTGTATATGAAAGATTTTCTATCATTAAACTTTTGATTCCCAGAGTCCAGCTTTTCTTGGAAAGTGTCTCTTGTACTTTTTTTCTCACAAAGCTATACTGCTGAATGTGCGCTCATTTCAGTCTTTGTTTGTCATGTTTTAGATCAGGTAAATTGGTAGGTGTTCAGTGTTATAATGGGGTACTCAGCAAATGCAATGTAATAGTACTATATGTACATTTGGAGTGAAGACAACTTTTATTTTTTAATATATTTAGAAAATGAATAGAACCCCAATGAAGGTTATTATGTAACATTCATATAGTTTTTATTGACAAAATATATATACTTTTTCTTAACACATTTTTTTAAATTTTTTATTTAGCTTTTATTAATTACACTTTATTCCTTTTGTGTCCCCCCATAAGCCCCGCCCTCCTCCCCTCCCCGTCCCACCCTCCCCCCCTTTCTGCATGCATGCCTCTCCCCAAGTCCACTGATAGGGGAGATCCTCCTCTCCTTCTTTCTGATCTTTTTGTTGTTGTTGTTCTTCTCAATGCAGTTTATTGCCCACGAGGCACGCTGGGGTTGGCTACCCAGAGGCTATTTAAGCTGTGGGCTGGCTTTCCCCAGGGTCAGAAGATTGTTCAAGGTTCCTGAATAAACTGCATTGAGAAGAACAACAACAAAAAAAGTTCTTAACACGTTTAACTCTATCATATGACACTTATTTTATGTGTGTTTGTGTATGGAGGTCATATATGTATATGTGAGTTTTGATCATTTTCCCTATGTGCCAGTTTGTTGAAATGTTTTTGTTAAAGTATTATGGAAATTATAATATATTAGATCCAAGACTATATTTCTATTCAGAAGCAAGGTCCATGTGTTAGAATTTAAGGTCTCATAAGGAGCTCAATGAAGAAAGCTGGGACAGCGTTCTTCCCACTGCAGTTCCTGTGCATAAAATACGTATGTAACCTCTTTTATCTTGTTGCCCTCCTGTACGTGGACACCTATAGAGACTTTCCTTTATGTGGGTGTTTAGCCCACATGCATATCTGTGCATTGCTAGAGGCCACTGAGGCCAGAAGACGGCGTCACATCCCCTGGAACTAGAGTTACAGGTTTTGCAGACTGTCATGTGGGTTCTTTACCATTCTAGCACCTAATTATACTGATATTTTTAGAAATAAATTTCTATTTTTAAATTACTCTTGGTAGATAACTCTACCTTTGGAAAATATCATGCAGTGTTTAATGACATTTCTAAATGTTAATACAAATAAAGTTAAAATGATTTTTATGATACAGCAATAAAAGGAATTATGGAATAAGCAGTTATTAATAAGTACATAAATAATAGTATTACTATTTCTTTGGATTGAGTATCTGAAATTAGTCAAGTGGAGGTAAGCACCAATTATGTTGAAAATAGCATAATTGCTTTAAATAATTTTATGATTTGAAATAGGCAATTCAGCCTGTGTTAAAAGCTAATTCTTACAAGAGTTTTCAGAATAATCATGGCCATAGAACACTGAAGATGTAGAAAGAATTTAGTGTACATTTCTTAGCTATTGGGGACACTGTAGTTTTGTGGATCAGATATATACATTCTATCATGAAGAACCAAGAAATGAGAGAGAAAGAGGGAGAGAGAACGGCTAAACCCCACTATTCCAAAAGAGAAACATGGTACTCTGCTAGTCTTCTCTAAGACCAGTGTTGGAATCACCGTGGTGTGGGATATACAGCATTTGTGTAATTTATAGTAATATTCCCCTAAAATGGGAGCACCTCAAGTATATAATCATAATCTTGACCTCTCAAGTATTGCTGCAAAAACAAACAAACAAATGAATAAGACATTTGTAGCTACAATTTGAGGACATATTGATTCGTGGAGAAATTATTTTTCATCTAACAGTTTTAAATAGGTGCTTTTCTAAATTGATTTCACACTGAATTATGAAGGGAAAGAGCAAACCCATATAAAGGTTGAAAGATGATTAGCTGAACTGAGTCCAGGTAATTTTACAGGACAGAAAGAGAAAGAAAAGTATATTAAGAAAAGAAAAAAAATACAACATTAATGGAAATTTTATGTATTAGTAGAAGAGGGTTAATAAATTTCTTACTCAGCCCCATATCTACTATTATTCCCAGAAAATAAAAGATGTTTTACATTAACTATTTCAAACTACAGATCTAACTTGCAATTAGGAAATATTTCACAGAATATATATTAGAGGCCAATAAATGTTTTTGACAATTCTTAAAGGTTGCTCTATAAAGCTTTATAAAAGAACATCAACAACAAAATAAAACAACCCCTGGTTTACAAATTATAAGCATTTCAGGGCAAATGAATCAACTTTGAAAGACTTATGATTTTGACATAGAAGTAGAATATGTTTTCTTCATATGAAATGTATGACATAAGCTCTATGACACTTGCACTGAGCAACCAATTTACCTCATGATCAATTGAGTTAAATCTGAAGGTTTGTTTCACTTTGTTCACTCCAATAGCATTTGTATTTCATGGAGATAAATATGACATATTTTAACTGAACAAAGTGTTAACAACTAGAATAATAAATATAACACTGTGTTTTAAAACAATATTTAGAGATCAATGGTAATGCATAATAAAGTATTTAATAAGTAATTAAAATCAAAGCTATTTTATGATTTATAATATAGCATAATCTCTAAGAAAAAATCACACAATACATAATAATAAATTTGCTCCCTTTTAAAACTTTCCTTATTGTTCTAGTACTCTAATTTTCTGTAGTATTTTTAAGGTCAAAATGACGCAATTGGTTCTAACTGTTATATAATGTGTTGCCAAATAAAATAAGAACCTATTTTCTTTTTTTTTTAACTGTTTCATAAATTTATTTTAAAATACAAAATTTTAAAAGGAGTTTAAACAAATGTACTCTGCATTTGTTGATAACATTCCTCCCAGAAGCCAGACTCCATTAACGGAAAATCCCATTGCCAGGAATGGGATTCTCTCTATGTCCTGCTGCTCAGGGGAAACCCACAGACTTCCCAAATAATACGGAGCATTACTGTTGGCTTCTCAGTAGTGCCAGTGGTAAGACTGTGTTAATAAAGACACCATCATACCAACTCTTGTCACTGGACACACATCAATAGTGCCTTCATATCATGGTGAAACAAGACAAAATACATATGTATAAACTGAAATATAATTAATCAATTCAGTCAAATTCTTTGAAGATACAGTTCAGAAATCAGTATCTTCTACATCCTCAGAGATTTTCAACGGAATAATTTGTACAGTATCTCCAGTACTTTTCAAGCCAAATGCAATTTAGTTTAAGAGACATTTAAAATACTCTTTATATAAGATCTTGTCAAGAATGCAGAATCACTTTTATTTATTCTAATTTCTACAATATTTATTTTTAAAATTTATGAAACTCTTGGAATTTACTTAAGGAGATTTACTGCTACTTCATATTTACAAAGGCTGTGAATCTAATTTGAATTTGATAGGCCCTCTTCTATCTCAAAAATATTTTTGAGCTGTGTAAATATTTCTTGAATAAAACAAACACAGTTCTGTCTAGTGTTCAGTGAAATGAGAATATTGGGTAAGTTCTGTTGCCCAGTGATGTACAATAAGTATAGAGAGAATTTTATTATATGTGATATAGAACACACACACTCACACGTGCACACACACACACGCACACACACAAATTAGAATGTTTTAGTATTCTCACATACTGGTAAAGCCTGCATGTCCATGACTTCTTTAAATAAATAATTTTTGATCCTTAAATAACTTCCAAATTTTCATTAGGAATTTTATCCTTTAACATGTAATAAAATAAATTATTAGCATTGCTAAGGATAATTCATGCAAAATAGTATGAGTGAGCAAGAATCTGGGGGCTCTGTCATTTCTAAATTAGAAATCACAAAATCCATACATCTCAAAAGCTGTCTAGTGTTACTTAGATTTTTCCCTCAAATGGACATCCTGAAAACATATAACGGTTCATTTATTCAGCATTCTTGTGGAGGAAATGTTGTTACTTCCTGCATCTATGTATAATTACTTTCTGGGAAAAGTAAATGTGCAGTGTAAAGGAATACACTGCTCAGAATAGCAGTAGTGCAATAATAAGAGTATCAAAGTAATGAAACAAGTATCTAAGCCTATCCCTACATCCCTACCAGTGTATTCATATGTTATTCATGTTTCCACTTGGAATACATACAAATCTTCCTCGTAAGTTTACTTTGAAGATTAAAACAAAATTTTTGAATACACATACCCGATTTAACATTAAATGGTGTTATTCGTTTCGATTACAAAACTATCTCACTACATTTTGCTTTATCTAAATGTTATAAACATTAGGGTGTGATTTTGTACCTGAGAAACCAAATGTCATTTTTTTCCTGTAAGATTTTTGTGAAGAATAAATAAAAAAATATCAGCTCATTGAAGAAAAATAAAAATGCAACATATTAGAATAGAATTGTTATTAAAACTTCAAAACTTAGTACTACATTTGATAGACTTTGAGATTTTTTATTATTTTCATCTTTCAAATCGGTTGCTACAAGCTGTTATTTCCTTTTTTAATTTGCTTATTTTTTATTTATGATTTTCTGCACATGCTCACAGTTCCACCCCCTGTGCCTCTTCTCCCCCTCCCCACCCTTTCCTTAGTCTCCTGATAGGGTACAATCTCCTCCCCTTCTATCTGACCCTAGCTTATCAGCTCTCATCAGGGCTGGCTATATCACCTTCCTCTGTGGCCTGGCAAGGCTGCACTCCCCAAGGGGAGGTGATCAAAGAGGCAGCCATTGAGATCATATCAGAAACAGTCTCTGTACCTGTAACTAGGGAACCCATTTGGAAACTGAGCAGCCAATGGGCTTCCTTTGAACAGGGGGTATAGGTCCTCTCCATGCATGGTCCTTGGGAGGAGTCTCTGCAGGTGATCCTGGACCAGTTTTTTTTTTTTTTTTTTTTTGGCTCTGTTGTTCTCCTTGTGGAGTTCCTGTTTCCTCCAGGTCTATCTTCCTCTTCTTTCATAAGGTTTCCTCCACTGTGCTATGAGTCTCAGTATCTCCTTCAATACCCTGGTTTGCTCAACTATGTTCATAATAGCTTTATTCATGTTAGCCAGAATCTGCAAACAACCTAGATGTCCCTCAATGGAGGAATGGATACAAAAAGTATGGTACATTTGCACAATGGAATACTACTCAGCAACTAAAATCAAGAAAATCATAAAAATTTCAGGCAAATGGTAGGAACTTTTAGTTCATCCTGAGTGAGGTAGCCCAGAAGCAGAAAAACAAACATGGCAGATATTAGCCATATAATATAGGATAAACATACTGTAATCTATAGTCCTAAAGAAGCTAAAAAACGAGGAGGGACCTAGAGAAGATGCTTAATTCTCATGCACAAGGGCAAACAGGATAGATATCTGAAGCAGGATAAGACAAGGAATAGGACAGGAACCTTCCACAAAGGACCTAGTAAAGACATTTCTTATTATTGTTTGATATTAATGTTTACATCAAGAATAATATAAACATAAAAAGTCACAAAAAATTGTTGATGTCATTTTATAAATTATTTTTTCCATAATCAACAAACATTTTTAATTTAAGATTTTATTTCTTTCATAGCCTTTTTCTTTCTTTCCTGTTATTGGATTACATTCTTTTTTATTATTAATTACACTTTATTCATTTTGTATCTCCCCATAAGCCCCTCCCTCCTCCCCTCCCGACCCCACCCTTCCTTCCCTTTCTGCATGCATGCCCCTCCACAAGTCCACTGATAGGGGAGGTCTTCCTCTCCTTCTTTCTGATCTTAGACTATCAGTTCTCATCAGAAGTGGCTGCATTGTCATCTTCTGTGGCCTGGTAAAGCTGCTCCCCGCTCAGGGGGAGGTGATCAAAGAGCAGGCCAATCAGATTATGTCAGAGGCAGTCCCTCTTCCCATTACTATGTAACCCACGTGGACACTGAACTGCCATGGGCTACATCTGTGCAGGGGTTCTAGGTTATCTCCATGAATAGTCCTTGGTTGGAGTATGAGTCTCTGGGAAGTTCCCTGTGTTCAAATTTTCCTGTTCTGTTGCTTTCCTTGTGGAGTTCTTGTCCTCTCCAGCTCTTGCTATTTCCCACTTCTTACATAAAATTCCATTCACTAATAGGGGAGGACCTCCTCCCCTTTCATATGACTCGCTTTTGTCAAGTATTTTCTGGACTGGCTGCAAAGTCCTCCTCTGTGGCCTAACAGTACTGCTCCTCCCTTGGGAGGTGGGGAGGTCAAAGAGCCAGTCCTTGAGTTCCTGTTAGAAATAGTCCTTGTTCCCCTTACTATGGGAAACCAATTAGTGGACTTGGAAAGGGGCAGTGAGGAGATGAGGGAGGGAGGGTGGGATTGGGGAGGGAATGAGGGATACAGCTTGGATACAGAATTAACAAAATGTAACTAATGAGAAAAATAAAATTATGAAAAAAAAGTTATAAGTTCAGTAGTTATGAACATTGTATTTACACAAACAAACAATAAGAAAAGCAATAGTCATGACCACCCTGTAGTTTCAACACTGATTATACATACATACACGAAAAATCATTGCTGTACTTGCACTGTGTACTTATTCTTTATTTTGTATCTACTAAATAATAAAAGTTACTTATTACTTGCAAAAAAAAAAAATTCCATTCACTCTGCCCGCCAGTTGGCCATCAGGCTCAGTATCTGCTTTGATAGTCTGCAGGGCAGAGGCTTTCAGAGGCCCTCTGTGGCAGGTTCCTAGGTTGTTTCCTGTTTTCTTCTTCTTCTGATGTCCATCCTCTTTGCCTTTCAGGATGGGGATTGAGACTTTTAGTTAGGGTCCTCTCTTTCGCTTAGTTTGTTTAGATGTACCGATTTTAGTGGGTTTATCCTATGTTGTATGTTTATATGAGTGAGTATATACCGTGTGTCTTTTTGCTTCTGGGACAACTCACTCAGGATGATCCTTTCCAGGTCCCACCATTTACCTGCAAATTTCATGATTTCCTTATTTTTCATTGCTGAGTAATACTCCATTGTATAGATGTACCACAATTTCTGCATCCATTCTTCAGTTGAGGGGCATCTGGGCTGTTTCCAGCTTCTGGCTATTACAAATAAAGCTGCTACAAACATGGTTGAGCAAATGTCCTTTTTGTGTACTTGAGCCTCTTTTGGATATATGCCTAGGAGTGGTATGGCTGGATCTTGAGGAAACGCTATTCCTAGTTGTCTGAGAAAGCGCCAGATTGATTTCTAGAATAGTTGTGCAAGTTTACATTCCCACCAGCAGTGGAGGACGGTTCCCCTTTCTCCACAATCTCTCCAGCATGTGTTGTCACTTGAGTTTTTGATCTTGGCCATTCTCATGGGTGTAAGGTGAAATCTCAGGGTTGTTAATATTTTAATATAATTACATCAAATCTCCTTTCATTTCCTTCCTCCGAACTTTCCCTCATACCACTCCATTCTTTTCAAATCCATGGCTTCACTTGTTATTAATTGATGTTATTTATAGAGGGGGAAATACCGCAAGATCGCAGTGTGACAAAAGAAATATATGCTTGCTTTTAAAATTTAGAAATATGTAGAATGAAGAAAATAATATTATTCTGTCCCTTTGTCAATTATATGTACCACATTTTTGGACGGCAAATTTGAAAAAAAAACATTTTATATTTCTATTCTCACAGACTGGTAGATCATTGCAATCAATCGAACACAGAGACATGAACGAACACATCTATGGACAGTTGATTTTTGACAGAAAAGCCAAAACCATATAATGGAAAAATAAAAGCATCTTCAACAAATGGTGTTGTTTCTGGGTGTCCTTATGTAGAAAAATTCAAACAGATCCTTATTTGTCACCCTGTACTAAGCTTAAGTCCAAGTGGATTAAAGACTTCAATAACAACAAACAGAAACTCTAAATCTATTAGAAGAGAAAGTGAGGAAGAGTCTTGAACTCATTGGTATAGGAAAAACTCCCTGAATAATTTTCTTTTTGAAAACTAGTTGGTGAATAAAATTAGAAAGTCACGCCAGAATTCCTGAGGTTGCCTCATGTTTGTTAGTAGAAAGCCCTGCTGATATTGACTGACAATTTCAACATTTAATTTAATGTCAAGATGTGCTTTTGGTCTCTTTTGTATCACAGAATTTTGATTTGTAAGTAGGATTGACTACAAATCTTTCTAAGAATTCAAACTTAGTGTCAAATGTGTGCATAGACTGACACTTTATAGTTTCCTTTCATGTTTTACATTTTGCATTAAACAACTTATTAATTTTCACCATTAAACAATGAATACATGTGCTTGAGCAGACCATAGACATTATTTTAGGAAAAAAATGACTGCACTAAAATCCTAAAAGTTTACATACTCAAGTATAAAAATCATTTTCTCTTTAATTCTTATCCATGTTTCTTATATTTCCAGGACATAATCATAGTAGTAAGATTCTTGTACATTCTAATGACTATTTTCATGTCAAATGTCTAATTCAAAACCATATCGTGCTCTAAATATTTCTGCTTAGTCACATTGCACATAAGTCAAGCTATAAGTATAGATTAAACATATCGATACTGATATTGGCCCTTACATATGAAATGAAACCAGCAGTGATATCTTTGTGATCTTTGGGGAACAGAAATCTCTTTAGGCCTAATCATGTGGTAAACAATGATTCATCTTTATTTGAATAGGATTCTTGAATTCTTCAAATGCTGTATCTAGATTTTAACTTTGCTATTATTAGCAAAAATATTTCAACTGTCAATATTTGAATAGTGAATGTAACAACTTAAGACAGATTTACCCAGCTTGATAGATAATTTGGAAGTGCAAGGTTATCAATTGAAACAACTTTTAAGGCCCAAAAATAAATTGTCTGAAAAAGAATTGAAGATGATTTGTTTGTTGACTGGGTACCAACAGAGGTCTGTCCCATTGTATTGCTAAGTAGATTTTTCTAAATCAATGGGAATATATATATATATATATATATGCAATATGTTTCAATCTCATGTACTTTTAGAATACATTTATTTAAACAAAGAAAAAAACTTGATGTTTTCTTTTTTCATACGTTTACTGAAATGTTACAAAACCAGTTTATGTGAATGTGCACTAGGAATAATATCACAGTGTGTCTTAAAATCCCTGTCGCTAGGTTAAAAAAAATTAAAAACATAATTTAACTCCTGCAAATGAAAAGCTATAGAAAATTCTAGATTAAGTATGAAGGTTTCTTGACTAATTTTTAGACTGTCTACTAATTTACCCAAATCTTTCATGGATTATTTGAATAAATAAACTGAAATTTATTACAAATACAAAGAACCGTACTAGAAGACAGCAGGCACCTCAAAGAGTTTCAGAATTTCAAACTCCATATTTTAATACACCAAAAGCAAAGGACAAGTATTTAAAATATTATTTTCCCTTCCAAATAAAATTCTAAGCCTATTTACATAGATGTCAGAAAAATGAAACAAACTTTACAAACTGTAATTTCATATCGTTTTCCATAAAAGTAAATTTATACATTAATTGTAGAGAGCCTGATAAAATTTCACAAACACATGCTTTAGTCACATTACAGATCAGTGATGATTTGAAGATGTTGATGATTCCAAATCTTTCAAAGTCTGTGAGTTGTGTCTCTCCAACCTCAGCACCAAGCGATTTGTCTTCTTTCATCTTCATTTGAATTTTTTGAAGTTAATGAAAATGTTGGCAGACAAGTGTGTATCTTTACTGTAATATTTATATTAGTTATAAACCCTATGACTTTAAGACATACCAGTGTTTTTGATAATCTAGGGAATCCTTTATTTCTATTTCTAAGAGGTAACATCCCAAGTTTTTGAAAGATTTGTTCATCTTCAACAAGTGGAGGTGGTCTAACTGGATGTCTAAATAAAAAAAAAATTAAAATAGATCCATATTTATTACCCTGCACAAAACTAAAGTCCAGTGGATCAAAGACCTCAACATAAAACCAGATATTCTAAATCTGTTAGAAAAAATGGGGAACAGCCTAGAACTCATTGGCACAGGAGACAACTTCCTGAACAGAACACCATCAGCACAGGCTCTAAGAGCAACAATCAGTAAATGGGACCTTATGAAGCTGAAAAGTTTCTGTAAAGCAAAGGACACCATCATCAAAACAAAATGACTGCCTACAGATTGGGAAAGAATCTTCACCAACTCTTTATCTGACAGAGGGCTAATATCCAGTATATTTCAAGAAATAAAGAAGCTGAAAAGCAACAAACCAAGTAATCCAATTAAAAAATGGGGAACAGAGCTAAACAGAGAATTCTCAATAGAGGAATATCAAATGGCAGAGAAACACTTAAAGAAGTGCTCAACCTCATTAGCCATCAGGGAAATGCAAATCAAAACATCCCTGAGATTTCACCTTACACCCATGAGAATGGCCAAGATGAAAAACTCAAGTGACAACACATGCTGGAGAGGTTGTGGAGAAAAGGGAACCCTCCTCTATTGCTGGGGAGAATGTAAACTGGTACAACCACTTTGCCACTTCCTCAAAACCCACCTATACCACTGCAACGTATATACCTAAAATTTGAGGACATTTGTTCAACCATGTTTGTAGCAGCTTTATTCGTAATAGCCAGAATGTGGAAACAACCCAGATGTCCATCAACAGAGGAATGGATATAGAAATTGTGGTATTTTTACACAATGGAATACTATTCAGCAATGAAAAATGAGGAAATCATGAAATTTGCAGGCAAATAGTGGGATCTAGAAAAGATCATTGTGAGTGAAGTATCCAAAAAGGAGAAAGACAAATATGGTATATACTCACTTATATAGACCTACAAGATATGATAAACATAATGAATTCTATACACCTAAATAAGATAAATAAGAAAGCAGACACGAGGTAAGATGATCAATCCTCACTTAGGAAGACAGATGAGATGTGCATTGGACGTATGACAGGAGTCTACCACAGAAGGCATCTGAAAGACCCTACCAAGCAGCATTTCAAAACAGATACTCAGACTCATAACCCAAATCTTCGGCAGAAGGAGAGTTAGCATGATGGGGAAAGGATAGCAGCCCCACAAGGACCAAATATATCTGGGCGCAGTTTTTTTTTCTGAAACTGTTTCTCCAACCAAGGACCATGTATGGATATAACCTAGAACTTTTACTCAGATGAAGCTCGTGCTAGCTCAATAACCAATTGGTTTTCCATAGTAAGGAGAAAAGGACTATCTCTGACAGGAACTCAATGGCAGGCTCTTTGACCTCCCCGCCCACCAAAGGAGGAGCAGTCCTGCTAGGCCACAGAGGAGGACTTTGCAGCCAGCCCTGAAGATACCTGATAAAACAGGGCCAGACAAAAGGGGAGGAGGTCCTCCCCAATTAGTGGACTTGGAAAAGGACAGGGAGAAGCTGAGGAAGGGAGGGTGGGATTGGGAGGGAATAAGGGAGTGGGATACAGCTGGGATACAGAGTTAATAAAATGTAACTACTAATAATAAACAATAAAAAAAGGAAAAAAAAAGAGGTAACATCCCATTAGGTAGATAGATACCAAATTTGATATTGATCCAATAATATATATATATATATATGTATATATATATATATATATAATATAGTATTCACCTTGGGGTAATTATATATAAAACTGAGGATATTGATGTACCTGTGTTGATGTAAGATTATGGGAGACCTTACAAGGGAACCTGCATTACTAATAAAAATTTCATCAGAAAAAATTATTTATCCTCGATGCATAATTCTATGGCTATTGATGATGGATGAAATAAAGTGCCTACATTTTTGTTTCTATACCATAAAAGGAATATAAAGAGAAGCTCATTCATATTAGTTTTAATGGTAATTTGAACGGACCTACAGATAAAGCCAAATACTCTACTTGAGTAAACTTTAGATTTTGGTAAATGTGAAGGAAAGCTTAATGAAATCGAGAAGGAGATTGCCTGAAGTTTTTACAGATGGGGGTGATATCAAAATTATAATAATATAATAAAAGTATAAATTTGAATACATCCTCAATTTTACAACTCTCCCTTCATGTTTCAAGAAATTCATCAAATTATGTTTACAAATCAAGCAAAATACTGTGATTTAGGTGATAGCTTACTACTGAGTACCTGACGTGAGTGTCTGGAAGGATGGTTCTGTAATAAAGAGAGGTGATTGGACTTCCAGAGGATATGATGGATTTCTACCACCTATGGTCGCTCACCATCTTCTGTAACTTCCTTGCCAACTGACCTGATGCTCCTTTTTGGCCTCCAAATGAAGACACTCATAGAACAAAAAAAAATTATTGTTATTTCTTACTAATGAAGTTTTATTGAGAAAAAGTAGCAATAGTATAGGAACTCACAATAGCATCAGATAAGGAAAGTTGTAGATGTATTTATAGATAAAGGTGTGAATGTGATGATGTAGCTAGAGTCAGAAATACAAACAATTAGGTACATTCAAAGACACTGGCAATATCTACTAATAGAAAAGCAAGCAGGCAGTTGGAAATTATAGTTTGAAATTTTGAAGAAATAAACATATCATTTAAATAGTAAAAATTCACTGAAGTCTAGGAGACAATTTGAACTTAACCAACATATTTGAATACTCAGGATTCTGAAGGAGAAGAAGAGAAAGAAGTTAGTGTTAATTAATTACATACATAGTTAAATTCCTGCTATGCAACCTCTAAACATAACTATATTGTAATGAATAAATATTATATGGCTCAAGAATTTCCTTTGTAGCAGAACCAAAAAATCTGGACACAGGGGTCTTTTCTGAGACTTATTCTCCAACCAAGGACCATTCATGGAGATAACTTAGAACCCCTGCACAGAAGTAGCCCATAACAGCTCAGTGTCCAAGTGGGTTCCCTAGTAATGGGCACAGAGACTGTCTTGGACAAGAACTCAGTGGCTGGCTCTTCTATCACCTCCCTTTGATGGGGGAACAGCCTTACCATGCTACAGAGGAAAATGATGAAGCCAGTCCTAATGAGACTTGATAGACTAGGGTCAGATGGAAGGGGAGGAGGAATTCAAATATCAATAGACTGGGGGAGGGGCATGGAGGTGAAGAGGGAGGGAGGGTGAGATTGGAGAGGCTGAGGGAGTGGCTACAGCTGGGATACAAACTGAATAAACTGTAAAAAAATAAAAAATAAATTAATTTTAAAAATTAAAGAAAGATTTTACTTTGCAAATGTCATTGTTTTATGGTGGAGTATCTTTTGGGTATATGCCCAGGAGTGGTATAAAAGGGTCTTGAGATAGCTTAGTATCCTCACCAGCTTGTTCTGTCCCTTCAGTTTTTTATCTTGTCCAGTGAAAGATTTGTATTTGATTTAGTTTTGATTTGTATTTCACAGATAACTAATGACGTTGAACATTTTTTTGAGTGCTTCTCGGCCATTTGAGATTCCTCTGTTGAAAATTTTCTGTTTAGTTCTGTACCCTGTTTATCAATTGGATTATTTGATTTGATGGTATTTAATTTCTTGAGTTCTTTATATATTTTGAATATTAACCCCCTGTCACATGTAGAGTTGGAGAAGATTTTTTCCCAATCTGTAGACTGCCTCTTTGTTCTAGTAACAGCATCCTTCGCCTTACAAAAGCTTTTAAGGTTCATGAAGTCCCATTTATTAATTATTGATCTTCATGCCTGAACTGTTGGTGTTCTGTTCAGGAAGTTGCCTCCTGTGCCAATGAGTTCAAGGCTCTCCCTTACTTTTTCTTCTATTGGTTTCAGTGTACCTGGATTTATGTTATCTTTAATCTCTTTCACTTGAGTTTTGTGCAGAGTAATAAATGTGGATCTATTTGTATTCTTTTGCATGGAGCCATTTAATTAGACAAGTTCCTATTCCCATGTGGGCTTATAGAGACTGAAGCACCAACCAAAGAGCATGCACGGACTAGAACTAGGCCCGTGACACATTCATGTGGGTCCTCTAGCAAGTAAGTGAGCCTTGTGTCTGACATGAACTCTGTTGCCTGCTTTTGGATCACATTTCCCTAACTGAGTTGCCTTGTCTAGCCTCAGTGGAAGAGGATGTGCTTAGTCCACATCTGATTTGGTGTGCGGGCATGGATTTTTACAGGGAGGGGTGCTCCTATTTTCTAAGAAAATGGGAAGGGGGAAGTGGGTGGAACTGTGTGCAGAGAAGAGAAGAAGTTGATGCAATCAGGGTGTAAAATTAATAAATAAATAAATTTTAGAAAACATTTCATTTGCAGCATTCATTTAAGTAGAAGAACACACTTTTTAGGTACTGTAATATTTAGTATATATTAGAGACATTATTTTTCTCATGAGTATCTAAAATGATTTGAAACACATAGTCTTCCAGCTTTTATGTATATTTTCCTACATTAATGGTAATGGTGTTGTTTGTTAGTAGGATAAAGTATATTACAAGGTTTAAAGAGATCTAGGTCTAAGATGTCTGTCTCCATTCCAAAAATAGCCCAAGGCCAGATGGTTTCAGCACAGAATTCTACCAGTTCTTCAAAGAAAGGCTAACTCCAATACTCTTCAAACTAATCCACAAAATTGAAACAGAAGGAACATTACTAACCTCATTCTATTTGGCCACAGTCACCTGAATATCTAAGCCACACAAAGACCCAATAACAAAAAAAGAATTTCAGACCTATCTCTCTTATTATCATTGATGCGAAAATACTTATGGAAATACTTGCAATCTGAATCCAAAAATACATTAAGGAATTGATTTAAGTTTCTCTTCATTTATTTTGTTGTTGACTTTAGGCTTGCTGGATATTGCCCAGAGTCAAGGCAAGTGTGTCCATTCTCTCTATATTTCTTCAACATAGTACTTGAAGTCCTAGCTAGAAAAATAAGACAACTAAAGGAGATCATAGGAATATAAATGGGCAAGGAAGAAGTCAAAGTATCACTATTTGCAGATGATATGATAGTACACATGAGTGAACCCAAACATTCTACTAGACAACTCCTTCAACTGATAAACACCTTCAGCAAAGTGGCTGGATACATAATTAACTCAAAAATATCAGTTGCTTTGTATATAAAAGACAAATGGGCTCAGAAAGAAATTAAGGAAACTAGACACTTTACAATAGCCACAAATAAAATAAGGTACCTCGGAGTTGCTCTAACCAAGCAAGTGAAAGACCTGTTTGAAAAAAAAAAAGCAAATAAACTTCAAGTCTCTTAAGAAAGAAATTGAGGAAGATATCAGAAGATGAAAAGATCTCCCGTGCTCATGGATCAGTAGGATTAACAGTGAAAATGGCCATCCTGCCAAAAGCAATCTACAGATTCAGTGCAATTCCCATCAAAATACCAACTCACTTTCTTTACACACCGTGAAATAACAATTCTAACTTCATATGGACAAAAAAAAAAAAAAAAAAAAAAAAAAAAAACCACAGAATAGCTAAAACAATCCTGTATATTAACTGATCATGTGGAGGTATCTCTATCCATGATCTAAAGGTGTACTATAGAGCAACAGTAATAAAGACTTCATGGTACTGGCATAGAAAGAGAATGGTGGTTCAATGGAATCAAATCAATGACCCAGAAATAAACCCACACACCTGTGGACACTTAATTTTTTGACAAAGAAGCCAAACCATACAATAGATAAAAGATAGCATCTTCCACAAATGGGGCTGGTCTAACTGGATGGCTACATATACAAAAATGCAAATAGTTCCATATTCATCATCCTGCACAAAACTGAAGTTCAAATGGATCAAAGACCTCAACATAAAACCAGACATACTGAACTTGTTAGAATCAAATGTGGGGAAGAGCCTTAAACTCATTGGCACAGGAGACAACAGAACAGAACTCCAACAGCACAGGCTGTGAGATCAACAAAAATTAAGTGGAATCTGTTGAAATGGAAAAGCTTCTGTAATATAAAGGACACTGTCATCAGAACAAAACAACTGCCTACATACTAGAAAGGATCTTCACCAACCCTACATTTGACAGAGGTCTAATATCCAGAATATATAAAGAACTCAAAACGTGAAAAGCAACAAATCAAGTAACCTAATTAAAAAATGAGATACAGAGCTAAACAGAGAATTCTCTGTAGAGGAATATCGAAAGGCAGAGAAACACTTATAGAAATGCTCAGTGTTCTTAGTCATCAGGGAAATGCATATCAAAACGACCCTGAGATTTCAACGTACACCCATCAGAATGGCTAAGATAAAAACAACAACAACAACAACAACAAAAAACAAAACAAAAAAATACCTCAAGTGATAACACATGCTGGAGAGGATGTGAAGAATGGCTAGCTAGTGGGAATGTAATCCTTGTACCACCACTTTGGAAATAAATCTGGTGCTTTCTCAAAAAATTAGAAATAGTGCTACCTCAAGATCCAGTTATGCCACTCCTAGGCATATATCCCAAATATGTTCAAGTATTAAACAAGGACATTTGCTCAACCATGTTCATAGAAACTTTATTTGTAATAGCCAGAATCGGAAAACAACATAGATGTCCCTCATCTAAGGAATGGATACAGAACTTGTGGTACATTTACACAATGGAATACTACTCAAGAACTGAAAACAAAGAAATCATCAAATTTGCAGGCATATGGTGGGAACTAAAAAAGATCATACTGAGTGAGGTAATTCAGAAGTAGCAAAACACATATAGTATATATTCATAAGTGGATATTAGACATATAGTATAAGATAAACATAATAAAACATGTACTCTTATAGAAGCTAAGATTGATACTCTAACCAAGGACCATTCATGGAGATAACCTAGAACCCCTACTCAGATGTAGCACATGGCAGCTCAGTATCCAATTTGGTTCTCTAGTAAGAAGAACAGGGACTGTCTGTGAGATGAACTCAGTGGCTGGCTCTTAGATCACCTCTCCCATAGGGGGAGCAGCCTTGTCAGTCCACAGAGGAAGACAATGAAGCCAGTCTTGATGAGACCTGATAGGCTAGGGTCAGATGGAAAGGGAGGAAGACCTCCCCTATCAGTGGATTTGAACAGGGGCATGGGAGGAGATGAACAAAGGAGGGTGGGATTGGGAAGGTACGGGAAAGGGGGCTACAGCCAGGATACAAAGTGAATAAACTGTAATTAATGTAAAACAATAAAAATTAAAAGAAAAAGAAAAAGAAAAAGAAAAAAAAAAAAGCTAAGAAAGAAGGAAGACCCTAGTAAAGTTGCTCAATCTCCATTCAAAAGGGCAAACAGGAAACAAACAAAAAAAAAAAAAAAAAAAAGGAAACAAAAAAAAAAACCATAGACATAGGAAACGAAAAAAAAAAAAACCTGGGAACAGGACAGAGGGCATCTGAAACACCTTACTGATCAGGTTATAGAACCAGATGCTGAGACTCTTAGCCAAACTTTAGGCAGAGTGCAGGGAACCTTATGAAAGAAGGGGAGATAGAAATACCTTGAGGTAACAGGAGCTCCACAAAGAGAAAAACAGATTCAAAAAATCTGGCCCCAGGGTCTTTACAGAGACCGATACTCCAATCAAGCACCTTGCATCGGGAGGACCTAGAATCCCTGCTCAGAGGAAGCCAATAGCCTTCTTAGTTTCCAAGTGGGTGCCCTAGTAAGGGAATCAGGGCCTGTCTCTGACATGAACTCAGTGGCTGGCTTTTTCTTCACCTCCCCCTGGAGGGGTGCAGTCTTGCCAGGCCACAGAGGAAGACAATGCAGCCAGTCCTGATGAGACCTGATAGGCTAGGGTCACGTAGAAGAGGAGGAGGTCTTCCACTATCAGGGTACTAGGGAAGGGACATAGGGGGAGAAGAGGGAGGAAAGGTGGGACTGAGAGGCGATGAGGGAGGGGGCTACAGCCAGGATACAAAGTGAATAATTTGTAATAATAAAGATAAATAAATGTATAAATAAATAGAATCTTCTACGGCTAAGTCAATGAAACTCCCTCAAATGCACCGTGTTTTTCCAATAAAATGACTGGTTTGCTAGTTTACCTCTGCATCCACTCACAAAACTACATCAAACGAGGACCTGACCTTTACCAATTTCTTGTAGCAACTGGGTTAGTAACTTTATGATATGTCTGTGCACTAGCATGGGACAAAATAAATTATTTGTTTATGTCTTTTCTTACCATCTGAGGATCTGATCGCTGAGGCAGTCATGTAAGAACGTTTGCTCATAAATTATTCCTAGAGATTTTTCCACTCATAGAGCACTGCAGCTGCATAATACAGAGTGTGTTATTTGTGTGTCAAGGCTGAAGTTTACTGCCTAAGGCTTTCAAGTGAGTATCTTTCTCACACAATAACTTTTTGCATGCAATAAAATTCAAATTTCCATAGACCTCTTGAATGTATACTTATATACAGAATACATAGATACTGTGAAGATAAACATAAATCAATAATCATTCTCTACATCATAGAGTAACATAATCATTCTATTTTCATGTGATATTTTTCAGACCTAGCTGAAATAATCCTCTGGTGTAAAAGAACATTTGGTAAATATCTTATTTAGTTTGGTTTGCTAAAGATGCTCATGAAGATCATACATGTGTACACACACTAACAAATAAAACATTGTTTCATGTAACAGAAATGTATTACTTCAGAGAGATTAATAATTACAAATAATAATAAATATAAATATTTATATAATATATAGTTATAAATATACATATGTGGTATTTCTGTATATAATGACAATAAGGCTCATTGGACATGATATACCTATAGTGAAATAACTTTAACCTTGACCAATTTTATATTATTATTTACTGATTTAAATTTAAAACTTATAAATAAAATATATATAAATAATGATTATAATATATCTAATAGTTATAAGTCAACAAAACCGCTGTAGACTTTCAGAATCTGAGTGATAACTTTGAAAGTTAACAGTCAAATACCATAATCCTGAATGTTTAAATTCTAAAAATTTAAAATTTTTAAGCTTCAAATTCTAAAATATTAAACTCCTGAAAATGAATTAAAAACATAATTTTAAGTTATCTAAAAATATTCAATTTACACTTCAAAAATATTTATTTGATAAATATGAAACCTTGACAGAATTCAAAGGAAGTTCTTACACAAAATTTGGTGAGGAAATGGCTCAGCCAGTAGAGCATTGGTTCATAAGAATGATGAGCTGAATTTGATCTTCAGAACACACACACACACACACACACACACACACACACACACGATAGTGCACAGCAGAATTATAGAGATATTGAAATGGGATGTAGAAAAGATGGCTTTCTAGAAGCTCACTAACTATGTCAAAGGTTCAGGTAAGCTGAAACTGTATGAAAAGAAAAATGGAAGAGTCAGAAAGAATGACTTTGGTGGTTATCCTATAAGCTACAAACACACCTACACACAAAAATGCACATGCATGTGTATGCCTGCATTACACATGTTCCAAATGTTTATATACATATGCAGAAACATACAAAAGCAGGGTATGGTATTATACATATTTTAAAAGCATGAATACTCACATATACAGAAGCAGCCCATGAATACAATAGTTTCAAAAGTTTTACATTTAAATGAGCAAACATTATTAAAAAATTGGTCAAGGTTAAATATATTTCACTATAGGCAGAAATCATGTCCAACAAGCCTTACTGTCATTACATACAAAAATACCACAAGGTACAGTGCAATTTTTCTTACCTGTATCTATTTGTTGCTCATTTATTTTCTAATCAAAATATAATCACACCATTACCTTTCATGTTTTCCCTCACACTACTCCTCTAATGCCTTTTCTTACTCTACTGACTTCCTTTATTCTATCCCCCTGCCCCAACACACACACAGTTTATTGAGTCTGTTCAGTATTACCTGAATGTGCATGATTTCTGGGCACCACTCGTTATTAGTTAACCATGAAGGGTTCCCCCTATGGTAATACCAACTTGTGTTCTCAGTATTCCTTAATTACCTGCAGTTCTTTGTCTAGATGCAGGCCCCATGCAACTATCATTCTTCACATTTAAATGTTGATAGTTGCTGTCACTGCTCAATTTTCTTTAGGTAGCCAAAAATTTGAAGGATCATGCATGAAGCTTCCCAGTCATTTTCAAAAGACACAGTCTCCCAACAGATTTCCTGTTTCTCCAGCTCTTACATTTTTTCCCACTCACCACTCATGCAAACTTCCCTGATCTTTTTGTGTATTGTTTATGCATCCACTATGCCTGTGCTCCCTATAATCAGTTATTCTCTGTATTTCGACCAGTTATGGTTATCTGTAATCGACTCTGTTTCATTTAGAGCTGAGCAAACATTCAGTTTCTTGTTCTCTATTTACTAACCAGTTGTATGGATCATTACTATCATCTACTGCAGAAAAGGAGCTTTTATATATATATATATATATATATATATATATATATATATATATATATATATATATATAAGGGCTGACAGATGATTCATTCACCTATGGCTAAAGATAAGAACTTGGGGGATAGCTTATTATTATGTCTATTAAAGAGAATAAATGTATTTTCCCTGGGTCAATGACCTAAACAGCTAGATGTTTTTGGCCCAGTTAAAAGTACCAGTTTTATTACTGGGTACCCTCCTGGACAATGAGCTGCCATGGACTACTTCTGTGCAGGGGTTCTAGGTTATCTCCATGCATGCATTGTCCTTGGTTGGAGTATCAGTTTCAGAAAAGTCCCCTGTGCCCAGATTTTTTTGGTTCTGTTGCTCTCCTTGTGGAACTCCTGTCCCCTCCAGGTCTTTCTAACTCCCATTTCTTTTGTAATATTCCCTGCACTCTGCCCAAAGTTTGGCTATGAGTCTCAGTATATGTTTTGATACCCTGCTGGGTAGAGTCTTTTAGAGGCCCTCTGTGATAGGCTCCTGTCCTGTTCCCTGTTTTTTCCCCCTTCTGATGTCTGTCCTGTTTGCCTTTCTGAATGAATATTGAGCATCTTACCCAGGGTCCTCCTTCTTGATTAGCTTCTTTATGTGTACAGATTTTAGTATGATTATTCTATATTATATGTCTCATATACAAGTGAGTATATACCATGTGTGTCTTTCTACTTCTGGGACACCTCACTCAAGATGATCTTTTCTAGATCCCACCATTTACCTGCAAATTTCATGATTTCCTTGTTTTGAATTGCTGAGTAGTATTCCATTATGTACCTGTACTACAATTTCTGTATCCATTCATCAACTGGTGGACATTTGTGTTGTTTTCAGCTTCTGGCTATTACAAATAAAGTTGCTATGGACATGGTTGATCAAATGTCCTTGTTGTATACTTGAATATCTTTTGGATATATGCCTAGGAGTGGTATAGCTGGGATCTTGAGGTAGCACTATTCCTAGCTGTCTGAGAAAGCCCCAGATTGATTGCCAAAGTGGTTGTACAAGTTTCATGAACTCATGGGCTGGCTCTTTAATCACCTCTCACTGATGGGGAAGCAGCCTTACCAGTCCACAGAGGAAAACAATGAAGCCAGTCCTGATAAGACCTGATAGACTAGGGTCAGATAAAAGGGGAGAAGGACTTCCCTTATCATTGGACTGGGAGAGGGGCATAGGGGAAGAAGAGGGTGGGAGGGTGTGATTGGGAGGGGTGAGTGAGGAGGGGGCTACAGCTGGGATAATAAGTGAATAAACTATAATTAAAAAAATAAAAAAGATTATAAAAAGTTAAAAGTCTCAGGAAAAATGGTTTGTGTCATGTAGAATAAGCTTTACATCCTAAATGTGGTTGATTATTTAACATATCCATATCACTTTATACCACTGGACTAGGCTTGCAGGGTTCATAGTTGAGTCAGACTGATGATAACTTTTCTCCCCAATAGTGTGTATAGACCCTTACAGCATATGGAATATACTAATCAGGATGAAACATTCTGATTGATTTCCCCAGGTTAATTTTTTAATGTCCTATGACCTAAAAATATGTTGTCTTTGTCAATATAGTCAATGTAACGGCAAGTAGTCAAGAGCAATGGCAATACCTAGTATTTGGTCATAGCTTATGAGACCTCTGTGACCAGCAATTTAGAGATAAGTAACTCATTCCTACCACTAGGAGTTTTATTTAATGTTTCATTATATTTGGTAAAGCTTTCTTACTTACCTTCCTTCACCATTTTTGAGAAACTCCATTTAGATCTCATATGTAAATGTGCATGTATAATGTATATAATCATATAAGGTCAAAATATAGAATATATATATATATATATATATATATATATATATATCTTAATGACAAATGTATTAAGCACAGCCAAGTCAAATTGTGTACTGAATTGATGACAAATATAATTAAGCTATGAGAGGCTATTTCTTTAAAATATGTTGACAAAATAAATGAGTAATTATCTTAAAAATAAAACAGAGCTGAGTCAGTGTTAAAAATGAGTAATATTCTGACAAAAATGTTAACTCCTTAGAATTGTTTTTAAGAAGAAATGTGCAATAAAACAGCACTTTAAGAGCCATTGAATGTGAAAGCATTTGCTATGAACATATTGAGAATGGTTAAGATAATGAGATAACTAAATTACTATTATTACAATATGTCAATTGTTTTGAATGCAAAGTTTTGTAGTAATCCCATTCAAAATATCTATTTCTGTGGGATAGCATCAGTCTGGGTTGTTTATGGATCTTCATAGACTCTCCCAGACAGCTCCTCAGACGAATGTAACTCAGTTCCACCACTGCAAGCCTTACCTGCCTACTAAAATGACCAGTTCAGCTGTTGGATCCTCCATTACTAGAAGTGTCCACTAAGGTCACCCTCATATATTCAAGGAATTTTATGCTGCTCTTGGTTTCCATATGGCCTCCCCAAAGCCTCCCAATTCTAGCTGTCTCTCCTCACATTCTCTCCTCTGTTTTCCCCACAGCCTGATTCCTCCTGCTCCCAGTTACCCACAGAATATACTCTATTTCCTTTTCTTTCTTATTTTATGTGTGTGACTGTTTAGACTGTATGTATGTATGTGAACCACATGAGTACAGTGCCTAAGGAAACAAAAAAAAAAAAAATGGGTTTTGAGTCCCCTGGAACTGTAGTTGCAGGTGATTGTGCATCATTTCAAAAAAGGTGCTTCAACTTGAACCTGGGTTTTTGGGCAAGAAGAGCAAGTACATCCACAAATTCACAGCTGCTGAGACAACACGCAAAACCAAAAGTCATGTGAGCTCAAGCCCGAGAGAATGCCAGCATGGAGAGGGAGGTAAGCACTATGTCCTTCCTGCCTCCAGATGAAAAGCTGTTGACAATTAAGAGTTGCCTGAGGAGAGTTAAAATTCTTTTTAAAGAGGATACAAAATTATGTGTGTAGGGAATTGTAGCATGATCTCAGAAGATTGGGGTGGGGGGAGTGAATATGATCTAAATAATTATGAAAAGTTATCTAACAACTAATAAAAATGAGAAAAAACAGCACATTTTACATGGAGTTTTATACTTTGAATCTATGGACATACCACCATAAAAAGTATTTGATTTCAAAAGAGTATTAAATTTTCAAATGTACACAAAGAATATTATATATATATATTAAAATAAAACCAGTATATAATAATAATAATTTATCAGTATATTTAAAAAGTTCTCTTTAAATGTAACCCTAGCTTTCTAACTTTCAGAAATAAGTACACTAATGCCTTATCAATGCATGACACTCTCCTCTTCAACATGTATGTGTGTAATTTTGCACATAGAGGAACTTAAATATGTAAAATAACTTGCATGTTTTATCATGTTAAAAAAACAGACTAACAAAACTTATTTTTACTTTTCACTCTTTTGTATCAATTTCTGTCTTTGAACTCCTCCAGTCATATAAAAAGTACTTAGTGATTAGGCCTGGTGTCTAAGATCCTAAAATTAAATATGTGGAAGTCACAATTTTAACGAAAACATTCTGTTCTACTATTTGAAACACTGAAAGAATTTAACCCTAGTCTTGTACAAATCAAAATATTGTGACAGAATTATTTTACACAGTAAACTAAATTTCAAAGAACCTAATTTATGCCAAAAATTTGTAAGAGTATTATACTCTTTTAAAACAAAGCATGTTACCATGGTTTTTCTCTTTACTTTGTCACTATAGTAACAAAGACTATTATGTAAATACTACCCATTCTACATAGAACAGTTTCATTCCTGAAAAATGTTTTCTTTCTTCTACTTATACATTATGAAACTTCATCTGAGTAGGTAAAACTAGAAGTTTTATATAATGACAAAATATTTTTCTTTTATTTACATATCTTCCAAGTTAATTAGCAGAATGAAAAATTAAAAGTATAGGCATAAAAAGAGTGTAAGTTGGAGAAGTTCAGCTTCTATCAGTGTGACTTTACCATTGCTATATAGTATTTTCTTTCTATAAATTGAAAGTTTCTATAAATGAAAGTTGAGGCAGATGCATACAATTACGAATGAGAAATATCTGAACTAACAGTAATGAAACTAGTGCCTCAAGAAGTAAATTTAATTCATGGGAGTGTAATTAATCCATGTATGAAGTCTTTACTTTCTTTTTTTTAATTTTTATTTTTTTCTTATTAGTTACATTTTATTAACTCTGTATCCCAGCTGTATCCAGCTCCTTCATTCCCTCCCAATCCCACCCTCCCTCCCTCCTCTCCACCCTGCCCCTTTCCAAGTCCACTGATGGGGGGACCTCCTCCCCATTCATCTGACCCTGTTTTAACAGATCTGCAAAGTCCTCCTCTGTGGCCTAATAGGACTGCTCCTCCCTTGAGGGGGTGGGGAGGTCAAAGAGCCAGCCACTGAGTTCCTGTTAGAAATAGTCCTTGTTCTCCTTACTATGGGAAACCAATTGGTCACTGAGCTACCACGGCTACATCTGAGCAGAAGTTCTAGGTTATATCCATACATGGTCCTTGGTTGAATGTCCGTCTCAGAAAAGACCCTGTGCCCAGATATATTTGGTCCTTCTGGAGCTCCTATTCTTTCCACATCATACTAACTCCCCTTCTTTCATATGATTCCCTGTACTCTGCTGAAGGTTTGGTTATGAGTCTTAGTGTCTGCTTTGAAACAATGCTAGGTAGAGTCTTTCAGGTGCCTTCTGCGATAGACTCCAATGCACATCCCATCTGTCTTTCTAAATGAGGATTGATCATCTTACCCCCTGTCCACTCTCTTGATTATCATTTTTAGGTGTATAGATTTCATTATGTTTATCATATCTTATAGGTCTATATAAGCGAGTATATACTGTGTTTGTCTTTCTCCTTCTGGGATCATTCACTCAGAATGATCTTTTCTAGATCCCACCATTTGCCTGCAAATTTCATGATTTCCTCATTTTGATTTCCAAGTAGTATGCCATTGTGCAAAAATACCACAATTTCTATATCCACTCCTCCGTTGATGGACATCTGGGTAGTTTCCAGGTTCTGGCTATTACAAATAAAGCTGCTACAAACATGGTTGAGCAAATATCTCTGTTGTGTACTTGAGCAAATTTTGGGTATATACCTAGCAGTGGTATAACTGGGTCTTGAGGAAGCACTATTCCTAATTGTTTGAGAAAGCGCCAGATTGATTTCCAAAGTGGTTGTACAAGTTTACATTCCCACCAGCAATGGAGGAGTGTTCCCCTTTCTCCACAACCTCTCCAGCATGTGTTGTCACTTGAGCTTTTATGTTTTGTTTTGTTTTGTTTTGTTTTTATAAATAATGTGTCTTTAATTTTTTTAAGTAATAAGTAGAGTTACTGCTGAGGGTACTATCCTAATCAACACTTCAGAATTTAGTTATTTTTTTAAGCTTTTTTTTTTTGTTTTGTTTTGTTTTTTTTTTTTCAATGCAGTTTATTCAGGAACATTGAACAATCCTCGGACCCCGGGGAAAGCCAGCCCACAGCTTAAATAGCCTCTGGGTAGCCAACCCAGGCGTGCCACGGGGGCAATGCAGATAGGTCCACATACATGGAAGCAAGCCAGATCCTCGGCCTTAGCCAAATGTGGAGTTGTTCGTGACAGAGAGCACTCACCATCGGGAAGGTGGAAGGCGGGAACCAGCTCCATCTTTAAGGCATAGCATTCCGCAGCTCTCTACAGTTCCCCCTTTTTTTTAAAAATTTTTTTATTAATTACACGTTATTCATTTTGTATCCCCCCATAAGATCCTCCCTCCTCCCCTTCCGACCACACCCTTTCTCCATGCTTGCCCCTCCCCAAGCCCACTGAAAGGGGAGGTTCTCCTCTCCTTTCTGATCTTAGACTATCAGATATCATTAAAAATGGATGCATTGTCCTCTTTTGTGGCCTGGTAAGGCTGCTCCCCCCTCAGGGGAAGGTGATCAAAGAGCAGGCCAATCAGATTATGTCAGAGGCAGTCCCTCTTCACATTACTATGTAACCCAATTGGACTCTGAACTGCCCTGGGCTACATCTGTGCACGGGTTCTAGGTTATCTCCATGAATAGTCCTTGGTTGGAGTATGAGTCACTGGGAAGTTCCCTGTGTTCAAATTTTCTTGTTCTGTTGCTCTCCTTGTGGAGACCCTGTCCTCTCCAGCTCTTACTATTTCCCACTTCTTACATAAAATTCCATTCACTCTGCCCAACAGTTGGCCATCAGGATCAGCATCTGCTTTGATAGTCTGTAGGGCAGAGGCTTTCAGAGGCCCTCTGTAGCAGATTCCTAGGTTGTTCCTATTTTCTTCTTCTTCTGACTTCCATCCTCTTTGCCTTTCAGGATGGGGATTGAACATTTTAGTTAGGGTCCTCTCTCTTGCTTAGTTTCTTTAGATGCACAGGTTTTAGTGGGTTTGTCCTATGTTGTATGTCTATATGAGTGAGTATATACCATGTGTGTTTGCTTCTGGGACAACTCACTCAGGATGATCCTTTCCAGGACCCACCATTTACCTGCAAATTTCATGATTTCCTTATTTTTCATTGCTGAGTAATATTCCATTGTATAGATGTACCACAATTTCTGCATTCATTCTTCAGTTGGGGGGCATCTGAGTTGTTTCTAGGTTCTGGCTATTACAAATAAAGCTGCTACAAACATAGTTGAGCAAATGTCCTTTTTGTGTACTTGAGCCTCTTTTGGATATATGCCTAGGAGTGGTATGGCTGGATCTTGAGGGAGCGCTATTCCTAGTTGTCTGAGAAAGCACCAGATTGATTTCAAGAGTGGTTGTACAAGTTTACATTCCCACCAGCAGTAGAATATTTCCAGCATGTGTTGTCACTTGAGTTTTTGATCTTGGCCATTCTCATGGGTGTAAGGTGAAATCTCAGGGTTGTTTTGATTTGCATTTTCCTAATGGCTAATGAGGATGAGCATTTCTTTAAGTGCTTCTCTGCCATTCGATATTCCTCTATTGATAATTCTCTGTTTAGCTCTGTTCCCCATTTTTTAAGTGGATTACTTGGTTTGTTGCTTTTCAGCTGCTTTAGTTCTTTATATATACTGGATATTAGTCCTCTGTCAGATAAAGGGTTGGTGAAGATTCTTTCCCAATCTGTAGGCAGTAGCTTTGTTTTGATGACAGTGTCCTTTGCTTTACAGAAGCTTTTCAGTTTCATGAGGTCCCATTTATTGATTGTTGCTCAATTCCCATCAAATTACGACACAATTCTTTACAGACCTGGAAAGAAAAATTCTCACCTTCATATGGAATAACAAGAAACCCAGAATTGCTAAAACAATCCTCTACAATAAAAGATCTTCTGGAGGTATCTCCATCCCTGGTCTTAAGTTGTACTATAGAGCAACAGTTATAAAAACTACAAGGTACTGGCATAGAAATAGAATGGTGGATCAATGGAACTGAACAGAGGACCCAGAAATAAACCCACACACTTATTGACACCTTATCTTTGACAAAGACGCCAAAACTATACAATGGAAAAAAGATAGCATCTTCAACCAATGGTGCTGGTCCAAGTGGATGTGTATTGTAGAAAAATGAAAATAGATCCATACTTATCACCCTGCACAAAATTGAAGTCCAAGTGGATCAAAGACCTCAACATAAAACCAGACACATTAAATCGGCTAGAAATAAAAGTGGGGAATACCCTAGAACTCATTGGTACAGGAGAAAACTTCCTGAACAGAACACCAACAGTCACTTGAATTTTTCATCTTGGCCATTCTGATGGGTGTAAGGTGAAATCTCAGGGTCGTTTTGATTTGCATTTTCCTAATAGCTAATGAGATTCAGCATTTCTTTAAGTGTTTCTCTGCCATTCGATATTCCTCTGTTGAGAATCTCTGTTTAGTTCTCTTCCCCATTTTTTTTCTCCATAATTTTATTTTTCTCATTAGTTACATTTTGTTAATTCTGTATCCCAGCTGTATCCCTCATTCCCTCCCCAATCCCACCCTCCCTCCCTCATCTCCTCCCTGCCCCTTTCCAATTCCACTAATAGGGGAGGAACTCCTCCCCTTTCATATGACTCCTTTTTGTCAGGTATTTTCAAGACTGTTCCCCATTTTTTTAATTGGATTACTTGGTTTGCTGCTTTTCAGCTTCTGTAGTTCTTTGTATATACTGGATATTAGCCCTCTGTCAGATAAACGGTTGGTGAAGATTCTTTCCCAATCTGTAGGCAGTCGTTTTGTTTTGATGACAGTGTCCTTTATTTTACAGAAGGTTTTCAGTTTGATGAGGTACCATTTATTGATTGTTGCTCTTAGAGCCTGTGCTGTTGGAGTTCTGTTCAGGAAGTTGTCTCCTGTGCCAATGAGTTCTAGGCTGTTCCCCAATTTTTCTTCTAACAGATTTAACGTATCTGGTTTTATGTTGAGGTCTTTGATCCACTTGGAATTCAGTTTTGTGCAGGGTGATAAGTCTGGATCTATTTTCATTTTTCTACATGTAGAAATCCAGTTGGACCAGCACCATTTGTTGAAGATGCTATCTTTTTTCCACTGTATGGTTTTGGCATCTTTGTCAAAAATCAGGAGTCCATAAGTGTGTGGGTTTATTTCTGGGTCTTCTATTCATTTCCATTGATCCTCCTTTCAGATTTTATGCCAATACCATGCAAATTTTATTACTATTTCTCTGTAGTACAGCTTGAGATCGGGGATGGCGATACCTCCAGATGATCTGTTGTTGTATAGGACTGTTTTGGAGATTTGGGTTTTTTGTTTCTTCATATGAAACTGACAATCTTTTTTTCAAGGTCTGTAAAGAATTGAGTTGGTATTTTGATGGGAATTGCGTTGAATCTGTAGATTGCTTTTGGCAGGATGGCCATTTTCATAATATTAGTCCTACCAATCCATGAGCACGGGAGATCTTTCCATCTTCTGATATCTTCTTCAATTTCTTTCTTCAGAGACTTGAAGTTTTTCTCAAACAGGTCTTTCACTTGCTTGGTTAGTGTCACCCCAAGGTACTTTATGTTATTAGTGGCTATTGTGAAGGGTGTTGTCTCCCTAATTTCTTTATCGGGCCTTTTGTCTTTGGTATACAGGAGGGCTTCTGATATTTTTGAGTTGATTTTGTATCCTGCCACTTTGCTGAAAGTGTTTATCAGCTGAAGGAGTTCTTTGGTTGAATTTTGGGTGTTGCTCATGTATACTATCATATCATCTGTGAATAGTGACACTTTGACCTCTTCCTTTCTGATTTGTATCCCCTTGATCTCCTTTAGTTGTCTTATTGCTCTGGCTAGGACTTCAAGTACTATGTTGAAGAGATATGGAGACAGTGGGCAGCTTTGTCTTGTCCCTGATTTCAGTCAGTTTGGCTTGTCCCTGATTTTTGGTCAGTTTGGCTAAGGGTTTGTCTATCTTGTTTGATTTTCTCAAAGAACCAGCTTTTTGTTTCATTGATTCTTTGAATAGTTTTATTTGTTTTTATTTGATTGATTTCAGCCCTGAGTTTGATTATTTCTAGCTGTCTGCTCCTCTTAGGTGTATCTGCTTTTTTTTTTTCTAGGGTTTTCAGTTGGGCCATTAAGGTGCTTGTATGTGATGTTACAAATTTCTTCTTGAAGGCACTTAGTGCTATAAATTTTCCTCTGAGCACTGCTTTCAATGTGTCCCATAAATTAGGGTATTTTATGGCTTCATTTTCATTGAATTCTAGGAAGTCTTTAATTTCTTTCTTTATTTCTTCCTTAACCCAGCTGTCATTGAGTAGCAAGTTGTTCAGTTTCCATGTGCATGTAGGCTTTTTGTTATTTCTGTTGTTGTTGAGGTCCAGCTTTAGTCCATGGTGGTCAGATAGAATACAAGGGATTATTCCGATCCTTTTGTATCTGTTGATGATTGCTTTATGACCAACTATATGGTCTATTTTGGAGAAGGTTCCATGTGGTGCTGGAAAGAAGGTATAATCTTTTGAGTTTGGGTGAAGATCTGTAGACGTCTATTAGATTCATTTGATTTAGGGACTCTGTAAGTGCTTTTATTTTCCTTTTTGTTTTCTGTCTAGTTTATCTGTCCCTTGGTGAATATGGAGTGTTGAAGTCTCCCACTATTAAAGTATTAGGATCAATGTGTTATTTAGGCTTTAATATTGTTTCATTTACGAATGTAGATGCTCTTGTATTTGGGGCATGGATATTCAAAATTGTGATGTCCTCTTGGTGGATTTTTTCCTTTGATGAGAATATAATGGCCCTCCTTATCTTTTTTGATTAACTTGGGTTGAAAGTCTATTTTATTCGATATTAGGATGGCTACTCCCGCTTGTTTTCTGGAACCATTTGCTTGAAAAACATTTTTCCAGCCCTTTACTCTGAGGTAGTGTTTATCTTTGTTGCAGAGGTGTGTTTCTTTAATGCAACAGAATGTTGGATCCTGTTTCTGCAACCATTCTGTGAGTCTGTATCTTTTTATTGTGGAGTTGAGTCCCTTGATGTTGATAGCTACTAAAGACCAACAATTATTACTTATTTTTGATGTGGGGTTAGTGGTGTCGCTGAGTTTCATTGCTTGTATTCTTTTGTGTTTTTTTTTGTTTTGTTTTGTTTTTTTTTTTTTTGCTGTGTAGTTATCTATTTCCTCTGTTTCCTTAAATTTAGTTGTTTTCTTTGATTTGGAGTTTCCCTTCTAGTAACTTCTGTAGAGCTGGGTTACTATGTAGATATTGTTTAAATTTCGTTTTGTCATGGAATATTTTGGATTCTCCGTCTATGTTGATTGAAAGTTTTGTTGGGTATAGTAGTCTGGGTTGGAATCTCTGGTCCCTTAAGGACTGCATGATTTCTGTCCAGGCCCTTCTGGCTTTCATAGTTTCTGTTGAAAAATCTGGTGTGATTCTCATAGATCTACCTTCATATGTTACTTGGCCTTTTTCCCTTGCTGCTTTTAGGATTTTTTCTTTATTCTTTAGGTTTAGTGTTTTGACTATGATGTGACATGAAGAATTTCTTTTCTGGTCTAGTCTACTTGGTGTTTTGTAGGCCTCTTGTATGTTTATGGACATCTATTGGGAAATTTTTCTTCTATAATTTTCTTGAAAATATTTTCCGGACCTTTGAGCCTGATGTCTTCTTTCTTTACTACTCCCATTATTCTTAGATTTTGTCTTTTCATGGTGTCCTTGATTTCTTGGATGTTTTGTTTTTGGAACTTTTCTGATTTTATTTTTTCTTTGAGAGACCTGTCAATTTCCGCAAGTGTATCTTCGGCTTCTGAGATTCTTTCTTCCATCTCTTGTATTCTGTTGGTCATGCTCACCTTTGTAGTTCCTGATCTTTTCTCTATGTTCTCCAGCTCCTGATTTTTCTCTATTTGTGTTTTCTTTATTGATTCTAATTCTGTTTTCATGTCTTGCACCATTTCCTTCATCTGTTTGACTGTGGAGTCCTGCTTTTTAATGATGGCTTCTGTATTTTTGTCTGTTTCCTCTCTATATAACACTAATTGTGCCTCTACTTCTCTGGCTGTATTTGCCTGTATTTCTATGAGAGCTTTGTTTATTTCTTCTTTATTTGCCTTCATTTGTGTGGACATTTCTTTGAGGGCTTTGTTCATTTCCTCTTTTTTTGCCTTAACTTTCGTGGTCATTTCTCTAAGAGCTTTATTTATTTCCTCTTTGTTCGTCTCGTTTTCTTTGACTATTTCTCTGAGGGCTTTATTCATTTCATCTTTATGGGCCTCTAATAGCTGGAGAAACATAGTTTTGAGGTTGTTTTCTTTTATATGTAGTGAGTTGAAGTGTCCATTGGTTTTTGGGGTTGTTGGTGAGGTCATTATGTCCTGATTTTTGTTGGGTATGTTCTTATGTCTGCCTCTAGCCATCTGGTTATTTATAACCCTCACTGTTTTTTCCTCGAGTTTGTAGTTCAGGCTATGATCATTTCTTTCTGTTTTCTGAACTGTTTATTCCGGAAGCTGAGAGAGGTTCACTGGTTTGGGAGTGTGCGTTGTGGTTTCAGTTTTGCCTAAGTAAGGAATATGACACTGGTGCTATTTACATGGGCTTTTAGGGGGCGCAGGGTGCATGCGTGGAATCTCTGACTATTGCAGTGGCCTACAGGCCAAACTAGTATGCAGTTCTGTCTGGGATCCAGGGATTGTTTGCCTGGATTACACTGGTGGACCCACAAGGCAGAAGCTTCAGCGTTGGGGTTGCTATCCCAAGAATCCCTATAATGCCCACACTAGGGGTGTGGGTGGCAGGTATCTCGTCTGGTTGCTTGTATGGAGAAGCTCTGGGTCTGGGGCAAACCCTCCTTAGAAGGCTCACTCACTCCCTTGCAGGACCAGTTGGAATGCACAGGGGTTCCCCTTGCTCTCTACTCTCCGATTTGGTCCTGCTGCGGATAATGTGCTGGTAGGCCAACAGTCAGCTCTGTGACACTATGGCAGCAGGACTCGGTGTCCACCTGTCCTGTGTGACGCCTGTCTGTCCTTTCCCTCTGCCAGAAGGGGTTATGTTGGCTGGTCACGGGGTAACGTGGGAAAGAGTTGGGTTGAGTTTTCTCAATCCTAGATCCCGGGCCCATATCTCTCTGCCAGAAGCAGCCTGTTGCTAGAATCTATGTTTGCTGATTCTGGGAGAGTACCAGTTAGGGTTGAGTGTCCTCAGATCCAGAACTCAGGTTTCTCTGCCAGGGGCCACTGGGTGAGCTGGAGAGGTGGTGCTGTGTCCTGTGGCAGGCTGCCTCTCTGTCCTTCCCCTCTGATTCTCCCCTCTGCTAGGCAAGCTTATGGTGGTGCTCTCAGGAGAGTGCCAGGAGGGGATGGGACTTCTCAGTCTCAATCCTGAGCAGGGGTTTCTCTGCCAGGGGCTGGAGGGGGGGCCCACCAGTGCTAGGACTTGGTTCTAGACCTTATTGTGCTGGACCCAGGTGAGTCTCAGGACGTGTTGAATGATCACAGTCCCAGAGCCCGAGCTGAAGATTGTTTGCTAGGAGCAGCCTGCAGCACTGGGGTCTGGGTGCTGTGAAAAAGCTGTGAGCCACTGTATCCTTCTGCTCCGCCAGGGCAGGGTTATGGCGGCATTCTGGTTCTCAGGGGAGTGCCCGAAAGGATTGGGTTTTCTCAGCCCCAATCTCAGTTTTGTTTGTTTGTTTGTTTGTTTTTGTTTGTTTGTTTGGTTTTTGTGGGAGCTTCAGCTCTCACTGGGGCTGGGGTACAGACAGTGTGGTCTGTGGCAGATTCTGCTGGATGCCTCCTGCCTCCTCCAAAGAGGGAGTAGGTTCCTGGGTGCGGGGAAGTGCCTGGGGATCACCTCTGGGGGTGTCTCCTCCCTGACTAGTCTGCCATGACCTGATTCTAGATGGACTCAGATCACGGTTAGTCTCTTCTTGGAAGTCTAGATAACTCTGTTCTGGGTTGATCAGCTCCTTCACTCACCAATTTCCGTGTTGCATGTCCTCTCCCCTTCAGCTAAGCTACACACTAGCCACTGACATTTTCTGATCTCCAAGTCTTTACTTTCTTGACGTAAACATTTCCCACTAAGTGCCATCACCAATAAGTTCCTACTATGACTTTTTGAGAAGACACATTCAAACCATAGCATATCTTATACACAATCACGGCACAAACAGACTGTTTTTAGACAGCCTACCTGGAGATTCTTCAAGTAAAACTTCTCCATTCCAAGTTTCCTGACCTCAAGGTAGGTTTTTACTTATCAAGAAATTCATTTTATCTGGAGAAGAAACCATGTTAAAGATAGGTTCAGAGATAGGTCATGACCCATCTCAGGGAATTACTTAGTCAAAAGTCGCTTGTCACATATAAGACTCAGATGGAATTAACCCCAAACTAAAAGGCATCTGACATACCATGGTATAATTCAAAAATTATATGGAAATTATCTCTCATAAAGCCCTCAGAGAGGGGTGCCTTAGGCAGGAAGGGGCATGGGAATCTCATATTTACTTACAAAATTTTGCTGAATTTCAGTGAACCTTGACCTCTGACAATAACATTTATCAGAGGAAAACTGGTACCACAGCTGAAAGTAATAATAATGAAGAAATGATTTGCCCTTGTTGTTCCTTTCCATTTCACAGTGCATGCCCATTTGTATTTTAGAAATATGACAGAAATTGTGGCTAAACTTAGAAAATTAATCCTAAAATTGTTTGCTGTTCATGAGGTTTTATCTTTTCCACTTCTCCTTTTAATTTCCGTCAGTCTGTCTCCCTGCTCCATACTAATTTGGTGCTAACTTTAATGATGAGTCACTGAGGACTAATATAAGATGCTATTTTAAACCCAAATTCTACACTCCATTTCCCTCACAAGCTTTCAAGTGATATTGATAGTTAATAGCTAATTGAAGATGGGTAAACACGCCAGGGAATAATAAAGAAGCTGATTGGCTGCAACAATTAGGACTAAAAGAGGGAACAAATACAAATAATGAGGACAAAGAGCAGCCAGAGAAGGAAGATGAAGACAATAACTGACACTAAATGTTTTTTGACTTTAATTTATGCATTTAAACCCTTTCTGGATCTTTTATTTTTCTCTGTGGATCATTCATCTCTTTGTTGGGTTACCCCAATCTAAATGAGGGAGGGTTCAAGATCAGCAGTAAGGGTAGGATTCTTTCAGAAATAAACATATTATATCTATTTAATCAAAGATATGATACATACAAACTATATCTTTAATGACCAGATAAAAGAAGTTTTTAATTGGCAAATAACTCCTACCTTGATAATCTATCCTTTGTTTTCACCAGGAGGTAAAATGTCCTATAAAGCCAAATCAGATCCATTCATGGTTTTCCCTTCCTGAGAAATAGCAGACAAATGAGGAGTGGAATCCAAAAAACCTGACCTCTTCTTTGTGATGTAATAGCATCTGACTAAATAGTATACCAAGCTTCATGACAACCCATTTCCAGCAAGTATTTCACAACGACCTGCAAAAATATCTTCTATCTTGTCTTACCACTTACTCTAAAGTAAACTTATTTGCATAATTAGAATGAAAGTAGGTCCCTTTAATGCTACTATGTGAACACCATTATATAGAGTTATTTCTCCACGAAGGTCATTTAGTTTTACCTTGTCCTTTTCCAGAATGTATAGAATGTCAGTGTTGCCTTTCAACTGTGTCTTTCAATTTGTTGATTTCAAGTGTGTATTTTCTGTAGGTATTTTTTTTCAAAATGAATTGGTTGCTACAGAGCAGTTCTCAGTGGTTATAAATCAATTCCTTAAAGCAATTAATTAAAAAATTTAAGGCAGTTAATCCAGCCGAAGGCCTCCAAACTCATGGATCACCAGCTGGGTTTATGAAAGCCATCTGGTACACTGTGATTTTTCTATTTTTTCCTATTTTCAATTTCGAAGATAGATTGTTCAATCAAAGTCCTCCTTTGAATGATTCAATACAAAGAATTTCCCCCAAATCTATCTGATGGCAGGTAAATATAGATATGTATAAAAATTGAGAATGAATATAATTTGGTGAATTATATTACATATTACACCAGAAAAAAATACACTATTTAAGGACTAAATTTAAAGAAACTTTCCTTTGTCTCTTCTTGTTCACTTTTATAACTTAAGAGAAAAAAAAAAACACATCTTAATTAAGAAAGTTTCCAAACTATAGGATCCAGCATATGATTCAAGAAAAATATTTCATAGCATTTAATGCCTCTTACAGTGAAAGTCATATATTCTAGAGCTTATCTATGTAAGCCACTTAGACTAAGATAATTATATAAGCATAGGGGACATAGTTAAAATAGAACAACTTAGTAACACTTGGTTAAACATGAAGTGTGATTACATTAATACATATAATAAATATTGGACTATTTTGTATTTAACATGTAATCATTATGAACTAAAAGAGCATAGAACAACACTGAAAAATAGACAGATCTCTACTTTTGCATGTTCAAAAGAAATTTTTCAAATTTCCACAAGACTGTATCTTCATATCTGAGGAACCTGATTTAAAATTAATAGTAATAATAAGTATGCACCCTCTGTTCTGTTTCTCTATTGGAATTCAAATCTTAACAAAGTGATGGTCCTCAGGGCTTAATCCTATAATCATAACAAAAGATCCATGATAAACATCCATATTCACTTGCAATTGTTTGTCTTCAGACTGAACATGAACTTTCATTTGGGAGAAAACCCTTCCCTTACTATGAATTTCCCCTTCAGTACTTTTCACGTGCTATTGAACTATCCACACTGCTGTAGCGAAGACTGGGATACTTTTTACAACCAACTTACCATGCAAGCTACCAAGAGCTTAAAAAGAAAAAGCAAGAGAAGAGAAAAACAGTTAATTTAGTGCATTACTGACAATTTAAGTGCTTAAAGCATCTATTTTATTATTGTGCTGTGGCTTAAATAATGTTTAATAAATTTTGAAGAATATTCTCCCAATTTTTCCCACTGTACTATTCTATTTTCTTAATAATTTTTATTTTTTATATTAATCACTGGTTATTTACCTTGTATCCCAGCTATAGCCCTCTCTCTCACTCCCTCCCAATCCCACCCTCCCTCCCTCATCTCCTCCCTGCCCCTTTCCAAGTCTACTGATAGGGGAGGTCCTCCTCCCCTTCCATCTGACCCTAGCTTATCAGGTATCTTCATAACTGGTTGCAATGTCCTCTTCTGTGGCTTAGCAAGGCTGCTCCTCCCTCGAGGCTGGCAGGGTGGGCGGGAGTCAAAGAGCCAGCCATTGACTTCATGTCAGAAATAGTCCCTGTTCCCCTTACTAGGAAACCTACTTGGATACTGAGCTACCATGGGCTACATCCTAGCAGGGGTAATGGTTGGATCTAGAAAAGATCATCCAGAGTGAGGTCATCTCAAGAGCAGAAAGACACACATGGTATATACTCACTTATAAGTAGGTACTAGCTCTATAAGATAAAATAAACATACTAAAATCTGTACACCTAAAGACGATAAAGAAGAAAGAGGACCCAGAGTAAGACGATCAATCCTTACTTTGAAAGACAAATGGGATGGACATTGGAAGTAGGAGAAAACAAGTAATAGGACAGGAGCCTACTACAGAGGGCCCCTGAAAGACTCTGTCTAGCAGTGTATCAAAGCAGATGTTGAGACTCATATCCAAACCTTGGGCAGAGTGCAAGGAATCATATGAAAGAAGGGGGAGTTAGTTTGACCTGGAGAGGATAAGAGCGCCACAAGGACCAAATATATCAGGGCACAGGGGTCTTTCATGAGACTGCTTCTCCAACCAAGGACCATGTATGGATATAACATTCTCCCAATTTCAAATTGCAAAATACTAAAACACATACACATACGAAAACTTAGGTGTGTGTTTGTAAAGTGTCATTTGAAGATTTTTATGTTTTCTCATGACAATTCAGTTCTGCTGTTTACCAAAGCTTTGCAAATAGAAAAGCCAAAGCACAGAGAGCATATGAAATCTGCCCAAGACTACAGACCTAGTGACAGATATGGAAATTGAATCTCTGGCAATACAATTCTGAACTCCCTTCTGTCAATCAGAATCTCGACATTTGACATTTTTCTTCGGTGTTTCTTGTTTATGCCCAAACATTTTAGATGCTGCCTTCTAGTCATTCTGCATAACAACCTCTTTGTCCATGCATTTCTGTTTGTATGGCAGAGGTACGGTGCTATGCATGTGTGTGTGCGGTCCCATATATGTGGGTGCCCATGTATAATGGTGAATATGCATATTTGCATCTGGAGGTCAGAAATTGACACCACATGTCTTCCTGAATCACTCTCCACTTAGTGCTTCCAGGAGTATCTGTCACTGAACCTTGAGATCTTTGATTTGGTAACTTTGTTGAGCCAGCTTGTCCCTGGAAGTCTTGTTTTGACTCTTTGAGTGCTGGGATGACAGGTGAACCCCCATGCCCACCTGGCTTTATTTGGATGCTAGCAATCAGAGCTATGGACCTCATGCTTGTGGGTAAAGTGCTCTCTCCACTGAATCTGTCTTTGTAGGCTATGCCATCACAAATCTGTAACAGGATATTGAATGGGTGCGTAGGATGTAATGTAGATATGACTGCTCACACTGGAGGGCAGAGACTTGTGACCTTCCCATCAGGTCATTTGACACATCTCCTTCTGATGAGATCAAAAGAATCGACAAACTTCTTGAAGATGTGAGCAGATGCCCAGGAGTCATGCCAAATGTACATTGAAAATGAAATTGGGTAAGACAACATTGCAAATGTCCTATTTATCATATTTAGATGTTAAGAATACATGCTGTATGACAAATGAGAAATAGCTATCTGTTTTTCTTCTAAGTAGGCAAAATAGATTTTCATTTTCATTCTTCAATAAAACAGTTATACATTATTGTGCATAATTTTAAGTCTGTGATTTTATTTTTCTGTTCATTAATTAATTAGGAAACAATTAATTCCTCATATGAGTTCTCCTTATTTCTGTCTGCTTTCACTGACTTTATGATAAATAGGCTTTATATTAGTGTCTTGATGTTGTTGTCTAAGAGTTTCTACTGCTTTGATAAGTCATCATGACCAGATGCAACTTGAGGAAGAAATGGTTTGTTTTAGCTTGCATTTTCCACTCAGAGTGTGTGATGAAGGGAAGTCAGGGAAAAACACCTGTTTTTTTTACACCGAAGTCATGCTCACTAGCGTGTCCCCCATAGCTTCCTCAACAGGTTTTATTTAAAACCCAGGCACCTGTACTAGGGTAATCCCAACTCTTGTGAGTTAAAACCTTTCACATCACTTCTCCCCTCAGGGGAAGGTGATCAAAGAGCAAGCCAATCAGTTCATGTCAGAAGCAGTCCCTGTTCCCATTACTATGGAATCCACTTGGACACTAAACTGCCATGGACTACATCAGTGCAGGGGTTCTAGGTTATCTCCATGCATGGTACTTGGTTGGAGTATGAGTCTCAGGAAAGACCCCTGTGTTCAATTTTTTTGGTTCTGTTGCTCTCTTTGTGGACCTCCTGCCCTCTCCAGATCTTACTATTTCCCACTTCTTTCATAAGATTCCCTGCATTCTGCCCAAAGTTTGGCCTTAAGTCTCAACATCTGCTTTGACAGTCTGCAGACCTAATAGACTAGGATCACAAGGAAGAAAAAGAAACCCTTCCCTACCAGTGGACTTGGGGAGGGGAGTGTGTGGAGAAGGGGGAGGAAGGGAGGTATTGGGAGGGGAGGAGGGAGGGAACTATAGGGGGGATATAAAGTAAAAAAAGTGTAATTAAAAATAAAATAAAGTAAAAATTAAAAAATAACCCTTTTGCATCAATCATCAGTCAATAAAATACCCTATGGACTTGCCTCCAAGCCAATCTCATAAGGAAGATTTCTCAGATAAGATTCTTTTCCCTGATATATCTGCATTGTGTCACGCTAACCTGCACAAATGGTACATGAAGCATATGGTACTATGCTTTAACACAAGAAAGCTCTGTACATAATGCCTCAGAGAATGACATTGCAGTTTACCATTCTGTAATTTACATTTACTTAAGATGATGGTCAAAACATTTATGTCTAAAACTTCTGAAGATTTTAATCTCAAATGGCTTTAACTTTTTTCAGAATTTTCCCATGATTACTTTTGTCTTACAGCATAAAAACGACATTTCATCAAAGCACATTTTAACAAAACATTCATGCAGCTTTCAACTCTCTCATTTACATGCGGCAACACAACACCTATAGTCAAAGTGCTGGTGTAGAGACTTGAATATTGGGAATTTACAGTAATCTTCAACTGTATATCAAATTTATGGTCAGCCTTTATTACATGAGACTTATTTTTAAAATATATACGTATTTCTCCATGCAATTTTCTATGGTGGATAAAATATAATCTTACTTTATAATACTTCATAATCTTTATAAAATTCATGTCAGAAGTGGAAGATAGAATTTGTAATAATTTTCTTTAGGTATTTTAAAATTAATAACAATAATTTCATTTACTTGCATTTTGCAGCTTTTTCTTTCCATTCAAATAAGAGTTTTATTTATGTATTTACATTCTGTCACTAAGTTCAACATGAAGAAATCCAAATTTTTCTCAGTTCCTAAGATGCCAAAACCATACAATGTAAAAATGATAGCATCTTCAACAAATGGTCTAACTGGATGTCTACATGTAGAAAAATGCAAATAGATCCATACTTATCACCCTGCACAAAACTAAAGTCCAAATTGATGAAAGACCTCAACATAAAACCAGACACATTAAATCGGTTAGAAGAAGGCATTTTTGAAAGTCCCGTGGTAATTCTCTCTCATCACAGTGTTTGACCTTTAAAGAAATAGTACTTTTATATGGCATTTGAATTAGTTTTGGATGGGTCTCTGCATCCTAATACAATTACTCAGTTACAGCAGTGATATCAAAGGAACAAAAGGATGCATCAAGAATTATTTATGAGCAATTCTAAAGCTCAGATACACAGTGTTTAGAGAAATACATGTAGTATTTATTAGCAAAATTTTCATGTCAGTATAAAGAAATCTTGAAGATAAATCCCACTGCAAACATCAGTGCTTAGCTGTCCTATAGAAGATACTGAACACCTTATCCACCAGGAGTCACCAATTTTTTTTACTGTTTGTTATTATTAGTTACATTTTATTAACTCTGTATCCCACTCCCTTATTCCCTCCCAATCCCACCCTCCCTCCCTCAGCTTCTCCCTGCCCCTTTCCAAGTCCACGGATTAAGGAGGAACTCCTCCCCTTTCATCAGGATCAACTTGCCATCAGAAGATGCAAATAACAAGCCAGGGCAAGGAAGACAATCTCTTCTCTATGGAAAAATACAAACATAGTGAACCTAGCATCTGGCAAACATTAACTCAGCATTATAGGAACGTAATAAAAACAAAAACTGAAAACAAAGGAGGCAGAAATAATCAATTGTCCCCGTCATCCCTTTTTCACTTTAAATAATTGCTGTTTTAAGTCAATTTGTTCTTAGTGACTTGTTAACTTAGGAAACAAGTAGATTCAATGTTTCTCCAAAGATACTGAGAAAGAACTCAGGTAAACTGGGTTGATTCCCTTTATGGAATGTTAAGATCTTTAGTAACCATTTTATTTCTGTGTGATTAGAAATATGCTTATGTGAGACTAAGAAGTTTTATTTTTTCTTTTAAGCTTGTGATTCATGGAGATCACTGAAGGTCACAATATTGATGGAGCTCAGAAATATAGGTGGTTTAGTAATTTTTTTTTTAAATTCTGCCTGTGATTGAAATATATGTGTATTCATCACTTTTAGATGTTGGGCTACTTTACAAAATTAAAATTGGAAGTAATATTGGAAATTTACTTTCCTTTTACGTCAATAGTTCATGAGCAATATTTCTCTATGCATTTGCTATGGATGAGAGTAGCTTTATCTATAAACAAGAGTATGTGCTTGCTTGAATGAGAATGGTCATTATAGAGTCATATAATTGAAACTGTTATAATGGTCATTATAGAGTCATATAATTGGTGGAACTGTTTGGGAAGGGTTAGGAGGTGTGGTATTTTGGAGTAATATATGTCGCAGAGGAAACTGAGATTCCAAAAACCTCTTGTCATTCCTAGTACGCTCTCTTTGCCTCCTGCTTATGGATCAAGATGTGAGCTATAAGTTGTTTCTGCCACCATGAGTTTGCTCTGCCATCACATCAGAGAGTTTGCTAAATCTCTGAAACAATAAAGTGAATTAAATACTTTCCTTCATAAGTTGCTTTGATTAAGGTATTTTATCACAACAAAAGAAAAGTGGTTAATATCTATTATAAGAAGGGACTAGAAAAAATATACAATGGATAATACAGAAAAACCTTTTTTAGTGTTCATTGTGTATTTTTTTCTAAGGTAATTACTGGTGCAGAGGAAGAAAGTCACATAACAATACTGCAGCCATAAGAGAGTATGGAAATTATTTTTCTTCCATGCCAATGAACTCTCCAATTTAATATTTATGGATTTATATTTAATCATATTTTATGTCTGTGTGCATCTCCCTTTCTGCCTTTTTCATTGCCATTAAGCATATGATGAAAACGTTATATGCATGACTGAAAGGCAGACATTAAGCAAAAGTCCATCACCCTGCCATCCCTGCTACGATGATGCCCATTTAGAATCTCAACAACACTGGTGCATAAACAGGTGGAATCTCAGGGTTTGGATGCCAACTAGCCTTGTCTAATCAGTCTGTTTCTGCCCAGCAGAAACCCTGGCAAAAACAAAACATAGATATGAGAAATGACAGCCAGGACTGTCCTCTGTATGCAGTATGTGCTAGGCCCAGGTGTGGAAAGAAATATCCATTGAGTGTTACAGCTCTTTTAGAATGAGATTGGTGGTGGCAATGGAAACTCAGGCTTTCCAAAGCTTAGGCAATACTAAAGTGTTACAACTCTTGGTGAAGCTTCTGTGCTGAGCATGGCAGAGGCACAGGCAAAAGCCAATGCCAGGTGGGCTTGCAGCCTGAGACACAGTCCTCTCTCCTGGACCCAGTGGGCCAGAGGACAGGCCCAGTAAGACACACCCTGGTGGTGGTGGGACTCCCAGGTGACCATGGTGAAAGGCTGACGGTATCACACATCACACAACCAGCCAGCAGCACCTTTCTTTGAAATCAGGGATTGATAAGCCTGGAGTGGGAAAATGTGTTTGATTCACTGGGTTCAGGTGACCAGGAATACTTGATTTACATGTAGAGGTAGAGTGTCTCATTTTCCAAGGAATAGCATGGTCTTATCACAAGAAGAACACAATACTTAATTATTCTATGACTGGGAGAAATCTAAGTACAATTGAAGGTTTCTGCTGCAGAAACCTTAGCTGGGAAAGGTATTTCTAGGAACAGATAGCTAGCTGAATCGGTTTCCTTATAAGTAATCTTTAATGGCTAGTTTATTGATGCTCCTTAAAAGATCTGGGGTGACCCAGACCAGTGTGGGGGTGGAATTTTAAGGCCTTGTTGACAAAAGGAAGCCCACCAACAGTGACAGGAAATAAACAGCTATTTAGACATGTCAGACTTCAACTAATCAAGCAAAGCCCCATATGATCACTTCAAGTATGCATTTCCATCAGCTCCTAGGTGAATCTGCTCACCACAAACCCAAAACTTTAAGTCCTCATCATCACCAACCACTAAACAGAGACTGAGCAGAAGACTGAGATCCAGGATACAGACACTAAAGGACCACAGATGCCAGCCCAGACTACAATATCCAGCAAAATATTCAATCACTATAGATAGAAAAAAGGAGATTTTCCATGACACAGTAAAATTTAAGCAATATCACCCCAAAATCCAGCCATATAGAAGTTACTAGAAGGGAAATGACACTCCAAGGAGGTGAACATCACCCAAGACAACACAGGAAATAATTTCACAACAGCATAACCAAAAGAAGGGAAGCACTTGTGTGCATGAACACACACACACACAATACCACAACCACTCAGAATAACAAAATATTAAGAACTAACAATTATTGCTCATTAATATCTCTCAATACCAATGAATTCCATAATAAAAAGACACAGAATAATAAAATGGATGCAAAACTGGATCCATCTTTCTGCTGCATATAAGAAACATACCTCAGCAGCAAAGATAGAAATTACCTCAGAGTGAAGGGCTTGAAAACGATTTTCCAATCCAAAGGACCCAAGAGGCAAGTGGGGGCACAATTCTAATATCTAATAAAATAGACTTCAAACCAAAAGTAATGAAAAGAGATGGGAAAGTACTATGTACTCATCAAAGGAATAATCCACTAAGATGACATCTCAATTATGAATGTTTATGCCCCCAAACCAAGGACAACTACACTTATAAAAGAAACATTACTAAATCTTAAATCACACATCAAACCCTACACATTAAGAGTGGGAGACTTTCCTGAATAAACTGCATTGAAAAAAAAAAAAAGAGTGGGAGACTTTAATACATACTCTTACCAATGGTCATCCAGAAAGAGACCAAACCAAAATAATGGAATTAAGCGCAATTATGACTCAAATAGACATAACAGATATCTATAAAACATTTTTAAAAACACTCAGAAGATTAAACTTTTTCCTCTGCACTGTCATAGAATCTTTTCCAAAACTGATCACATAGTTGTTTACAAAGTAACTCTCAATGGATAAGAGAAAATAGAAATAACTCTATGTTTCTTATCAGACCACCATGGATTAAAGCTGGACCATAGCAACAACAGAAACAAGGGAAAGCCTACAAAGCCACATAAACTGAACGACTCAGTACTCAAGGACCACTAAGCCAAGGAAGAAATAAAGGAATTAAAGGTTCCCTAGCATTCAGTAAAAAGAAAAAAAAAATGTACAACATGCCCAAATTTATGTGACACAATGAAAGTGGTGCTAAGAGGAAAGTTCATAACATAATGTGCACAGATATTAGAGAGATCTCATGCTAGCAACTTAACAACACACTTGAAAGCTGTAGAACAAAAAGAGAAACACACTCAAGAGGGTGTGTAGGCTTATATTTTTCACCAAACTACTTTATTTAAGATTCTTAAGCACATCCCTTCTAACGCCTCCCCTCCACACACACACACACAAAACCTTAGGTAGGAGATTAGTAGAGAAAAGGGCTGTAGTCCTCTTTTATCTATTTTCTGCTGATCAGGGTCAATGGGTCCTTAGGAGATTACCAGACTCAGTCATCAGGATACCAAGAGTCTAGTCCAAAGGTCATCATCAAACAGCAATACAAAGTTATCAAAAGCTGAAAGACTCATTTGGATTGCCTGGTGAGGCTCTCTGGAACATTTTTCTCTGAGAAGTCAGCATAAAACCATGAAGATTGGCACAATAATGTCAATCCAAAAAGTGATGTCTCACTCTCCCTGGGCCTCTATTTATGTCCACTCCTCAAAATCCACCCACATATGTTCTCACCTTTTCAAAGTCACACCCCTCACATGAGAGAGCAAAACCTCATGTGCCCTTTCACAAACCAACCTGGACAAAACCTCACATGCTCAGCTTGCAGCAAAACATCACATGACAAAATTCAGTCATCAAAGATACCAGAAATTTCCACTACAAGGCTGGCAAAAAATAATCAAACTCGGGGATGAAATCAGTAAAATGCACACAAAAAAAATAATAAAAAGAATCAACAAAACAAAGAGTTGGTTCTTTGAGAAAATTAACAGGATAGACAAATCCTTATACAAACTCAATAAAAGGAAGAGAAAGAGTATTTAAATTAACAATGGCAGAAACAAAAAGGAGGACATAACAAGAGAAAGTCCAAAGAATGTTTAGGTTATACTTATGTAATCCACAAAATTGGACAACTTAAAATAAATGGACAAATTTCTTGATAGATATCACTTATCAAAGTTTAAGCAAGATAAGGTAAACACTTTAAATAATCCTATTGCTCTTAAGGAAATAGAAGCAGTCATTAAAATCGCCCATCTCACCCCTAAAAAAATCCCAGGACAGACAGTTTTAGAGCAGAATTCAACTAGACTTTCAAAGAAGAGCTGATGCCAATGCTCCTCATATTATTCCACAGAATAGAAACAGAATGAACATTGCCATATTCATTTTATGTGGCCACAATCACTCTGATATCCAAACCACACAAAGATTCAAAAAGGAAAGATAAATACAGATCATATTCCCCATGAACACTGATACAAAAATACTCAATAAAATAATTGCAAACCAAATACAAGAACAACAAAAAGATAATCCAACCTGATTAAGTAGTATTCATCTCAGAGATTCAGAAATGGCTCAATATACAAAAATCCATCAATGCAATCCACTATATAAACAAACTGAAAGAAAAAAAAAACATGAACAAATGATCACCTCATTAGATGCTGAAAAAGCCTTTGAAAAGGGCAATACCTCTTCAGATAAAGTTCTTAGAGAGTTCAGGGATACCGGGGACATGCCTAAACACAATAAAGGTAATATACAGCAAAATGATAGCAAACAATAAATTAGAGGAGAGATGTTAAAAACAAATTAACTAAAATCATGAAAAGGCAAAGCTGTCCTCTCTTCCCATATCTATTCAACATAATACTTGAAGTCCTAGCTAGAACAATAAGACTACTAAAGCAGATGAAAGGGACACAAATTGGAAAGGAGAAAATCAAATATTTTATTTGCAGATGATATGATAGCATGTATAGGGAACCCTGAAAATAAATTCTACCAGGGAATTTCTACAGCTGATGAACACCTTCAGTGAAGTGGCTGTATACAAGCTTAACTAAAAACATATATATATATATATATATATATATATATAATTACCCTCCTATATGCTAATGATAAATAAGCTGAGAAAAAAATTAGAGAAACAACACTTTCACAATAGCCACAAATAATATAAAATATCTTTGTACAATTCTAACCAAGCAAGTGAAGGGTCTATAAGCTAAAAGTTTAAATGTTTGAAAAAAATGGAAAAGATATCAGAAGATAGAGAAAATTTCCCATACTCATGGATTGGTAGTATTAACATAGTAAAAGTGACCATCTTACTAAAAGCAATGTACAGATTCAATGCAAAATTCCAATACAATTTGTAAAAAAAAAACTTTGAAAGAACAATTCTCAACTTCTTATGTAGAAATAAAACCCAAGATAGCTAACATGATCCTGTATAGTAAAATAACTTAAGAAGTTATCACCCAGACTAGATGATCCTCAATGGAGGAATGGATACACAAAATGTGGTATATCTACACAGTGGAATATTACTCAGCAATGGAAAAACAAGGATATCATGAAATTTGCAAGTAAATGTTGGGATCTGGAAAAGATCATCCTGAGTGAGCTATCCCACAAGCAGAAAGACACACACGGTATATACTCACTCATATAGACATATAATATAGGATAAACCTACTAAAATCTGTACACCTAAAAAAACTAATCAAGAGGGAGGACTCTTGCTAAAATGTTCAATTCCTATCCAGAAAGGCAGAGAGGATGGACATCAGAAGAAGGAGAAAAGAGGGAACAAGTCAGGAGCCTGACATAGAGGACCTCTGAAAGGCTCTGCCCTGCAGACTTTCAATGCAGATGCTGAGGCTGATGGGCAACCTTTGGCCAGAGTGCAGGAAATCTTATGAAATAAGTGGGAAACAGTGAGATCTGGAGAGGACAGGAACTCCACAAGGAGAGCAACAGAACCAAAAATTCTGAGCACAAGTGTCTTTCCTGAGACTCATACTTTAACCAAGGACTATGCGTGGAGATAACCTAAGACCCCTGCACAGATGTAGCCCATGGCAGTTCAGTATCCAAGTGGGTTCCATTTTAATAGGAACAGGGACTGTCTCTGACATGAATTGATTGGCCTGCTCTTTAATTACCTCCCCCTGATGGGGAAGCAGCATTACCAGGCCACTAAAGAAGACAATGCAGCCACTCCTGATGAGACCTAATTGACTAGGATCAGAAGGAAGGAAAAGAAGTCCTCCCCTATCAGTGGACTTGGTGAGGTGATGCATGCAGAGGGTGGAGGAAGGGAGGGACTGGGAAGGGAGGAGGGAGGGAACCACATTGGGGATACAAAGTGAATAAAGTATAATTAATAAAGAATTTAAAAAAACAAAAGAAGTTGTCACCACCCCTGATTTCAAGCTTTGATATAGAGGTATAGTAATAAAATCAAATGATATTGGAAAAAAATATTTAGGAGGAGCAATGGAATTGAATCAAAGACATAGAAGGAAATCCACATACCTATGGACAACTGATTTTTGACAAGGAAGACAAATTATACAATGAAAAAGAAAGCATCTTCAACAAATGGTTCTGGTCTAATGGGATGTTGGTATGTAGAAGAATGCAAATAGATCCATATCTCTCAGAACAAAACTCAAGTTAAAGTTGATCAAAGATTCAAAATAAAACCAAATGCACTGAACCAGATTAAAACAAAAAGTGAGAAAGAGTCTTGAAAGCATTGGTATAGGAGATAACTTTCTGGAAACACCACCAACAGCCTGGGCACCTAAGATCAGCAATTAATAAATGGGACCTCCTATGTTATGGGTCTAATGTCCACATATAAGTGAGTATATTCCATGTGTGTCTTTCTGCTTTTGGGATATCTCACTCAGGATGATCTTTTCTAGTTCCCACTATTTGCTTGCAAATTTCATGATTTCCTTGTTTTTAATTGCTGAGTAGTATTCCGTTGTGTAAATGTACCACAATTTCTATATCCATTCCTAAGTTGAGGGACATCTGTGTTGTTTCCAGATTCTGGGTATTATGAATAAAGCTGCTATGAGCTCCACAAAGAAAGCAACAGAATCAAAATATCTGGGCACAGGGGGCTTTTCTGAGACTGATACCCCAACCAAGGAACACTCATGGTTATAACCTAGAACCTCTGTTCAGATATAGACCATGGCAGCTCAGTATCAAAGTGGATTCCCTAGTAAAGAGGACAGGGACTGTCTCTGACATGATCTCAGTGGCTAGCTCTTTGATTGCTTCCCTCTGATGGGAGAGAAGTCTTGACAGGACACAGAGGGGGACAATGCAGACAGTTCTGATAAGATCTGATAAACTAGGGTCAGATAAAAGGAAAGGAGGACCTCCCCTATAAGTGGACTTAGAGAGGGGCATGGGAGGAGATGAGAAAGGGAGGGTGGGATCGGGAGAGAATGAGGGAGGGGGCTAGAGCTGGGATACAAAGTGAATAAACCATAATTAATATATAAAAATATAAATTTAATATAAAAAAGAAATAGCTTATTTACTTAAGCAATAAGGACTTTTGCAGACAATGTTGCAGAACAAGAGCTGAAATGGTTTCTAACTGAGACTGCTAATTATATAACTGTATCTGTCTGTCAGTCTAAGTATCTATATTTGTTTCATAATCCAACTGTTTCTGTCTATTTAAACCTAAAGTAGATATTAGTAGTCTGAAATGAACCAAGAATCACCTTCCATTTATCTGATCCTCTTACCAAAGTGACCTTGATATCTCTTGTTTTCTGTATTTTCATCATTTCTCTGACTTTGAATCACATACCAGAAGTTATTGTACACAGTTTTTCAAGACTGAAGAATTTAGAATTTTCCTTAACTTAAAGGATTAAAAATATATCCCTAACCTCTGAGCACTTTGAATAAGAAATTGTAGTAGAACATTATTAGGCATGAAAATTTATTATTGATATTTCTCAAATATAGAAAGTCATTGTCATACGGTTAACCCACCTTACCTCAATGTAAAGACAATGATTTATTTTTTATTTATTGAAGACATAGTTACAGGGTGGTCTGATTTACTTGTCCTACCCCAAAATAACACTTACCAATGCAATGACACATATCTAATTATTTTCAAGTCAAATATCAGTGTGAAATTTATTCATAATTATTCTCTACTAAACATAACAAGTGTATGAAAATTCAAAAAAGGTTAATATTAATTTTAAAATCTTCCACATTTTGGCTTTATAAATTAACTCAAACCATGTAAAAATAGCTTAAATGGAATTTAAATAAATAAAAACATTAGTAAACTATTAAAACAGTTTAAAAGTGTTTTGGTTTAATTTACTGTAATACTTTTCTCAAAAGACCCTAGGGAAAATGTTCAATGTTCATTCAGAAGGACAAATAGCATAGACATCAGAAGCAGGAGAAGAAAGGGAAAAGGACAAGAGCCTACCACAGGCAGACTATGAAAGACTCTACAGATCAAGGTCTCAAAGCAGAGGCTAAGACACATAGCCAAACTTTGGGTAGAGTTAAGGGAATCTTATGAAAGAAGGGGGAGATAGACAGACCTGGAGGGGACAGGAGATCCAAAATGAGACCAATAAAGCCATAAGAACTGAGCCCAGCCAGTCCAGTAGAAACTGATACCCCAACCAAGGAAAATACATGGAGAGGACCTAAAACCCAGGCTCAGATGTAGTTCATAGACTCAGTCTCCAACTGGGGTGTCTAGTAAAGGGAGCAGGGGCTTTCTCTGGCATCAACTCAGTGACAGGCTCTCTAATAAGCTCCCACTGGGAGCAGCCTTGCCAGGCCACAGAGGAAGGCAGCTAGTCCTGATGAGACCTGATAGGCTAGGATCAAATAGAAGGGGAGAACAACCTCCTCTGTCAGTGGACTAGAGGAAAGGCATAGGTGGAGAAGAGGGAAGGAGAGTGGGATTGGGAGGAGAGGAGGGAGGTTGCCATAGCTGGGACACAAACTGAATAAACTGTAATAAATAATAATAATAATAATAATAATGATAAAATAAAAAATTATTGGTATACAACATCTGCTGTTGATTTAATAATTATCTGTATTATCACTGTCATCTTTCATGTTTTGCTCCAAATACATTTCATAATAGTATCTTCCCCTTCTGATTAATTTCCATGTTTATTGATCCTTACTTTTATCCATTTCATCCTTTCTCTCTCCATGGCTAAGTTCTTGGTCAGAAACCAATCATGCATAAAAGCTTCTTTAACCTTTTTCAGCTTTCTCCAGGCATCTTACTAATCGCTATTAGTGAAGAATTTATTATATAAGTATTTTTCTCTATATTACTAAATTACTTCTGAATTATAGATTTTATACTTTTACCTGACTGCACCTGTAGAACGAATTAGCAGAATTGGGTTTGAAAGTAAGCTCTGAGAAAAGAAAAAATTAAAAAAAGAAAGCAAGCTCTTACTCTGTATGAGTAAAAAAATATAACTCATTTATTTGAGAATACATTTGGCTTTCACCAGTTAAATATGAATACAAAATAGATGCATATCATCAATGAGTAGGAGGTAAGAAGTAGGAAAATGCAGTTTTGTGGTACAGCTCATTTGGCTTAAAAATTTCTGTACAAATGATCATAATTGGAAAATCATCAAACCTGTTTTAGTTATCTGTTGTTATTAAGGATACAGAAACTTTCAATACAGCTTCATCTTCCAAAGTAATATTGCTGTGAACATGTGGTTGGGAGACACTTCAATCCCTTCTCAGCAATTATTTCTTTCACCATTGATGCTTTAAACAAATAATTGCATGGATGGTGCTTAGGACTCATTCAGAAGGCCAAACAGGATAAACACTGGAGGTGGAAGAAGACAGGAAACAGGACAGCAGTGTACCACAGAGAGTCTCTGAAAGACTCTCCCCAGCAGGGTACCAAAGCAGATGCTGAGCCACATAGCCAAACTTTGAACAGAATGCAGGGAATCTTATGGAAGATTGGGGGAGATAGAAAGAGCTGGAGGGACAGGTGCTCCACATGGAGACCAACAGAGCCAAAAATCTGGGCTCAGGGGGGCCTTTAGAGACTGATGAATCAACCAACGGCCATGGCTGGAGAGGATCTAGACCCCCTGCTCAGATTTAGCACATAGACATCTCAGTCTCCATGGGGATTTCCTAGTAAGGGGAGCAGAGGCAGTCATGGAAAGAACTTAGTTGTCTGCTTTTTGATCTTCTCCCCCTGGCTGGGTGACCTTAATAGGCCATAGAGAAAGAGGATCCAGACAGTCCTGATAAGACCTGATTAAGATATGCTCAGATAGTAAGGGAGGAGGACTTCCCTTATCAGTGGACTAGGGGAGGGATATAGGGTGGATAAGGGAGGGAGGGTGGGACCAGGAGGACATGACGGAGGGATCTACCAGGATACAGAGTGAATAATTGTAAATAATAATATTAATAATAATAATAATAATAATAATAATTTAATCAGTTAAAAAATAATTGTGAAAGTATGTACACCGTGAAAGTATGAACAATAGTACTATGAAACCAGTTAATTTATTTGGTTGGGGATTCTATCTGATATAGAATTCTAAGGATCAGGACAACTAAATATCAGGCTCCTACCAAAGTTCTCAAAACCCAAAAGCCCCCATGGAATAACAAATATATATCTTTCATTGACACTTTTTCAAATTTCGACGTCATTTACCTAATACTACTCCAACACCAAATTTGTTTGCTTCTTAAACTGTACAGAGACAGGTGTTCTCTCATGTTCAAAAATAGAGTTCAATTATAAATCTAAGTTGAAAATCTAAAACGGTAAAAATTCTATGAGAAAATGCTTTTTATGCTATATGGAATAGGAAAATATCTTATGACATGTAGATATCAAAAATAGAATAATAAATAATTTTAAACAAATTAAAGGGAAGAAAAAAGAGGGAAGAGATATGGAGTAGGAATAAATATCACGGAATGTATGAAAAGCCACTCCTTCATGTCCTCCTGGTCCCACCCTTCCTCCCTTATCCACCCTATATCCCTATAATCACTATTAGTTAGAAATAATACTGGCTTAAGAAAGTGAGAGAGCCTTAAGTCCATTCAGGTAGCTGTTGGTTACCCGCAAGGTGTACATACTGCTGTAGGACCACTAGCAGTATATTGACCAATTCGTCATTGCTTGGTTCATAGGCCTTCCAGATGGATAGAACTATTGAATTTCCTTTTTGTCTCCTGTAGCATCTTTAAATACCTCCAGAGCCTGTACTCAGTGACAAGGTTTCCAGGTCAGTTTCCACTGAAATTACCCAAAAACAATATTCTAAGAATGTGGTGTCAATAGATGAGTACTGTCCCCTGATATTATGTATCTATTGAATACCTATGGCTGGCTTGTTAGGTCATAGACTCTACAGAAGAACCTTCTAATGTCACTTTCTTAAGCCAGTATTATTTCTAACTTCATTTAAAATATTTATCCTTATGTCCACAGATAAGAACAGATTTCACCTGTCATTACAGAAGCTTCCTTCAGAAGTAGATGGAAACTATACAGAAATCTCCAACTGAACAAAATGCAGACAATAACAGTTCTGAATCCCCTAACACTTATTGGTATAACAATAACAATACGTACACCTAAGGCTAGAGGAACAGTGAAACAGAGCACAAAAAGACCATAAAATTTAGAGGAATAGAGCATTGACTTCAAGATTATCGCTTCTATACACAACAAGGAAGCTTCACCCTTGAATCTCTACTAGTTTGTTGCTTGAATAAGAGCACAAAATGATAAAATCAATGAACAAGCTGACATAGATGGAGACTCTCATAAGGGTCTATCCTTGGATGAAAAGCTATAGGCAATTAAGAGTTATTAGATTCTCAGCTTCATATGGAGAAACAAAAAACCCAGAATCTCCAAAATGATCTGTACAACAACAGATCATCTGGAGGTATCTCCATCCCTGATCTCAAGCTGTACTACAGGGCAACAGTAATAAAAACGGCATGGTATTGGCATAGAAACAGAAAGGAGGATCAATGGAACCGCATTGAAGACCCAGAAATAAATCCACACACCTATGAATACTTGATATTTGACAAAGAAGCCAAATCCATTCAATGGAAAAAAGACAGCATCTTCAACAAATGGTGCTGGACCAACTGGATGTCTACATGCAGAAAAATGAAAATAGATCCATATTTATCACCCTGCACAAAACTAATGTCAAAGTGGATCAAGGACCTCAACATAAAACCAGATACCCTAAATCAATTGGAAAAAAAAGTGGGGAACAGCCTAGAACTCATTGGCACAGAAGACAACTTCCTGAACAGAACACCAACAGCACAGGCTCTAAGAGCAATAATCAATAAATGGGACCTCATGAAACTGAAAAGTTTCTGTAAAGCAAAGGATACCGTCATCAAAACAAAACGACTGCCTACAGATTGGGAAAGAATCTTCACTAACCCTTTATCTGACAGAGGACTAATATCCAGTATATACAAAGAACTAAAGAAGCTGAAAAGCAGTAAACCAAGTAATCCACTTAAAAAAATGGGGAACAGAGCTAAACAGAGAATTCTCGACAGAAGAATATCGAATGGCAGAAAAACACTTAAAAAAATGCTCATCCTCATTAGCCATCAGGGAAATGCAAATCAAAACGACACTGAGATATCACTTTACACCCATCAGAATGGCCAAGATGAAAAACTCAAGCGATAACACATGCTGGAGAGGTTGTGGAGAAAGGGGAACCCTCCTCCACTGCTGGTGGGAATGTAAACTGGTACAACCACTCTGGAAAGCTATCTGGCGCTTTCTTTTTTTTTTTTTTTTTTTTCAATGCAGTTTATTCAGGAACCTTGAACAATCATCTGACCCTGGGTAAAGCCAGCCCACTTTAAATAGCCTTTGGGTAGCCAACCTCAGCATGCCACGTGGGCAATGCAGATAGGTCCACATACATGGAAGCAAGCCAGATCCTCAGCCTTAGCCAAATGTGGAGTTGTTTGTGACAGAGAGCACTCACCATCGGGAAGGTGGAAGGCAGAAGGCGGAAACCAGCTCCTTCTTTAAGGCGGGGCATTACGCAGCTCTCTACAGTTCTCCCTTTTTGTTTTGGACGCATTAGGCAAGAGTAGAGGTCTGATCTCTGATATTAGAAATAAATAGGGACTTTGTACTGATGTTCATTTAGGTGTCATCCACCCAAAGAGCATCAGACCCGTCTGATACCTTTTTCTCAGAGGCAGGACCTGGGGCATCAACCCGCATGCAATCAGACATGCTCTTCTCTGGGTCCAAAGTGGCTGACCCTGAGTGCAGTGCTTTGCCTCGCATCCTGAGCATAACACTTTTGGCTTTTTATGGTATCTGGCGCTTTCTAAGACAATTAGGAATAGTGCTTCCTCAAGACCCAGCTATACCACTGCTAGGTATATACCCAAAGTTTGTTCAAGTACACAAAAGGGATACTTGCTCAACCATTTTTATAGCAGCTTTATTTGTAATAACCAGAACCTGGAAACAACCCAGATGTCCATCAATGGAGGAATGGGTACAGAAATTGTGGTATTTTTACACAATGGAACACTACTCAGCAATAAAAAAGGAGGAAATCATGAAATTTGCAGGCAAATGGTGGGATCTAGAAAAGATCATTCTGAGTGAAATATCATAGAAGGAGAAAGACAAACACAGGATATACTCACTTATAAGATATGATAAGTAAGACCTATAAGATATGATAAACATAATGAAATCTATACACCTAAAAAAGATAATCAATTGAGCGGACATGGGGTAAGATGATCAATCCTCGTTTAGAAAGACAGATGGGATGTGCATTGAACGTATGACAGGAGTCTACTGAGCACATCTGAAAGACTCTAACTAGCAGTGTTTTCAAAGCAAAGACTCATGACCAAACCTTTGGCAGAGTACAGGGAATCATAAGAAAGATTGGGAGTTAGTCTGATGGGGAAAGGATAGGAGCTCCACAAGGACCAAATATATCTGGGCACAGGGTCTTTTCTGAGACTGACATTCAACCAAGGACCATGTATGGTTATAACCTAGAACCTCCACTCAGATGTAGCCTGTGGTAGCTCAGTAACCAATTGGTTTCCCAAAGTGAGGGGAACAAGGACTATTTCTAACAGGAACTCAATGACTGGCTCTTTGGTCTCCCCACCCCCAAAGGGAGGAGCAGTCCTGTTAGGCCACAGAGGAGGGCTTTGCAGCCAGTCCTGAAGATACCTGATAAAACAGGATCAGATGAATGGAGAGGAGGTCCCCCCCATCAGTGGACTTGGAAAGGGGCACGGTGGAGATGAGGGAGGGAGGGAGGGACTGGGAGGGAATGAGGGATCGGGACACAGCTGGGATACAGAGTTAATAAAATGTAACTGATAAAAAATAATAATAATAAAAAAAAGAAAGGTGGAATCTGTTTTCTCAAGGAACAAGCCACCTGATATTATTTAATTTCAAGTGCTTGTTGCTAAACACATACACACGTGAAATATTATGTCTGCGTATGTGTGTGTGTGTGTTTGTGTGTGTATGTGTCCAATAATAGGAATTAAAGAAGAAAAGTTTATTAATTTGAGAGAAAGTATGAGAATATAGAAAGAGTTGGAGGAAAAGAGAGAGAGAGAGAGAGAGAGAGAGAGAGAGGAAATGACATGAATGACATACTTGTGTATAAAATCCTAGAAATAAATTTAAAATTGAGTTAAAAACATAAGCTCTACTATCCCAACACAAAAAGAAGATAAATGACTCATTACTAAGTAAATAAATATGTGAACAAATAATCTACTAAAATAGATAAATGGATTGTTAATAAGCTTATGGAAAGATGCTCAACATAATTAGTCATAATTAAATACAAATTAAGATTACAGTTTAATGCCATCATCCATCTATTAGAGTACCTAAATTGAAAAGTGTGGTTATAAAAGCAATGTACACTCCCATATATCATTGTGAAGATATAACTATGGTGCAATGATTTATAGCAGCATTTCATTAGACAGTTAAACAAACCAACAACCTATGACCCCTTGAGATGTCTTTTTAAGAAAATAAATTATTGTGCTTACTTTCTTGTGTGTTTGTGTATGTATATTTGGGCAAATACACTATAAAGTGAATACCCATAGGTCAGAGGACAAAATGGAGGAACAGGTTATCTCCTTCTACCATGTGGGCCCTGGACATTAAACTCAAGACTTCATGCTTCCTAGTTTCCTCCTTTATTCCCAGGGCCACCTTGCCAGATACAATAATTTCCCTTTTTTTTTTCTTTTTGTTTACCCCCTAATTGATGACATTTACATAAACAGTTACACTCTATAGAACTGTTTTTCTAATCACTGTCCATATGATAGCTATATTGAAATGCATTAACTTGTCACAGGGTATAAAAATGTGTCATAGACATATAAGGGAAGATTTTCATCAATAATATGGGAAAACAACTGATTCTGGAAAAATATGGTCAAACCTCAAGACCACTTGGCTTGTTAAGGAAGCAAAACAGAAGGATATGCAATCCACAAATTTGTTCATATGGAAATCAAAAGAGTTACAATTATCATGACAAAAAGCAGATTAGGGAGTCCAGTTGTCTCTGCTTATAAGGCTATGCCAATGTAAGATCTTTGGGTCATATGTAGCCCTCATTCCCAACAGTAGTGCATTGAGGATTGAGTCATGCAGAATATTCAGGCATCCTGTGAACCCATGGCCTTCTCAGATACAAAATATATTCATTCCATCCACTAATGCAAAACAAAACAAAACAAAAACAAAACAAAACAAAAAAAAAAACACCTTAATTTGTTCTGCTCAAATGTGTGGAGTCCAGAACCCACTATATTAAATACAGATGAGTCTACATCTGTAGATGTAAATACAGACTCATCCTAAGACAAATTCTTCTTTAATTTAAGCTTGTGAAATTTACTTTCAATTATAACCACATGGTAGTTACAGGATAGAGATACCCATCTACAAGAGAAAGGTATTGTCTTTTGTTCTTTCCTGCTATTTTTTCTTTTTCTTCTATTTTTTTCCTTTCTCTAAATATATATATATATATATATATATATTATAATTTTTTGACAGAGTTTCACTACATAGTTAGGTCAAATTTGAACTAAAAATCCTCCTGCCTAAGTCTAGAATTACAGGGATACAAGTGTAATCCCAAACCATGCCTTTCTCAGGCTATGTTTCGTGACCACCCAGCCTGGATACCAGAGCAAAAGGGATAAATTGCCAAAGCCTCAGAATGCCTTCTCTTGTGAATTTTCCAGGCTCATTCTACCCAGAGATCTTCTTGATGAGAGTTCACTAGGCTAGAGGTCGAAGTTAATACCTATTGTTGTTTTGTTTTAATAGGCTGCACCTTTCTCAGGATTCCCTATCCATTACCACACATGAGGCTCTCTGTGGTAGTTATCTTCTACAAGAACACATGTCCTGTAAAGCCTGTATGGCTGAGAGAGCTTTGCATCATGCACACTTGTCACACTGTGCAAAATGTCAAAAGCATATTACTCTTCAATGAAAGGGATTGAATATTCATCTGAGTCTACTTGAGCCATCTTTGAGATGGATGAAGGAACTTTCAAGACCATGGGAAAATATTAACAGGGTATAAGACAAAGAATGATGCTGTCTGGTGTTTCCTTTAAGAAAAAGAAAAAAAATCACCTTTAAATCACCTTTGGCCTTTTACATCTGAGTGTTTTCTGTACACAATAGTATAATTCCACACAGAAACTCACATAATTGAGATATAATGCACTAGATCTCTGGAAGCTTAGGACAGACAAAATCAAAGCATGGAGAGGAGGGTAGGCATGAAGGACAATGCCTTGTTAAGGAACTGTTGGCAACTGATAGCTAGGGTGAGTTTTTTAAGGAAACCAGCAGAGCCAAAAAAAAAAAAAAAAATGCTGAGTAGAGGGAGCACTGGAGACTGATACCCCAACAAAAGACAACGCATTGAGAGGACCTAAAACCCCTGTTCGGATGTATCCCATACACTCAGTCTCCAAGTATGGTCCCTAGTATGGGGAGCAGGGGCTTTCTCAGTGACAGACTCTCTGATCACCTCCACCTGGGGGGTGCAGCCTTGCCAGGCCACAGAGGAAGATAATGCAGCCAGTCCTGATGAGACCTGATAGGCCAGGGTCAGATAGTAGGAGAGGAACCCCCCCATCATTGGATTTAGGGAGGGGCATATGGGGAGATGAAGAAGGAAGGGTTGGATTGTAAGGAAACCAGGGAGTGGGTCCCAGCAGGGATACAAATTGAATAAATTATAGTATAGTATAATAAGAAAAGAAAAGGAAAGAAAAGAAAAGGTGTTCCTCCTTGTTGGTCGAACAACTTTAATGGAATGCCACACATCTAAGTGTGTGAGGGCATCCTTAACTGTACGTAATGTAGTAAAGAAGATGATGGATCTGGAAAGAGGCAGCAGAAGGGTGAATGTAATCAAAATACAACTACAAAATTCTTAACTATCTAGTAAATTTACCGAAAAAGATTCTTAACATGTAGGCAATGAAAATAAAATAAAATAAAAATGAAATACAAAGAAAAACACAGAATGCTAAGATATATTAGAAGACATGAATAAGACATGAATAAAAAGTTGATTATTTTATATGAATCAATGAAACCATGTTCTGTCAATAAAGTAGACTAATAAAGTTGGGGAAGTAGCTCAGTTTATAAAGTGTTTCCCTTTCATTTATAAAGCTATGTGTTCAATTCTCAACTGGGGTAAACTGGATATAATGGTTTATGTCTATAATCCCAGAATTCAGGAGGGAGATACAGGGGGAGATATAGGGGGGATCTGAATTTCAAGTTCACCCTCAGCTTCATAGTCAGTTCCAGGTCAGTTTTTTTTTTTTTTTTTGTAAGTTAGATAAACTAGATGAAATTCCTTGAAATAGAGTTAAATAGATTTTTAATGTTAGGCTATAACAATTAGATATTTTAATGTAATTCTTAACAAAGCCTACTTTGGTATGATATGTAATCATTACCAAAATATAAAAAAAAACATTCTAAAATTTTTGAATAAACATATTTGCCACAGATGACAACAAATTATAATACAGCCTGTTCTTTTAAATCCAATTATAATTAATTCAGAACACTAAGTAAAAGTCCTTGATAATATGTGACTATTGAAATCTCTGCACAATTAACAATTTCACTATCAAAATTATGCTATGAAGCACTGAAAATAAAATACAGGAAGAAATTGTGTACACTTCTTTCTCTCTAAAATTGTGTCTAGATTTTAAAGTGTGCTAAAGATAAAACTGATTTCAAAGCTATGACAATCTAAGCTGTGGACCATAAAATGGAACCAGTAAATTGTCAACAATACTGAACACATTTGTATGAGAGGCTGCATGCTTTAGTCTCGACTTTGTATGTCATTAGAGAAACTGTGTCAGACAAATTTTGGGTTTTCTTTCTTTCTTTCTTTCTTTCTTTTTCTTTCTTTCTCTCTTTCTTTCATTCTTTCTCTCTCTCTTTCTCTCTCTCCCTCTCTTTCTTTTATATGGAGCCATACAGTAGTAAGAATGCTTGGCTTTGTGTGTGTAAGAAAATAACTCCAGTCAGATTAATCCTTTTTATGGCAATGTCACATATTTCAGGGACTTAGAATACAGTCTGTCTTCTGTTTTCTGTAATGGTCAGCCAAGTGAGACCATAGAAGGCCATATAGTAAAGGCAAAAAACAAAACAATAAAAACTAAACTGAACATATTCACAGTCGTTGGGGCAGGAGACAAAGCCCTACTCTTCAAGGCTGCATGGGAAGCACTGTAGTTTGGTAAGGAGACAGAAGATGAGAGCAAGGCAGCAGCGTAAAGCACAGCATTTATCCTGGTTGTTAAGTTAAGGCAAGGCAGGGCTTGGCAAAGTGCTTGGATCACTTGGTCAGACAGAGGTATAACAGCTGACTGTAGCTGAACCAGGTCCTGGGTGACAATTAGGACTGAAGTCATGCTTGCTGTTGTTCATAGAGGAAGTAAGGCTCTTGCACAAACCAAAAGAATGATCCCAATAGAGCAACTTGCTCTCTCCAAAGTACCAAATACTCTGTCAGATTTGCTCTCACAAGTTCTCTGTTGGATAAAATTTATCAACTGATTACACCAAATACAGAAGCAATAGTATCTCTATTATTATTTCAAAATATACATTATACAAGCCTATGACTTTTACAATATCTTACAAAAGGAATTATGGGGTTTTTTTTAACTGAAGAAAAACCTTATCAATAAAATAAGTTTAAGAAATTCATCCTAAGTTATAGAATTAATATATTTTTTTAGGAAATTCATCCATTCTCTTTGGATGAAATCAGAATATTAAAAAGCATATATTTCTCTTCCTTAGTTGTACCTGATAAGCATCTGATTGAGTTAGGGAAAGGAAAATCATGGCCAACCTTACGAGATAAACAGATAAACGTTGACTATGTCAGAAGCTATTTGGAGGTCTTCAAAAGGGGGTGACAGTGCACCATGAACTTAACGACATACACAGAAGTAAAATGTGTGGAGGTTATAGTGACTAAGAGCAGTGTACTACCGGTGTAAAGATAGCCAAAGAAACTGGGATAAAAAATGTAGGAGGAAATCACAGTTATAAGAGTCACCAGGAAAATGAAGTGGGTAAATTTTAGCCCTATCCTGCTCAGAAATTTGGTGATCTACATACAGCAACAACAACAAAAAAAATCTAAACTGTGTATTTTGTACAAAATAAATATTCATAATATGTCACTTAAACACTTAAGAGACCTAATGCTGCTATTTGCACAGACAACTTAAGAAAACGTCCATGTAAGCTGGTTTAGTTATAGGTATCTTAGACTTAGTGTGAAAAGGGCAGCTTATACAAGCACACCTTATTTTTATACTGTACACATATTGCACAAGCAGTTGGCTAGACGTTGAGTCTATCCAAGACCGGATAGCATTTATTTATGTGCCATTCTACTTTCCTTGCTAAGTCTGATACCTGTATGTGCACTGTTTACTTAAAATACTTCAACATTATAATGTATCATCCAATTTTCCCATTGTGTATGCTATTGATAAACGTTAGAAATGCTTAAGGAAATAGATTCTTAAATTTTATTTTTAAAAGAAATATCCAGAATATCATAATTGTTTGGCTGTGGGAAGCTGAAACTAGGGAAAGTAATATTAAACAAACAACATAACCATATATCACAGATAATACTGTACATGAGGAAATCACATGATGTTTAAATTAGAAATCTTAGTCTTTTGATCATTTCAAATTCATTTGAAATCACGTAATAATAAGGTATTGCTAATTAACATTGAGACATATGTCCAATTTATCAGCTAAGCTTCTTTGCTTGTATTGTTTGGTATCTTTCTTATCCAAGCATTTCTACATAGAACAATATTTTCTAGGAAGTCTTTTCCTGCATTTATCATCTAAACTAATGACTTTACAATGTCAAACTGTTTTCTCAAGTGACTCTGTCATGGAAAGCCAGATATAAGGACTGATTTTTCTAAGACCCATAGGTCATATTGGAGTATTTCACGCTGATAGTTGAATATGGAACTCAGAGAGGTAACATTTTGAATTGAAAAAGAGGACAATTACACAGTGAAAATCCTTTATCAACAATTTTGTATCAAAGGAGTTATTTGAGAGCTATAATGTTTGGAGCTTGTCCAGTGGCAAAAACCAAAAGGGTCTAAAACATATTTTTGATCTATTTTTTAAAACCAATTCTTCTCATACTTCATGTAAATTTCATAAATTTTGCCACAATGATAGTAATGCATGTGAATACTCTATTCACATTTAAGTCATTATATAATACACTATGTGTTTTCTTTATAAAGCTGGAAATTGAAATTCTGAAATAAATTGTATCCAAAATATCTTATTTAGGGGATTGTGAGTTAGAAACACTTTTCTACTGATTATGTATTTTTTAGACTGTGCTCGCTGAATAGAGAGCAAAGATGATTTGTATCGATTGTCAATTTGATTGAGTTAGAAGTGGGCATAGGACTTTCCCCAGCATTACTGTGTGCACATCTGCAAGCATTATATTAGGAGAGAAAATCCCCACACACTGATGTGGGTACACATTCCAATTGTTTAGACCCCTGTGTTGGAACAAAGGAGAAAAATTACTCTAGAGCCTGGACATATTCAGTCTACTTTGTGCACCAGAGTTCTAAGTACTGGACCAAGCCAGTCATGGAGTAACACCTCTGGAGCTGTTAAGCCCAAACCAACAATATCTCTTTTAAATTGTATGTATGTGGTAATGGGGTTGTGTTACTGCAAAAAAAAAAAATGTCTCTCACTGATGGCAATTGTTTTTATTTTTTGAGAAACATTTCTCTGTGCTGTCCTGGCCATTCTGGAACTCTCTCTGTAAACCAGGCTGGCTTCATACTCAGAGATTAGCCTGCCTCTGCCCCATGTGTGCTGGGATTATGGGTGTGTGCCACTATCGCCAGGCATGATAGGAAACTTTTTAAGGATCAATATAATTAGGTGAAGGTAGGCTATTGTTCATAAGTGGGGCTGCTGGCATTTCAAAGCCATTCTCTGAAAGCAAGAAGGCTATCTTGTTTCTACTATAAGAGGAAAAAAGCCCAGAAATGCTAACTTCTTGACAAAATTCAGTGCTGTTTTAGAAATTTGTTTTCTTTTAGTCCTGTGTATAACCACATGAACTGGTTTCCACTATAAGCATTCAAAAATTTTCTGCAGCAGAAATGAATAAAAACATTAGACCACAAAACCGGGAATAAGATTCTAGGAAATGTTTGGGACCTTCCCTTGTGTAGTAAATATTCTCTCTTTGCACAGAATAGAATGACCTGTTGAGTATGAAACCTTCGTCTAGGGTGACTGTTCTTTTACACTTTCACATGGTTTCAATTCACTCTGGGGCCTGTTAGCACCAGATTTCAGCAGTGGACCCTGGTGAGTTTAGAATAGCAAGCATTCTGAATAAAGAGTCCCTAACACAGAGACCAAGTCTGACCATACATCCAGCTGCCTGTCAAATCATTTACCATGGAAGAATGGATCATAATAGCCAGCCATGTCAGGTGCAGAGGGAGTGAAGCTTCAAATACATAACTACCAAGTCTGAAAAACTAGACTTTAGAAGTATAAACAAAACTAACTGTAAATACTCTGCTATTGTATGCTTCGAAATAAAGCAAAAATTAAGTGGAGAATGTATATGCACATAATACAGAGTTCTGCTACAGCCATTAGCAGGATCCAAATTTAGTCCCTCTGGTGGGTTTGCCCCAACATACATCAGCATGGGATCTGTGTCAACAATAACAACAACAAAGTGAAGATTAGGGCCTTAGTATTAAGTCCATATTTGAACCCATTTTATCCCAGTAATTTTCCATATTTGTTCTAGTGTCTGAGAAATACATTGTGTGTCCATGTCCTGTTGGCTTAGTTTCTTCTACTCTCTTTTTTTTTTTTTTTCAATGCAGTTTATTCAGGAACCTTGAACAATCACCTGACCCTGGGGAAAGCCAGCCCACAGCTTAAATAGCCTCTGGGTAGCCAGCCCCAGCATGCCACGTGGGCAATGCAGATAGGTCCACATACATGGAAGCAAGCCAGATCCTCAGCCTTAGCCAAATGTGGAATTGTTCGTGACAGAGAGCACTCACCATCGGGAAGGTGGAAGGCAGAAACCAGCTCCATCTTTAAGGCATAGCATTCCGCAGCTCTCTACAGTTCCCCCCCCTTTTTTTTTAGACGCATCAGGCAAGAGTAGAGGTCTGATCTCTGATATTAGAAATAAATTGGGACTTTGTACTGATGTTCATTTAGGTGTCATCCACCCAAAGAGCATCAGACCCGTCTGATACCTTTTTCTCGGAGGCGGGACCTGGGGCATCAACCCGCATGCAATCAGACTTGCTCTTCTCTGGGTCCAAAGCGGCTGACCCTGAGTGCAGTGCTTAGCTTCACAAATTGGCTCCCCCCCTCTTCTACTCTCTTACAGTATGGAAGCCTTTTCACAGTTTGTGCAACTTTGAGAGTTTAGGTGAGTAATATCCACGGAATTTATAGTATATCCCTAAAACTGAAACGGCTTAGGCTATAAATGTTTGGAAAGAGGATTAAAAAGGTAGAGTGATGTTTTCATCACATCATACTAGGAGCAATATTTGATACCTCCTGATTGATAAATCTTTCTCACTTATTTAAAAGTTTGGGTGCCATGTCTATCAACTATTGTTCCTTTTCATTCCACAGTGTATTCCTCAGAAGTTAAATTTACCTCTTTTTCATCAGAGCACAGGGGTCTTTCCTGAGACTCATACTCCAACCAAGGACTATGCATGGAGATAACCTAAGACCCCTGCACAAATGTAGCCCATGGCAGTTCAGTATCCAAGTGGGTTCCATTGTAATAGGAACAGGGACTGTCTCTGACATGAACTGATTGGCCTGCTCTTTAATTACCTCCCCCTGAGGGGGAAGCAGCCTTACCAGGCCATAGAAGAAGACAATGCAGCCACTCCTGATGAGACCTAATTGACTAAGAGCAGAAGGAAGGAAAAGAAGACCTCCCCTATCAGTGGACTTGGGGAGGGCATGCATGCAGAGGGTGGAGGAAGGGAGGGATTGGGATGGGAGGAGGGAGGGAACCACAGGGGGATACAAAGTGAATAAAGAGTAATTAATAAAGAATTTTTAAAAATTTAAAAAAAGAAAGTAAAAAAAAAATACCTCTTTTTCAAAAACACATGAGTTTGGGGTAAACACTGAGGAGTTTCTGCCAAAGAAAGGAGTTTATGCTCAACTGGGAAAAGGTTTTATATAGATTTCCCAAAGAGGATATTAGGAGCTGAACTCAGGTCTTTTGTAAAAGTAGTGTGTGCATTTAACTTCTGAGCCATCTATCCAGCCTTTGTATTTATATTTATTGATATTATAACAAAATAATAATGTTTCTATTTTATACTTTTTATTATCACAAATATTGAATTTTCCAGTTCTGGCTATTGTTAATTTTTTTTATTTAATATCTGTGTCTTTGACTGTCTCTCTACCTCTGTTTATGTCTTTCTGTATTTCTATGCTTCTCTGTCATTCTATTTTTCTTTGTCAGTCTCTCTGTGTGCCTGTCTGTCTCTATATCTCTTCTCGCTTTTATAGTCTAGTTACATACTCATTTTTTTCTCTCCCTTACAACAAGCTGATTCTATAAAAATCTTTTTTTTTTTTTTTGGATAATTGAACTTAAAAATTAAGATGTTGGATCGGTTCCAGGAGGACACTGCATGTGAGGGACAGGACAGCATTTTCAGTACAACAACCAAGAGAATGAACTCTGGGCCCTAAAAAACAGCGATATTGTTTCCCAGGTGAGAGGAAACTCCACAGTGTGGGAGTCAGTCACACCCACTCTCAGGTCACCCAGCCAGAACCCTGAAGAGATCCCGGGTCGTGCAGGCACTCGGTCGCCATACCAGAGCCATAAGCCTGCGTGTCCTGATCACCTTCCCAGGCTGAACGGTGGGTGTTAAAACACCAGAGACTGGGAGTCCCAGTCGTGAGAAAAACCCACAGGGAAGGAAGAAAATAGGACTAACCTCAGGTCACCTAGGTTTTCCCTGGAAAATGTTCCGCAGAAAAGCAGGCCCACACCTCTAACCTTGAATGGGGCTCCAGACACTTAGGACAGAGACTTGCTGCATGTCCAACTCTCCCTCATAGACAGAACTGTGTGCCCCAGGGAAAGAGAGACTGGGTTTTCCTGAGTACTGGGGCACAGAGCCCCAAACTCAGACATACAGAAACTTGGGATCTTGGAAATCAACACCCAGATACTGCTCCAAGGGGCAACCAGGTTACAGCAGCAGCTCACTAAATTTACAGCAAGAAAACCAGAAGCAGGGCAGCTATCTCCAGGACTTCTCCAGGTGAAAGGAGAGCCCTCTCAACTAACAAGGACCACAGTTATCACTCCGGTTTGTACGCCTGAGGTGAGCTGTGGCAATTCCTGAAAAACACTGGCCATTCAGTGACTATAACCAAAAAGCTGAGAAGGTTTCCTTCAGGGAAAATCATCTTCTTGCCAAGGGGATTCTCTCTACCACAGGATTCCAGGAACCATCAGAAACTAACCCCAAACACCTAAGATAGCTCAATGGGTAGAGGCCAGCATAAAAGCTCAACCAACAAAAGACAGAGCAATATGGCATCTCCAGAACCCAGTTATCCAGGGGCAAGCGATCCTAGACACTCCAGCATAATTGAAATTTAAGAAGATGACCTAACATCTATGCTTATGAAGAGGATAATAGAGGAAACAAATAAATTGTGTAAAGACCTAGAAGAAGATAAAGTCAAACAGATTATGGCCATCTGTAAAGAAATACAGAAAGTTGCAGCCAAACAGTTTGTGGCCTTAGAGAGAAAATACTTAAATCACTGAAAGAAATAAAATAAACAAAGGATTTGTTGAGGGGAGCCAAAACTATCTACTGAAGCAAAAATCAATTAGTGAGCCAAAAGCTATCTAGTGGAGACAAAGGTATCTACTGAAGCCAAAGTCAATTAGTGAGCCAAAGCTATCTAGTGAAGACAAAGTTAGTTACTGTAGCCAAAGCCAAGTAGTGAGCAAAGGTCATTTAGTGGAGACCTAAAGCTATTTAATGAAAGAGTTATCTAAGACCTTAAACCATGGGTGATAGATTGTGAGGACATTGTTTGTTAAGAGCATCTGTAAAATATCTTAAGAAAACATCCTTATGGTATTTTGCAGGTACAATATTTAACCCATGAAAGCACTCTTCCTATATCTTGCAGCAGTAAATTAACCTTCCTCCCTTTCCTGCATTCTCCCTGTATAAGTTGGGTAAAAATTTCTAATAAATGAACAGATGAACAGACTTGGCCTTCATTCCTGCATCTCTTGTTCTTCCTCTCCCCCATTGCTTCCAATCTCACCTTAAGAACCCTGTTGAAGTCGCCGGTCAAAACAATTTGTCAAACAAACAGCTGGAGGAATTGAAGGAAAATACAGTCAGACAGGAAATCAACAAAACAAGCCTCAACAAATACAAGAATATTGAAATAAACTTTTGTATCCTATCTGATCACCATAGACTAAAGTTGTCCCTCGCGAACAACAGAAATAGCAAAAAGGCTACACACACATGGAAACTGAACAACTTGCTACTAAATAACAGCTGGGTCAAGGAAGAAATAAAGAAAGAAATTAAAAGTCTTCCTAGAATTCAATGGAAATGAAGACACAACATACCCAAATATAGGGCACACAATGAAAGCAGTGTTAAGAGAAAAGTTCATAGCACTAAGTGCCTTCAAGAGGCCCTGATGATACTTGATAAAACAGGGCCAGACGAAAGGGGAGGAGGTCCTCCCCAATCCATGAACTTGGAAAGGGGCAGGGAGAGGCTGAGGAAGGGAAGGTGGGATTGGAAGGGAATAAAGGAGTGGGATACAGCTGGGATACAGAGTTAATTAAATAAAAGAGTTATTTAGGAAAAATTAAAAAAAAGAGGAAGAAATTCTAGACAACTTAATGGCTCACCTAAAAACCCTAGGAAAAAAAAAAAAAGAAACAGACACACCAAAAAGGAGTAGATGGAAATAATCAAACTCAGAGCTGAAATCAATAAATTAGAAACAAATAAAACAAATCAACGAATCAATGAAACCAAGAGCTGATTCTTTGAGGAAATCAACAAAATAGACAAATCCTTAGCCAAACTAACAAAAAGGCAGAGAGACACCATCCAAATGAACAAAATCAGAAATGAAAAGGGGGACATAACCACAGACACTTAGGAAATCCAAACAATCATTAGGACTTACTTCAAAAGTCTATATGCCACAAAATTTGAAAATCTAAATGAAATGGACAATTTTTGAGATCGATTTCACTTACCAAAGCCAAGTAAAGACCAGGTAAATCAATTAAATACTCCTATATCCCCTAAGGAAATAGAAGCAGTCATCAAAAGTCTCCTATAAAAAAAAAAAAAAAAAAAGCCCAGGACCAGATGCTTTCAGTGCAGAATTCTACCAGACCTTCAAAGAAGAGCTAACTCCAGTTCTCTTCAAACTATTCCACAAAATAGAAACAGAAGGAATATTACCAAACTCATTCTATGAAGCCACAGTCACCTTGGTACCTAAACCTCACAAAGACCCAACAAAGAAAGAGAATTTCAGACCAATCTCCTTTATGAATATTGATGCAAAAATACTCAACAAAATAATTGCAAACCGAATACAAGAACACATCAAAGATAACATCCACTATGACCAAGTAGGCTTCATCCCAGGTATGCAGGGGTGGTTCAATATACAGAAATCCATCAATGTGAATCACCATATTAACAAACTGAAAAAAAAAAAAAACACATGTTAATCTCCTTAGATGCTGAAAAAACATTTGACAAAATCCAACATCCATTCATGTTTAAAGTATTAGAGAGATCAGGGATGCAAGGCACATATCTAAACATAATAAAGGCAATATACAGCAAGCCTATACCAACATCAAACTAAATGGAGAGAAACTTAAAGCAATTCCAATGAAATCAAGGAAAAGGTAAGGCTGCCTACTCTCTCCATACCTCTTCAACATAGTTCTTGAAGTCATTCCTAGAGCACTAGGACAGTTGAAGGAAATCAAGGGGATACAAATTGGAAAGGAAGAAGTCAAAGTATCACTATTTGCAGATGCTATGCTAATATACATGAGTGAAACCAAAAATTCATCCAGGGAACTCTAACAGCTGATTAATACCTTCAGCAAAGTGGCTGAATACAAAATTAACTCAAAAAAATCAGTAGCCCTCCTGTATACAAAAGACAAAGTGCTGAGAAAGAAATTAGGGATACAACACCCTTCTTAATAACCACAAAAGACATAAAGTACCTTGGTGTGAACCTAACCAAGCAAGTCAAAGACTTGTATGAAAAAAATTTCAAGTCTCTGAAGAAAGAATTAAAGGAAGATATCAGAAAATGGAAAGCTCCCCTATGCTCATGTCTTGGCAGGATTAACATAGTAAAAATGGCCATCTTATCAAAAGCAATCTAAAGATTCATTGCAATTCTCTTCAAATTACCAACACAATTCTTTACAGACCTAGAAAGAAAAATTCTCAAGTTCATATGGAATAATAAGTAACCCAGAATTGCTAAAACAATCCTCTACAATAAAAGATCTTCTGGAGGTATTTCCATCCCTGATCTCAAGCTGTAATATAGAGCAACAGTGAAAAAAAAAAAAAAAAACAACCTGCATGGTACTGGCATAGAAACAAAATGGTAGATCAATGGGACCAAAAAGAAGACCCAGAAATAAACCCACACACTTATGGACACCTGATCTTTGAGAAAGATGCCAAAACCATTCAATGGAAAAAAGATACCATCTTCAAAAAATTCTGCTGGTCTAACTGGATGTCTACAAATAGAAAAATGCAAATAGATCCATACTTATCACCATGCTCAAAACTAAAGTCCAAATGGATCAAAGACCTCAACATAAAACCAGACACATTAAATCAGTTAGAAGAAAAAGAGGGGAAGAGCCTTGAACTCATTGGCACAGGAGACAACTTCTTGAACAGAACACCAACAGCACAGGCTCTAAGAACAACGATCAGTAAATGGGACCCCATGAAACTGAAAAGCTTCTGCAAAGCAAAGGATACTGTTATCAAACAAAATGAATACCTACAGATTGGGAAAGAATCTTCACCAACCCTCTATCTGACAGAGGGCTAATATCCATTATATACAAAGAACTAAAGATGTTGAAAAGTAACAAACCAAGTAATCCAATTAAAAAATGGGGAACAGAGCTAAACAGAGAATACTGAATAGAGGCATATTGAACGGCAGATAAACAAAGAATTGTTCAGTGTCATTAGTTATCAGGGAAATGCAATTCAAAACGACCCTGAGATTTCACCTTACATCTATCAGAATGGCCAAGATGAAAAACACAAGTGATAACACATGATGGATAATTTGCAGAGAAACGGGAACCCTCTTCCACTGCTGGTGGGAATGTAAACTTGTACAACCTCTCCAACTCAGTCTGGTGCTTTCTCAGAGAACTAGGAATAGCACTTCCTCACGATCCAGCTATACCACTCTTAGGCTTATATCCAAAATATGCTCAAGTACACAACAAGCACATTTGCTCAACCATGTTTGTAGCAGCTTTATTTGTAATAGCCAGAAGCTGGAAACAACCAAGGTGCCCCTCAACTGAGGAATGGATTTAGAAATTGCGATACATCTACACAGTGTAATAATAAACAATAAAAATGACCAATAAAAAAACAAGGAAATCATGAAATTTGCAGGTAAATGGTGGGAACTGGAAAAGGACCATCCTGAATGAGCTGTCCCAGAAGTAGAAAGACACACACGGTATATTCTCACACATATAGACATATAATACAGGATAAACCTACTAAATTCTGTACACCTAAAGAAACTAATCAAGAGTGAAGTCTCTGGCTAAAATGTTCAATCTCCATCCAAAAAGGCAAAGAGGATGGACATCAGAAGAAGGAGAAAACAGGGAACAAGTTAGGAGCCTGCCAGAGAGGGCCTCTGAAAGGCTCTGCTCTACAGACTATCAAAGCAGATGCTGAGACTTATGGCCGACTGTTGGGCAGAGTACATAGAATCTTATGAAAGAAGTGGGAAATAGTAAGATCTGGAGAGGACAGGCGCTCCACAAAGATAGCAGCAGAACCAAAAAAATCTGAGCACAGGGGTCTTCCCTGAGACTGATACTCCAATCAAGTACCGTGCATGGAGATAACCTAGAACCCTTGCACAGATGTAGCCCATGGCAGTTCAGTGTCCAAGTGGGTTCCATAATAATAGGAACAGGGACTGCTTCTGAAATGAACTGATTGGCCTGCTCTTTGATCACCTCACCCTGATTGGGGGGAGGGGGCAGCCTTACCAGACCACAGAGAAAGACAATGCAGCCACTCTTGATGAGAGCTGATAGACTACATTCAGAAGGAAGGCGTAGAAGACCTCCCCTATTAGTGGACTTGGGGAAGGGCATGCATGGAGAAGGGGAAAGGAAGGTGGGATTGGGAGGGGAGGAGGGAAGGATTTATGGGGGAATACAAAGTGAATAAAGTATAATTAATAAAAATTAAAAAAAATTAAGATATTAAAAATCAGGCTTCCATATACATGTGGGTTTATTTCTGGGTTTTCTTTTTAATTCCATTGATCCTCCTTTTTGTTTCTATGCCAGTACCATGCTGTTTTTATTACTGTTGCTTTATAGTACAGCTTGAGATCAGGTGTTGAGATACCTCCAGAAGATATTCTATTGTAGAAGATTGTTTTAGTAATTCTGGGTTGCTTGTTATCCATATGAAGTTGAGAATTTTTCTTTCAATATCTGTAAAGAATTGTATTGGTAATTTGATAGGAAAGATGGCCATTTTTTACTGTTAAACCTGCCAAGCTCCATGAGCATGGGAGAGCTTTCCATCTTTGGATTTATTCCTGTATTTCTTTCTTCAGAAGTTTTTTTTTTTTTTCATAGAAGTCTTTGACTTGCTTCTTTAGAGTTATATCAAGGTACTTTAGGTCCTTGCGACTATTGCGAACGGTATTGTTTCTGAAATTTAATTTTCAGCTCATTTTTCATTTGTGTACAGGAGGGCTACTGATTTTTTTAAGTTAATTTTGTATCCATCCACTTTGTTGAAGATGTTTATCAGTTATAGTAGTTCCCTGGTTGAATTTTGGGGGTCACTCATGTATACTACCAAATCATCTGCAAATAGTGATACTTTGACTTGACAAAGATGCCAAAACCATACAATAAAAAAAGCATCTTCAACAAATGGTGCTGGTCCAACTGGATGTCCACATGTAGAAAAACGAAAATAGACCCATACTTATCACCCTGTGCAAAACTAAAGTCCAAGTGGATGAAAGACCTCAACATAAAACCAGACACATTAAATCGGCTTGAAAAAAAAGTGGGAAATACCCTAGAACTCATTGGTACAGGAGAAAACTTCCTGAACAGAACACCAAAAGCACAGACTCTGAGATCAACAGTCAATAAACGGGACCTCACGAAACTGAAAAGCTTCTGTAAAGCAAAGGGTACTATCACCAGAACAAAACGACAGTCTACAGCCTGGAAAAGATCTTCACCAACCCTTTACCTGAGAGAAGACTAAAATCCAGAATATATAAAGAATTTGTGAAGTTAAACACCAACAAATCAAGTAATCCAATTAAAACATGGGCTACAGTGCTAAACAGAGAATTCTCAATTGAGGAATATCGAATGGCAGATAAACAATTAAAGAATGCTCAGCAGCCTTAGCTATCAGGGAAATGCAAATGAAAATGACCCTGAGATTTCACCTTACACCCATCAGAATGTCTAATAAAAATAATAAAGTGACAAAACATGATGGAGAGGATGTGTTGAAGGGGAACCCTCCTCCATTGTTGGTGGGAATGTAACTTTGTACAACCGCTTTGTAATTCAATCTGGTGCTTTCTCAGAAAATTAGCAATAGTGCTACCTCCAGCCATAATATCCAGCTATAGTGTTATGAGAGAATGGCCTCACCTCGCCCTTAGCAACGTGAAACATTGACTCTCCAGGTGTCCACAGTTTTGTCCACAGTTTAGGCTGGGCCCAGGCAGTGGGCCAGTTGAGGCAGTCTTGCCCAGTGGCTAGCATACCATAATCCAGAGTCACATTGTGCCCAAATCTTCTTGGAGACCTTGGGGGAGCTACTGTCAGGAATTTGGGACTCTCTGTCATAATAAACTTACACATGTTAAAATGCCATATTCATCAGATCTCTGACAAGCTTGAGGGCTGGCATATCTGAATTATTCTTTATTTCTATTTTAATTATTTATTTTAAATTGCATTCTATGTAATAGAATGCCATAATTTTTAATTCTGGCATATTTTTTAAATAAATATTTTTAAACCCATATTAATTTTTAGTAGATCTATATAGGCCATCTTTATAATTATTTATCTTAGGGTTAACTTTAAAAACATAAACAAAATACCAGATAAAACCCATTCTTATAACTAACTGCATTTATTAGCAGTTATTTATTTATATTTATATAAATATAAATATATAGTTATATAGTTATTTATGTTTATTAGCATTACTTCAAATATCTTTCTGAGCTAAAATCAAAGCAAAACTTTCAATCAAATACAATACATAGAAGGGCCAGAAAATCTTGTTATCCTATCATATTGCATTAAACTGAACAGCAAAAAAAGCATAAAGGACAAAAATTTCATTTAGAGACAGCATTAAATAATTTATATAGGAACTGGCAACCACGCATATATTTTTATAATAATTAAAAATGAGTTGAATATAACCCTATATAAACCTGGGCTAAAAAGCATAAGAAAACATTTTGTATTGAAAAAAAACATTAGCCTTTTAAATGAAGAGCAATATATCTTACAGTTCTTTTTTAAATCATGCTTGCAGGTGTAAAAACCAAAGCAAATACAATTTATATCTTTTATAACAGTCTGCATATCTTCAGGTTAGGCTTTTCCCAGCTCCATTCTTTTGATTTAACCAGACATTTTTTTTAATTCTTAAACCATATAAAAGTTTTTATCAGAATCATTTTTATTATTTTATCAAAACTGCAATTTTTATAATTAGCTCAAATAGTATAACTTGGTTTTATTTGGTAAAATTAACAAAACAAATATCAAAGTCTTTTGTTCACCCCCAAAGGATTGAGAAACTGTTCCAAGTTCTCTGTTAGAATGCCTAAGGTCATTGTTTAAAATACCTAATAAACTTTAAAATGCTTTATTGCCTTAAACATAGTTTTTTTTTAACCTGTTTTTGAAATATCAAAATAAGGTACCCTTTTTAGGAATGAAGTCACAAAGTATAACCATAATTTTAAAAGGCAAAATGAAATTTTATCAATGCAAACAATTCAGTACTTTTAAAATCAATATTAAATGTATTATTTTGATGTCAGCTGCCAGCAAAAGAAGTTCCTATATATAAACACATGAAGGTGCACTTTTAATATTTTATATAAACATAGTTTTAAACCTTATTATTTTTATAATCCTGGTTTTTAAAACAGAACAGAAATTATGTGCTGTATTGATTATTAATATATTTAATAATAACATATATCGAGATATATAGAACATAGTTAACTTATATATTCAAAACAAACAAACAAAATTATAAAACTTATTTTTATTCCCTTTAGCTGTAATTTCAAGGGAGGAATATCTTGCTACCTGTTAAATCCATTTTTTATGACTATAGAGGCTTGCAGCCTTTTTTTTTTTTTTTTATCTGAGAAGCTGCTGTTGCCCCTTTAAGGCTTGCACAGAAGCCTTAAACATTTCTCAAAACCTGTTTTAATCCATTTCAGCAGTAGCATCAATCTTAAGGTTGGGTACTATAGGAGCTGGCATCCCATATATAATCTCAAAGGGAATTAAACCTAGCTGGTAAGGGGAATTCCTAACCCTATAAAGGAAAATGGAGAGGAGCATCACCCAGTCAGTGCCAGTCTCCAAGGTCAATTTTGTTAAGGTCTCTTTTAATGTTCTGTTTATCCTTTCTACATGTCCTGAACTTTGGGGCCTATATGCACAATGCAATCTCCAATCTGCCCCAATAAACTTAGCTACATTCTGACTTACCTTGGACACAAATGCTGGCCTATTTTTTCCTATTTCTGTACATCTTGGCCAGAATTAATGGGTTGTCTTGTGACTGCCTTGAGACCTGCCAACAGAGCGTGGTAGTAGACTAAGAGAGGTTCCCTACCTTTGCCGTGTTGTAATCCCAATTGGACCTCTTATAGGGAAAGTAATCATCAATATGGGATTTGTAGTTGGAACTCCTGTAGTGTCTGGGACATTTTTGCGTGCCTCTGAAATAATACATCCCCGCTCCTCTTGGTAAACAAGACCTGTAAAAGCTGCTGGCAATCGTCCCGGGTGGGCTGGTGGGTAAAAAGCAGAGAACTTGGCATTCTGAGTTCTCCAGTTAAACCTGTGATGTGGCAAAAGGCCAGTAATGATAAGACTGATTGTCATTAGCATCTGGAGGGCCCTGTGTCCCATAAGGGAAGGACTGTAGAATCTGCTTCTGGTTCCCCAGAGGGAGAAGCTGCATGGAGGCTCTGGGTCCTTGGCACTTGGCCAGATGGTGATTCCAACCTGGATAAAGGAGCAGGAGTTGGTTGAGGAGTGGGAGGAGGAGGAGGTGGAAAAATTATTTCCATGGGAGTCCCATCCTGCAAAACAGATTAAGGGGGGGTCAATGGAGCCAGGGCAGTGGCCTCTGGTTCCGGAGATTCTATGGAAGGAGAATTGTTAGTGGGAATCAGAAAGGGCTTAATCCACGGAGGTGGATGAGTCACCAGGTTCTTCCAAACTACAATATATGGCACCTGATCTGGGTGCCCGCATGCTTTTTGAAAAACTTTATCTTCCACTGCTAAGACAGTGGGAAGGTGGAAGGTTCCTTCTGGTGGCCAGCCCACATTGAAGGTGGGCCATTCTGAGCTGCAAAAAAAGTATTTTTTTTCTTTTCTCACATCAACTGAAAGACCATGAGCTCTAGTTTTAACTTCTCCAAAATGAGTCAGAACCAAGTCAAGAGGTTTGGAGGTATTCTGTCCCATATCTTCAGTCAGTCTATTCGTCAAGAGAATTCAGGAGAACTCAAAAGAAGTAAGGAAAACAATTTCAACAAATAGTAAATCACTCATGCACAAAAAGAACCGGCTGTCTCAGACAAAAATGAAACCAAAGGCAACAACTTACAGCCTATACCCGGGCTAACATCATGGGACAAAACTGAAATCATAGAAACGAAAACAGCCACAGTTTTAAACAAAAGTAAAATCACGCACTCTCAAGTAGACGCAAAACCACAAACAATTAATCACAAAAATTAAGCAGTAACTCCGGGCACAACACCAACGGGGGGGGGGGGAATTAATCACACACAGAAACCAAGTAACACTGAAAACCTGGACTTCTCTGCCACAGAAGTTCCAGAAAACCGATCCTCACTCCAGTTCCCCTATCCCAGGAGTTCTGAGGAGGTAAAGACAGATCCTCACTCCAGTCCCCCTATCCCAGGGGTCCCGAAGAGGCAGAAATTCCAGGACATCAAAACGTCTTTTGAAGCCCCCACAGCCTAGGCCCCGACACGTCTGTCATACCTAATCTGGCTGCTCCCGTAAACACCTCAAGGCTTTTCAGGAAAAGAAACAAAGAATAAAGGCAAACAAACATTTAAAGCAGACAGACAACATAGAAGACATTACACTTACCCGCGGGACTAAGCTCTCCCGGTCAGGAGTCCTAGAGGTCCGAGGCATCCCGGATGGATGAGCCCCCAAATGTTATGCCAGGTTCACGGGACCCTCAGAGACCACCAGGAGATGACTCATGCAATTGCAAGAGAGCTTTATTATGAGAACGATCGAACTCAGAACCCAAGTCTCACTGGCACAGCAGTAGAGAAGTGGGACCCCGAGCTCTGAGTAAACAGGATTTTTAAAGGGAAAGTCTGTGAGCAGGGGGTTTCCATGGCAGCTAGCAGGGGGGCACAAGCCTTGGCGTTACAGAATTGGGTGAAGTTTAGCAGGGCGGAGTGACCTTTTCTGAGGAACATAATCACAATGGCTAAGGCATATAATCACAATGGCTATTTTTCTAAACCATATCTGAAACATTGGGGAGAATATTCCCATCCGATTCTCAACCGATTCCCATTGATTATTGCCAGGGAGTTTGTCTCTATTTTCTATGAAGCATTTATTCTGTTATATTTCCTGGAGGCTGTTGCTAGGAGAGTTAACTTTATTTTCTGCCAGGTGTACATTCTGTGATATTTCCTGGTACCTGAATTCAGTTCCCAGTCAAAATCTTTATTTCAAAATGGAGTTATATTCTGGCTAAATTAAACTCTTCAATAGCACTCCTCAGCATTTATCAAAAATATGTTCAAATATACAACAAGGTCATTTGCTCAACCATGTCCATAGCAGCGTTATTCATAATAGGCAGAATTTGGAAACAACCCAGAAATCCCTCAATGAAGGAATGGAAGCAGAAATTGTGGTACATTTACACAATGGAATATTACTCAGCAATTAAAAACTAGGAAATCATGAAATTTGCAGGGAAATGGTGGGAACTAGAAAAGATCATCCTGAGTGAAGTATCCCAGAAGCAGAATGACATATATGGTATATACTCACTTATAAGTGGATATTAGACATATAATATAAGATAAACATACTAAAATCTGTACTCCTAAAGAAGCTAAGCAAGAAGGAGGACCCTGGGTAAGATGATCAATCCTCACTCAGAAAGGTAACAGGAACAGACATCAGAATATGAAGTAAACAGAGAACAGGACAAGAGCCTACCACAGAGGGCTTCTGAATAATTCTAACCTGCAAAGTACCAAAACAGATGTTGAGACTCACAGCCAAACTTTAGGCAGAGTACAGGAATCTTGTGCAAGAAAAGGGAGATAGAAAGACCTTGCAGGGACTGATTCTCTACAAAGAGAGCAAAAGAACCAAAAAATCTTGGAACAGGAGTCTTTTCTGAGACTGATACTCCAACCAAAGACCATGCATGGAGGTAACCTAGAACCCCTGCACAGATGTAGACCATGGCAGCTCCATCATGGGAACAGAGGCTGTATCTGACATGAATTCAGTGGCTGGCTCTTTGATCACCACCCCCTGAGGGAGGGGGCAACTTTGCCAGGCCACAGAGGAAGAAAGTGCAGCCAGTCCTGATGAGACTTGTTAGGTTGGGTTCAGATGAAAGGGGAGGAGGACCTCCCCTATTTGTAGACCAGGGAGTGACAGGTAGGAGAAGAGGGAGGGAAGGCAGGATTGGGAGGGATGAGGAAGGGTGCTTCAGCACACAGAATGCTTGACTTATCCTGCGGTGCCATTACTTTTAGGTCTTTTTAAGCAAAAACCATTCTTATTCACATATATATTCACACACCTATAATTATATCTGTGATTTCCTTGAAAATGGTATATGTAACATGCTCCTGTATGTGTTAATTGAACATGAGTTCACACTAGTATCTCCAGCTGTAATGTATCATTATGGAGAAATTTCTTCCTTCTTGCTAATTTGTTGGTTTTCTCTCTGACAACATGAAACCGGACTCCAGCATCCACCATTCACTAAATTGTCCATGCCAATAATCATATGTCAATTCAGAATTTTATTTTCACCTCTTAAGAACTTTGAGGATTTTGTAGCAATTTGTATGGTGTTGTAATTAATTCCATCCCCATTTCCTCTCCTTGTTTTCTTCACCACTATTTCTACCCAATATCATATTTTTAAACCATATAGTAGTGCCAGTAGAAATATTGACAAAGTATCGTTCCCAGGAACTCTTTATTGTAAATAGGTGATCAGACAGGTTGGGCATCAATGCCCACCTACTCTGCAATCTGAACTTTTTCCTTTATGCATTGGTCTTTTGCACCTGTCCTGAAGGTATTGTGACTTTATATATCCAAATGCTCCTTGTGTCCAGAAAATAGTTTTGCTGTGTAGTCCACCGCCTATTACAATCTTTCTTCACTTTTCTATGATTATCTCAGAAGCATAGAAGGAGTGAGCGTGATACAACTTTTTCATTTAGGTCTAGAAACTCCACAGTCTTTCTCTCTCTGCACTATAACAAATCACTTCTCTATTTATTAATATCTGCTAAATAAATAATAGACAGAAATACATGATAGATATAGATAAATAGGTAGATAGATAAATAGAGAGATAAATGATAGATAATAAGATTTTCTGAAGAGTTGAACAATGTGCTAATCCATGAGTATAACACTTGCTAGTTGGGAATAATTTAAAAATTTTTCAATTTATCAGAATAATAGTATTTGGTTCTCCATTAGAGCCTAAGACCGGTTTTGATACACGTTGTTACCCAGATACTGGGGTCAGGTATGGGCTTCATCTTGTAGAGCAGGACTTGAATCTATTCAGTAATTTAGCTTTGTTATTCCCATAACAAGCATGCCACTATTTTTGCTACATATTAGTTTCACACACACATGTACTCTCACAGCACACAGATACACAAAACTAAAAATCTGTTTCCTCATAAAGATGATACTGCATGAATTTTACCCCCCTTCTGGACTTGGGGAGTTGACTGTTTCTACAGCTAGACATGGTTTCCATCCTGTTGAGCTTTAAACCCAATTAAACAGCTAGCAGTAACTGTGGAGCCAAAAATGTTAATACGATACCTTAAGGGAAAAGGAACCATACCAGTAATTGTTGAGGTTCGCTTTTTGAAACCTTTACTCGGTATGATAACATTTGTAAACAGGCCTTTGAGAGGTGCTTAAAGTTAGATGACAAGTAATGGTAATGCCTATTGGGGTACATGATTGTGATATTCCATTATAAGAAATGATTGTAGAATTCATGAGGAGGTCATTATTGTGGTATTCAAAAGGGACATGATTGTTATATTCAATGGAGAGACATGATTGGTTGTAATACTTATGAGGACATAGTTATAACACTCATGGGGGAGATGATTGAGGAACACATTGAGAGAATTAGTTATCCTATAAGACGACACCAAGGAAATAGTTTTGTTTTGTTGTTGTTGTTTTATGGTTTTTGTGTTGTTTTTGCTTTTCTTTTGCTTTGGGAACATGAAAGAACTTATGTTCACCGGCGCATACAAGGTGATAACAGCTACCTACTTACCAGGAACAGTGACTCCTATCACTAGCCCTTTGGTCATAACACCACAGCCTCCATGTGTTTATGGGTTTTTATCAAATTTTTACATTTATTTAAAATATAATTAAATCATCCCCCCTTCACTTTCATCCCCCATATCTTTTGCTTCAACACCTCTCACGTTTCTTCATAATTCCCTCTCAAATCCATTATCTGTTTTTTAATAGAAAAATATTTTACTTTCACAACAGACAAAATAATCATTGTTTTGCGGTTGTTTTCAGAGTCCCAATTCCCACAGAGCTACGTGTGTGCTAGATAGTTGTCTTAGTGCATTTTGTACTACTATGACAGCATCAGATAATTTATAATAAATAAAAACTTGCTGGCTCACAGCTATAAAAGCTGGGAAGTTTACTATCAAGGTGCTCTTATATATAAAAGACTTTTCTTTCTGTGATAACAGGATAGAGTCCTTACATAGTAAGAGGGCAAAGAGAACACTCAGAAAAAAATAAAAATAAAAAAACTAGAAAATATGAGGAAGAAAACCACTGCTGTTATAATTCATGGTTTTCTAGAACATGAAAGGGAAAAAATTCTGTGAATCCTTTGTAAATTTGTTATTTTTTCTTTTTTTAAATTATACTTTATTTACTTCGTATCCCCCCTCTAGTTCCCTCCCTCCTCCCCTCCCAATCCTTCTTCTCTCCCTTCTCCACACACTCCCCTCCCCAAGCCCACTGGTAGGGGAGGGTTTCTTTTTCTTTCTTCTGATCCTAGTCTGTTAGGTCTCATCAGGAGTGGCTGCATTGTCTTCCTCTGTGACCTCATAAGGCTGCTCCCCCCTCAGGGGGAGGTGATCAAATTTGTTTTTTAAGATTTATTTATTTATACAGTGTTCAGTGGCTATATTTGTGTTTGTGTGTGTGAGCACGTATACAAAAGCTACTATGCATTATAGGCAATATTAGGTAACTATGAAGCAATTTGATTCCTCAAGGCCTTTTCAAATATCTTTACTCTTACTTGTCATTCATCCCTCTTCATTTAAACCTATATCCTGCTTTTTTCATTTCCCCTTCCTATTACTTATAGCTCACTATTGTTTTTAAGTCATGAAGTGTCTAATGTTTTACTGTTTTGACAGAACGAGCTAAGACAGCGGTTAATAGAGACTCCTGTTCAGAAAGATGTACAGGAAGATGTTTGTTTCCTCCTCCTAAGAAATGCACAGCATCAGATCGTCATATTTGCAGAGAGACATACAGGTGAAGAGTGTTGCACAGGCAAGTGACTGCTGCTTATACAGCTGCAACTATTTCTATTATAAATGCTCTTTTCTTCCACTTTAAAATTCTCCAGAGGGCTTTCAGCTGCTGAGCTGCAGCCCAGTGACTTGCAAGGTCTTATAATCTTTTTATGATTTAAACAACAGGGAAGCACAATCATTTTAAATTGAAATGTTTGAACATATATTTCCTTTAAGCTAAATAAAATTACCACTCGCCAGGAATTGAATTAGCTAAAGATGCATACACTCTTGGGGATAATTGTTACTCAGTAATATTTTAAACAGTACTTAAAATGTCTTTATATTACTAATAAAAGTCAGTCAGCGTGAAATAAAAGCCTGAATAAGCCACTAACTACATATGACTAACTTACTTTTAGTAAATATTTTACTAGATTTTGTTCCATAAGTTTTTCTGCCTTTATTTTTTTCATCAATAAATACAGATCATGAAAATCACTTGGGTGGTCATATAAACAGCATTATGAATAGGGTGTGCCCATTCATATGTAAAAATTATAAGTTTGCTTTTACATATCAGTCAGCTGCTTTAACACTCAATGTGAACATTGGAAACTGCCAGCTCGCCCATTATTTTTTACCTTAATTTTATTTACTAAGCCCTGATCCATCCTGGATGGAACTATCATCATAAAAAATTGTCTTCTTCTTTTCATATTCAGTACATATACCTACAGCACTTACATTCCTGGAAGTTGAGAATAAGAGCTGCTTAATTTAAAACCATCATCTTCTGGTTTTCAACATCTACATTTCAGGCAACAGAGAAAAAGAGCCAGTTCCTCAAGAAAAGCTATCATTTTCAGGCCTTGATCTGATAAGTAGGATATCAATTTCAACTTCTGGATAAGTACTTTCTCTCAAAGAAAATGTGCTAATATTGTTTTCTATGAAGTCATATATAGAACGAATATCTGTGTACCTCAAAAATTACTTAGTGACTTCGTGTGACAATATGGAGAGGTCATCTGTGGGAAGTGACTGACCAGGTCCTAGTAACTGGGTTCTTATGGGTAAGATTAGAGACTATGCAAAAGAGAGTCTCTCCTTCCATGTGATTCAGCAGTTGCCAACCTGGAATAGGTGTTATGCTGGGTCTAAACCATGCTGAGAGATACACTGTTATTGTTTAATACAATCAAGTTATTCTGTTATACACTCAATGATAGGAGCTAGAGTCTTTTCTATTTTACATTTAAACAGTAACGTTCATTATGGTTTCAGTACTCTCCTTCATCATTATAATAAAGGATGTTATTTCAGCCAGGCATGGTAGCACAGGCTTTAGTCCTGACTCAGGTGGAAGCAGGTGGATCTCTCTAGTTCATAACCAGTCTGTTCTACATAGTGAGTTCCAAGCTAGCTAGAACTGTGTAGAGATGCCCAACAAAGCATTAAAACATTAAAGTAAAAACAAGGAGCATTATCTAGAAAAACATTTAAACAACAGCAGTAGCTCTCAATATACATACATGGACATATGATTATATTCGCAGGTTAGTCCATGCTAATATAGGAATCTTAAATATCTTAAAGGTATGGCCAACAAGGCTTATGACATGTGTTACTGAAATCAGTAAAACCCAAAAGGTAGGACCTAGTGGAAGGAAGTTTGCTTTGGGGGAGTGCATCATGCCTTGAAAAGGACACTAGAACTCTGCTTCCTTCTTGCCTCCATCTCATTACAAGCTAAGTAGCACTATTTTGTACTCACTGCCATGGCTTTCTGCCTTGTGACAGGCCCGAAATACTATGGAGCAAAAGATTACAGAGAGAGAGAGAGAGAGAGAGAGAGAGAGAGAGAGAGAGAGAGAGAGAGACTGCAGCTGTGAAGGCAGGTAGGTCAACTGTAGAACCTCACCTCTCCTTCTGCTACTCTAAGTCTAATCCCTAGTCACAGCCCCAGCTCTGCAACAGAAAAACTGCTGCAGCCTCCCTTCCTTCCGCCAGGTTAAATCTATAGCAGATCCCACAGCTCTTCTACCTTCTTCAAACTAGTTACTTTTTCCAGGTTCCCAGCTCTTTCAGGCTTTTCCTGTGAACCCATTGACCACTACTACCAGGAAAGCAGGCAGGCAGCCTGCAGATGGTCACCTCTCCTTCCATTCCTCCACATCCTATCCCCAATCTCATCATCAGGTCTCCAGCAGTGTGACCCCCCTCAACCTCATCTCTGGTGGATTTCACAGATATTCCCTTCCTAATTTTGTGCTCTCAATTTGTTACTTTCTCCCACTCCTCAACTACAGTAGTGACTCTCTGGGAACTGTTAGGCCATTCCTCCCAGTAAACCAGGTAGTCTAATTACAGATATTCACCTCTCCCTCTCCTCCTACAAGTTAATTTTCTAGGTTCACCTCCAGCTCTGAAGCAGACCACCTGCTCCAGCCTCCATTCCTATGCTGTACCCACTCCAGTGGATTATGTGGATCTTCCTCTTCTAAACCTCCTTCTCACTGCTCCTTGCTTTTTACCAGCCTCCCACTATAGCAGGTATTCCCTGGGAACTCAACACTTTTGACTCAGGAAGTAAGTAGGATACAAACAGTTCTTCATCTCTCCACAAAAACGTAGGACTATCTGGAAATACAAAATGAAGAAACTTGAGCAGGAACCACAGGGACAACATGACAACTGAAAAGATGGAAGAAAGAATATGAAACACCGAAGACGGGGTGGATAAAAGGGATAGATACATCAGTCAAAAATGTTAAGTATAAAATATTTGTGGCACAATACATCAAGGAAATTTGGGACACCATGAAAAGTCCAAATCTATAAATAATAGGAACAGTTAAAAGATAAGACACTCAGGTCACAGAAAATATAAAAAAAAAATAAAATCTCATAGAAGAAAATCTTCTTAACCTAAAAAAGAAGTAGCCTATAAGGTACAAGAGGCAAAGAAGAAATTCCTCTCCATACATAATAATCATATGTATAATAATACTAATAATAAATGCCTAAAAATACAGAACAAAGAAAGAACATTCTAAGTTGCAGGGAAAAGACCAAGAGCCAGACCTATTAGAATTACCCTGGTCTTGTCAATAGAGATTTTAATATTAGTAGGTGCTGAAGAAGTATAGTATAAACTCTAAGAGACAACAGATACCAGCCCAGACTCCTATAGCAACAAACCTTTAGATCATTATAGATTCAGGAAATAATACATTCTACAATATAATCAATTTTAAATAATATTTGTCTACAAACACAACCTTACAGAAGTTGCTGGAGATAAACTCCAATCTAGAGGTTATCTACACCTAAGACATCACAAGGAAAAAAATAACCCCAGACCAGCAAACAGCAAAATAACAGGAATCAAAAATCATTGGTCATAGATATGTCTCAACATCAAGAAACAAGGACTGAGAGAATAGATGCAAAACAGTATCCATTCTTCTGCTGAATCCAAGAAACATGTGTCAACATCAAGGACAGATATGACCTTAGAATAAGGGGTAGTAAAAAGATATTCCAAGCCCATTGACCTAAAAATTATGGCAGTATAGTCACTTTAATATCTAATAAAACAGACTTCAAACCAAAACTATTTAGAAGAGATATAAAAGGATACTCCATATTCATCAAGAGATAAATCCACAAAAACTATATTTCAATTTTTAACAGCTATGACCAAGACACAATGCATGCAATTTTGTAAATGAAATGCTACTATAGCTTAAATCACATACTGAACCCCATATACTGATAGGCATCAATACCCCAGTTTTACCCATAAACAGGCCATTCCCCTAAAAAACTATACATTGAAACACTGAAGCAAAAGACAATATAAACCAAAAACACTAATAGATATTTACATAACATTTCACCCAAACACAAAAAAATATGTTTTCTCGGTACTTCATATTATTTTCTCCTAAACTGACTATTTAGTCAGACACAAATACACAGACACATGTATATGTACACAAAAAGAGAGAGAGAAAATGATACAAAACCAGACAAAATCAAAATAATATTCTTCATCTTATCTGACCACCATAGATTAAAGCTGAATATCAACAATCACTGAAACAACAGAAAGCTTATAAGCTCATGGAAACATAACAACTCTATACTGAATGAAAAATTGGTCAAGTCAGAAATTAAGGAAGAGCTTACAGGCTTTATAGAATTGAATGAAAATGAATACTCAACACACAAAATCACATGGGGCACAATGAAGATCTGTTAAGACATAAAACACTGGAGAGACCTCTTACTAGCAACTTAACAGCATACCTAAAAGTTCTAGGAAAAAATTATACTCAAATAGAGTACAAATCAAGCTTAGAAATGAAATTAATGAAATTGAAACTAGTCTCCATGTCGGGTTCCTTAGTAAGGGGAACAGGGGCAGTCTATGACATGGACTCAGTTGCCTGCTCTTTGATCACCTCCCCTTGGCCAGGTGGCCTTACTAGGCTATGGAGAAAGAGGATCCAGACAGACCTGATGAGATCTGATAGGCTAGGATCAGATAGTAGGGGTAGTCCCCTATCAATGGACTAGGGGAGGGATATGGGAAGGGAGCGATGGTAGGACCAGGAGGAGATGAGGAATGGGGTTACAACTGGGATGCAAAGTGAATGAATTATAAGTAGTAGTAGTAGTAAATAATAAAAATAGAAACAAATAAATAAAAATCACAAAAATTCAATAAAACTAAAAGTTGATTCTTTGAGAAAATCAGTAAGATTGACCATCATTTTTCAAGTTAACTAAAAAGCAGAATAAAAAAAAAACATTCAAATTAACAAAAGTAGAAACAAAAGTGGACCTAACAACAGACACCTTGGAGATTCAGAGAATCACAAGGATGTACCTTAAAACCTATACACCACCAAATTAAAATATCCAAAATAAATGGATAAGTATATCAATATTTACCAGTTACCAAAGTTAAATCAAAATCAGAGAACCAATTTAAATAGATCTATTGCCCCTAGTAACATGGAATCAGTCATTAAAATAACCCATGCAAAAAATGACCAGGGACAGATTAATTTAGTGCAGAGTTTTACCAGACATCCAAAGAAGAGTTAACACCAATATTCCTCAAATAATCCCACAAAAGAGAAACAGAATAAAAACTTTTTAAATTCATTTTACTATGGGCATCGATACCTTGATATACAAAACATATAAAAATTCAACAAAGAGAATTTGAAAACAATTTTTCTTATGAACATAGATACAAAAGAAGTTAACAAAAATACTTTCAAACTGAATCCAAGAATATGTAAAAATGATCATCTTAGAGATTCAGATATGGGTTAACATATGTAAATAGACAAATATAAGCCATCATATAAACTAACTGAGAGACAAAAAGAAAAACCACAAGATCTTCCCATTAGATGCATAAAAGGCCTTTGGCAAGAGCCAACATCCTTTCACAGTAAAATTCCTGAGGAGATTAGGGATACAAGTGCCATACCTCAATATAATAAAAGCACTTTACAGCAAGCCTGTGGCCAACAGCAACTTAAATACAGAGAACCTAAAGGCAATTCCACTAAAACCAGGGACAAGACCTTATTTATTCAATATTGTTCTCGAAGTCTTAGCTAGAGCAATAAGACAACAGAAGCAGACTAAATGGATAATGATTGAATACAGAGAAGTCCATGTACCTTTATTTGTAGATTATATGAAAGTATATATAAGAGACACAAAATATTTCACCAGGCTCTTAATATTTCAACATAATTGAAACAGAAATAAATTACTTTAAAATAACATTTATGGATAGGATAGGATAGAGGTTCTTAAAGAGAAAACAAAAAAAAAAATATCTCTTAAAGAAATCAATAAAAAGCAAAACAAAAGAACAGCTGATAAACACTTTCAGCAAAGTACCTGGATACAAATTAACTCAAAAAAATCAGTAGCTTTTTTATATGCACATTATAAATGGGCTGAAAAAGAAATTCTGTAAACAACATTCTTTACAATAGCCACAAATAATATAAAATATCTTGGGATAACTCTAACAAAGCAAGTGAAAGTCCTATATAATAAGAAATAACTTCAAGTCTTTGAAGAAAGAAAGTGAAGAAATCAGAAGATGAAAAGAAAGATTTCACATACTCATGGATCAATAGAATTAACATTGCAAAAATGGCCATTTGCCAAAAGCATTCTACAGCTTCAAGCTATCCTCATCAAATTCCAACACAGTTCTACACAGACATTTAAAGAACAATACCCAATTTTATACAAGAAAACAAAAAACAACAACAACAACAAAATCCAGATAGAAAAAAAAAATTCTGTATAAGAGCTTCTGAAGGTTTCACTATTCCCAGTTTTCAGATTTATTACAAAGATATGTGATAAAACAGCATGTTACTGGCACAAAGATAGACATCTTGAACAATGGAGTTGAATTGAAGACCCAGACATAAACCTACACATCTATTCACATATGGTTTTTGATAAAGAGGCCAGAAATATACGTTGGTAAAAAGCATCTTCAAAACAATGTTGTTGATAAAACTGAATGACTGCATGTAGAACACAAATAGAACCGTACTTACCACTCTGCCCAAAAATTAACTTCAAATAGATCAAAACCTGGATATAAAACAAGATACACTGAACTGATAGAAGAGAAACTTGAGGATATCCTAAAACCCATTCATGCAGTAGAAGACATTCAGAAAAGAACACAGTTTGCACAGTCACCAAAGTCAACAGTTACTAAATGGGGACTCAAGAAATTGAGAAGGTTCTGCATCGACAAAAATACTGACATTTGGACAAAGCAGCAGCCATTTTTTTTTCACCTACTATACATCAAATTGAGGACTAACATCCATAATATATAAAGAACTCAGGAAATTAGATACCAATTCCAGTACTAGAAGCTTTGTTTGTTGACAAGAGGAAGCCAACTGGGACTCCTTTCCCCCAGTATTTTGAGATTTCATTTAGATCATCTTCATATATGTATACACATCTTAGGAAGTTTCAAATCACCAAAGTTAGTATGGGGTACAAATCTAGACAAAGAATCCTCAATAAAGGTATCTCAGATGGTTGAGAAACACTTAAATAAATGTTCAACATCCTTAGTCATAAGGATAAGGCAAATCAAAACTACAATTTCATATTAACCTCTTAGAATAGCTAACAGAACAATTGACACATCATGGTGGCAAAAATGTGTGGGAATTGATCTCCTAAAGATCTAGATATCTCACTCAGGCATATAACCAAGGATGCTTCATCCTAGCACATTGACACTTGCTCAACCATGTTTATTGCTGCTCGATTCAAAACAGGCAGAAATAGGAACAACCTCAATGACCTTCAACAGAAAAGTAGAACAAAGTATTCTCAGTATTCTCAGCTGTTTAAAAGATGCCATCATGAAATGTGCAGGCAAATGGACAAAAGTAGAGAAAATTCATCCCGAGTGAGGTATCCCAGACTCAGAGAAACTAATATGGTTTGTATTTGTTTTTATGTTGATAATATCTGTGAAGACAATGATAGGCAAGCTACAATCCGTAGAATCACAGAGGACAGGTATAGAGTAAGGGACTATACAGAATAAACAGTTTTTGTTAATTACACAAAATAGAATGTATATTTATAGATAAATAGTTAGAGAGATTTGACTGGGAGGATCAAGTGGAAGGAAGAGCGAGAGGGGGTTGTAGGAGGGAATAAAGAGGAAGACAGCTAAAACTGATGGGCGTTTGAGGGATAGTATGGAAATTTCATGCAATAGGAACCTCTGAATATATATATATATATATATATATATATATTAATGTTCTCTAAATAAGAACTGGGTTACATCTAATTGAGTTGTTGGTGAAAGGGGCCCCACAGGAATCCCCAAACAACCCAAGCTATTGTCAACACAATGGGTTTTTCTCCAGAAACTGATAGCAAGGCCCCATAGTTGAAGGCAACACATACATAACTCATTAAAAATGAAAATGTTGAGTGAGTGCCTACATAGTGCATTCAGCTCTATGTTCCAGCATCTTTGGAACAAGAATGTATTCTGCATGCTCTCAGAAGAGAAACATTAATATCAAGCCAGCTACAAACCCTTTATAGACAATGTACTGCTTGCAAGATATGTAAAGGCAATGGTGTCACAAAGCGTGTGAGAATATCAAACCAATACCTGATTTGTCTTAATGCCCACTACATGAGAGGGAACCTACACCTGAAACTGCCTGGATGTCCAAGAACCCGAGATAGCCCAAGAACCTAGGGTAAAACCAAACAATACTGGTCTTAAAAATGAAAAATAATATAGTCATAAATGACTCTTGATGACATTCTGCTATCCTGATAAAACAGTGACCTGTTCAGCCATCATCAGAGAAGTTCCTCTTACAGCAGATGGGAACAAACAGAGACCCCCAGCAAGACAATGCACAGCCCGTGAGACATTCAGCCCTAAATGAGAGGTCTCCTCCTCATCCTTCCTGTCAGAACTCTGAGAACCCCGTGGAAGAGGAACCATAAGGAGGGTAATTACAATGGGGTAGGGGGTAGAGGAGATGGAGGACTCCAAGGAAACAGGGCCCTCTAAATCAGTATAAGCAAAGCTCATCTGGACTCAGAGTCTGAAGCAGCATGAACAGGGCTTGCACTGATCTGCACCAGATCCTATGCACATACATTGTGGCTTCCAGGTTAGGGTTTTTGTGGGATTCCTGAGTGTGTTAATGGGTGGGTCTCTGATTCTCACAACTCCTCTTGAGCTCTGTTCTTTCTCTTTGTTTGTTGGTTTGTTTTGCCCAACTTTGATGAGATAGTTTATGTTTTATCTTATTGCGTTTTGTTGTGTTACCTTTTGAAAAATGATAGAAAGAAGGAAGTAAGGAAAGAAAGGAAAGAAGAAGGGAACCTAGCCATTGGGATAGAGACTAACATGTTGTGTCATTTATTCCTCTGGGAGAGGGAAAATCAGTTTTTACTGTTGTTGTGGTTGTGTTGTTGTTGTTTTATTTTTTTTCTTGTAACGTGACACCGGGTATATCAACCACTCCAGCATAAGCCTTGGGGTCAGGGGTTGTTGACCAACATATAAGTGTGTGTTTGTGCTCTTATAATTTTGTGCTGTTTATTTGTTTTCTTGGGTTTAAACTTTTATTTATTTATTATTTTTTTAATGAAAGAACTGAAAGCTGGGTGGGTAGGGAGGTGGCTAGGATCTGGAGGGACTTGATGGAGGAGAATATGATCAAAACATACTTGAATTTGGAAGTTGTCTTAATACTAAAAAATGAAATTAATAATAAAATAATAATATAGAAATCTAGAAAATAAATACAATCTAAAATGTGACCTTTGATTACCTCACAGTATCCTAGTTTTCTTATGTGACCAGGTCACATAAAATGTAGTATAGAGATTATTTTCAAAGATTACCTGAATTGTATTCAACCAGCAGAATATTACTTGTTAAATAGGAGAATTTTAAGCTTACTGTGGCAAATACTTTCCCAGAATCTTTTATTTGGTCCATGTTAACATCAAGCTTGGATCTTGTTTTGTTAATGTTAAGGTATTACATCATGGTTAATTTGTTTTTCAAAAATTGCCCTTTTCATTCATGTTTTCATTATATATTACTTCATATAACCAGTTGATTTCACATGACTTCCGAGGGTGCTGGTAGCTGAAGAGTATGTGCATGTTTGTAAAGTAAAACAATGGCTTGGAAAAATAGACCCTTCGTGCGAATTCTGTGAAGGTATGTTTGGAGCCTACAGTTTACCTTTAACGCGTTGAAACAAAGCCTAGAAATGTTCTGAGTTGTTTCCCAGCGTACAGGCAATAGAAGCTGATCAACAGATGGTGATCTCCTGCCTCAACAGGTAAATGCATGACTGGAAAGTAGATAAGACTTTAGTCTTCATTCCTATATTTTTTTCAGTGCTTTTTGCTCCTGTTAGCTGGTGGTGCAGGGGATAATAGTGTGATTTTCTAAGAGGATGTGTGCGTTTGGAAGTGCTATTACAAGAAGCTGTGCTGCTTTGTCTCAGCCTTTCCTGGGGTGGATTCCATTATCTGCAGTTCTATTGCCTTTTGGATAACACCTTGCTTCTCTTTGGACAGAATCTGTATCTAATTGTTTGCTCACTGTGGTGCTTTGTGGGTTACTCTGCCTGTGACTACACTTCTTTGCCTCCAGATAGGGGTTTCAGAACTCCTGAAAGATTTCTTAAACCCACCTTCTGTTCTATTCTCCTTCATTCCCCCTTTTGAGAAGCATTTACGCTATATCCTGGTGTTACTTTCTGTTGGTTCTCTTCATGAAGCTAATGTGCAGTGATGGATTTTGAAGCTTTGGGTTTGAATACATTGCTTTAAACTTAGAAGTATTTCTCAGACAAAAGTTGATTTTAAAGAAAGTTTTTCCAGTTATAAGTTTTCTATGTTATGAAAATAAATATTAAGAACAGAAATTACAGCCTTTATGCATGTCTTGCAAAAAATGAAGTGTGGAGAAGTTTTTATAGTATTCATCCTTTTTTTTTGTTTTAAATGTGATTTATATATTTATTTATTACAATTTATTCTCTTTGTATCCCTGCTGCAACCCCATCCCTCATCTCCTCCCAGCCCACCCCCTCCCTCTTTTCCTGCTATGCCCTTTCGCTAGTCCCAGATAGGGGAGGACCTACTCCCCTTCTATTTGACCCTAGCTTAGCAGGTCTCATCAAGGGTGGTTGAATTACCTTCCCCTGTGGCCTGGCAAGGTTGCATCCCCTAGGGGTAGGTGATCACAGAGCTGGTCACTGAGTTCATGTCAGAGAAATCCTCTGTACCCCCTACTAGGGTACCTAGGAAGCTGAGCAGCCTGGGCTTCCTCTGAGCAGGGGGTCTAGATCCTCTCCCTTCATAGTCCTTGGTTGGAGTGTCAGCCTCTCACAAATATTTGGGCTCTGTTGTTCTCCTTGTGGAGTTCCTGTCCCCTCTAGTTCTTTCTGTCTCACTCTTCTTCCATAAGGATTCCAGCACTGCCCAACATTTGGCTATGAGTCTCAGTATCTCCTTCGATACCCTGGTGGGTAGAGTCTTTCGAGGTTTGATAGTTTACATTAAGTGATTAAAAATAGAGTTGCATTGTACATGTGTTTATTAAGAACAAATAATTATAAACAAATCAATGTGATTTTATTGACTATCAGATAATTGTTACAGTCATAGCAAGCAGAGAAAACAGCTCACGAATAAAAGAAATACAACTGATGAAAGGCGATAACTGTTTCAAATGTTTAGAGCAGAAACTGGTGTTATGGTGTAGACGTTCACTGATAAAGTGTTATAGTCATAAGACAATGATTTATACCACTTATTTATATTTAAACAGAAATCCAATATTTTAGAATCCACAATATATTCAAAAAGAATTTATGAAGTTTCACAACGTAACAAAAAATAAAACTCATTGAGAAGACAAAAGGAAACTAAAAACAACAGCAACACAAAACACACACTACCAAGAAAGGAGCTGTGATGAGCAATGCCTAGATTAACTACTGCTTCACTTGCAGGAGGAGAAACTTCACCACATGGGCCGGATGTCACAGTCACCTCCATCAGTGCTCAGTAGCTCTGAAAGAAAGCAATTCATGATGGGCTCCAACACAGAAAAATTCACTCTCAGAATTTAATGTTATTGTGTCCTCTTGCTCTAACATATTTCCAACAAAACTCTTGTCATTCTTTGTCTATAAACAGTTTGTAGTTTAAAGTTTTTCATAATTATGTTTTATTTTTCTCTTTTTTATTCATGTTTGTTTGATAAGTCAAGATATTATCTTAGGCTTGAAAGGTTAGCTAATTATATATTGTCTTTAAAATCATTAACCCCTATGTATTTGTGTCCTCATCACAAGTAAAGTTTATGATAATTAATTTGGGTTTCAATTAATCTGAGAATGGATCTATTATTAAAACAAAATTGAGATTATGTAGGCTAGAGTATAATCTACATTTCTAGTAAAGTTATAGAAATTTACATTTCTTCTACATCTTTCTAAAAGTAAATACTACAAATTATATAATAATTATAATACATTAATTAATTGTCTTTACCTCAAACTCAATTTTATCTCCCTGTAATGTGATAATTTCTCTGCAATTTTCCTGCGGTATTCTTTTTTTAAAGAATTAATTTATATTAATCACGCAGAACTGACAGATATAGGAGTAGATGCCAATTATATTTATTTAATGAGTGTTTTACTTTATACCCAGATAAGCCTAACACCTAACTCCAAGTTAGCCAAATTGTAAACTACTTTTTTTTTTTAATTGAGAAACTTCAGATCAACACCTATATTTTTAAAAATATGTCTAGGCCCTTTTGAAAAATGTAACTAACTGTTGATTGGATATCTTAATTCCCTCTACTTCTCCCTCTCTTGTTATGAATATATATCTATCTGAAATTTAAATAAATTTACATTTTAAATAAATTTGAATAATTTTACAATTTATTCACTTTGTATCCCAGTTGTAGTCCCCTCCCTCATTTTCTCCAGGTCCCAGTCTCTCTCCCTCTTTGTTCCCTATCCTACTCTCCTACTCCACTGATAGAGGAAGTCCTCCTTCCCTAATGTCTCATCCTAGCCTGTCAAGTCCCATCAAGGCTGCCTGGATCCTCTTCTTCTGTGGGCTGGCTAGGTTGCTCCACAATGGAGAAGTGATCAAGGAGCAAGCATCTGAGATTGTCAGAGATTGTCTCATCTCCCCTTACTAGAGGACACACATAGAGACTGAGCTGACTATGGGCTACATCTAAGCCGTAAATCTAGGTCCTCTCTATGCATGGTCTTTGGTGGATGCACTAGTCTTTGCAGTCCCCACTGGGCATAGCTTTTTTGGCTTTGTTGGTAGGTTTTTGTGGCTCCTGTCCCCTCTGGGTCCTTCTATCTCCCCTTTCTTCCATTAGACTCCATGAGATCTGTCCAAAGTTTGGCTGTGAGCCTCTGGATTTGCTTTAATTCCCTGCTAGATGGAGTCTTTTAGAGGACATCTGGGGTAGCCTCCTATTGGTATAATGTTCTTTTGAAATGTATACACCTCACCCTTTTCATTCAAATGCTGATTTCTCTCCCCCACTCTCTGGTTTCAATCCGGACATTGCAATGTGATACTTATTGTAAGCATCACCTGTCTCAACTTTGTGTAAACATGCCAAAATAAAACAACCAGCCACAAAGTTGAGCAATGGAGGGGAAGGAGTAGGCGGGAGTGGGGAGGAGCCAGAGGACAAGAAGGAGTTGGAGGCAGAGGAGAGAGGCTGGGAGAGCAGAGGCAGGAGGAGAGGTCTTGGAAGGTAGAGAACTCATCTTGTTACCTCTTTTCTATGGCTTCAGGTGTCTCTCATATTTTCACTTATGAATGAGAATGAAGCATCTTCCCCAGGGTCCTCCTTGTTTCTTTAGGTCTGTAGATTTTAGTATGTTTATCCTATATTATATGGTTAATATCCACTTATAGGTGGGTATATACCATGTATGATTTTCTGCATCTGGGTTATCTCACTCAGCATGATTTTTTCTAGTTCCATCTATATGCCTGAAAATTTCATTATTTCTTTTTTTTTTTAATGGCTGAGCAGTACTCCATTTAAATGTACCACAATTTCTGTATTCATTCTTTGGTTGAGGGATGTCTACGTTGTTTCCACATTCTGGCTATTATGAACAAAGCCACAATGAACATAGCTGAGCAAATGTCCTTGTATGGTTAAGCATCTTTCAGATATATGCTCAGGAGTGGTATAACTGCATATTGAGGTAACACTGTTCCCAGTTTTCTGGGGAAGCGACAGATTGATTTCCAAAGTGGTTGTACAAGTTTACATTCCCACGAGCAATGGAGAAGGGTCTCTCTTTCTCCACATCCTCTCCACTTGAGTTGTGTTGCCACTTGAGTTGTTTTCTTAGCCATTCTGATGGGTATGAGATTTAATGTAAAAACTAAAATAATCCGATGTAACTGGCCTGTCCATATAGTCTGACTTAATAAATAATATGTTATTTTAAAATTTTATTATTATGTGACTATATGTCATTTGTTTTGAGCTATCAGGAAAGACCACAGAATATTTGTTCATATAGACTTTGGCATTAGATAAATCTTATGTTTAAAACATATTGAACTCATGTATGATCTAGTTACTTTAAATAAAATTATTAAGTTATCTGTGTTTCAATTTGCCTTTATTTGTTAACAGACGGGTCAAGATTGACTTGGAAATCAGAGAATTTTTCCAAGTTCTAACATTGATAGTACTTAGGTCAAGAATTCTTTCTGGAGATGCCTGAGTAGTTTTTTTTTTTTTTTTTTTTATCACCGATTTCTTTCTTTATTTAATGTTTATATTATGCACTTTGGTTTTATTTAGTTGTTTTGGTTTTTTTTTCACACAGTGTTGTTCTCTGTAGACGTGACTGTCTATAGAGCAGGCTGGTTTTGAATTCAGACTTCTGTCTGCCTCTCGTGAGTTCTGGGATTAAAGACCTACACCATGACTGTGTGGCTTCAGCAGTGATTTCTAAGACAATTTGGACCTTGTCCATCTTTTACCTAGTCTGTATAGGAGGGAGAGGCTCTAGCCTGCTATTGAACTTTATCTGTACTATATAAAAATTCCCTTTGCTTTCACATCCTATCTTAATCTTATCCTTATTTTATATATATACTTCTAGAGCAATTGTCTTACCATATATATAGAGAGAATAATTATCCTTACCATATATATATATATATATATATATATATATATGGAGCATACATATATGGAGAGCAATTATCCATATACATATATATATCCTTCAAATATATATATATATATATTAATATATATATACTAAGGATATATTTATATATATATATATTTGCTTCTAGAGTAATTGTCTGCAAGTGCTGGTATACAATTTTACTTCAAAATCATTCTAGAATATTGAGATTGTAGATCTGTCTTGATATCCTGTTACACAGATTTTCCCTCTATCATTAGAAACACGAAACTTTCTCACCAGTGACATAATATTTTATTTTATTTAAATTCTGTGATACTAGATTCTCATATAGTCTTTCTTCATTTAAAAAAGTTTTTTTTTTTTTTCGATTTCTTCTAACTGCATTTTCTTTGTCTGGGTCTTTAGAAACATCCCAAACGTATGCATATATTTTCATTTCTCACACAACCTTCCATGCAGAATTTTTCATTCTTTTCAAGGGCATTAAATGTTATGACTATATGTTCTAATTTTTATTTGACTAGTACATTTCTTATAAATTTCTTTTATTCTCTTTTTTTATTTTATTTTTTAAGTATTAGTTACAGTTTATTAACTTTGTATCCCAGTTGTAGCCTGCTCCCTCCAATCTCCCCTCCCCCTCCATCCCCTCCCTGCCCCTTTCCAAGTCCACAAATAGGGGAGGTCTCCTCCCCTTCCATCTCACCCTAGCTTATCAGGTTTCTTCAGGACTGGCTGCAATGTTCACCTCTGTGGCCTAGCAGGGCTGCTCCTCCCTCAGGGGGTGGGAGGAAGGTCAAAGAGCCAGCCACTGAGTTCATAGTTTGATGTTCTCTATATATCTAAGACTGAAATTTAGCATAATTGTCTGAATCAGAGTTGAAAAGCGTATTTTTGTCACCTAATTCTTTACAACAGGTTTCATTTTATTTCCATGTTGTATTCCTTTGTTTTTCAACAACACTCTCTAGAAAGTCATTCTTACCTTTTCAAGTATTATTTGAAGTCTTCTACTCAGATTAAAAACTAAGTTTAACAAATTCATAATCAAGTTTGAAGTCTTCTTTCTTCTTTAGTTATATCTACATAATTATAAAAAAATCACTCAATGTGTTACAGAAAATTTTTATTGTTTGAGTATCATCAAATATGAATTTTCCCCATATTCAGAACACTTTTCTGTTTGATCTTTTAGTCTTTCAGATAGGACATTGTCTTTTAAAATATTGTATCTTGTTACTTTTTATTCATCTTTAAGTCTCAGCAAAAACATTTGACTAGAGAAAATATTAATCAATTTTAACGTGTCTGTTAACATGTATTTTAACATTTGGCTTGTTCTTCATATTATTTATCACATTTATATGAGTACATGCATTTTGGGATTGTTCATGGAATTTTTTTTAAATTTTTTTTGATTTGTTTTTTTTAATTTTTCATCAATTACACTTTATTCATTCTGCATCCCCCCATAAGCCCCTCCCTCCTCCCCTCCCAATCCCACCCTCCCTCCTCCCTCTGCATGCATGACACTCCCCAAGTCCACTGATAGGGGAGGTTCTCCTCTCCTTTCTGATCTTAGTCTATCAATTCACATCAAAAGTGGCTGCATTGTCCTCTACTATGGCCTGGTAAGGCTGCTCCCCCCCAGGGGGAGGTGATCAAAAAGCAGGCCAATCAGATTATGTCAGAGGCAGTCCCTCTTCACATTACTATGTAACCCAATTGGACTCTGAACTGCCCTGGCTACATCTGTGCAGGGGTTCTGGGTTATCTCTACGAATAGTCCTTGGTAGGAGTATGAGTCTCTGGGAAGTTCCCTGTGTTCAAATTTTCTTGTTCTGTTGCTCTCCTTGTGGAGACCCTGTCCTCTCCAGCTCTGACTATTTCCCAGTTCTTACCTAAAATTCCATTCACTCTGCCCAACAGTTGCCCATCAGGCTCAGCATCTGCTTTGATAGTCTGTAGGGCAGAGGCTTTCAGAGGCCCTCTGTGGTAGGTTGCTAGGTTGTTTCCTGTTTTCTTCTTATTCTGATGTCCCTCCTCTTTGCCTTTCTGGATGGGGATTGGACATTTTAGTTAGGGTCCTCTCTCTTGCTTAGTTTCTTTAGATGCGCAGGTTTTAGTGGGTTTGTCCTATGTTGTATGTCTATATGAGTGAGTATATACCATGTGTGTCTTTTTGCTTCTGGGACAACTCACTCAGGATGATCCTTTCCAGATCCCACCATTTACCTGCAAATTTCATGATTTCCTTATTTTTCATTGCTGAGTAATATTCCATTATATAGATGTACCACAATTTCTGCATCCATTCTTCAGTGGAGGGGCATCTGGGTTGTTTCCAGCTTCTGGCTATTACAAATAAAGCTGCTACAAACATGGTTGAGCAAATGTCCTTTTTGTGTACTCGAGCCTCTTTTGGACATACGCCTAGGAGTGGTATGGCTGGATCATGGTGAAGCATTATTCCTAGTTGTCTGAGAAAGCGCCAGATTGATTTCCAGAGTGGTTGTACAAGTTTACATTCCCACCAGCAGTGGAGAAGGGTTCCACTTTCTCCACAACCTCTCCAGCATGTGTTGTTACTTGAGTTTTTGATCTTGGCCATTCTCATGGATGTAAGGTGAAATCTCAGGGTTGTTTTGATTTGCATTTCCCTAATGGCTAGTGAAGTTGAGTATTTCTTTAAGTGCTTCTCTGCCATTCGGTATTCCTCTCCAGAGAATTCTCTGTTTAGCTCTGTTCCCCATTTTTTAAGTGGATTACTTGGTTTGCTGCTTTTCAGCTTATTTAGCTCTTTGTATATACTGGATATGAGTCCTCTGTCAGATAAAGGGTTGGTGAAGATTCTTTCCCAATCTGTAGGCGGTCGCTTTGTTTTGGTAACGGTGTCCTTTGCTTTGCAGAAGCTTTTCAGTTTCATGAAGTCCCATTTATTGATTGTTGCTCTTAGAGCCTGTGCTGTTGGTGTTCTGTTCAGGAAGTTTTCTCCTGTACCAATGAGTTCTAGGGTATTTCCCACTTATTTTCAAGCCGATTTAATGTGTCTGGTTTTATGTTGAGGTCTTTGATCCACTTGGACTTCAGTTTTGTGCAGGGTGATAAGTATGGATCTATTTTCATTTTTCTACATGTAGACATCCAGTTGGTCCAGCACCATTTGTTGAAGATGCTATCTTTTTTCCATTGAATGGTTTTGGCGTCTTTGTCAAAGATCAGGTGTCCGTAAGTGTGTGGGTTTATTTTTGGGTCCTCTGTTCGGTTCCATTGATCTACCATTCTGTTTCTATGCCAGTACCATGCAGTTTTTAAAACTGTTGCTCTATAGTACAGCTTAAGATCAGGGATGGAGATACCTCCAGAAGATCTTTTATTGCAGAGGATTGTCTCAGCACTTCTGGGTTTCTTGTTATTCCATATGAAGTTGAGAATTTTTCTTCCCACGTCTGTAAAGAATTGTGTTGGTAATTTGATCGGGATTGCATTGAATCTGTAGATTGCTTTTGGTAAGATGGCCATTTTTACTATGTTAATCTTGCCAAGCCATGAGCATGGGAGATCTTTCCATCTTGTCATATCTTCTTCAAATTCTTTCTTCAGAGACTTGAAATTTTTTTCATACAGGTCTTTGACTTCCTTGGTTAGGGTTACTCCGAGGTACCTTATGTCCTTTGTGGCTATTGTGAAGGGTATTGTTTCCCTAATTTCTTTCTCAGCCCTTTTGTATACAGGAGGGCTACTGATTTTTTTGAGTTAATTTTGTATCCTGCCACTTTGCTGAAGGTGTTTATCAGCTGTAGGAGTTCCCTGGTAGAGTTTTTGGGGTCACTCACGTATACTATCATATCATCTGCAATTAGTGATAATTTGACTTCTTCCTTTCCAATTTGTATCCCCTTGATCTCCTTCAACTGTCTTATTGCTCTAGCAAGGACTTCCAGAACTATGTTGAAGAGATATGGAGAGAGTGGGCAGCCTTGTCTTATCCTTGATTTTAGTGGGATTGCTTTAAGTTTCTCTCCATTCAGTTTGATGTTGGCTATAGGCTTGCTGTATATTGCCTTTACTATGTTTAGATATGTGCCTTGTATCCCTGATCTCTCCAATACTTTAAACATGATTGGATGTTGGATTTTGTCAAATGCTTTTTCAGCATCTAGGGAGATTATCATGTGTTTTTTTTTTTTCTGTCAGTTTGTTAATATGGTGGATCACATTGATGGATTTCCTTATATTGAACCACCCCTGCATGCCTGGGATGAAGCCTACTTGGTCATAGTGGATAATATCTTTGATGTGTTCTTGGATTTGATTTGCAAATATTTTATTAAGTATTTTTGCATCAATGTTCATAAGGGAGATTGGCCTGAAATTCTCTTTCTTTGTTGAGTCTTTGTGAGGTTTAGGTACCAAGGTGACTGTGGCTTCATAGAATGAGTTTGGTAATGTTCCTTCTGTTTCTATTTTGTGGAATAGTTTGAAGAGAATTGGTGTTAGCTCTTTGAAGGTCTGGTAGAATTCTGTGCTGAAGCCATCTGGTTCTGGGCTTTTGGGAATTTTTTTTAATTTTTTTTTAAATTTTATTTTTTCTTATCAGTTACATTTTACTAACTCTGTATCCCAGCCGTGTCTTGATCCCTCATTTCCTTCCAGCCCCTCCCTCCCTCCCTCATCTCCATGGTGCCCTTCCAAGTCTACTGATGGGAGGGGGACCTCCTCCCCATTCATCTGATCCTATTTTATCAGGTATCTTCAGGACTGGCTGCAAAGCCCTCCTTTGTGTCCTAACAGGACTGCTCCTCCCTTGGGGGGTGGGGAGGCCAAAGAGCCAGTCATTGAGTTCCTGTTAGAAATAGTCCTTGTTCCCCTCACTTTGGGAAACCAATTGGTTACTGAGCTACCACAGGCTACATCTGAGCAGAGGTTCTAGGTTATATCCATACATTGTCCTTGGTTGAATATCAGTCTCAGAAAAGACCCTGTGCCCAGATATATTTGGTCATTGTGGAGCTCCTATCCTTTCTGTATCAGACTAACTCCCAATCTTTTTTATGATTTCCTGTACTCTGCCAAAGGTTTGGTCATGAGTCTTTGCTTTGAAAACACTGCTAGTTAGAGTCTTTCAGATGCGCTCAATAAACTCCTGTCATACGTTCAATGCACATCCCATCTGTCTTTCTAAAGGAGGATTGATCATTTTACCCCATGTCTGCGCTCTTGATTATCTTTTTTAGGTGTATAGATTTCATTATGTTTATCATATCTTATAGGTCTATATAAGTGAGTATATACCGTGTTTGTCTTTCTCCTTCTGGGATATTTCACTCAGAATGATCTTTTCTAGATCCCACCATTTGCCTGCAAATTTCATGATTTCCTCTTTTTTGATTGCTGAGTAATATTCCATTGTGTAGAAATACCACAATTTCTGTACCCATTCTTCCATTGATGGACATCTGGGTTGTTTCCAGGTTCTGGCTATTAAAATAAAGCTGCTATAAACATGGTTGAGCAAGTATACCTTTTGTGTACTTGAGCAAAGTTTGGGTATATACCTAGCAGTGATATAGCTGGGTCTTGAGGAAGCACTATTCCTAATTGTCTTAGAAAGCGCCAGATAGCTTTCCAGAGTGGTTGTACCAGTTTACATTCCCACCAACAGTGGAGGAGGGTTCCTCTTTCTCCACAACCTCTCCAGCATGTGTTGTTGCTTGAGTTTTTCATCTTGGCTATTCTGATGGGTGTAAGGTGATATGTCAGGGTTGTTTTGATTTGCATTTCCCTGATGGCTAATGAGGATGAGCATTTCTTTAAGTGTTTCTCTGCCATTCCTCTGTTGAGAATTCTCTGTTTAGCTCTGTTCCCCATTTTTTAATTGGATTACTTGGTTTACTGCTTTTCAGCTTCTTTAGTTCTTTGTATATACTAGATATTAGTCCTCTGTCAGATAAAGGGTTAGTGAAGATTCTTTCCCAATCTGTAGGCAGTCGTTTTGTTTTGATGACGGTGTCCTTTGCTTTACAGAAGCTTTTCAGTTTCATGAGGTCCCATTTATTGATTGTTGCTCTTAGAGCCTGTGCTGTGGTGTTCTGTTCAGGAAGTTGTCTCCTGTGCCAATGAGATCTAGGCTGTTCCCCACTCTTTTTTCCAATTGATTTAGAGTATATGGTTTTATGTTGAGGTCCTTGATCCACTTTGACTTTAGTTTTGTGCAGGGTGATAAATATGGATCTATTTTCATTTTTCTGTATGTAGACATCCAGTTGGTCCAGCACCATTTGTTGAAGATGCTGTCTTTTTTCCGTTGAATGGATTTGGCTTCTTTGTCAAATATCGAGTATTCATAGGTGCGTGGGTTTATTTCTGGGTCTTCTATGCGGTTCCATTGATCCTCCTTTCTCTTTCTATGCCAATACCATGCAGGTTTTATTACTGTTGCCCTGTAGTACAGCTTGAGATCAGGGATGGAGATACCTCCAGATGATCTGTTGTTGTACAGATCATTTTGGAGATTCTGGGTTTTTTGTTTCTCCATATGAAGCTGAGAATCTTTTTTTCCAGGTCTGTAAAGAATTGAGTTGGTATTTTGATGGGAATTGCATTGAATCTGTAGATTGCTTTTGGCAGGATGACCATTTTCACAATCTTAATCCTATCAATCCATGAGCATGGGAGATCTTTCCATCTTCTGATATCTTCTTTGATTTCTTTCTTCAGAGACTTGAAGTTTTTCTCAAAAAGGTCTTTCACTTGCTTGGTTAGAGTCCCCCAAGGTACTTTATGTTATTAGTGGCTATTGTGAAGGGTGTTGTTTCCCTAATTTCTTTCTCAGCCTTTTTGTCTTTGGTATACAGGAGGGCTTCTGATTATTTTGAGTTGGTTTTGTATCCTGCCACTTTGCTGATGGTGTTTATCAGCTGAAGGAGTTCTCTGGTTGAATTTTTGGGGTCGCTCACGTATGCTATCATATCATCTGCAAATAGTGACACTTTGACCTCTTCCTTCCCGATTTGTATCTCCTTGATCTCCTTTAGTTGTCTCAATGCTCTGGCTAGGACTTCAAGTACTATGTTGAAGAGATATGGAGACAATGGGCAGCCTTGTCTTGTCCCTGATTTAAGTTTCTCTCCATTGAGTTTGATGTTAGCTATAGGCTTGCTGTATATTGTCTTTACTATCTTTAGGTATGTGCCTTGTATCCCTGATCTCTCCAAGACTTTAAACATGAATGGGTATTGGACTTTGTCAAATGCTTTTTTGACATCTAAGGAGATGATCATGTGATTTTTCTCCTTCAGTTTGTTTATGTGGTGGATTACATTGATGGATTTCTGTATGTTGAACCACCCTTGCATGCCTGGGATGAAGCCTACTTGGTCATGGTGGATGATATCTTTAATATGTTCTTGGATTCGGTTTGCAAGTATTTTATTGAGTATTTTTGCGTCAATGTTCATAAGAGAGATAGGTCTGAAGTTCTCTTTTTTTTGTTGGATCCTTGTGTGGTTTAGGTATCAAGGTGACTGTGGCTTCATAGAATGCGTTTGGTAGTGTTCCTTCTGTTTCTATTTTGTGGAATAATTTGAGGAGAATTGGATTTAGCACTTCTTTGAAGGTCTTGTAGAATTCTGTGCTGAAGCCATCTGGCCCAGGGCTTTTTTTGGAGGGGAGACTGTTAATGACTGCTTCAATTTCCTTAGGAGATATAGGGCTATTCAGTCTTTCTACCTGATCTTGACTTAGTTTTGGTAAATGGAATCTGTCAAGAAAATTATCCATTTAATTTAGATTTTCAAATTTTGTGGCATATAGGCTTTTGTAGTATGACCTAATAATTGTTTGGATTTCCTCAGTGTCTGTGGTTATGTCCTCATTTTCATTTCTGATTTTGCTAATTTGTATAGTTTCTCTCTGCTCTATTTAATTTGGCCAAGGGTTTGTCTATCTTGTTGATTTTCTCAAAGAACCAGCTCTTTGTTTCATTGATTCTTTGGATAGTTTTATTTGTTTCTAATTGATTGATTTTAGCCCTTAGTTTGATTATTTCCAGCCGTCTGCTCCTCTTGGGTGTATCTGCTTCTTTTTTTTCTAGGTTTTTCAGTTGGGCCATTAAGTTGTTTGTATGTGATGTTACAAATTTCTTCTTGCAGGCACTTAGTGCTATAAATTTTCCTCTGAGCACTGCTTTCAATGTGTCCCATAAATTCGGGTATGTTGTGCCTTCATTTTCATTGAATTCTAGGAAGTCTTTAATTTCTTTCTTTATTTCTTCCTTAACCCAGCTCTCATTGAGTATTAAGTTGTTCAGTTTCCATGTGCGTGTAGGCGTTTTGTTGTTTCTGTTGTTGTTGATGTCTAGCTTTAGTCCATGGTGGTCAGATAGAATTCTAATTCCTCTACTTATAGAAAAGGTTCCTTCAGACTAAGATTCTCGGTGACACTGGCCATGGGCTATATTGTCTGTCTTGTTTCTTGGACTCTCCTCACCAACAACAGATAGGGAGGCTTCCCATGCCGAGAACCTGGGTTTTGATGGATACTTTATGGTTCTAGGGGAAAGTGTTATCACCAAAAGTAGTGTAACATGTATGTGATATATGTTATATATGGTGCCCAGGACTAATTGATTTATCTACAACATATAGTAACAGATAGACAGATTTATATATTTACACATGAATTGATTCATGAATATATATTTGTGTTAAAGTATATATAAAATAATGTTTTCCAGTGTATTTTCAAGTATTCTTCATGTTACTTTTCCCCTCTCTCCACCTTCCTCTATATTGTTATTCCTTCCTCTGCCCAATTTAATTCTCTTCCATTTTTTCCCATTTCCCTTTGAAAGGACATGTCTCCTGTTACTCTTCTCTCTATAGTTTCTCTCTGCCCCTCTGCCCTTCACCATAGTCACTTCTATTTTCCATGTTTCTGTGATTGTTCCAGTTTACATGCTCAATGTAAAACTTAGGAGCTCAGAATCACAAAGGAGAAAGAGCACACATTTATCTTTAGGCATAAAAATTAAGATTTGTTCATGGGATACCCAGGACCAATTTATTTACCTACAATTTGACCTATATACATAAGGCTCAGGGACTTTGGTGGAAGAGAAGACAGAATGATTGCCAATGCCAATGAATCATGACATCTGCTGTAAGATGCTCTCTTCCATATATGACAGAGAAGCTGAACCTATGAAATCTCAAAACGCTGCTTACCTGCAGAAGACCTGCACAGCAATGAAATCTCACAAAGCCACATCCCAAGATGAAGGTCTCATATATATCAATGGCTGCTGAGACAGAGGCTCAATTTTCACAAAGCATACAGCCCTGATAGATTTTTCAATCCCACATGGTGAGTCCTAAACATAAAGAAAATGCACATAAGAAAATGGATTCTCTATCTCTCTCTGCCTCTGACAAAAATTAAAGAGGATGTCATGAATTATACAGCAACTGGAAGTGATAACATTAACTGCCCTGGAGAAAGGAAAAATCAACAAAACCAAACCACAAGATCAAAAACAAACAAACGAACAAAAACAAATGAACAAGCAGCAAGTGGCCACAATTTTTGTTTCCCAAAATCAAGTACAGGAATTTAGTCCCCAATATTAGAAACACAGAGTCTGAGCAAAAAAAAAAAAAAAAAAAAAAAAAAAAAAAAGAAAAGAAAAGGACACTTGCTCAATCATGTTTATAGCAGCTCTATTTGTAATAGCCAGAACCTGGAAACAACCCAGATGTCTATCAACGGTGGAATGGGTACAGAAATTGTGGTATTTTTATACAATGGAATACTACTCAGCAATCAAAAAGGAGGAAATCATGAAATTTGCAGGCAAATGGTGGGATCTAGAAAAGATCATTCTGAGTGAAATATCCCAGAAGGAGAAAGACAAACATGGGATATACTCACTTATATAGACCTATAAGATATGATAAACATAATGAAATCTATACACCTAAAAAAGATAATCAATTGAGTGGACATGGGGTAAGATGATCAGTCCTCATTTAGAAAGACAGATGGGATGTGCATTGAACGTATGACAGGAGTCTACTGAGCGCATCTGAAAGACTCTAACTAGCAGTGTTTTCAAAGCAAAGACTCATGACCAAACCTTTGGCAGAGTACAGGGAATCATAAGAAAGATTGGGAGTTAGTCTGATACAGAAAGGACAGGAGCTCCACAAGGACCAAATATATCTGGGCACAGGGTCTTTTCTGAGCCTGACATTCAACCAAGGACCATGTATGGATATAACCTAGAACCTCCACTCAGATGTAGCCTGTGGTAGCTCAGTAACCAATTGGTTTCCCAAAGCGAGGGGAACAAGGACTATTTCTAACAGGAACTCAATGACTGGCTCTTTGGTCTCCCCACCCCCGAAGGGAGGAGCAGTCCTGTTAGGCCACAGAGGAGGGCTTTGCAGCCAGTCCTGAAGATACCTGATAAAACAGGGTCAGATGAATGGGGAGGAGTTCCCCCCTATCAGTGGACTTGGAAAGGGGCACGGTGGAGATGAGGGAGGGAGGGAGGGACTGGGAGGGAATGAGGGATCAGGACACGGCTGGGATACAGAGTTAATAAAATGTAACTGATAAAAAATAAAAAAAAAAAAGAAACACAGAGTCTAAGAATACCTTAGTCACAGGATTAAATACGATATGTTCAAAACTTCTATAAGTACAACACTTTTTAAAACTCCACGAAGTTCTGGGTTATCTCTATGAATAGTCCTTGGTTGGAGTATGAGTCTCTGGGAAGTTCCCTGTGTTCAAATTTTCTGGTTCTGTTGCTCTCCTTGTGGAGACCCTGTCCTCTCCAGCTCTTTGCACAGATGTAACCCAGGGCAGTTCAGAGTCCAAGTGGGTTACATAGTAATGATTGGCCTGCTCTTTGATCACCTCCCCCTGGGAGGGAGCAGCCTTACCAGGCCATAGCAGAGGACAATGCAGCCACTTTTGATGTGAACTGACAGACTAAGATCAGAAAGGGGAGGAGAACCTCCCCCATCAGTGGACTTGGGGAGTGGCATGCAAGCAGAGGGAGGAGGGAGGGTGGGATTGGGAGGGGAGGAGGGAGGGGCTTATGGGGGGATGCAGAATGAATAAAGTGTAATTGATGAAAAAAAAAACTCCACGAAGTTGCATTAATGGAAAATAGTTCTTTTCTGGGGCATCGATTGTTATAAAATTAGTGGACAATCACTTCTTATTGGTGAAAATTCAGGTTCAGTCCTGCATGTCAATGCTCAAAATGTCAGTTTTGCTAATTTTACCTGTATCAGTTGCTTCTCTTCTCAGGTAGGTTTGCAGTACCTGGTAAAGTACAAGGAGGTTAGGTGCTTAGAGCACAAATTGTGAACTTAGGGCATACTGTTCACAGTGGTGCAAATTAAAATAAATCTTTATTTTGCCTATTTTAAGAGTTGTCTAGAATTTATTTAGCTATATCTGTAATAAACTGTCTTTTGAAACTTTCTCTGTGCTGTTTACATTTTTATAGTGGCTTTCCTTTTATCCTTTTTTGTGGTCATTTTTGTTTTGTTTTTGGTTATTTTATTTATTTAATTAATTATTTATTTAATTTTATTTTTCTTTTTAGTTACATTTTGTTAACTCTGTGTCTCCACTGTATCCAGCTCCCTCATTCCCTCCCCAACCCCACACTCCCTCCCTGGTCTCCTCCCTGCCCCTTTCCAAGTCCACTGATAGGGAAGGACCTCCTCCCCTTTCATTTGACCCTGTTTTATTAGGTATCTTCAGGGCTGGCTGTAGAGTCCTCCTCTGTGACCTAACAGGACTGCTCCTCCCCTGGGGTGGGGGGAGTCAAGGAGTTTGACATTGAGATCCTGTTAGAAATAGTCCTTGTTCCCCTTACTTTGGAAAACTATTTGGTTACTGAGCTACCACGGGCCACATCTGAGCAGAAGTTCTAGGTTATATCCATAGATGGTCCTTGGTTGAGTGTCAGTCTCAGAAAAGACCCTGTGCTCGGATGTATTTGGTCCTTGTAGAGATTTTTTTTAGGTTTTAGTTTTATACTTAAAAAGTGTTGTCAGTCATGATAATAATATCAGTTTCTTTTTCCTTTTCTTTTTTTCTATCTCTCCTATACCAGATTCTCATTTTTTTTGTCTTTGCGAACATTGTTTCAGTGTGAATCCAAAGAGAAACTATTACTTTACTTATTTATTTAATTGCTTGGGTCAGCCAAATGATGTCTCTGTTCCTTCCTTCAATATGTTGAAATCTCTGTTAATTTTATTTTTACTGTTTCAAGACTTTAATCATACCAAGTGATTTTCAAGACCACCTTTCTAATCAGCAAATATCTCTCAAAGTTACAAGCCAAGCTTCTAACTTCACATTCAAATGTTGGCTTTGAACTGCCTGCATCCAGCACATCCCACACACAGTTGTGAGTGCCAGGAGATGTCCTGTCTCTTCTTCTCTTTATATTTCCAAATTTCACCCTATGTTGAAAACAGCACCCTAAATTAGCATCTACTAAGTGTATTCTTTCACATAATTTTTGCTCCTAACTTATACCTGTGAAACTCAGAATGCTAGAATAAACATTGTCTTACACTTAACATCCTTCCTGAAATTCTTGGCTCTCACCAGTCTTTTTTTTTTTAACAATAATTACCATCAATTCCCTGTAAAAACAAACAAACAAACATGGAATTATGGTAGAAATGTGATTTCAATTGACATAAACAACTTTGATATCTGCTCTTAAACCAGATTTGAGAATATATACAGCTTTTAATAGAAAAACAACAACAACAACCAGGAATTCTGTTTTGAAAATTGAACTATTGAATTATTAAGCTTTTTATACTGTACCTGTTTTAAAAGTATCCAGGGCCTCTCTCTGACATGAACTCAGTGGCTAGCTCTTTGATACACACCCCTGGACAGGGGAGCAGCTTTGCAAGGACACAGAGGAGGACAATGCAGCCAGTCCTTATGAGACCTGAGAAGCTAGGGTCAGATGGAAGGGGAGGAGGACCTCCCTTATCAGTAGACTTGGAGAGGGGCAGGGAGAAGATGAGAAAGGCAAGGTGGGATTGGGAGGAAATGAAGCTGAGATACAAAGTGAATAAACTGTTATTAATGTAAAAAAATAAAAATTTAATTTAAATAAAAGGATCCAAGTGAGAATGTTATTTTATTTTTATATTAAAAGATCTGATAGTATCTAGTTTTTGTTCTATGAAAACAAGAGAACCTGAATTATCATTCAAGTAGAAATGGATTGCTGGTGCCCATCTTTAAACATTTATTTAAGCATGAATACTGAGTGGCTGGAGATACATTAATCTAAATGTTTATCCCATTTGTTTTTTGTTTGTTTGTTTTATATTTTTTATATTAATCATAGGTTATTTACTTTGTATCCCAGCAGTAGCTCCCTCCCTCATTCCCTTCTAAGTCCACCCTCCCTCCCTCATCTCTTCCCTGCCCCTTTCCTAGTTCACTGATAGGGGAGTTCCTCCTCCCCTTCCATCTTACCCTAATTTATCAGGACTGGGTGCAATGAACCCTCCTCCCATTTGTTTTTAATGATATCAAAGTTATTATAAAATCATTATTCAAAATATAATACAGAGTAAATGACTTATATAATTTTAAATTGAACTAATAAAAAGATTCATTCTTAAAATATCGTCTTTGCAATATTTTTCTTCTCTCTCTCTCTCTCTCTCTCTCTCTCTCTCTCTCGTTCCCTGTGGTGTGCTGTTGAAGCTTGTGGTCAGTTCATTAGATTCCAATATTGGTGCCAATACTCAAAACCTATGACTGTTACCTACTACATATCAAAGTTATGTTCAGTTTAACAAATGGAGTTAAGCTCAATTATAATCAAAATACTTTAAAACAAAAACATTGCTCTGGATTAGAGCAGTAAGAAGACTGTCACTAGTAGGCTGGAGAAAAGGCCCAGGTGCCAAGGGCACAGTGTCTGCTCCTCCAGAAGATCAGAGTTCATTTCCAAACACCCATATAGAGACCTCAGAACTCACTGTACCCCAGCCCCAAGGGATCCAACACTATCTTGTGGCCTTCACTGGTGCTCACATGTACATAATTACATACAGACAGATAGTCATACATGCACTGCAAATGAATATTATAACTCAGCGTTTTGTTCTGTTTATTATCAAATAGGAGAACAGAAGAAAGTGTTGGCCTCTGCTGATAATTTGATGGAAGGATTTCTGACCCTATAGCTTAAAAATTTTCATGTGTTTATTTTTTTTGTGATAAGCTCTAACATAAATGTAACATTTAAATAAAGATCTTCACTTATATTCCTATGTGATATCAGATGAATTCTATTATTTTAGTTTTTGTAAAATAAAAGTTTAAACCCAGGACTTTGCACACACTTGGCCAGCATTTTCCCGCTAAGTTAGAGATTCAGCCTCAAGACCTAATTTAAATTAAGAACTACTTCAGAACTGACCAACTTCAAAAATCTAATTTTTCAGAATAGTAAAAAAGAAAAATACAATGAAATTACTGTCAACTTTTGCAGAAATTATCTATTTGTGGCTATTTGTTCTAAAGTAGCACTCTTGTTTACAAAACACATCACAAATTTATATGGCAATGGAAACACATCTAAAAATATAGTAAAATTTAACAAAACATTAATGAGTCCTGCATAATAAATATTCATAAAATATGCTTTATTAGTTCAATTGCTTCCTTGGTCACTTTCTTAATATTCGACAAGAATATGCTTTGCTTTGTCAGAAAGTTCTTGAGAACACTAAAAGTTGGCCATCATTATTGTAATTTGTTTAAAGTTATGATAAAAATATCAACACCCTTAATTTGTTAAGTGTTGAGTGTGAGTTGAGTACTATTTCATATTTTTCTTGTACATGATCTAATATTATTCCTCTAACACTTATGTGATGTATATAATTTATAGAGAAAGAAATAATGATTTGAGAGCAAATGGAAGGAAATAGAATGGAAGGGGATGGATAGAAAGCTTGTCACGAGTCACACAGATGAGAAAAATGTCAGAATTTAAATGAAGCTATCTTTTCAGAGTTTGTGTACTGTTCTAGTGAACATACACTCGTGTTCTCATCTGTGTTTGTCCTGAAATGAGAGAGGGTGGTTTGTCACTTATTAGTTATACAGATTTTTCAGCTCCAGTTAACCAATATCAATTGTCACTGTTATGTAAGGTTTTTACTTTAGTAGTCGTCTGTAGAAATATTATTAATAATTAATACATTTCATATTGTTACTATTGCAACAGTCACTCTTTAAGCAACTATTTACCCAAGTATCAACACATAGAGTCTATGATTTATTTAATTAGCCTAGATTACAATACTGAGTTACTGCTCATTTTACTCCATCGATAACCTCCAAGCTAGTTTAACTTTAGCACATTCAGACTTAGAGTCATACATGCTTTTTAATTATCTCCCAACTCCAATTCATTTTTCCTGATGCTTCCTCATCCTTTCTTTGTGGCTGAATTTCCAATTCTCCTCTCTTTCTTCACTCACCACTTGCTGGTTTCAGATATCTCTGTATTGCTCAGCATTGTCTGGTTGGCATTTTATTGGCAGAACTGAGGACAAACTGTGGGCTTGTTTATACAAACTTGAGACAGGATATTTTCATAATAAACATTACATACATTACACTACCATGTCCAGATTGAAAACAGATAGTGGAGTAGAGAAGTCAGCATTTGAATGAACAGGGTAAGCTGTCCACAATACACAGTCTTTATGCTAACAATTGTCTTGGTTACTGTCCTAATGTTGTAAATAGATACCAGGACTAAGGCAACTTTTAAAATAAAACCTTTAATTGGGAATTGTTTACAGTTTTAGATGACTATTGTTGTCAGAGGTTTGCGGTTATGATGACAGAGAAAAGCTGAAGAAGAGACAAAAGCTGGTGATTGTAAACTTGCAAGTTGCAGGCAGAGAGAGAAAGGGAGACAGAGAGAAAGCAAGAAGACTGGGTCTGGCATTGGCTTTCGTAACATCAAATCCCTTTGTCTTTCACTTGCCTCCTCCATCAAGTCCAAAGCTCTTGATCCTTCCTAAACAGTTCCACTAACTGGGAGCCAAGCATTCACTATATGAACCTTTGGAGCATTCCCATTGAAACCCCCACAGTACTGCTGTCATCCTCTAACTCACAGTTGATTCTGCAGCCACAACAAACAGAAACTACATCTGGTTAACTCAAAATATTACACGAAGGGCTCCAGTAGAGTCCCTGACAGAGTTTTAAACTTCCTTCTAAAACTTCACAATCTCCTACTTCCAATGTCCATCCCATTTGTCTTTCTAAGTGAGGATTGGTCATCTTATCCTGGGTCCTCTTTCTTGTTTATCTTCTTTAGGTGCACAGATTTTAGTATGTCTATCCTACCTTACAGGTCTAGTACCGACTTATAAGTGAGTTTACAGCACGTGTGTCTTTCTGCTTTTGGGATGCCTCACTCAGGATGATCTTTTCTAGATCCCACCATTTGCCTGCAAATTTCATGATTTCCTTGTTTTTAATTTTGCTGAGTAGTATTACATTGTGTAAAAGTACCACATTTCTGTATACATTTCTCAGTTGATGGACATTTGGGTTGTTCCAGGTTCTAGCTATTATGAATAAAACTGCTACAAACATGGTTAAGGTAATATCCTTGTTGTATACTTGAGCATCTTTTGGATATATGTCTAGGAATGGTATAAAGGGCCTCTGAAAGACTCTACCTAGCAGTGTATCAAAGCAGATACTGGTACTCATAACTAAACATTCAGCAGAATGCAGGGAATCATATGAAAGAAAGGGGAGTTAGTATGACCTGGAGAGAACAGGAGCTCCACAAGGACCAAATAAATCTGGTCACAGGGGTCTTTTATGAGACACTATCTCCAACCAAGGACCATGTATGGATATAACCTAGAAATCCTGCTATGATGTAGCCCTTGGTAGCTCAGTATCCCTAGTAAGGGGAATAGGGACTATTTCAGACATGAACTCAAAGGCTGGCTCTTTGACCTCCCCCCGCATCGCCCACACAAAGGAGGAGCAGCCTTGCTAGGCCACAGAGGAGGACATTGTAGCCAGTCCTGAAGAAACCTGATAAGCTGGTGTCAGATGGAAGGGGAGAAGGACCTTCCCTATCAGTGGACTTGGAAAGGAGCAGGGAGGAGATAAGGGAGGGAGGGTGGGATTGGAGGGAATGAGGAAGTGGGCTACAGCTGGGATACACAGTTAATAAACTGTAACTAATATTAAATTTTTTTAAAGAATAAATAAATTAATAAATAAATAAAACTTCGTAACCCATGCCTCCTGTGTCTCTTGACATTATAATGCAAGTTTCTCCATGCAGCTTATTAATTTCTTTCTGAATGTCAAATGACCTTTTCCAGGTCAAATATCTCAAATCCTCCACCCGGTCCCAAAAAACAGCCCGAGACATGAAAGTCACATGGTCAGGTCCATCACTGCAATGGCTACTCTTTGGTACCAATTTCTGCCTCAGTTTATTTATTTACTTGTTTGTTTGTTAACTTTTGCTACTACTGTGATAAACAGCACAGCCAACAGCAACTCAAGGATACTAAGTTTTTGTTGTGTTCCTCAGCAGTGTGCTTCCCTGGCTTGTTTCATTAACTACTGTATACACTCCATGCACACTGACTCAGAGCTGGCACCACCCTCAGTGGCCCAGGCTCCTCTGTATTAACTACCATTTAAAAATTGCTTTAAAGAAATGGCCACAGACTAATCTGATGCTGGCAATTCTTAAATTGAGTATATCTCTTTCAAAAATTGTCAGTTTGACCACTGAGTCCAGCTATGACACTAAGAAAAAGTGAAAAAAAAAAATACAGCAGAGTACGCAAGTGAAAGAAACAATTCTTAAACATTATCAACATTGTAAAATATAAGGTCAGGATTCAAAACATAAAAGAGATTTAAAATCATATTTTTGAAATCACAGGACAATGACATCAAAGATAATATTAGGAGGATGCTTATTAGTTTTGTATTTCTTGAAAATACATTGAATAATAACCCTTATATTATTCTAATCTTTGAAATCTGTAAATATGTTACCCTTATTTACAAACACATAAAAGCCTATAAAATTTTCTGTAAGGATCAGTAAATAGAGGAATTATTCTACAGTCACAAGATCCAAAAAGGTAATATCTAAATGGATGTATAGTTGAAAACAAGGGTGACAGCAAGAGTGAGAGACAGAGAGAAAGGATAAGAGAGTATGCTACTGACTTTGAAGACAGAGAACAAACAAGATGTCAAAGAATATAGACAGCCTTTAAGAACTCAATAAGAAAAAAAGGAAAAAAGAAAAAGAAAATCTCTCAATCCTCCAGAAGGCATCAACCTTGCAGAATCTTTGACTTTTAAAACTATAAAGTTGTTTTCAAACAGATGCCCAGAACTATATGAGAAGTAGGCTTTGGTTCTTGTGATGGTCTTTTCTAACACAAAAAAATAAACAGAAGTAGATATATGGATGTATGGAGAGGAAGACAGAGGAATAGATAAGACAGGTTATAAGATTAAATGAAGTAAAAGATTTTATTTGTAAAGACATACCATATAAATGTCATTAACTGAAGTATTAAGAATACAAAAAGATATTACAGTGTTAAAATATAAGTTTCTATTAATCATCTAATGGTGAAACAAAGAAGTGTTTCACATATGCTTCAAAAATGGTTATCAAATGATAAAATGTAGACTAAATGATGAGTATGTATTAAAATTTAAAAAGAAGAATAAAGGATATAGCACTTAACTTAGAAGAATTTATTAAAGGTAAGTTTACAGAAAAATAAAATCAGCCACTACCACTGTAATATAAAATAAAATTTGCACAATTAACACACATACAGTGGTTCATACCATTTTCTAAATTCTTTCTGGATTGAAAATTAAAACTTAAGGTTACAGTTGCTTTCAAAATAAAAAAAATATAGAAACTTCAAATGTAAATATAAGATGTGGGTATTCTCTATATATATATCTATATATGTATATGCATATATATCTTTATATACCTATATAGATATATCTATATAGATATATTCTTAGATATATATGTAGTGATCATCAAATATATATTAATAACAAAGTATCACACACACATATATAACCAAAGATATGATTGATAATCTGTTCTTGCTAAGTAGTTACTATTATTTATGTGTTTTCAGGCCAGGTAGGGTAAGGTTTGCATTTGGCAGTTGTTTTTAATGACTCTTATATGCATTCCAATTTTTTTTTTTGTTTTGTTTTGAACAAGTTTTCAAGTAGACAATGCTAGCCTCAAGCTGCCTTGCAACCGAGGATGCAGTTGAACGTATATCTTTTCGCATGTACCACCAGATTACAGGGATTACAAATATGGGCCATCAAACCTAGTCAAAGTCATACTGGACGTCAAACTTTGGCACTGCCAATGCTATCTTAGTAGTCCCCGAACTGAGGTATATTAAAAGCCAGGATTTCTAGGTCTCTATTTGTCTGATGAGTCCTGCACAATAATTGAAACAAATAAAAATAGTAGTGGTCAAAGGGTATGAGTACCCTTCATACTCTAGCACCCATTACTCACATCAGGACACTACAGTAAGGCTCAATGTTCAAAGTATGGACATTATGTTATCTGGGTACAAAAGGGGACTTTAGTTAAAGGAAAGATGATAAAATTGATATCAAATTATTTTTGACCATAGCATCCATAATTTAAAATATTTTTATTCTACACTAAATGTGATATATTTGTAAACAGTGGCAAAATGATATGCACACATGTATGCACAAATATATCAAACACAAACAACATGAAAAAATTACTTGCTTACATGTAGCTGTGGCATAAATGACATAAAGTACAGATTTCACCTTACCAGGAAAACACAGTAGTTAATACTGAGTTAAATATGGGTTAAATGGCTCAGAAACATGGGTTCTAGATATCCAAAATCATATATTTTAATATGAAAATGGATTTATAAAGTTTTAGTAAAACAATAATTTAATAGAATAATAAATACAGACATTTACTGAATACATTTCTAAGAAATCCCAAGTAGAAAGATTAATTGGAAATTTTTGTTATCAGCCTAACATGTTTTATGATAGTTTTCATGCGGGTCCTTGTAGAAGCAAGTGATCTGTTAAGCTAATTCATTCCATAGGATTCTGCTGATAGTCAAACAAATGCCAGTTCATACATGGAGACAGAAAATGGATGGGGTTCAGAGACTAAAGCTGGCTCACAATAATATGGATCTAGATTTGCAACATTGTGATCCTATAATCTTCAAGTTCTAACCAGGCATTTGTGCCTATAGAATCTACTCAAGTGTAGCTTTTGGCGGGGGAAGGTACTGAAGTTCATATAATTAACTCAATCATTATTGTACTTACTCAGCTTATTGCTTTCAAACTGGCAAAAAATTAAGTTTTGAATGTAAATAGACTTTTCTAGCATTCGTAGTAGATAAAATGCTTAACAGAGAAACAGTGCTTGATAACCATGTATTCACTTCCAATAAACAGGTAGTAAAGTGTTGATATATTCAAGGAGTATGTCTTGGAGACCTTAGTCCCCTCTATTTTTATACTTGATTTCCTCATCCATATGTCAAATTTGTCTTCACTGCCAGTAGATAAAAGCCCAGGAGGATTTTTCATATGCATTTTGTGTTAGATCAAAACTCAGAGTCCTGTCTCTATCACTTATATTGAGTAAAATACAACTACATGGCTACAAAAAAACTATAGCACACACTCACACACACACATACACACACACAACCTGGAAGAATCACCAGGAAACAAAATTTAGTTTCCAGAAAGCATATGTCATATGCTCTTTATTAACAGACTTCTGGAAGTATTTTTGACTGATAAATCCTTAACTTTATGGTCTCAGTGTTTTTCTTCATTTTCTGACATTGGGATAGTTCTGTTAAGGATAATACCTCCATCATAACATTATTTTTTTGAAATTCGTATTTGCTATGTTCACTGCTAATTAATCTCCATTACTGAATTATCTATGTATAAATACATATTTATCATAAGCCATAGTTATGATGACCTCTGAGACGGCTCAGAGATAGTGAGGGTTGAGAGTACTCAGAATGTGTATGTGTATGCCTATAAGTCTATGCAGGAGGATGTTAAATGCTTTGGAGGGGGAATTACAGGTTGTTGTGAGTTGGCCTATATAATTGCCAGAAACTGTTAACCACTGACCTAACTCTCCAGCCCAAACATGATTGTCTTTAAAAGTCTCAACCAACACAATGAGACTCAGGAGATGATAGGCTTGTTTTACTGTAACATATGCTACCTCCCTACACCCACACTCACACACATCCTATCTAACTCTGGTTAATGTCATTCATAACACAGCCATACCAAAGTTGAGTCCTAAGAACAATCACTCAACATTCAGTAATGGAGCTCATCTTTTTGTGGAGAAAAGAGATCTGTAGCCCCATTATACTAGACGCGTTTTTGGATCTGATTCATGTATGTTAGATTTAGGAGCAACAGAGCCTGCTACTAAAATATCTCTTTGAAGCTGACATTCAAATTGTTTGAGATTTCTTCCAAGTACAAACTCTTCAAATGTCATACCTTGCTCTGCTTTAGGGCCTTGATAGAAGCATAACATTTGGTCACTCAAGACCCTCATGACACCTGAAAACCAGAGCTACCCATGTACATGAGGGTATTCATTAATTTCACTAACAATATTGAACATGGTCAACTTCATCCACCATTAAATGAGATAGTACCTCAAAGACCGTACTAGACTAGAACTAACTCCATGAGTAAATTCATGCCTTGCTTCAGAGGATGTAATGGTCATGGCAGATGGTTTTCTCCATTCATTTAGCTAATGGGATACTATAGTTTTATATATTATAGTTGATGATATGCTTTGTGCCACAGATAACACTCCAAAATTCAAGTTTATTGAGTCTTCTGGGATGCAGGGGCCACCTATCATAGTGAGATACTTATTACGGCTAATACTAGATGATCTGTTCTTCCCATGGGAAAAATTACATCTGATGGTGATAAATGTGCTGCATGTTTATACACTTAGTGCCACTGGAAATGTACTAACAATACAGTCTGACTTCTGACAAATCAGTAGTTGTAAATGTAAAGTTTTTCTAGTATAAATACAGGGATTTCATAGATGCTTGTAAATCACAAAGTGTTGCTTGCCACCCATAATGGCATTCATGACAAACAGCAAAACAAAACACAAACTTTTGCAGGATTTCAAAAAGTGACCTAGAAATCCCTCAACAAATTGTCACATGTGTCCTTGGTTCCTTCCCAGAATGAGATGTCATACCCACATCATCTTAAGAATGGGGCAAGTTATGAAGAGTGATTATAAAGGCTAGAAAGAAAGGCTAAATTTTCAGGAAAGTATTCTAACTGCTATCATCCAAGGCAATGCCTGTAACTCTGCCACCTTAATTGAACAGAATACCTTTTAGGACAGAGTGGATATGTAAGACCAAACATTTCTAACTATAGATTACAAGTGTGTTGCAAAGACACAATACATTCCAGATATAGGACCACCATTACAATGCACTTTATTGCTATAAAAGCATCTTGTGTGACTTAAAATCACTTCCTTCTCCCTGTTTGATAAGCTGACATAATTCCAATTTGGTCAGAAGAGAACATTCATTTCACAAGCTACCTGAAAATGAGTATGCTCCCCTGGTTCAGGAAGGGTGAACGGAATGATTAATGCAAGGATATGAGTGTGACAGGTCCTTTACTGAAGGACACAGTAATGCACAACATTTGTGCATTATTGTCACAATTATCAACATCATATGTCACCCATCAAATCTCAACATGCAACAGTGAGTCAGAGGTTTATTGTCACTGTCCAGCGAAGGCTGAAAACATGACCATGTCTGTGAGAAAAGAAGGCAAAACCAAGCTTTATCAAGAAGAATGTAAAAATTATGAATTCAAGAAAAATTAAAAAATAAGGAAAAATGAGAAAAACTCCCAAGAAAGGAAAACATTTCCAAGAGAGGAAAAAAGTCATTGAACTTCCTTATCTAGGAATTTTTAGAGGGCTATGGAAGAAAGTAGACAAAAGCTGCAAAAAATGTTATGAGACTTTAATTTTCTGGTTATCATGGATGAAGCCAACAGAAGGTCCACAAAACTGCTTGTTATAAGCAGATAAACACACACACACACACATACACACACACATACCTTTTCAAGACAAGGAACCATGACACTTCAAACTACAGATATAAAAGTCCAACTAGGTAAAACAATGAATTTTATAGGAATTAGTTATAAGAGGAGGGGTTATGGATTACTTACAGGAACAGAAGTAACTCAAGACAACTGCATAGCCAAAGCCCACCTCAGGATGGATGGCAGGAGCACACTAAACAGCCTGCAGGCCAGTGCGTGTATTTTCAGGAATCTCAGGTACTCTGCAAGCCTCCCAGGCAGCTCTGCTGGCCTTTGCTTCCTTCAGGCTGCTTTATTCTTCTTTGTATTTTCCAGGCATTTCGGCTTGTCAGAGAGTCTTCCTTGTAGCTTCTCTCACCTGAGAGCCATCCTCAGTAGTATGTCCTGTTTATACGCTCTTGGGAAAGGCAGGGAGTAGTGAAACTGGCCAATTTCAAAGACTTCCAGAAACTATGTTGTGTTGTTTACCTTTCTGTTGTAATAAACTTTGCTGCAGGGTTAAAGGTTTTAATCTCAGCAAATTGAGACACAACAGTCCTGCTTCCACCTCTGACACAAGGTATGTTGGCTACTGACTTGTCTGTAAGTTACCTGGCTGATATTACTATTGTGCAAGTTTGCAGGGAATTACTTACTTTTGATGGCATTAAACTTTTTGTGGTCCTTATGGCTACAAAAACGTAGCTGCAGTTGTTTTTAGTTGAGTCTTTGTCTATTGGATCATTCTAGAAATAGGTGAAGGCTTTTCTTTTTTAAATTGGCTATTCCTAATTATCTTTAACAATTAGCTGAATCAAGAACAAATGAAAGAGTAATGATTCCTTAAAATAGCTTCCTCAAGAGCTACCTGAGAGAACAAACAGCAAGCCTACTTTCAGTGATCTAGATTATGTCCCTCTTCATATCTGGTCAGATTGATTATGTAAATCAGAGCAATAGCTCTCTTGTTTACTTTCCAGTGTGATTCAGACTTCACCATTTTAACTCTTATCTTTCCTGTACGTCACCCACTGTTCTCACTACAACATATGTGGGAAAATTTTAATGATAGTTCCTTTTTTTATTGGCTATGGAGAGCTTGCTAGCTCCTGCCTAAGAATGAGGAAACTTAGATCATAATAGGCCAAATGCCACCAGAAATTTCAGCTTACCAGCTATCGTGTCTACCTAACTAATAAATGCCACTTATATGTCAGACACTACATCCCACCAATGGGAACTTTGACAAAGTCACACTTGTCCAAAAGTTGTGAACTTTGGTGGCCTGAAGGTCCAGGCAAACACCCGAGTAATTTATGCTTGTGACACTTAAATGCTCGTATACAAACATTTTTCATGCTTTCTGCCTTGAAATGAACTGTCTCTGTTATCAGACTTTAAATCTATAAGCAATGTTACTTTCAGAACATTCCCTTCTGTGGGACACTACTGTAATGGGAAAAGGACTCTGGCATATAGAAACATGAAGGTTCCTTCACTAGTACCTAGGACTCATAACTTGACTTTCAGGATGATCAGAGACATAATGCATCACTCTGTTCAAGGTGTGATCACGCTTCTTAGATTGCACAATCAATAGAAAATAAGATTTGGGTCAAGCAAAGATGTACCTCAAGAATCGGAGAAATGCTCCATGTGTCTAACAATTATTGGCTAAAAGCTCTTCAGCATTATTAGATTTATGAAGTCCAGTGAGAATGAGGCCACTATCATTTTATCCTGATGGACGATGCCAACGTGTTAAATGCTTTGGGGTAAATCAGCTCAGATGAGTTGAGAAGGGGCAAATTTAACGAATGTTATATTTATTACTCTGTACTAGTCTCCCCATCCCACAGTCTATGCTCACCCGTGGCTTAGGTGGTTCACAAGAAGTCCGAACTCAATCAAGTCATTTAAAGCCAGAAGTTTTCAAAATAACATGTGAAGGGGATAATGGTAATCTCAAAGTTTTGATGATCTGGTGATGAAACATTGAGGCATTTGCATTATTGTCAGGCCCCTTTTCTGCACCTGAAACAACACATTGACAAATGAAAAAAATACAGTAGACTAAGGTCAGACAGGTGGTTTTTACCTGGGCACCTGCAAAGCTAACTAGGCTCGTTACACCCCGCTAGTTAGTAGAACTGCTGTACTTTGGGTAGTGGGTCCTGGATCATCTGCCGTAGAGGCTTGACCATACTTTACAGTTTTTCCTCTAGGAGAACTTGTTAAATACTGTTTACAAATAGGTGGGGAAATCACATCCGTACAGACTTTTTTTTTTTATAACCCTGTTTGTCCCATATACTCCTGAAAATTTGAGCTTGGAAATAATAGTATCTAAATCATTATCTTTATCTTTTGGTGGCTAATTAAAAAAATACTTGGAAAAATATTGATATGTATGCAGCCTTTTAGTCTTTGTATGACTACTTAAGATGAGTCTGTAGTCTATAACAGTTCTAAGAAATGAAGAGTGCTTATCATCTTCCCAGAACTCGTTTCCTTTATTCAACACTTGCATCTCTGCGTAAAAAAGTTACAACATATTGTATTTAACCAATCCTGCTATATTAAATCCAATGCAAGAGTGGGAGGAATGAGGTACTTTCTTTTTAGCACAAGCTGGGAGGTAGTTGCAGGTTCTCTGCCTCAGTCTACTTACTAGCCATGGGGAATTGTCACAGTTGTGATGTTATCTCTACTCTTCATGAGTAAAGGATTGGCCTAGTAAATTAGTCAGTATTCACCCTGAGTACAGTATTTTACACCTATGGAGGTGGTTTCATTTTAGAGTTGATATTTTTTTATGTAGGCATTGTTAGGCTACATGCTACCCACAGGGTAATGGGGGTCTCTAGATAAAGGTACGTATAGGTCTCACTTTACAAAATTAACATTATCAACAATCAACAGTAACAGGTTTTCTATAATTCCCTCAGTCTAAACTTCCCATGGAATCTTATTTATAATCTGGTCAACTCTGCTGGTTTCTACAAATGTATTTTTGCCTTTATTTTACAGAATACACTGACAGATGATAGATAATAGAGCCATAGCAAGAAAAGCCAATTAAAACAGCTAGAGAAAGAAAGCTTATGTCCCCAGTTACAGTAATTAATTGTACAGGGGCCTCTCTGATGAAAGTACTCAGTGGAAGCAAACCTTGCTAGTGATTTTACAGGGTCTACTCTCAGACGCAGTTTGGGTTTTCCCAGCAGAACAGATCTAATATACGCCATCAGACACTCACCCTGCCAATAAGCATTGTAAAAAAAACAAAAACACGGGGTAGAGCTAAATATGCTTAGAGGGAAAAAATAACTTTTTAAGTGGTGACAAGTTGCATCATTATTCCACATGGCTTGGTTCTGACTTTAGTGAGTCAGAATGATTTTGACTGTAAAGCTGAGCAAAGCTCATCTTTTCACTTGAAAAAATATAATGTACTACATATGCTTCCAAAACAGTAAAGATTAAGGGAAAAATGTGCAAAGTACCCACATTCTTTTAAGGATATTCTGAGTTTTAAATTTCACAAGTATATCCCAACCCACTCATCCCCAGTGAGAGAAAATAATCCCAAATCACACAGATGAACTGTCAGTGCTGCCAGATATCAATGAACAATTCATCACCAGTTTTCAACATTTTATCTTTCAAGAAAAATTCCAAAAACCATGCAAAGTTTCACAGAATGACCTGAAGGCTCTGAGAAAGACTTAAGAAGATCGGCATGTGTTCTTTTGAAATACTGCTTTTCATATTTAATATCTCATTTTTCTAGAATCTTCTTCAGAGTCTATGACTTCACTTTAATAATCTTCTTTATTATTTCAGTGCACATAGAAATAAAGACAGCCTTTGTACATGATTTATAAAATGCTTGTCACCATGGCAACAACACTTTAATTTTGAAAACAGGTATCTTTATAAGAACCTGGATAACTCTAATGAGAAATGGCCACAAATGACAGGATAATTCTTTTTCTTTTTATTTTTTGGAAATTCCATTCTATGTTCTGTGTCTGTTTCCTCTTATTTAAATTATGAAGTATATTAATTTCTCTGCTTGGCCTAATAGTATTCAACATATAGCCATTTACTGTCTTATAGCTCTTGAAGAAAATTTAGAATTTTTTTTGAAAAATAGCAATTAAAGAAATGAGAATAGATTAAATTAAAATCAATGAAAACAGGTGAAATTTTCAGTCTTTATTTTTTTCTCAAGACAACAATCACACTTTAAATTATTCAGAGCTAGACTGTATTATGAAAATAAGATTGCCAAAATATTCATAGCAAAGGAATGCTTTTGTCTTTGGATTAAAAATTGGCAAGACACCTCTCTTCACTAGGTTAGACAGTGAATGAGGTCTCAATAAAAACAGCTGAGCTATAACAAGATGCCAGAAATGGAGATGAAACAGAATATAAGCAATTCCTCCAGTACTAAAATCCTCTAGACAGTGTCCAAGTTGGGAATATAAATTCATTGCACATTAAGCTAGACATTATTACAGATGCATTGTTTGTTGGGTACCATACATGCTTTAGGGGATACAGCGATGGAAACAAAAAGGGGATGCTTAGACATCTATAGTTCACATGATAAAAAGTTTTAAATGTTATTAAAAGCATGAAAATTATAAACTGTAATTAATATAAAATATAAAAATTAAAAATTTTAAGAAAAGAAAATTATAAATACTTGCTTTGTTATAAGTGATATAAAACCCTAAAATATACATTTTATTTTTTTCAGGTTCTCAATAAATCTAGCAATTTTCTGTGTATTTATATTAGAATGATGACTAAAGATGCAATATTTTACATATTTATTTTATTATTAAATATATAGAAAAGGAAATCGATGACTTTGACTTCATTTGGCTTACTCAGTCTCCAAAAGCAGTCAACTTTATGATAAGAAACTAATTATACTGCTTTGATATACCAATACAAAGTTGGAAACAACAGTATATAAGTATATGAGGAATGTAGGGTACGAAAAAAAAGGAAAAAAAAAAGAAAGGAAACGCTCAGATAAAGCATTAGGAGATAAAAGAAAAACAAATCTTCAAAAATATCATTGAGTGTGTTTTGTGTTGACAATCTACTGATGGGAGTGAGACCTGGATTGAAGAATAATATGTATCTCTAGTCTGAATACGTTGGAGAAAACTTAATTTTTCATATGTAAGTGTTCATCCATTGGAGATAGCTCTTAGGTTAAGGATGGGGGGTTATATCCATTTCTACTCTCTCCATTAGGCTTAGACCTGTGCAGGCTCTGTGCATGATGACACAGTATCTTTGAGTTCCTATGTACATTGGTCCTGTCTTGTTTCATTGGTGTTCTCCATCTATTCTGGCTCTTACCATCATTCCTCCTCATCTTTTCCTGATCTATGAAGGGAGGGAACTGATGGAGACAACTCATTTCAGAATATTTCCAATGTCTCTAACTCTGCACATTGTCTAGTTTTTGTTCTCTTGTACTACAGGAGGAATTTACCTTGTACTACAAGAGGAAGCTTCCCCGATGAAGGCTGAGTAACACACTAATCTATGAATATAGTAGAGTGTAATTAGGAGTTGTTTTGTTGCTAATTTCCTTTAGCATATATAGTGGTATTTCGTTTTCCCACAACTCTAAATCTATCAAGAAGATCAACCTAACACCATCATACAATGAATCCTATAGAAGAGAAAATGTTGAATAGACTTAAACTCATTGGTACAAGAAAGGACTTTCAAAACAAAACAAAACACTGATAGCAAAAACACTAGGAACAAAAATTAATAAATGAAACCTTATGAAACTGAAACTTTTTCTGTGTGGCAAAGCACACCATGATTTGGATAAAATCACAGCCTTCAGAATAATAAAAGGTTTTGACCATCAACTACACATCTGATAGTGACCTAATTTCTAAAAGTATATAAAGAATCAAAAGCACAGGCACTAAAAAACTAACCCTTATTTAATTATGTGGGAAAGATCTGAACAGGTTATTCTCAAAAGAGGAAGCACAAATGGCTGGGGATTACATACAGAAATGCTCAATATCCTTAGTCATTAGGGAGATGGAAATCAAAACTACCTTGATCATTCATCTTTCACAATTAGTTAAATAAACAAGTGACATTTCAGGCTGATAAAGACAGAATTAGTGGAAAATTCATCCGTTGCTCATGGGAGTGAATGCTTGAATATCCAATATGGAAACCAGTGTGGTAGGTCATCATGAATCTGGGAAACAACCAATCTTAATATCTATGTACACAACTCTTGGCATGTGGCTGTGCCTAAAGGGCACTTTATTATACTATAAAAACTCATTTTTTAAAAATTTAATTTATATATTTATTATAGTTTATTCACTTTGTATCCCCACTACAGCCCCTTCCTTGTCTCCTCCTAGCCCCACCCACAATCCCTCTTCTTGCCCTATGCCCTTTCCCTAGTCCCTTGATAGGGGAGGACCTTCTCCGTTCTATCTGACCCTAGATTATCATGTCTCATCAAGGCTGGCTTGATCAAGGCTCATAATCTTCCTCTGCGACCTAGCAAAGCTGCAACACTGAGTTCAAGTCAGAGACAGGCCCTGTACAGCTTACTAAGGAACCTGCTTGGAAACTGAGCAGCCAATGAGCTTCCTATGAACAGGAAGTCTAGGTCCTCTCCATTCATGGTCCTTAGTTGAAATATTGATCTCTGCAGCCCCACCCCCACCCCCGCCGGGCCCAGGTATTTTGGCTCTGTTGTTCTCCTTGTGGAGTTCCTGCAACATCCAGGTCTTTCTATCTCCCTCTTCTTCCATAAGGATTCTGGCATTCTTCTCAAAGTTTGGCTATTTGTCTCAGTATTTCCTCTGTGGAAGGCTCCTGTCCTGTTCCTTGCCTTCTCCTACTTACAATGTATACCCTGCTTGCCCTCCTGAATGAGGATTAAGCATTTTTCAGCCATATTCACTGCTGCTCTAGTCCAAATAGTTAAAAATTGAAAACAAACTATATGTCTGTCAATAGATGAATGGATAAAGAAAATATGAAATGTTAGATATGTATGAATTGATGGAGGGGAGATTGGAATGTTAATGAAGGAAAAAGGGACAGGGACAAGGAAAGTAATATGGGTCAGAACAGCTAAAATTAAGGGCTGTTGTATGGAATCTTAATGTAGCAAAAGTTTCCTAAAATATATGCTTATATAAAGGTGATCTCAATGGAATCACCAAATAATGAGGGAAATTGAGTCACAGCTGGGCATCTCCTATTGCCAAACAAAGACTCCAGTTCTGAAAATGGGTTAACCTACTGAGTATCTTGCCAAAGATGCCCCATAGGAACCCACAAACAATAGAGACAATTGCCAAAGCCATTGGTTGATCTCTACACACCAACGGTGAAGCCATACTGCAGAAGACAACACCTATACAGCTCATTGAACTTATTGGAGAAATCGAGATGGTGGCTACCTAGAGCAGGTAAACCTACTAGGGCTAATGGTACTGCAAGGTATTCTGCCTGCTACCAAAGGAGAAAGGTAAACAGCAACACAGCTGCAAAACCTTTGATCTGGGATGGTAACTTGTATGTATGATGTATTAGTGCAATAGTGGCACAAGGACTGATGGACTAACCCACCAACATCTGATAGGATGTAAAGCCTGATCCATAATGCATAATTCATCTCTGACATTTATCTTATGGACAACAATCTACTGCATTTTATTTATATCATTTTATCAATTCACCTCAGCCAGAAGGAATCTCCATTTGAGGGAGGATTTACCTGCCTTAGGGTATGCATTAAGACTCAGTAGCAACCTGGCAAATAAAGAGCAGACAAATTCAATTCTGAATAAACTGAACTTTTTCTTCTTAAGGTGATTTTTAAGTAGTGTACAGTTAGTGTTCAGCTCATTATCAGAACTCCCACACTCAAGATACATTTCTAATTATCAAAGTAAAATAAAACCATCATATTAGGGTAGACAGTAAGCTTAAACATACAATACAGATAACATACTAATTATTATTACCTCTCATGTTTGAGTTGTAATACCTTGTTTATTGAAGTAACCTGCAAATTCTATTTTGTTGAATGGCAATACTAAAGAAAAAGTTTTTTAAAATCCTGACATTTTTCTTGCTGCCAGAGTAAAAATGTGACTAATAACATTAGAGTACATGTTCTGACATTTTGAATATGGCAAACTTGTATGAGATATTTTCATCTCAAAGTGGCAACTGAAACACTGATTTCAGGGACAAGTTCCATTGCAGACACTCAGGGTACCATACTAGAAGAACTACCTTCAGGGGCAGTGAGAATAGGAGAGTGGGCTAAGAGAAGAGCTGAAGAAGTTATGTTAATTTGTTGAAAGGTGCCGGGGCCAGGCGGGCAGAGTCGAACGGTTCTTGAGTTGGGAGTGAGGATTGAAATTAATAAAATAAACACACAGCACACAGAAAACTTTTTAAAGGTCCAGACTCAACAGCCACAGCAAAAGGCAAGCTGCTTGCAGCAAGCAGTGCCAGCAGCAAGTCTCTGCCTCATCCTCTGCCTCCAGCCTTCTGACCACTCTATTTTTTGAGGAGTTACTTTCAGCCAGTAAAACATCTCAGAACAATAGGTTAATTTGCACAAGGATCCTGAGGAAGGTGTGACCCTCACAAGCTATCCCACCTGTTGTCACAAACAAAAGGAGATGGACTTGCAAGTTCTCCTCTGCCATTAGTAAAGGCCTCCTAAAAGCCATCTCTCCACCGAGATTTAAATATCAAAGCAGGCCACTGAGTGACGGCTCCCCACAGAAAGGTAAACTAATAGTGAATAGAAATCTTAACCAATGTTTGTCTTCATCAGAAGAAACAGCAACATTTAGGGTCAACACATCTTTAAATAGTGTGGACAGCATGCTTTCACAACACTGAGTCAAAGAAAAGTTCTTTCAGCTTCACTCATTGATTATCTCTTCTTAAATTATATTATTATTAGTAGTAATAGTAGTAGTAGAAGTATTGTTTTAGCATATATACTAGTGCATCATATGAGTGCTGGGAATCTAACCCCAAGCCTCTGGAAGTTCAGCCAGTGTTCTTAGTCACTGAGCCATGTCTCTATACCCTAGAATAAACACATCTTGTCAAATGGTTTTGAAACAATTGGCCTTTGTATTACATTTCACTGGGTGTAACATGTATTCATCCCTGTTTTGTTGGCCCTTCATCATCTTATTCCAGATCTAGGATCTATGACTGGACTGCTAGTGATGTCACCAGGTAAGGACCTATCTGATGAACTTACTGAAGTGAAATAGAATAGAATATATCAACCTCAACAAAGCAAACCGCTTGTTTACTGTTCCCACTGAACACACTCTTAAATAAAGGGGTGTAACATTTTGCTATGGAATAGCACTTTTAATTATACTGCATGCTTTAAAATTGCAGCTGAATATAATATAATTTTAGCAGTTTATCTCTCCTAAGGCATCAACACTATTTATCACTCCCGCTGCCATCTGGCGTGTCTGAACTATCATGATCAGCAGTTTATGAGGAAATTAAAACATTCAATGAGTCTCTTTTCAATAATGTTTTGAGGTCAGGGACAATATTGCCAACGGCGGTGAAGATGCATTTTTATCGCACACTTGAGAGGCATCCATTCAACATATTTTATAGCTTTCTAGGTTAAGACTAGCCAAGCTTTCCCTCATTTGTACTGGTGTGACATGGGGGTCATTCTGTGTAATAACTATCTAAGAGTCTTTCAGAGTAGTCTCCTCTCTAATGCTGTGCTTATGCAGCTACAATCACCTAAAAGCTGAGCTGTAGCTATAAGAGCTTCCTTCTCTCTGTTGCTATCTTTTTCTCTATCACTCTATCTCCCTGTGTACACCTATGTATGTGTGTTTCGATGTTTGTTTATTTATTTTTTCTTTTGTAGTAAAGAATTACAAAGAACCTAGAATATACATATCTTTGTACTGGTGAATATAGTTGTACACAAATTTCTCAGAAGCAAACCAGGCTATTTTTAGTATAGCAAAGTTTTATCTCTTCAACAAATTCAGCAAATATTTTTTTTTTTGCAAAATTATTTACTGATATAATCAAACATGCTGCCTAGTTTGGTTTACAGTTGAAAATTCTGTGAGTTAGAGATTAAGGAACACTTCTGTATCTATGAATTTTTTGCATAATTATTGAGCTACTGGGAATGATGGTCATTTCCCTCGAGGCTCAGGTACAAGCAAAGCCAACGTCTCATCTTTGAAAATTGATACATCATGGAAATTTTCAGTTTTGAAGGTACCGCTTATTTCCAAGAAAATATGATTTAAGAACGAGTAAAGTATAATTGCAAATATTAAAGGCAATAATGATATGTTGTCCCATACCTCCTATACTTTCCCATGATTACAAAAGTGAAAGAGAAACACAGAAAAATCATTTCGTGGTTATTGAACCTTTTTTTTTATCCTGTGCTATATTCCCACTTTTTTAACACACATCCATGTGTATTAATGCGCACATTAAAACATATATGAAACAGGCTTATACATGGATGCAGAGGGAAAATACATCAAGCAGATAGTGAGATTTTATATCTATCTATATGTATGTATGTATATATTTCATCAAGTGTGTTCATAGAAACATGTAAGTTGGTTCCTTGGAGGTGGAATTCTGAAACACTAATTTTTGAGGATCAATATTTTTTTACAGTCCTGACATGGTTTATGGTATACTCAAAAGGGGGAATAGTTGAGGGAGTAAGTAATTATGTCTAAACATAAGTAAGACATAAACAGATTGCACCAATTATAGAGAGTCTACTACAAAAGACTGATCAAACATCTGTTATTGAGGTTTTATAGCTTTATAATTTTATTTTAATGTATTTTTATTTAATATTTGTATGTGGCTTAAGGTTTAATTTTTTTCTTTGGTTTGTCAATTTTTGTTTTTCATTTGCATATGTGTGTTACTATTTTACTTTGTGTTGGGAATAAATGTGTGTGCCTTCAACAACTTGTTGTTTAAATATTTTTTCTCAAATTAATATCATTGTAACTCAAAGCCTTTAAATGAAAATCAAGCAAAGAGAAAAGAAAATTTCAAGTTTTGGGTCAGTTGTTCCAATTTAGGCTGTAGCAAGCAAAGCCCAGTTGCTTATTTTTTGGGGATTTAGTTGATGTTACTGTGAAATCTGCGAACACTTACCAGAAAGAACTGACAAGTATCTTGCAGCCAGAGAGCTTTGAATTTTAGCCCTTATTAATCTAATTTTTGGATGAGTGCCCTCTTTCTTGTCTGTAACTTAGTACCCCAATCCTTGGCTTTTTCCCCATTTTCTCCTTGAACTTTCTTGGAGAATGCATGGAGAAGAGCCATCACCATTAAAAATATTGCAACCAGATCCATGAGTATGACAGCCAAAATGAAACCAAAGGGATTAAAACACCCTCTGCCGTGGCATTCTTTATTTAGATGCAGTTTTAGGCCAAACTCTGTCTAGAAGTTTGTCTGCCTCCAGTTCCTCTCTTTCCTTCCATGGCTGCTGAGCTTAGCTGAGCTGAGCCAGCCACAGTATAAGGAAGCGATACTCCTGTACCCCTCCCGTTAGTCTGTAGCTGCAGCCAGTTTTGTTAAGTCTCAGGTCTGCCCACAGCAGGCAGTCTTTTGCTCCTGGGAGTTTTTAGGTTTTAAGTTTGGGTTGTATCACTGGGAGCTTATCCTCCCCCAACAAATTATGATAAAGTATGATTTAAAGTGTGTGAATACTTAGATTAGTAGGGCACCATTTGTTGTATTTGGTGCTAATATTTACTATTGATATATCTTTTAGTAAAGCTGCGGTTAATCCTAAACAGCTGTTTAACCAAATCACCACACAGAGACTAGGATTTATTTAGTTAACCTAGAACACAATGCTGGGCAATAGTTACTCTGTCCTAAACCTCCAAGCCCACATGGTTTCATACCATTCAGATTCACCCATTATACTTGCTTTTAGTGATATCTTAGATTCATTTCTCCACGTCCTTCCAAGACCTCTCCAGCCTCTGCTCTCCCAGCTTCGTGTGTTACAATTTATTCACTTAATATCCTGCTTGTAGCCCTCCATCATCTCCTCCAGGTCTGACCCTCTCGCTCTCTTCCCTCCTATCCCCTTCCCCTAGTTCACTGAAAGGGAGAGTTCTCCTCCTCTACAACCTATCATGTCTCATCAGGATTGTCTGGATCCTCTTACTCTGGGGCCTGGCCACCAAGTTCATTTTAGAGACAGCCTCTATTCTCTTCACTAGGGAACCCACATGGAGACTGAGCTGCCTATGGTCTAAATCTGAGCATGTAATCTAGGTCCTTTCCATATATGGTTCTTGGTAGATGCAGCAGTCTCTACTGGCCTCCCTGGGCCTAGTTCTTTTTTTATTTTTTTTTTTTAACTTTGTTAGTCTCTTAGTGTAGCTCCTGTCCCCTGCTTGTCCTTCTGCTAGCCCCTTCTTACATAAGACTACCAGTGTTCTGCCCAAAGTTTGGCTGTGAGTCTCTGCAATTACTTCGATTCTCTGCTGGGTGGAGACTTTCAGAAGATATCTGTGGTAGGCTCCCATCCTGTTCCCTCTCTTCTGACACTTCTGGTGTCTATCCTGTTTGCCTTCAGAATGACTATTAAGTATCCTCCCTAGGGTCCTGCTTGTTTAGCATCTTTAGGTCTGCAAATTTTAGTATAGTTATCCTATATTACATGGCTAATATCCACTTACAAATGAGCATATACCTGATTTGCTGTTTGCAGTTAACGGAGGAACTTGATTTTGTTATGAATCAATGTGTGTAAGTATCTATATTTGGATGTGTGTTCTGGAGCTCTATGCGTATGCAACTGTCTTTGGATTGTGTGTGTATGGGTGTGTTTAGATAGGTGATTCTCCTTGGCTTCATGACCATCTCATTCCATGAAGAAGACCATTGATGGAGGGAATTGGGGTTAGGACATGCAAAACATAGAAGCTTACACTAGGGGAAATATTGAGAAATAATAAAATATATTGAGTTTGTATCATGGTATGTTTGTCCATCAAGTAATAATGATAGCTCTAACGGAAATATGGTGTATTGAATAAGATATTTCATCATTGTTTGGCATAGGACTTTTTCAGAAGCAGAGAGGGTAAGTATTTGATGAAATGTTTTAGTGAAATTAATTTCAGGAGAAATGAGTAAGGAAGCAATTAGAGAAAATATAAACCAACATTAATGTCACTTTAGAACATCCCTGATTTTCAATAAGTTCAGTACAAAATTCTGGGGTATAATTTCATCAGTTTTTGTTGTTGATATTTTGTTTTCTTTTGTGTGTGTGTGTGTGTGTGTGTGTGTGTGTGTGTGTATTTTATGCTCCTTCCCGTCTCAACAGTGGATATCTTGCCTCATTGGCAAGTTTAACTCCTTCAGTAATGTTGTTTGAACACATTCCTTTGTTAATCTCCACAGTGGCCATAAGATGGATCTGAAAAAGAAATTCCTGAATATGAGCATGGATCATGTCCTCTGTAAGAATGCGGGATAAGATACCACAGTGAGAAGCTCAGGATCACAGTTCAGAGGAAAGCTAAATGACAATGAGAATCATCGCCGCCATTGCCAAAAGATTCCTTGGTACAGTTGTGAAGGGCATGAGGGTGAGATACAAGATTCAGACATTTTTAAAGTGAAATTTAGGTCATAGCTGCGAAACTGTGAAAAATGAAGAGACTGGTCGTCCATATTTCTGGCTGGAGGCAGATTGAAGTGAATCATGGAAACAACAAATAACATAGTCAGCTGTTTTTGTAAGGCAATGAAGAATTGTATATTTTCCTGTAAAACTAATGAGAGAGAATTTGACAAAGCAGATAGTGTGTTAAAACATAGGGACTACACTATTCCCCAACCCTATTCCCAGTCCTGCTCCCTTTTGCTCACTGTACCCCAGCCTCCAACATGGGCATAGATCAGACTGGGAGAAGTCCAGATACAGTGCCCACCCACTACATTTTACCCTCTTTTCCTGAGCCTACCCTGTCTCCAGGCCTCACTGCACTAGCTGCCATAGCCAAACCCCAAACTTGGCAGAGATTCCCTGTTACAACAGAGACCAGCCTGGGTCAGAGACATTACCCAGTGGGAGAAGACCAGGTAGGCTACCCTCCCCCCAAACTTCCAGCCTGTCACTATTGCAGCATTTCTTCACCCTATCCCCAGTGTTGTACTCTCCTACTTTCCGTGCCCCAGCCCTCAAAGGAACACAGACTCCCATCTCTACCAGAGACTTGTAGACTGGGAGAAGTCCATGTCTGGTATCTGCCTGCAAAACTCCCCCACTATCCCACACCCTATGCCCCAGCCTCAAGCCCTCAGGCCAATTGTAATCAGAGAGGTTTCATCCAGCAACTGTTGGAAACAGTTGCAGAGATCCACAGCCAAACATCAAGTGGAGTTCAGGGACTCTGCTGAAGAGGGGGAGGAAGGATTGTAGGAGCCAGAGGAGTCAAGGACAGCACAAGAAAACCCACAGAATCAACAAACCTAGACTAGTAGGTACCTACGGAGACTGAACCCACCATCAGTGAGCCTGCATATGTGTAACCTGTGGTTGCTTAGATTGGTGTTTTGTGGGATTCCTGACAGAGGGAGCAGGAGTTGTTTCTGATGCTTTTGCCTGTTTTTCTGTTTGTTTGTTTTTTTGTTTTGTTTTGTTTTGTTTTAATCCTTCTCCTCCTCCTGGTTTGCCTTGTGCAGACTTAACATGAAAGGAAATCTTATTGATATGCCATGTTTGATTGATATCCCTGGGAGGCCTGCCCTTTTCAGATGGGAAACTGCTGAGGAGGAGTGAATGGGGGAGGGTCAGGTACAAGGAGGAGGGAGGAGGTGGGAGAACGAATACAGACTAAATGTACAATATTTCTCCTTTTTTTGGAGAGGAAAATAAGAAGTACATATTTGAGATACTGGTTGCTCACAAGTACTTTTTCCTTTATGTTCAGCATTTCTTTATCTACAAATGCTATTTTATAAGGTTTTCATTTGTAGCCATTTTTTTATCCCTTCACAAAATTACCATGTTAGAAATTGTCCTTTCTCATCGAATTAATTTGCTGACATTTTATTAATTATGTAGGAAACAAAACATTTTTCTGCATTTCTCTTTGAAAGGTTATGTCAATTTATTGGCAAAGAAAAAGAGAATGTTTATCTTATGAAGACAGATTTCAAGTGTAAGAAATATATTATATTTCTCATAATTACATAAATACATTTCCTTTTGTGAATTCATGGAACTTAATATTTGTCTAGAAGTAAGGTTTTCTCAGATTCTAAAGAGTTTTCATTTTGATTTGTAAGACATAACTTAATAATCCTTAGTTTGTAGAAAACCGTATAAAATACTCATGTGATGATAATTATGTAAGTAAATTTTTCCATTCTTTATTCTTCTCATGTACATCTTTATTTTGCTTTTTCCGTTTTCATGTATGTGTAGTATATATGCGTGTATAAATTATTTGTATATGTGTTGGCACACATATGTGTGTGCTTGTGCACATATTTTGCACATGTATATGAAGGCTTGAGGTTGGTGTCAGAAATCCGTAGTTACTCTCAAAATTATTCATGAAGGCAGACTTTAAGTCAAGTCTTCGCCTATATATTGAGGAAAAATGGTATAATTTGACAGAAAAGTAAATTGTTGGTTCACTAACTTAATGGTTATCAATTATATATTTTATAATATATAAACACATCTTACAATACAAAATAAAATATGTTTACTTGTAACTATAAAATATGTAGATAGATAGATATTTTAAGGGTCAGTGAAATGGCTCGTTGTTAATAGGAGCTTGCGGCCAAATTTGAATATATGAATTCCATCTTTAGAACTCACATTTTGGAAGGAAAGAACCAAGGTTTATGAGTTGTTTCTGATCTTCTGTAGCATGTGTATGTAATGTGTGTGCACACATACACACAATAAACATAATAAGTATACAGAAGAAACCAGTAAGAATTTATTTGAACATATGGTTGAAAACATCCACTATAAAAATTATAGCTTTATCCATTCAAAAGACAGGGTAACAAATAGAAATTTTAATATGTTGATATAATCTTTATGAATATTTTTCCATGTTACAAGATAAAACAGTCAATGAAAAGAACAGTCTCTCATGCAATCAAAGTGTCATTGAAAAAAGTAATGTCTAGTGATAATAACATATTTCAAATATGTATTTAAACATAGGTCTTCTCTCCTTTAATATTAAAATCAATGCTTACTTAAAACTATTACCTAACTCATATGTCACCAATTTATTTATATATTATTTTTCATTAGTAATATGTATTCTTATAGGATATTCTACTTTTTGTAGAAGGTTAATAACTAATTAAAGACTTACTTATATTTTAAAAGGTCAAATGTGCACTAAAATCTTATCAGATACCCATCATAACATCATATTTAACTTGTGGCCAGCTAGGACCAGCTAAAGTTCATGTGCCCAAACATGCTTATAGCAGACCTCACTGAAATTATACAGTTTTAAAAAATGCTTATTGCTTAACAAATAGACATGAGTATAAAATGACGATAAAACTATAATATGTAGTTCATGAGTAAAACATATTATTTTAATTTTAATCTCTACTTTGATGTTTCTGTTGAATTGTAGCATGGATTTCTCAATTTCTTCCTTGTTTTTCCCACTCCATTCTTGTTGCCATTGGATAACCATGTATTCTTGAAGAAGTGTATTTTTTCGTAAATATAGTACAAAAGTGTTTTTCAGAAACATTTGATTTGTGAGGGGGTGAGCATAGACCCATTGTACACCAAAATAACAATTAAAAAAAAACAAACCTACATTAGAATACTGAGTTTCTAGTAAACTATTACAAAATACGTTGTAGCATAGCACAGAATACCATTTCTTTTTTTTGTCCGTCTTTCTTTCTTTCTTTCTTTCTTTCTTTCTTTCTTTCTTTCTTTCTTTCTTTCTTTTTTTTTTTTTTGACAGTGTTTCTCTGTGTAGCCTTGGCTTTTCAGGACTTGCTTGTAGACCAATCTGGCCTGGAACTCACAGCAATCTGCCTGCCTCTGCCTCCTGAGGGCTGGGGTTAAAGGTATGTGCCGCCATACCAGGCTAAAACATCAATTCTTTTCTCTCTTTTTCTTTAAGTGTCCTATGAATTTTGACCATTTATATTTCAATATATATCATTCCAGTATATTTGTTCTTAATTCTTGAAGAAACTGATGTATAGTTATGTTGCACAGAGCAGTGATGTATGCGCAGCTTTCAAAATGTCCAACTGAACTTAATTGACATGTGTACTAGCTGCACATATTTTTGTGATGAGAACACTAAAAATATACTCTCAATGATTTTCAAATACACAATATGTTGTTATTAATTTGTAATTCATCATTGTGTGCAATAAATCTCTTAAATTTAATCCAAGTGTCTAAGTGAAATATTGAGTCTTTTGCCCATTTTTTCCCAACCCCCACCTAGTCTTGGGTAGCTACTATTGAGTTTGTCTCTTTTTAAATCCACAAATAATGTCAGATTATGTAACATTTGCCTTCCTAACTGTAGTTTGTTCCACTTAGCATAATATCTCTAGTTTATCCATTTTGCTGCAAATAATTGTTTGTTCTTCTTTAAGGAAGAACATATATGCACCAGAAAAGCAAAACAAATAAACGAACAAAATAAAACACCTGCTCCTTCCGTCCTGAATTAAACTTGTGATGTGAGATATGAACAAGCAACAAGGAAACCGTAACATCGTCTGTCTTTGAAAAAGCTGGGTCAAAGTTTGTTCAAGTACACAAAAAGGACACTTGCTCAACCATGTTTATAGCAGCTCTATTTGTAATAGCCAGAACCTGGAAACAACCCAGATGTCCATCAACGGTGGAATGGGTACAGAAATTGTGGTATTTTTATACAATGGAATACTATTCAGCAATCAAAAAGGAGGAAATCATGAAATTTGCAGGCAAATGGTGGGATCTAGAAAAGATCATTCTGAGTGAAATATCCCAGAAGGAGAAAGACAAACATGGGATATACTCACTTATATAGACCTATAAGATATGATAAACATAATGAAATCTATACACCTAAAAAAGATAACCAATTGAGCGGACATGGGTTAAGATGATCAATCCTCATTTAGAAAGACAGATGGGATGTGCATTGAACGTATGACAGGAGTCTACTGAGCGCATCTGAAAGACTCTAACTAGCAGTGTTTTCAAAGCAAAGACTCATGACCAAACCTTTGGCAGAGTACAGGGAATCATAAGAAAGAAGGGGAGTTAGTCTGATGGGGAAAGGATAGGAGCTCCACAAGGACCAAATATATCTGGGCACAGGGTCTTTTCTGAGACTGACATTCAACCAAGGACCATGTATGGATATAACCTAGAACCTCCACTCAGATGTAGCCTGTGGTAGCTCAGTAACCAATTGGTTTCCCAAAGTGAGGGGAACAGGGACTATTTCTAACAGGAACTCAATGACTGGCTCTTTGGTCTCCCCACCCCCGAAGGGAGGAGCAGTCCTGTTAGGCCACAGAGGAGGGCTTTGCAGCCAGTCCTGAAGATACCTGATAAAACAGGATCAGATGAATGGAGAGGAGGTCCCCCCATCAGTGGACTTGGAAAGGGGCACGGTGGAGATGAGGGAGGGAGGGCGGGACTGGGAGGGAATGAGGGATCGGGACACGGCTGGGATACAGAGTTAATAAAATGTAACTGATAAAAAAAATTAAAAAATATAAAAAAAAAGAAAAAGCTGGGTTTTCTGTGTCTTGAATGCCTATGAACAGAGAGATGATTGGAGTATGTGACATCCTCCTATGTTTTTCAGCTCGAAGATAATTTCAAATAAGGTTTTGGACCTTTAAAAGAGACGGGAAAGATTCAGTACGTCTAAGTGGAAAAAATATACTCTCCATAAATTTATAACACAGAAAATGTTATTTTTATGGCAAAAGAATCAAGTCCTAGAAAAGGAGACACATGAAGAATCTACGGAAGATCTACAGATGTGAAGCTGTTTTCCCACTAGTAACAGTTCTGGAAAACAGTTCCATTAGTGGATCAGATAAGGTCCACAGCCTATGTTTCTATCTATAAGCTCATGCTGGGAGAAAACAAGGTTTCAAAACTCCCCATTCTAGACTTTTTTGTAAGTAATATAAAGTGTTTATTATATTTCATACTTAATATTTACATTAACAAGTCAACTTTCATGAAACTATATCTCTTATTTTTTCATGCTTTTAACTGCTCTTAGAATACTGGGTGATTTCTATGTGTGTTAAATATTTAGGAGGAAATACTTCTTTTATCCTTTAATTGTTCTGTAACTGACACAGAAGATCTTTTCTCAGTTTTGTTGTTTTAGGTGACACTTAACACTGTAGAATATGCCAGGGAAAAACAGATTTATCATTTCTGTTAGAATTCCCTTAAGATCACCACTAAACTTTAGCAGAAAGACATTATAGCCATATGTGTACCAATCTCTCATCTGTGTTCTATATACAATTAGGGAAATGACTAATCACTTTATGTTTGAAACATGTTCCATATATGTTATTTCTTGATGACTGAATTAAAAATAATTAAAAATAAAAAAATAAGATTATTACATTTCCACTTATCACTCCCAAATTCTGGTAGTACATTGGTAAGAGTGGGACTAAGCCTCCATCTGAAATAAGATCATTAAATGCAGAGAGAAAGACTCAGCTAAGGGTTCAAAGATGAAAAGAAAATCTTATCCATCATGGAAAGAAAATAAACAAACAACAGTTTTCAGGGAAAATACTTTTGTTTTCATATTGACAGAAACTTGATGGAAGAAAATCTGTAGACCTCACATTTCAGACTTTAATTTTGAAAGAAGTGGAAAGTCTGATCTGCCAATGTTCTTAACAATCAATAATAAACCATAAAAGCACAGGAATGAACAGGCTTATAGCAGGCAGGTGTTGAGTTTTTACATGTTGAAATGTTCCCCAAGATCACATGTGTCAAAGGCTTAATCCCTAGTAAGCAATATTCAGAGGTGCAACCATTGATAAATGATTAGATCCTTAGAGTTCTGACATCTCCCATGGGTTGATCCATTTAGTAATTCATAATTGAGTTCAGATTTTGATGTAACTGAAATTTAAGGAGGTAATTAGAAGCAATTGGTCATCCAGGTTGAAAATTTGAAATGCGTTTTGTTCCTGTCATGTTTCTCTTAATTCTCCTGTCTCTTTTCTGTCCATCCCATTCACAATGATATAAGTAACTTTGCTCCATCTCAAACTCCCTGCCAGAATGTTCAGCTTTATCACAAGCCCAGAAAACAGACCCAAGTAAGCACTGGTTTATTTATGGACTGTGAGACAATGCAAGACCTTCTTTATTTAAATCTATTTTCCTACAACCATAGAGAGCTGACTAATAGGAATTCCTTTATAAGAACTTGGGACATGCATTCCAATTCCACTTTGACATGGACAATTTTGGGCAATATAAATACTCTAAGAAAGTAATCCAGCAGTCAAGTCAGATAAGAACTTTCCATCTACAAATCAGAATAAGGCTTTGAACACAGAAAAAAAAAGAATGGGCCTCAATTTTTTTTTTTCTGTTTAGATCCATGAAGGCTCCATATTTTCTTTTATTTCTTGTCTGAATGGCAAATACTTTCTGGCAAGGAATTCTTGCCCTTTTACCCTCACATCATACATCAGTATTTTGTGGCAGAATTCTAAAGGAGCTGGCTCTGAATGTTAGAGTTAAGTCCTTGGGGCATGCTTGACTTTCTGCTGGATGAAGCTACCTGATAAGATATTTTCATGGCTATATTCATCCAGAATCTCTCTGTATAGAAAATAGATACATATAGCCAGTGGAACACTGAGTTCTCTTTTTTAGAATATAATCTCTCATTCATCTTAATATACAGGGTTTTTCTGAATACAAATTACATTGTAGGTGATTATATTGTTAAATATGGAAATGACAATGTTTGAACAAGTTATCTGCAAAATTAATAATAAATTGTTTCTTTTTATCATTTTCTTTTTGTATCTTCATTTATTGTTTATATTAATCACAGGTTATTTACATTATAGCCCTGCCATAGCCCCTTCCCTCATTCCCTCCCATTTCCACCCTCCCTCCCTCATCTCCTCTCTGCCCCTCTCCAAGTCCACTAATAGGGGAGGTCCTCCTCCTTTTCTATCTGACCATAGCTTATAAGTCTCACCAGGAATGGCTGCATTGTCCTCCTCTGTGGTTTGGCAAGGCTGCTCTCCCATCCAGGGCAAGCACTCAAAGAGCCCCACTGAGTTCATGTCAGAGACAGTACCTGTTCCCCTTACTTGAGTACCAACTTGAATACTGAGCTGCCATGTGCTAAATCTGAGCAGAGGTTCTAAGTTACATCCATAAATGGTCGTTGGTTGGAGTTTCAGTTTCAGAAAAGACCCCTGTACTCAGATATTTTGGTTATGTTGCTATGCTTGTGGAGCTCCTGTCCTCTCCACTTCTTACTATCTCCCCTTCTTTCCTAAGATTTCCTGCACTCTGTCCAAAGCTTGTTCATGAGTCTCATCTGCTTTTATACAATGCCGAGTAGAGCCTTTCAGAGGCCCTCCATGGTAGGCTCCTGTCCTATTTTCTCCTTCTTCCAATGTCTGTCCGCTCGCCTTTCTGAGGACCGATATTCTTACCTAGGGTCCTCCTTCTAGCTCACCTTTAGGTGTACAGATTTTTGAAGGTTTTTCCTATATTATATTTCTAGTATCCACTTATAAGCGAATTTATACTGTGTGTGTCTTTCTGTTTCTGGGATACCTCACTGAGGATGATCTTTTCTAGTTCCCACCATTTACCTGCAAATTTCATGAGTTCCTTGTTTTTAATTGCTGAGTTGTGTTCTACTGTGTAAAGGTACCACAATTTCTGTATGCTTTCCTCCTTTGTTGTGTACTTGAGCATATTTTGGATATATGCCTAGGGTTGGTAGAGCTGGATCTTGAGCAAGCGCTATTCCTAACTGTCTGAGAAAGGGCCAGATTGATTTCCATAGTGGTTGTACAAGTTTACGTTCCCACCAGCAAGGGAGTAGGGTTCCCCTTTCTGTACAACCTCTCCAGCATGTTTTGTCACTTGAGTTTTTCATCTTAGCCATTCTGATGGGTATAAGATGAAATCTCAGAGTCATTTTTATTTACATCTCCCTGATGACTAAGGACATTGAACATTTCTTTAAGTGTTTATCTGCCATTCTATATTCCTCTACAGAGAATTCTCTGTTTAGTTCTGTACCCCATTTTTTAAATTGGATTACTTGATTTGTTGCTATATATACTGGATATTAACCCTCTCTCAGATATAGGGTTGGTGACGATCCTTTCCCAGTCTGTAGGCCTTTGTTTTATACTAACAATAGTGTCTTTTGCTTTCCAGAAGCTTTTCAGTTTCATGAGGTCCCATTTATTGATTGTTGTTCTTAGAGACTTGTGCTGTTGGTGTTCTGTTCAGGAAGCTATCTCCTGAACCAATGAGTTCTAGGCTCTTTCCAACTTTTTCTCTTAACCAATTTAGTATGTCTGGTTTTATGTTGAGGTCTTTGATCTACTTGGACTTTAGTTCGTGCAGGGTGATAAATATGGATTTTTTTCTGCATTTTTCTACATGTTGACATCCAGTTAGACCAGCACCACTTGTTGAAGATGCTGTCTTTTCACAATAGCCACACAAAGTACCTTGGTGTGACTCTAACCAAGCAAGTGAAAGACCTGTTTGAAAAAAAATTCAAGTCTCTGAAGAAAGAAATTGAAGAAGATATCAGAAAATGAAAACATCTCCTGTTCTCATGGATTTGTAGGATTAACATAGTGAAAATGGCCATACTGCCAAAAGCAATCTACAGATTCAATGCAATTCCCATAATTTTATCAACACAATTCTTTATAGAACTTGAAAGAAAAGTTCTCAACTCCATATGGAAAAACAAAAAAACCAGCATTGCCAACATTCCTGTATAACAACTGATCTCTGGAGGTATCTCCATCCCTGATCTCAAGCTGTGCTACAGAACAATAGTAATAAACACTGCATGATACTGTCATAGAAACAGAATGTTTCTTTTTTTAGATAAAATAATTATAACATATATTTCTTTCTTGTCCTTCATTCAAAACCTTCTCCATACCCCTGGCTGCTCTTCTACAATTTGTACCTCCTTTTTTTTTTTTCATTAATTGTTAGCTATTTGTGTATGTGTGTGTGTAAAATATATGTACATATTTGCATGTGTGTGTGTATTTATATATACATATACACCTAAAAATAGCCTGTAAAGTCCATATAATCTCACTTGTATGTTTGCTTTCAGGACAAACAGTTTGACACTGGATAACCTATTGGTGTGCTCTTCCCTGGGGAAGAATGAAAAAGATATCGTCTATCTTTGTAATTGTCTGATATGTCATTGCTGAGGATTGTGCAAACATTTTGTATCATAATGTTAGTCCCTAGGAAAAGAAAGCAGTAAAGCCAAGAGAGCCCATGGTATCCATCCTTATTTCCTATCATGATCAATAAGCTTGTTTCATTTAAATGCCTGTTATTATGAGATTAAAATTTGAGATGGGAACACATCCTGACCAATTCCTATCAAGACCACTATGGTAGGTCCATGAATAGCTGAAAAAAAATTGCAGCAAAATTTTCCATATGCTATTTATTTTCTAAGCTAATGTAGAACACATGTAACATTACCTGTCAGGAGAAATTTCTGTGCTATTTTCCCTTCTATCTTTGAGATGGAGTTTCACATACCCCAGGCTGGTCTTGAAATCACTATATCTAAAAGTGACCTAGTAATTTCCTTTTATTTCATCTCTCATATATTGCATTCTGTCTACAGTTTTCTTTCCTCCTCTTCCCCGGTCTTTCCTCCCTACTTCCCCTCTCCCGCAGATTCAACCCCCTCATTATTCCCATAAAAAAGTTCCATGGACTTCAACCAAATGCAGCATAAGAAGCTACAATAAGACCAGACACATACAATCACTTCAAGGCTGGAGAAGTAACTCAGTAGAAAGAAAAGGGTCCCATAAGCAGGCAAAATAGTCAGAGACAGCCACTGTTGCCACTGTTAGGAAACTCATAAGAGCAGTATACCTCAATCATAACATATATGCAGGGCGCCTAAGTCAGACCCCTACAGGTTCACTGATCTCTGCAAGCTCCAATGAGTCTGTTAGTAGATTTTTTTAATTTTAATTTTTATTAATTACATTTTATTCACTTTGTATCCCAGCTGTAGCTCCCTCTCTCATCCTCCTTATCTCACCCTATTTCTCATCTCCTCTCTGCCCCTCCCCAAGCCTGTTGATAGGGGTGGCCCTCCTCCCCTTCCCTCTGACCCTAGCCTATCAGGTTTCGTCAGAACTGGCTGCATTGTCTTCCTCTGTGGCCTGAAGATAACCTAGAACCCCTGCACAGATCTAGCACATGGCAGCTCAGTCTCCAAGTGGGTTCCCTAATAAGGGGGACAGGGGCTGTCTCTGACATGAACTCAGTGGCTGACTCTTTGATTGCCTCCCCCTGATCAGGAGCAGCCTTACCAGGCCACAGAGGAAGACAATGCAGCCAGTCCTGTTAGGAGATTTTCCTGTAGTACCCCTGTCAGATACCTCTCCTCTTCGATCCTGAGGACTCTCAGAGCTCCATCTAATGTTTGGCTATGGGATTCTGCATTTGCTGTCATCAGTTGCTGGATGAATTCTCTCTGGCCTCTGATGATGATTATGCTAAGATCATCATTAAGGTACCAGAACACTCTTCAGGCAGGACAAACTATAGATAGGTTTTATAGCTGAGTTAGGGTCTCATCCCCTCTACTTGAGGCCTTGAAAAATTACAAGTTCTAAAGTAAAAACCTAGAACAATGGATACTCCATGGAACCTGCAACAGCCACCCTAGCAAAAACTCCTAGTAATGGGAGACACAGAGCCTGAACTGACCTTAAACTTATAAAGAGTTAATATTTATTTTCATTATTTTGTATGTATGGTATTTTGCTTGCATATTATATCTGGGTACCTGGGAACTCTGGGGCAACTAATCTCTTAACAATTGAACCATCTCTTTAGCACTTGACCTTGAACTTTTAATTCTACTGCCTTTAACCCTCAAGTGCTAGCAGATGTATGTTACCATACCCAATTTAAACAAAACCCAGATATTTGTGAATGCCGCAGAAGAACTTTAAAGACTGGGCTACGAGTTTAACAGAGAAGTTTATTTTTTTAATCTGAAACTAAGCTAATTATTTCTAAAAATTAATTAATATGTATTCATTGCATTTTAAAAATAATATAGTATATATAAAAGTAATTTTGTGAGAATAATTTATCCATGAGTCTGAGAGTTTAAATGCATGCAAAATCACATAATTTGCCTGGAGCTGGAGTAAGAAAAAGTATATGAGTTTAAGTTTTATACAAGCTGTTTTCAATTTCTAATATAAAATATTATTATAATATTAAAATAAATTATGCATAATGAATTATATTAGAGAAAATTGGTATTCAGTTGTTTAAAAATATGTCAACTTTTCTCATCTTTATTTTCATTTTTTATTTATTTTACAGCATGATTACAATCCCCCTCCCTCCTCTCCTCCCAGTCCAACCCTTTCACCATCTCCCCCATTCACCCAGCCCCTTATCCTCAGAGAACAGGATGCCCCCGCAAGGGTACCAACCCATTCTAGTACATAAGTAACTGCAAGGACTAGGCATGTCCACTCTCTTGCCTAAGGCCAGACAAGACAACCCAGTTATGTAAAAGTGATCCAAATCAGGCAACAGAGCTGGAGACAGACTTTGCTCTAATGGTAAGGGATACACAAGAAGAACAAGCTGCTCATCTACTACATATGTGTAGGAAGCCTAGGTCCATCTCATGTATGCTTTTGGATGGTGATTCAGTCTCTGGGAGGCCCAGTGCAGACAGGTTAGTTTACTATGTAGGTCTCCTTGTGATGGACGTGAATCCTCTGGCTTCCTCAATCTTTCCTGCAACTCTTCCACAAGACTCCCTAAGCTCTACCTAATGTTTGACGGTGAGTATGTGCATCAGTTTCCATCAACTGATGGATTAATCATCTCAAAAGAATTGTGCCAGGCTTTTGTCTTCAAGTATAGCAGAGTATTGGCAATCTCCCATATGGTGAGTCTCAAGTTAGATCAGTCATTGGCTGGCCATTCCCTCGATCTCTGCTCCATCTTTATCCCTATAAATCTCGTAGGCAGGACAAATTTAGGGTCAAAGGTTTCAGGGGGTGGGTTGGTGTCCCCATTTCCACGCTGGAAGTCATGCCTCTCTACAGGTGGTGGATGCTTCAGGCTCCATATCCTCTGCTGATAGAAGTCTCAGGTAAGGTCACTCCCATAGATTGCTGGAAGCCTCCCCTATCGCAGTGATTTTCCCCATGATTTTTTTTTCTTCCAGCCATTCGATCTCCCCACTCCTGATTCTCACTCATGTTCCTCTTCCTATCTCTCTGCAACCCAGATCCCTCCGTACATTCTACTTCAGACCTCTATTTTATTTCTCCTTCTGATTCAAGCATCCTCCCATGGACCCACCTTGCTACTTGACATCTTTGCATCTGTGGCTTATAGCCTGGTTATCCTACACTTTATAGCTAATATCATTTATAAGTGCGTACATACCATGTATGTCTTTCTGGGTCTGGGTTGCTTCACTCAGGATGATGTTTTCTAGTTCCAACCATTTGCCTGCAAATTTCATGATGTCCTTGTATTTAATAGCTGAGTATTTTGTTGTGCAAATATACTACATTGTCTCTATCCATTCTTCAGTTGACAGACATCTAGGTTATTTCCAATTTCTGTCTATTACAAATAGAGCTGTTATGAACATAGTTGAGCAAGGGTCCTTGTGGTAGGATGAAGCATATTTTGGGTATACGCCCAGGAGTAGTATAGCTGTGTCTTGAAGGAGAACTACTCCTAATTTCCTGAGTAACCATAAGATTGATTTCCACAGTGGCTGTAGAAGTTTACACTCCCACCAACAATGGAGGAGTGTTTCCCCTGTTGTTTTTATTTTAGCCATTATGACAGGTGTAAGATGGAAGCACAGAGCCATTAGATTTGCATTTACCTGATGACTAGGGACATTGTTCATTTTTTAGGTGCTTCTCGGCCATTGGAAATTCTTAGGCTGAGAATTTTCTGTTCAGCTCTGTACTATATTTTTTTCATTGGTTAATTTGGTTTGTTGGTGTTTAATTCTTTGATTTTTTTTATATATATTTTGGATATTAGTCTTTTGTCAAATGTAGGGTTGGGGAAGACATTTTCCATTCTGTAGGTTACTGTTTTGTATTATTGATGGTGCCTTTTGCCTTACAAAAGTGTTCCAGTTTCTGGAGGTCCCATCTTAAATGTGGATTAGTGCCCATGTTGTTGGTGTTCTCTTCAGGAAACTCTTTTCTTGTACCAATGTTATCAAGGCTATTTCTCCATTTTCTTCTATTACATTTAAAGTAACTGGATTTATGTTAAGATCTTTGATTCACTTGGACCTAAGTTTTCTGCAGAATGATAATTATGGAGCTACTTGCATTCTTCTACATGCAGACATACAGTTAAACTAGCACTATTTGTTGAAGATGCTTTATTTTTCCCATTATATGGCTTTGGTTTCTTTGTCAAAAATCAAGTATCATTAGGTGTGTGCATTTATTTGTAAGTCTTTGCTAAGGCTCCATTTTTCTACCTGTTTGTTTTTACACAAAACCATTCAGTTTATTATTATTATTATCATTACTGTTACTATTGCTCTGTTGTACAGATTGAAATCAAGGATGGTGATACCTTCAGAAATTCTTTTATTATACAGGATTATTTTTCTGCTTACTTTTTTTTTTTTTCAATGCAGTTTATTCAGGAACCTTGAACAATCCTCGGACCCTGGGGAAAGCCAGCCCACAGCTTATGGTTTTTTATTTTTCCATATGAAGTTGAGAATTTGTCTTTCTAGGTATGTAAACAATTGTGTTAGAGGAGATCCAATATGGCAGCACCAACCATGCAGGGTATCTGAACAGCATCTCAGAAGTGAGAGCAGGGCAACCAGCAGATCTTACTGTGGAACCCAAAACCGTGGCATCTGTGTTTCTCAGATGAGAGGAGAATCCACAGGAATTCATGCTACCTGGCTAATACTGGCAAAAATTCCAGGGCACTTTGTTTATGCTGCCACAGCCCTAGGCCTCCCCCACAAACCCACCATCTGTGGATACCTTCCTTGGACCAGCAGCTGAGGTATGAGTGGCAGAGACAGTGAACACACTGAGCTAGGCATGGGACTCAAGTCACATTCTCCACCATATTAAGGAAAACTGTGGGCCACTGGAACAGCTCTACGTACAGATAGAGAACCCAGTGGAGCTGAGTTAGGCACCAGACACAAGTTACATTGTCCTCCCCTCACCCTCTAAGGAGGCCTGTGGAGCACTGGAGAAACTCTAAGCTCAGAGATATATCTTCCTACTCCCAAGCAGCCTAGACCACCTGCATCAGAAATAAAAAGGCAGCACAGCCAGTGAACCCAGAGGATCAAGGCATGGGACCCAAATCCTATTCTACACCATAAGGAAACCTGTGAGGCACTGGGGAACCTCTAGGCTTGGAGATGTTTTTGCTGTGTCTCAGTTATCTGGCATATCTGGGTCACAAAGAGTGAGCCAGTGAAGACAGTGAATCCAGCAGATAATACTAGAGAACCCAGAGAAGGGTGGACCCATTCTGCAATACATACTCCAGGAAGTGTGTCAAGCTTACAAAAAACCTGATGGCTAGAGGTTGGCTTAATAATACAGGCAACAAAAACCAAGATATCTTTGAATCACCAGAATCTCCAAAAAGCAACAGATATTCTATTGCAGCTGAAACTCAGGAAAATGATCTTAAATCTATAATTATCAATTATTGGAAACACATAAAGAGGAAACACAAAAAATAGAGGCAAATAAAGAAGCACAAAAAGAAGAACCAAACAAAATAGAGGCCATGATGGACAGACAGGAATCCACATTCAAACAGATGAAGGAAATGCTGCAAGACATTTAGAATCAATAAAGAAAACACAAACAGAGAAAACCCTGATGTAGGAGAATTTAGAGAAGAGATCAGGAACCACAAAGGTAAGCATCACAAACAGATTATGAAAGATGAAGAAAAGAACCCCAGGCACTGAAGATACAATTGCAGAAACTGACACATCTCTCAAAGAAAAAATAAAATCAGAAAAGTTCCAAACACAAAACATCCAAGAAATCTAGGACAGCAGAAAAAGATGAAACCTAAGAATAATAGGAATAAACAAACAAAAACTTGCAAGCTCCAAGACCTAGAAAAAAATTTCGAGAAATCATAAAAGAAAATTTCCCCAACCTTAAGAAACAGATGTCCATAAACATACAAGAAGCTTACAGAACACCAAATAAACTATATCAGAAAATAAAATCCTCTCACCATGAAATAATCAAAATATTAAATCTACAGAACAAAGAAAAATTATTAAAAGAGGAAAGGGATTAAGGTCAAGTAACATACAAAGGCAGAGCTATCAGAATCATACCAGACTTTCCAACAGACTATGAGAGCCAGAAGGGCCTAGGAGGAAATCATGAAGACTCTTAGAGATCACAGATGTCAAACCAGACCACCATATCTATCAAAACTTTCAATCAACATATATGAAAAAAAAAAAACCAAACTTTTCCATGACCTAACTGAATTTAAACAATATATACACAGCAACCTAGCCATACAGAAGATACTAGAAGGAAAACTCCAACCCAAAGAGATAAACTACAACCAAGAAAATACAGGATAAAGACACCATCACATCAAAAAAGCAAAAGAAAACAAACACACAAACACATAATCACCACCAACTCCACAATAAAAGGAACTAACAATTATTGGTTACTAATATCTATTAACATCAATGGTCTCAACTCTCCAATAAAAAGACATTGACTAACAGAATGGTTGCAGAAATAGTATTCAGCATTCTGTGGCATTCAAAAAACACACCTCAGTAACAAAGATAAACAATATCTAAGAGTAAAGGTCTGGAAAAAGGTTTTCCAAGCAAATGGACCCAATAATCAAGCTACAGTAGCTATCTTAATATCTAATAAAATAGACTTTCAACTAAGAAACCCTGTTCAGATATAGCACACAACAGCCCAGTCTCCAAGTGGGTTTCAAGAAGAGCAGGGTTATCTCTGACATGAACTCTGTGGCTGGCTCTTTGAGCACCTTCCCCTGGGGGTTGTCAGCCTTACCAGGCCACAGAAGAAGACAATGCAGCCAGTCCTGATGAGACCTGATAGGCTAGGGTCAGATGGAAGGGGAGGAGGACCTCCTTCACAGTGGACTGGGGGAAGCATAGGAGAAGAAGAGGGTGGGAAGATGGCATTAGGAGGGAAAGAGAGATAGGGCTACAGCTGGGAGACAAAGTGAAAAAACTGTAATTAATATAAAAATTAAAATTAAAAAATATATATACCTTCTTAGCACCTCACAGAACCTTCTCCAAAATTGACCTTCTCCAAAATTGTCGGGGACAAATCAAGTCTCAACCTATGCAAGAAGAATGAAATAACCCCTTTTATCATATCAGACCACCATGGTCTAAAACCAGACCTCAAAAATAACAGAAATAGCAAAAAGCCTACACACACATGGAAACTGAACAACTCTGTACTCAATGACAACTGGGTCAGGGATGAAATAAAGAAAAAAATTAAAGACTTCATAGAATTCAATAAAAATGAAGGTACTACTTACCCAAACTTATGAGATGTAGACATGTAGAAAAATTAAAATAGATCTATATTGATCACCTTTAAGAAAGGTAAAATCCAAGTAGATCAAAAATCTCAACATAAAACCAGACACTTTAAATTTGTTAGAAGAAAAAATGGGAAAGATCCTTTACATCACAGGCACAGAAGACAACTTCCTGAACAGAACACCAACAGCACAGGCTCTAATATCAACAATTAATAAATGGGAACTCAAGAAACTGAAAAGATTCTGTAAATCATAGGACACTGTCAAGAGAACAAAACAATAGCCTACAAACTGGGGAAAGATCTTCACCAACCCTACATCTGACAGAATGCTAATATCCAGAATATCTAAAGAAATTAGACACTGACAAAACAAATAATTAGAGAATGGGGAGCAGAGCTAAACAGAGAATTCTCAGTAGAGGAATACTGAATAGCAGAGAAACACTTAAAGAAATGTTCAATGTCCATAGTCATCCTGGAAATGCAAATCAAAATGACCCTGAGATTTTTCCTCATACACATAAGAATAGCTAAGATCAAAACTCAAGTGACAATACATGCTGGAAAGGTTGTGGAGAAAGGGGAAGCCTCCTCCACTGCTTGTGGGAAGGTAAATATGTACAACCACTTCGAAAAATCAGTCTGTACCTTTCTCAAAAAACTAAGAATAGTGCTACCTCAAGATCCAGCTACACCACAACTGGGCATATATCCAAAATATGCTCAACCATAAAGCAAGGACATCTGTTCAACTATGTTCATAGCAGCTTGATTTTGAATAGCAAGAATGTGGAAACAGCCTAGATGTCCCTTTGTTGAAGAATGGATACAGAAACTGTAGTACATTTACACAATGGAATACTACTCAGCTATTATAAACAATGATATCATGAAATTTGCAGGCAAATGGTAGGACCTAGAAAAGATCATCTTGAGTACGGTAACCCAGAAGCAGAAAATCACACATGGTATATACTCACTTATAAGTGGATAATTAGCCATATAGCATAGGATAAACCTACTAAAATCTATAGTCCTAAAGAAGCTAAACAATAAGGTGGACCCTAGAGAAGAGGCTTAATCCCCCATTCAGAAGGGCAAACAGAATAGAATTTGGAAGTAGGGGAAGATATGGAGCAGGACAGGAGCCTTCCACAAGGGCCTTTGAAAGACTCAACTCTTCAGGGTACCCAAGCAGATGCTGAGACTCTTAGTCAAACTTTGGGCAGAATGCAGGGAATCTTAAGGAAAAAGAGAAAGATAGAAAGACCTGGAGGGGACAGGATCTCCACTAGGAGACCAAGAGAGCCAAAAACTGGGCTCAAGGGTCTTGCGGAGACTCATGAATCAACCAAGGATTATGCATGAAGAGGAACTAGACCGCCTGATCAAATGTTGCCCCTTGTACAGCTCAGTCTTCATGTGGGTTTCCTAGTAAGAGGAACAGGGGCTGTCTTTGATATGTAAGCAGTGTCTAGCTTTTGGTTCACCCCTCCTGATGAGGTAGCCTCACTAGACCACAGAGAAAGAGGATACAGATAGTTTTGATGAGGCCTGGCAGACTAGGGTCAGATAGAAGGGGTAGAGGACCTTCCCTATCAGTGCCCTAAGGGATGGACATGTTGGGGAGATGTGGGAAGAAGGGTGGGAATGAGAGGGCTTGATGGAGGGAGCTACAGAGGGAATACAAAGTGAGTAAATTATAATAATTAATAATAATGAAAAAAATTTAAAAGAGTATAAATTATTTTTTATTTAATAGAGTAGTTGTTTGCTTGAGTACTTTGTTTTGAAATTAGAAGTTGTTTAGAATACTTATGTTGTAATAAACCTTAAGGTGAGGTTTAAATTATGTATTCAAGCAAGTTTATGAGCAGATCTGTCACGTACACGGCTTTGTGTCTCAGTATGAGCATCCTCATACTGAAATACATCAGAGAGCTCACTGGATATTATTTATTCCCACATGACTTAGTGTCTTTGCATTCGACTCAAAATGTGAAACCTCTTCTGGATTTGTTTGAAACTGTACAATAAAGATCATAAATAATTGTTTCTTTCCAGGAAAAAAAAGAATTGTGTTAGAAAGTTGATGGAAATTGGACTGAATCCCTAGATTGCTTTCAATAAAATGGTCATTTTCACTCTGTGAATCCTACCTACCCAAGAGAATGGGAGAGCTTTCTATCTTCTATCTTCTTCAGTTTCTTTCTTCAGATACTTGCAGTTTTTGTCGTAGAGGTCTTTACTTGCTTGGTTGGAGCAGGGGCAGGTTGCAGGCTAGAAAAGAGCTCTCCTGATCTCATGCTTCTAAGTTCAGCACTCCCATGATTCCCAGTTGAATGGTGGGGCCAGTTCTGCAGAGCTCTCAGATGTCAACATGTCCCCAGGATGAAGCCTAGACCAAGAATATTTGCCTGGCTTTTTGTGGTAACAGACACATGGTACTCAGGGCCATGAACCCAGATGTGGCCCCTATGACAGTATAAGCCACGACCCCATCATGGTCCCAGATGGCATGACCAGCTAATCACATCAGGCTTTTCCTCATTACCAGACTCTCAACTTCTGCCTTTCTTTATTGTGTTCACATCCATCTGTTTTTCTTTTTCTTCCATTTCTCCACCACTTACTTGTTCTTCTTAGTGGTGCTTGAAGTTTCTGAGTGTCTGAGATCATCTCAGGAGTGCTGTGACCCCCTCATGCATTATGTCACAGACAGGTGTCATCTTGGGAATGATCTGGTCGTCCCGGCATTCACCATGTTGGACTTGTGGTCATATCAGGCTAGCTCCCTCTCCAGACCACATGGTTCCAGTCTGATGGCTGTCTGGGGCTCGCTTCTTGCCCAGCCCACCCTGTGTAGCCTCTTGTGAGGGGGTCATCTGTCTTGGGCTCATTCTCACTGGGGCCTGTGGTTCCAGGTGGGGTTCTTCTAATTTCCAACTTGAAGAAGCCTATCTGAGCCTGCCAGTGTGTGACTGGTGGTTGCTTCAGGCTAGCTCCCCATCTTGGTGACCTGGTGCTGAACTGGTGGTTGCTGCAGTCTTTTGCAGGAATGTTAGGCTACTAATCGTTCAGATGTCCACGGGTCAGAACACTGAGCCACCTACTGATGCACAAGTAACACAGCAGCCATACATACCTGCAAGGCCTCTCGGGGTAGGCAAAATTTTGGATTTTTTGACCTGAGATTTAAGGCGCGCGCGCGCGCGTGTGTGTGTGTGTGTGTGTGTGTGTGTGTTTGTATCTGTGGTTAGCTAATGATATGGTTATTTTTCTTTGGAAATTAAACTATACATTTAATTTTATGACTTTTTTAATATATATTTTATTTTAAATAAAAGTTCAAAATATATCTATTATACATACATGTGAGTATATGTGTTTATCAATATGTACATACACATACATGTGTGTATGTGTGTGCGCATGCATAGGCAACAAGCCCACATTCCAATTAAACAGGATGATTCAGCTACATGATGGCCCACGTTTTACAGTTTCTATTTAGTGTGATCATTTGAATAAATCACTGTTATATACCTTCTTTTCTGTGGCAAACAAATGATGTCTACCATAACACTATTTGTGAAATTTGTCAAAACTTGTTAATATCAACATGAAATGCAAAATGAATAGCATGTGGCATTGTTTCTGGGTCCTGAAGGAGAATAGTTCAAGATATGAAGCATAACTGACTACTTTTTAAAAATACTGTGTCCTCCACATTGCTATTAAAAATTTTTCAGGGTAACAGTAACTCAAATAAATTGAAATAGTATTTTAATTTAATCTTTTATTTCCCACTGTCATATTGCTGTGATGGCTTATTTAATTATTGATAAATAAAATTGACTGTGTATTCAAAATTCTCTCTCATTTAATGCTTAATGTGGGTAACATATAATCTTTAAGTATTATCTTTAAATGTTAGCCATACGCAAATTTGCTAGCCCCAAAACTGTTCTAATATTTAGAGCTAAGGGTAAAGATCTAGTAATTGTATGGGTATAAAAAGAAGCCTGAATCCACTGTACATCAATCATGAAAACTGTCTTTGTATTTAGAAAATCACTCCTGCAAGGTGGAGAGACGGCTCAGTTGATGAAGTTCTCTTCTTGCCATCACGAGCATCTAAACACAGTCCCTAGACCACGTGCAAAACTACTAAGAGAGGTTGTGGAAGATTGTCATCCCAATGCCTTTGAGAAGATAGACAGATTCCTGGGGTTTGGTGGCCAGGCAGCATCTACTAGTCAATTCTAGGCTAGTGTACTCCATTAAAAGAAACAAAACAACTTTCCATAATGGGAACCAGTATGCCAATACTTACACACACAAGCACACACACAAGCACACACACAAACACCATATTCACACAACACACACAAGCACACACACTCACACATACACACACACACACAAGCACCACACTCACACACAATACACACACTCACAAACACCATATTCACACAACACACACTCACACACATATACACATACACACACACACACACATAAACTACATGCATATGCATGCAATTATACAGGAAAATGTGGAGAATTATCTTTATCCGAAATATTCTTTATATGAGTGTATATAATTTTTCTACTGATTTACTTTTAAGTTAACCTCTCCCTCTGTAAATTCCTTTCTGTGTTCAAAATGTAGATACAGGTAAGTAAAACTATGTATAGTATTCTCTGTACATAGAGAATATGTATAATACCTTTACAGGTTATCAACTCATTTTAAAGAACTTGTCCACATTTTAAAACTTGCAAAATCCTTCTTGAGGAGAATGTGTCTGTTAGAAAGTCTGCATTGAGTAGTGCAGTCACATAGACTTCTTGCAGGAACACTGCCCTGCTAATCAAGTGTAAGAGGAAAGAGTACCCACTGAAGTCAGAGTGGGATTTCTGCAGCACCAAGCCAGAACTAAAGCAGATTAATGCATTCAGACTAATGGTGGGGAAGACCCCAGTGACCAGTGTGGAAGTCGATCTACATGAAAGCATTTAAGATTTCATTCCTTGTTAGTTTGATCTATCTACATTAAAAAGGATGTGCTAGAAAGCAGTTTAAAATAAAAAGGTCCATTTGTCTCCTTCTGGACCAGAAAGTAATAGCTGCCCAATTTTATCTCTTTATATAAAAGAAAGAGAGTGAGGGAAAAATTGATCTATGACACATCAGCTCAGAGAATCTTAAAAATTTGTCTAAAATTGAGTTGTTCCAGACTCATGCATATTGATTATACAGATGGGTACTCTGCCGTCCCAGAAAGCCCTTTAGGAATTAACTCTCAAACAATGTAACCACACAAAAGTGTCCCAGAGCCAATCCTATTGTAATGAGTAACCTTTTTCAGAATAAACCCATATTATGGTCAGAAATAATTCTTCCTTGAAGAATCTGTTTCAGACAGTAAAGTAGTGGTTACATTTGTATAGATATTTTTCTGTCTTAATTTCTTTTATTAACATAAGGTTAAATCCGTAAAGGCTTAAAGCGTGTTCTACCCATTGGTCTCTTTCAAGGATATGTTCTGGAATATATTCCCCCATTTATTGAGACTATTTTGTCCAAAAACTAATGTAGTCTATGATGTTACATTATTTCTGTCATTTCAAATTTCCTTTTATTCTTCTTTAGACTTGATTCTGCCTAAAACATCTCACTCCATTCAATACGAGGAGACATATTTTCTGTGTTTAATTAATTTATTTTTATTAAATTTTTATTTTTATTATTTTTTTATTTTTATATTAATTACAGTTTATTCACTTTTTATCCCAGCTGTAGCCCCCTCCCTCATCTCCTCCCACACCCCTCCCCAAGTCCACTGATAAGGGAGGTCTCCTCCCCTTTCATCAGACCATAGCTTATCTGGTCTCATCAGGACTGGCTTCATTGTCTTCCTCTGTGGACTGGGAAGGCTGATCCCCCCTCAGAGGTGGTGATCAAAGAGCCAGCCACTGGAGTCATGTCAGAGACAGTTCCCATTACTTGGGTACCAACTTGGATACTGAGTTGCCATGGGTTGCATCTGATAAGAGGTTCTAGGTTATATCCGTGAATGGTCCTTGGTTGGAGTATCTGTCTCAGAAAAGACTTCTGGGCCCAGATTTTTTTTTGGGGGGGGGGGTTCTGTTGCTCTCCTTGTGGAAATCCTGTCCTCTCCACGTCTTATATCTCCCCATTTTTTCATAAGATTCCCTGCACTCTGCCCAAAGTTTGATTATGAGTCTCAGGATCTGCTTTGATACACTGCTGGGTAGAGTCTTTCAGAGGCCCTCTGTGGTAGGCTCTGGTCCTGTTTCCTGTTTTTTCCTTCTTCTAATGTCCAACCCGTTTATCTTTCTCAGTGAAGATTGATCTTAACCCAGGGTCCTCCTTCTTGCTTAGCTTCTTCAGGTGTACAGATTTTAGTATGTTTATCCTATACTGTATGTCTAATATCCACTTATAAGTGAGTATATACCGTGTGTCTTTTTGCTTCTGAGATACCTCACTCAGGATGATCTTTTCTAGTTCCCACCATTTGCCTGCGAGTTTCATGATTCCCTTTGTTTTTAATTGCTGAGTAGTATTATCTGTAGGCTTTTTTACTCATTTCAAATTTACTCCAATGTTGGTCTCACACACATACTGCTGATTATTACTTGATTTGTAGCTAAATTTTCAATGATAAATATTTAGGAACCATCTTGCTTTTTCCATAGTAATTCAGGATAGGTTAACACTTTAATTTTCTGCATAAGAGGCTGTAAGAACAAGAAAACTTGAAAGTAAGTTATTTGGTTTGTTGAAAGCATATAATGAAATATGGAGGAAGATTTTTAAAAAGTAAAAATTACTACTCTGGATGGGAATCAGTAATGAATTTCTTTCTGTCTTTATTATAAACCTTGAAGCTTCAATGTTCTGCATGGTCGCAAATTTTTTCTAGAGTTTTCCTGTAATATTTTGTTTTGAGGGACACCGTACCTTTATTGTTTTGGAGGTTTTCAAATGTGATGTATTAAAAAAAAACTTCTTGGGACCTGCAGAGTCCAATACTCCAACCAAGGACCATGCATAGACTGCTATGTTTCCAAGTGGGTTTACTAGTAAGGGGATCAGGGGCTGTTTCTGACAGGAGCTCAGTGACCTCCTCCTGGGTGGTGCAGCCTCCCCAGGCCACAGAGGAAGATGATGTAGCCAGCTTTTCTGAGACTTGATAAGCTAGAGTCAGATAGAAGGGGAGGAGGTCCACCCTTATCAGGGTACTAGCGGAGGGGCATAAATTGAGAAGAGGGAGAGTGGATGGAAATGGGAGGAGATGAGGGAGGGAGCTACAGCCAAGATATAAAGTGAATAAATTGTAATAAAAAAAGCACAACTAATACTCATAACCAAACCTTCGGTAGAGTACAAGGAATCATATGAAAGAAGGGGGAGTTAGTATGACGTGGAAAGGATAGGAGCTCCACAAGGACCAAATATATCTGGACACAGCTGTGTTTTCTGAGACTGACACTCCACCAAGGACCATGTATGGATATAACCTAGAACCTCTGCTCAGATGAAGCCCGTGGTAGCTCAGTAACCAATTGGTTTCCCATAGTAAGGGGAACAGGGACTGTTTCTGACATGAACTCAATGGCAGGCTCTTTGACCTCCCCACCCCCCAAGGGAGGAGCAGTACTGCTAGGCCACAGAGGAGAGCTTTGCAGCCAGTCCTGAAGATACCTGATAAAACAGGGTCAGATGAAAAGGGGAGGAGGTCCTCCCTCATCAATGGACTTGGAAAGGGGCAGGGAGGAGATGAGGGAGGGAGGGAGGGTTTGGGAGGGAATGAAGGAGCAGGATACAGCTGGGATACAGAGTTAATAAAATGTAACTAATAATTAAAAAATAAAAATTATAAAAAAGACTTTACTTCCTCCATTTGAAACAATTATATCACTGCAGTCTATTTTGCACATTTTCCTTGTTTACAAGGAATACTAATGTGCTAATGTTCTAAGAACTATATTCTCTCCTTCCATTCTTTTTCTTTATGACAAAAAGGGTTTATGATTTACTTAACAATGACTTTCCAAGGATGAAGTTACTACTTATGGTTTATTTTTATTTAGAATATCAATTTATTGGGAATGAAAATATTAATTCACTTGGAAAACATTTTATACAGTTAGTAAAGTTTATTTATTTTTATGATATAAATCCTTGTTATAAAAATGTTATCAGTTTTAAACACCATCTTGAATATTAAATTAAACAGCCATTTATGTATTCTGCAATCCAAATTCTTGTATATGTTTGAATCGTTTGAACCATATTATCATGTGATCTATTTCTCTGATGATACAATTCTACTTATATAGATTGATTTTCTTATTACAAATACATGAACCCAGAATTATGGCTTGTAGTTGTATTGAAATATTCTTAGGTACACCATCTTTTATAGACCAATAAAAAATTTCAATACTCTTCAAACTGGATTCTGCTTAATTTTCTGAATTCAATATTTACTATGAACTTTGCAATATAAACAAATATAAAATCAAACCTATCTATTCTTTAAATATATTGGCAAAGATATTCCTTAACTTAGCAAATTTTTAAACATGAGTTTTCTTGTCAATTAATTAGTTATGCATGATGATTTTTCTGAGACATATATTAGGTGCTAATTCTTGAGGATACTTATCCTTTGAATAATAATTGACTATACTAAATTTTATCCATTAAGTGAAATGCCAGACATCCAACTTCAAATATTAATACTTCAAATATGAGTCACAAGTGAAAAGTCAGCTTCCTACTCAAATGTGAATGGGTAGAAGTCTATAGATATTTTTACACATTCTGACGCCCACTGGTTATCTTAGGCTTTTTGAACATGAGATTAAACAAATGAAATTGTGATCACAATTGAAAATATATGCACCTTAATTCTTTTTTTCCTCATTTGCCACTACCTGGACTTTTTCTGTTCTTTGTCCAAATTTGAATTAAGATTTATAGAGTCAAATGTTCTAAGATAATATTAAATGGCAGAGAGATAACAAATGTGAAAGTGTATGCATCGTGAAAGTAGCAATTAATATAGAACCCAGAACACTAGTATTTGACATTTAGGCTTCTCTCTCAAGACTTCATCATGAACAATTTATAGCCTTAACTATGAATGAAATGTCACAGATAATTGGTCATGTACCTTTGACATTTTATCTCAGGTTTGGTGAATCAATTTTTTAATTTGGAACATTTTAGGCCAATAATAGGGACCAGAACTTCAGAACTAGCAATTTTATTTTGTGTAGCTTCTTTTTTTATTTTTCAAGCATAATAATATTTTGTAGTTAGATTATCATAGCAATAACATGCAAGACTAAAAGAAAGAAAATAATAATAATAAAATAATGTACTTTTATATATTTTTAAATGAAGCAAACTTAGTCTATTATATTGTAGATTAGAGACTTCAGAAGAACTGCATTTTAAAAACTTTATTAATGTAATTATAATATAATTTCCTCAGTACAGAAGTTTCAAGTTGCAGTACTATCCTGCTATTCCATACAACCTTGATGTATGTAAATTCCTTTGAACATGATATATAAGTGCAATAATCTTAATTTAGAAAGATAGTATAAATACTAGTAACATTCTAAAATATTATATAGTATTGGATCCACTTGGAAAAACTGAAATGCATAGTTCTAGAATTGTGAAATTTGTATCTTTCAGCAAGGTGGCTCAGTGGTTAGAAGCATTTGCCATGCCATTCTGAAAGGAGAGAATGGAGTTTGAAAAGTTATTCTCTGATCTTTATATGTATGTCATGGTATACACAAGTCCTACACTCACACACACAGATAATACACACAAACAATAAAAATAAAATAAAATGATTCAATATTGTCTAACATCTATAAGAAGTAAATATAATGGAAATGGATATATTCGTGAAGAGTAAATCAAAACATATTTAGTACACTTGCATTTTTAGGTAAATGCTTCTCTAAGTCTTGGGAAGGTGCTTTTTAAATCACAAAGAATGATGAAAACCAGTAGCTTAGAGGCTTGTCAGTGAAATGTGAAAGATGATCTCTCAAAGTGCTGAAAATCTTAAATGAAAAATAAACTTATTTCAAACGTACATAATGTATTCACCTACACAGTAATTTTGTACCACAAGTCAGGGCTATTGCAACCTGGTGCTTGTTTTACTGATGTGAGTTATGACCATTCCTGGTAGATGATATTCACATACATAGACTAACTGAGTTTGGAAAAAGTCATTGAATACTACTCATCATTGGATGCTATTGCTCATGCTGTTACCTACCCTGACTCTCTTTGTTACAAATAAAGTGTTTTATATAGTGCTTACCATTTAAAATGTTAATAACACAGAAAAAATATTTTTCAAATATCCGAGGATCTGGCTTGCTTCCATGTATGTGGACCTATCTGCATTGCCCCCGTGGCACGCCTGGGTTGGCTACCCAGAGGCTATTTAAGCTGTGGGCTGGCTTTCCCCGGGGTCCGAGGATTGTTCAAATGTTCCTGAATAAACTGCATTGAAAAAAAAAAAAATATGTCCACAAATTTGGCTGCAGGGAGTTATCTATCTTTCGTAGAAATGTATCCCCTCTTCTTTTCTGGATGCCTTTAGAGTATACACACTGGCATCTAAGTCTATCTTTCAGCCTTTCATATAGATTTTGTCTCTCCTTTTATGCCATTATCTTCATTCATTCTATATTCTTTCTTATTGTATTTGTTGATATATTTGTTGTTTACTAGAAGTAACTTAAAAATAATTTTATTTTGACTTACTTTCAGATGGACAGTCCATAATTTTGGGGGAAGTATGACAACAGGTGGTCTGAACAAAAAGTTAAGAGATAAGAACTATATCAACAATGAAGGAACAGAAAATGCGCTGTAAGTAGGGTGGTGCCATAAAATATTAAGCCCTGTCCTGCAGAGATGTGCTTTCTCTAGAAAGGCCCACATCCAAAGGTTCCATAACAGTGTCATCAGCTAGGAACCATGTGTTCAAATACCCGAGCTCCTGAGAGACATATTTTATTCAAAACACCACATCTGTTTATTTTTGGAGATATTATGAGGTACATGCTCTTGTTAGTTGAATAACATTATCAGTCACTTTTTTCCAATGTCCGTAAAACAGCATTTCCTTATTCCTAAATGTCTTATTATGGAAAAGGTCCTTAATATTTATGTTGAGGTTTACAAAGAAAAACACAGTCATTCCCATCCAGACTCTCTAAACTGTAATCAGAGCTTACCTGTGTACAAACTCAGAACCACATTTCAAATAATGAACGCATGGCCGAAGCTCTCTGCCATTTCTACAGTCTTATTTGAAGTCCATTTTCACTCCATAAGTCTTAGTTTTCTTACCTCTACATTAACTATAATGAGTAGTTTTTCTCACATGTATTATAAAGCTAATTTAGGTGATGACATATATAGAATTCTTACTTCATGTATTAAAGAAAGTTACAATCTCAGTTATAAAAATTATAAAATTTTTACAAAATTTTGATGATGTATGGTGTGAATTTCTGAGCACAGTGGCTGGTACATGGTGACCTCCTAGTAATTGTAACTTTTTTTTTTTTTTCACAAACAATCTTTCACTGAGCTTGGAGACAAAGTCAGTAATTTGGGGAACAATATCAGGGCTCAGTGTAAACAGTTGCCTCCCTGCTAGCCATAGACAGTATAACGAACAATTTTATTTAGAGATTAGTATTTTCTCATTTAATCAACTTTCCCTTTTCCTCTTCTCCATCTCCCTCCCTAACCATCTCTTTCATAAACACACACACAGAAAAAACACACACAGTTTTTCCTCATTCACTGTATAAAAGTAGAATTGTCACATATTTTAAAGAAAATATGATCAGATGATATCTAAAAAGTTAACTGTAAGACATATACATGTTAAACATTTCAGTGTATTATATAATTATTATGCTAAGAATCTTTGTTTATTGGAAAACTTTCTTGAAAGTTTTCCTGAAAACTTCAAAGTATCTTCTAGAAAACTTCCCTGAAAGTTTTCATTTATGTCTTTTTTATAAAGGTATTTTCTAAGTCTGTGATGAAATACTTCAGTGAATTTATTTTTTCATTCACCTTCCAGACACTTCCTAGGTCTTTTCAATTAGGTGACTTGTATACTATGAGACATTCTGGCACCTTGCTGCCCCCTGAATTTTGGCATCTGGCTTGACCAGACTACTGACCAGATACAATAGTGCATTCGTGGCTGACCTGAGGCTTTCGATTAGATCATTTTCCTGAGATACCTTAAATCCTTAAATCAGGGCTTCCTAAGTAGCTCTTCTGAGGAACTTTCCAAATTACCATTATTAGCACATCTTGGTGGGCCATCCCATGATTTCTAGTCACTTAGTAACCCTGGCAAAGGCAATTACATACCTTCTGCTTCTGCCTATATAGTTGAATGGAAAACTCGAATAAACAGAGACTTTGATCAGAGATACTGTCTTGGTCTTCATTTCTCATGCCCTTGTCCCCCTCTTCATTTCCACTCCCCCATTCAGGATCTCCGTTGACAGACCTGCAGGATGGGTATATGAATATATATAATAGCTAATAATTTTCTGGGAGAAGAGATGAATAAATATCTAACCATTAATCTCTCTAGAACTCATTCATTCAGATATTTATCATCATATACAGTACCTTTTGAGTCTTTCCTTTTACATTTTATGGCACCTCTGATCTGTGATTGATCCTTAGAGATTGCCTCATGATTATATTTTCTAAATTTCCTAAAGCTTTTCAATGTTATACTGTTATATGATTTCTGATCTGTTGTTTGCATAGATATGAAAACTTTTGAATTTCACTGAATATACAGATTACGTTCAATCCCTTTTATGTCTAATTTAGATTCATATCTTTGCCATTTTTGGACTATGTAAGTTTAGGAAGAATATTTCATTGCTTTAGATTAGATAAGATATTAAGAAGTATTTTGTTTTCTATTCTTGTATGATAAGATTGAGTTTGATAGTGTGTTTAGAAGTACAGTTTAATAGAAGGAAGCTTTATCTGTCAGTTCTTCTCGATTGTTTCATATTCTCCTGAGATGCTCTAAGATATGCACATCGAGGGTTAATGATGGTATAAAGATGGTAACACCATTAAGTTTGTCAATACTGGAGACAGGAAAGTAATCTTACATGGTAAAGTTCAGTTAATCGTTATGAGTTTCCCATGTTGTACTTGGTGAGTTCTGTCTTCTATTGCCTTTGTGCTATTCTCCAAACTTACATCTAGTTGTCATAGTTCAATATTAAATTAATATTCTTCATAAAGTTCTCTGCATTGTTGTCCATTTGAAATTTGAAACTTTCACTGATTATTTCTATAATATGACATTTTGAATGACAACAATTGGGTGTGACCACTCAGTGCATTTACATACATAATCTGAATTGCTGGTCAAGACACAATAGGTCAAAATGTTAAGAACAAGAACAGTAAATTTCTCATATATCATATACTGTATTAGTTCCACTATGAATCAGTTTCATTTGGCGGGTAGTAAAATGTTTGCTCTCCCACAGTAATCATAAAATATGTCAATGGCAAATTATGACTAAATACATTTAACTTTTTTCATATCCTGAAACATTACATAATGACATAGAAATGACATTGTCTAATGCTTGTCTTTTCTGATTTTAATAAATATGGGGTAATATGTAGCCATAAAAATTTATTTTTAATTAAATTAGACAATGTGACAGAACATACCACTTACTACACAGGACATTGTAAGCCTTAAGCAAATTTCTCTTACCTCGTCTTTTGTTCCAATGCCATTTACAGAATATAAATATATACACTTGTCAAGACTTTGAAATGACATTTTACGTTTAAAGATGTCTGCATACAGCATTTTTTAAGTACCAAACTGTAATATTAGCCAAATATGAGACAGGAAATTAACGAGACATGAGTTTATTGAATCTTTGTGACCGTGGAGCTCTGCACAGAACAATTATACTGTTGATATATATATACAAGAGTTCCTTATCAATAGTTGGTGCACAGTGAGACAATAGTCACCCACGTCAAGCAAGCAGTTTTACTCCTCAGAGATTAAACAGTAGGGATGGACAGAAGCCTATGACCCATGGACAGGTGATGTCCCATAACTCAAAAGCATTGACTGGAAGAATGAAGTCTCTTTAGAGTCTCCTATCTCACACCACAGTTGAATGGTATCTAATGTTCTCAGAAGGAACGTGTATATCCTGGAAGCCTGAGGTTTACTTAGGAAAGTGTTGTGGGTATTAACATTTACCATTCTAGATCCCACCATTTGCCTGCAAATTTCATGATTTCCTCCTTTTTGATTGCTGAGTAGTATTCCATTGTATAAAAATACCACAATTTCTGTACCCATTCCACCGTTGATGGACATCTGGGTTGTTTCCAGGTTCTGGCTATTACAAATGGAGCTGCTATAAACATGGTTGAGCAAGTGTCCTTTTTGTGTACTTGAACAAACTTTGGGTATATACCTAGCAGTGGTATAGCTGGGTCTGGAGGAAGCACTATTCCTATTTGTCTTAGAAAGCGCCAGATAGCTTTCATTCTGAGTGAAATATCCCAGAAGGAGAAAGACAAACATGGGATATACTCACTTATATAGACCTATAAGATATGATAAACATAATGAAATCTATACACCTAAAAAAGATAATCAATTGAGTGGACATGGGGTAAGATGATCAATCCTCATTTAGAAAGACAGGTGGGATGTGCATTGAACATATGACAGGAGTCTACTGAGCGCATCTGAAAGACTCTAACTAGCAGTGTTTTCAAAGCAAAGACTCATGACCAAACCTTTGGCAGAGTACAGGGAATCATAAGAAAGAAGGGGAGTTAGTCTGATGGGGAAAGGATAGGAGCTCCACAAGGACCAAATATATCTGGGCACAGGGTCTTTTCTGAGACTGACATTCAACCAAGGACCATGTATGGATATAACCTAGAACCTCCACTCAGATGTAGCCTGTGGTAGCTCAGTAACCAATTGGTTTCCCAAAGTGAGGGGAACAGGGACTATTTCTAATAGGAACTCAATGACTGGCTCTTTGGTCTCCCCACCCCCGAAGGGAGGAGCAGTCCTGTTAGGCCACAGAGGAGGGCTTTGCAGCCAGTCCTGAAAATACCTGATAAAACAGGATCAGATGAATGGGGAGGAGGTCCCCCCATCAGTGGACTTGGAAAGGGGCAGGGTGGAGATGAGGGAGGGAGGGAGGGAGGGACTGGGAGGGAATGAGGGATTGGGACACGGCTGGGATACAGAGTTAATAAAATGTAACTGATAAAAAAAAAAAAAAAAAACATTTACCATTGATATATTTTTTAGTTAAGCAGAGGTTAGTCCTAAACCAGCTGTATACCCAATCACCACACAGAGACTGGGATTTATTTAATTGACCTAGAACGCAATGCTGGTCAGTAGTTACTCCACCCTAAACCTCCAACCCACATAGTTTCCTACCATTCAGATTTCACCCATTATACTTGCTTTTAGTTATATCTTAGATCCAGTCCATCACTCCACGTGTTTCTAAGACCTCTCTTCCAAATTTCTCTCTCTTCCTTCTTCTTTCCTCTTCCTCCCACTCTGGACCACCCTATCCTCTCCATTGCCCAGCATTGTGGCTGATTGTTTTAATTGACAATATAGAGAACAAATGGTGGCATGTTTACACAAATTAGAAACAGGTGATGCTTAGAATAAGCATCACAATGCAATATCTTACTTGAAACCAGATAGAGAAATCAGCATTTGAATGAACAAGGATAAATTGTATAAATTCCAAAAAAAAAAAACATTATACTAACATTTCCCCTTTTAAGTCCAATAAAAGTCTCCTTTTCTTTCATTACAATAATAACTATAAATTATGAAAACTATTAGGTAAATCTACATGTGCAATTTTTAGTCTATGTGTATTTACCAATTTAGGAGAAAGTGTCTGATTATCCTATCTATTTTGATAAGTTTAGAATTTCATATCTAAATTAACTTTTATCCTTATTGGTATTACCTATATGAAACCATTTTTTTAAAATTCTAAACAATTTTACCTTAACCTATAACTATTTGGTCTTCAGTTCCACCAGAGACATGAGAAAGAATAAAATTAGTTACCAGACAAAATAGGAAGTGCATGTTAGCAGCTTCCAAAAAATAAAAAAAAAAAAAAATTGACAGGGACAGTTTGCTACCTGAATAGTTACTCATAACTCTCTATAACATTGAGGCATCATCTTCAGCCTTCTGGCTCAGAATATTTGACAGACATAAATGTGAAGCAGGAACTATTTAGGATTTGCTTACTCTGTCGTGGCATAGTTTAGCAGTTGACTTGTCTTGCATTTAGCTTGCCCACTTTGGGCAGAATTTCTCTGTTGTGAAGCGAGGTTATTTTCTTTACCCAAGTGGCTAGTTTGCCAAATTTGAAGCCATCTCCACAAGGAGGTTCTTCAATGCTCATTATCTTCTTTGAGGTAGATGGGGTGCTGCCAGGAGATGACTTGTCTCATTGTCAAAGAATCTTAAAATAATAAAGACACTTTCAAATGCCATATTCTATAGGTCTCTGAAGTTTTTGAAGACTACCTATCTTTATGTAATCGACCTGTCTACAAAATCATATCTATCTGTTAAACCTAGATGTATACTCCTGTGAAAATTAGACTAGTGTCTGACATGATTATGAGTTAATTAACTAACAATTAACTTTCATAACCTAATTTCCTAATCAGTTTTTAATAGCAGTTTAAAAGTATTGGACATAACCTTGAATTTGTATCAAAATACTAAAGCTTATACCAATGTATCAAAAATACACTAATTTTTTCTTCAATATGCAAAATCCTATACCAGAGTTAAAATTAACCTTATTTGAGAGTAACAAATAAAACCCTAAGTTGAGTAGATTCAATAATCTACTTTTTGTTTTATTATTCCTGAAAGATATCCCTGTACTCCTTTCTTTCTTTTCAACCCTTTTTTTCCTTATCTAAGAAAGAAAGATAGAGAAAAGAAAAAGGAAAAGAGAAATCCCTGAATCTAACCTTGTTTCTCTCTGAATAAGACCATTAATAATGTATAAACATCTCCCAATAACAACAAACATTCATAGGCATAGAAAACAACCAAAAACTTACACAAGGAAAATTGGATGTCATTCTCATGGATTTTTTTTCTAGCTAACATTTGGACACATATAAATCTTGTTAGGGGGCCCAAAGAAAATTGAGAAAAAAAAAAAAAAGGTTAATTAAGCATACAATAACATTTGTGGTCCAATCTCTGAATGTGGAGAATTTTCAGGCTTAATAGAAGTCCTGTTTGAAACATTATAAAATGCTGGAACAATTGAGATTAATAGCTTTCTTCAAAGCTCTCTTGGGAGCAGGCTTTGATGAGAAATGGCGATTGAAGTGGTTGAGGGAGGAACAAGCAGAATGCTGGAACATGTCGGAAGGCAGATTTCTGTCAGGTTTGATCCAGGGTCTTTGGTGTCTAGGCCTTTTGTTCTGCAAACATATAACTTCTCACAAATGTTATAAAGTTCTAACATTATAAATGTATAAGATATGCAGAGTGAAACTAAACTGTAAGCCAATTTTATCTATGCCAATTAAAAGAATGGAATAATACATTTTTTTGATTTATTGGCCATGTATTGTTATAGTTCTGGCTGGAGACATTTTTTATGTCTCAGTCAGTATGAGAGTTGTTCCCATGTAAAGGGATCATAAGCAATATGTTACCATTACTATTGAACATACAATCATTATCAGGTTGAAATCAAAACAAGGTTGTATAGATTAAAATATCTTTACTATTGCCTTGAGCAATAGTAAAGGCATGTTTTAAGTAAACTTCATATAAACTCCTTTTAATTTAGAATTTAAGCATAACCTTAGGCATCTTGTGCCTGTTTAGAAGTTTAGGCCCAGGTTTTTATATATGTTGTAGCTATTTTATCCTAGCCCCTTTTTTATATAGAATGGGCAGTTATGCCTTTCTAGCCAAACTTTATTTAAACTCCCTTTTATCTTTAGCATTTAAGCATATCCTAGACATTTTGTATCTGGATTTTTATATTTGTTGTGGCTATTTTTTGGCTTGCCCCCTTTTTTTATATGGAATGGGTGAGAGACCAAAAGATTAATAATAGGCTATTAATTTGAGAGACCAAAAGAAAAATTAGCAGCTATTATTAAGACCTGAAGTAGGTGGGTGGAGAAGTCCAGTAATGCCCTGAGAGGAAGGACCTCCTTTACTGCATTCTTTCCCCACCCACTAGAGATAAATTTTCTAGGAAACTGGCTCATTCCCCCTAGGGAGGGACACCAGGTCATTATGGTCTGGGGACCTTCCTATAGCCAATTAATTCAAAATGTAGCATTTTGACCAATAGATGCTTGCCAGGCAGTAATTGCCCCTGCCTTGGCATGGTGGGAGGGACCAGAATCTTTAAATCACCCAACTAACCTGGGCACAGAGCGCTCAACTCCCACTGCTTCCGTGGTGGTGGGGTTTGGGCCCAAGCTGCAGCTTGTAATTTACAATAAAAAGAACCTCATGTATTTACAGTGGAGTCTATTTATTCCTGTTTTTTTGGGGGGGTTCATGAACTGGGCAGAACATGGGTAGTTATGCCTTTATAGCCAAACATTGTATAAATTCTCTTTTATCTTTAGCAGTTAAGTATATCCTAGGCATTTTGTACCTGGGTTTTAGCAATTTTTGGCTTGCTCTCTTTTGATATGGGATGGATAGTTTCACCTTTTAAAGATATAAATTACAATTTTTGAGTTTTTGGACTTAATTATGTTGGCGTGTACTTTGCCACCTGTAAGCCTCCTGTGTCTTTTTATCATCAGTCATGACTAGCATTTGTCTTTCGTGGAAATATCTCATGTTTGAAAGGATAAGCCAGCTTCCAGAGCAGTGTGACATCTTAATTTAGTCAGCATTTAAAAGGTTTTTGACATGGGAGACATGCAGTTTGTATGTTTGTCTCCCAGCCTAATTTTGTGTCTTTACATTGAACAACAAAATCTATTTCTTAAGCCAACATGCTCCTTTGTACCAGTTCTGTGGAAGTACCAGTTTTTGGGATTGGCTGGTCTTTTAACAGCACTGTGATATTATCTTTCCTTACATGAACCTAAAATTGATGTGAATACAACTTACAGGGTAACCTTAAAGAAAATTTTGTCATTTTGAATTTTAGACAATTTTAGCAGGTGGCTAAACAGCAGGAGTTGCCATCTTAGTTTTTATTATGTATATTAGGCTAATTTAGAATTTAAAGATTTGCCTGTTTCTTTCTCCTTTCTTTGTTTCTTTGTTTCTTTGTTTCTTTGTTTCTTTCTTTCCTTCTTTCCTTCTTTCCTTCTTTCTTTCTTTCTTTTTTTCATTTTATGTTGGGATTGAAAGGTTAAGAGTTAATTCCTGGGGCTGGGGCAAAATCCCAAGACCACATTCCTTTCAGATAATGGGCCAGCAACAGTTCCCACCCAGATAAACCTCAGGGTATGACTGGAGTCACGTGGCCCCTAAGAACTAGAGGTCAGATGTCTCCCAGGTAGCTAGGACTGACCTTTAGCAGTCTTGGCGCCTAAAAATAGACCAATCATTTTAAAGGTCAGCTTCCCTAGAGACCACCTCACTTTCGTTTTGTTCCTCTTACCCAATCCTGTAATGCCAAGGCTTTGTACTACCCCACTGGCGTTTTTTGTTCCTTTAAAAACCTGATGTCACCTAAATGAACATCGGTACAAAGTCCCAATTTATTTCTAATATCAGAGATCAGACCTCTACTCTTGCCTGATGCGTCTAAAACAAAAAGGGGGAACTGTAGAGAGCTGCGTAATGCCGCGAAGATGGAGCTGGTTTCCGCCTTCCACCTTCCCGATGGTGAGTGCTCTCTGTCACAAACAACTCCACATTTGGCTAAGGCCGAGGATCTGGCTTGCTTCCATGTATGTGGACCTATCTGCATTGCCCACATGGCACGCTGGAGTTGGCTACCCAGAGGCTATTTAAGCTGTGGGCTGGCTTTCCCCAGGTCAGATGATTGTTCAAGGTTCCTGAATAAACTGCATTGAAAAAAAACCAAAAAAAAAACCTTGATGTCCTGGAGCAGGGGGTCATGTGCCCGTATGTCTTTGTAAAGGGCAGCCACCCATCTCGAGCTTGTAATAAAAAGACCCTCCTGTGTTTTTTAACGGAGTCAATTCCTGTAGGTTTTTTGGGGGCTTGCGAAATGGGTGTGACATTGATTAAGTCATCTGCCTTCACCAACTTGTTCAAATATTTTTTTTCTCAAATCTATATCATTGTAACTCAAAACCTTTAAATGAAAATCAAGCAATGAGATAAAAATACAAGTTTTGGGTCAGTTGTGCCAACTTATGCTGTAACAAGCAAAGCCCAGTTGGTTAATTTTTGAAATTTAATTGATGTTTTAGTGAATTGGTGGACCCTTACCAGAAAGACCTGACAAGTATCTTGGAGCCAGAGAGCTTTGAATTTTAGCCACTATTAATCTAATTATTAGGAAAAGTGCCCTTTTCATTGTCTGTAACTTAGTACTCCAATCCTTGGCTTTTTCCCCATTTTCTTCTTGAACTTTCTTGGAGAATGCATGGAGAAGAGCCATCACCATTAAACATATTGTAACCATATCCATGAGTATGACAGCCAAAATGAAGCTAAAAGGGATTAATATACCCTCTGTCATGGCATTTTTAATCTTAGATGCACTTTTCAGCCAAGCTCTGTCTACAGCTAGAGGTCTGTCTGCCTTGTTGGGAGCTGCTGGTCTTCCAGCTTGCTTTGGTATTTAGATCTCAGTGGAAAGACTGGCCTTCATTTGGAGTCAGTGAAGAATTTCCAAGTCTATTTCACCTTTTGTTTGAGACAGCAGGTGGGGGTGAGCTTGTCTAGGACACGCCTTTTGTTTGACTTCCTTGTAAATTTACTCTTTTGTCCAGAGTGGCATTTGCTCTGGCTTAAAAGGAGTCTGGAATAAAGCAAAAGTATTAAGTTTCCACTAGAGGCTCTCAGAAAGTTCCCATGTGTTGTGTGTTGGTTTATTAATTTCCTTTTTTATTTATTTTTATTAATTACACTTTATTCACTTTGTATCCCCCATAAGCCCTTCCCTCCTCCCCTCCCAATCCCACCCTCCCACCCTCTTCTTCACAAATGCCCCTCCCCTCCCCAAGTCCACTAATAGGGGAGGTCCTCCTCTCCTTCCTTCTGATCTTAGTCTATCAGATCTCATCAGGAGTGGCTGCAATGTCATCTTCTGTGGCCTAATTTCAGTCCTCACTCCTGACCCAAGAACTGTTCCACTCTGCTGGTGGGCTCCAGCACTGCCTCCAGTTCCTTTCTTTCCGGCCATGGCTCTTGATCTGAGCCAGCCACAGTATTAGGAAGCCTTGCTCCTGTACCCTCCAGTTAGAACGTAGGGGCAGCCAGTTTTGTTATATTAAATCTCAGGTCTACCCACAGTAGCCTTTTGCTCCTGGGCCTGTTTAAGAGTCTCTTAAATAGACAGTAATTGACCTGGGAGTTTTAAGCTGTTTAAGTCTGGGTTATATCACTGGGAGCTTATTCTCCCCACCAAATTATGCTTTAAAGGGTGTGGATACTTAGATTAGGTGGGTGCCATTTGTTGTGGGTATTAACATTTACTATTGATATAATTTTTAGTTAAGCAGCTGTTAGTCCTAAACTGGCTGTATAACCAAATCACCACACAGAGACTGGGATTTATTTAATTAACCTAGAGCACAATGCTAGGCAATAGTTATTCCATCCTAAACCTCCAAGCTCACATAGTTTTCTACCATTTAGATTTCACCCATTATACTTGCTTTTAGTCATATCTTAAGTCCAGTCCATCTATCCACGTTGTTCCAAAAACCTCTCCTAGTTCTCTCTTCCCTCTTCCTTCCTCTTCCTTCCACTCCATACCAGGATGTCCTATCCTGTCCTCTCCGTTGCTCAGCATTATGGCTGGTTGTTTTAACTGACAATATAGAGAACAAATGGTGGCATGTTTACACAAACTTGAGACAGGTGATGCTTAGAATAAACATCACAATGTAATATCCAGATTGAAACCAGAAAATGAATTAGAAAAATCAGCATTTGAATGAACAAGGGTAAATTGCATATATTCCAAAAGAACATTATACCAACAGGAAAGTATTGCAAGACACTCTGTAATAAACAGGGACACAGCACCCTCTGTTCGCAACATTGTATTTTCTTCAGAATATTGTCCTCAGGACATTCTGTTTGAAATGTCATCCAGACAGAAGAGTTGAGTCAGTCAGAATTACCCAGACCCTGTCTTCTCAGGTTACTCATAGCGCCACACAGGAGAGCTGCACATCACACTAAGTTGTGAGGATGTGTTAGGCCTGGTAGGAGCCTGATAGACTCAGCAGGAGCCTAACTACGGAGGGGCGACTGTAGGAAACTTTCTGAGACAGTATATTGATGCAAACCCAAGAGGTTTATTCAGACCTGGCTACTCTGTAGTCAGCAAAGAGCAGCCCAAGAGACAAAGGCCTTGGGTTTTTAAAGGATAAAGGGCAGGAAGGCTCAGGAGTTACAGTCTTGGCAATTAAGGATTGGATGAGGTGGGAGGGCGATTAGCTCATCCTGTATCTTCTCTGAAGAAAGGGGCTGAAGGCTTTTGGTCAAAGGTCAGGGGCTATTCAGGAGAGGAATTGAGGCCATCTGGTCTGGTTGCTAGACAATGTTATCACACAAGCACAGGTCTGGTCATTTTTCTTTATTGAGTGGGGGTCTTTTTTTGCTGGCTTCTTATCTCTGTCAGAGCAGATGGCCAGGGTCAGGGGTGGTTACATTCCTCTGTTCTCTGGAAGAGTACGAAGAGGCTTTAATTGACACAGACCTAAAACTCCAAAATATAGGTTTCATGACAAGTAAAAGAAATATAGGTTATAAGGTTAGTCTGATTCTTTCAGATGCACTTTTGTTCTCTTCAAATTACTACTAAATTGCCCATTGTGAAGAGTAGTAAGTATACATAAAATGGTGCTTTACATATTTCAAAACAATTAAGAGCTAATTTCAAATGTTTTTAACAAAGCAGATGTATTTGAAGTGGTAAATATGTTAATTATTTTGATTGAATTATTTCACATTGAGCTAAAGAATCATTTTATATTCCATAAATACACACAACTATAAATAATCAGTTTACAATCATTTAAAGGAACTAAACTTGTTCTAGACCTAATCACACATTTTTATACCCTGATTTATAAATATCATAACAAAGCACAAAACATTTGATAAAGGCATAAAACAAAAGAGTAGAAAGAAATGTAAGTTAAATTTTTATCAAAATGAGGTCCATATTAAGGAAGAAACAATATTTTAAGTATGAGTCAAAACAGAGATGTGATAGATGAAAAAAATATTTTCAGGGTAGATATTACTTTGTTGTTTACCAAAATGACATTTACCTTCATTGAGAACATTAAGCCAAATATTGGCATGGTGGTAACTGTCTGTAATTCTAGCAATCTTCACCTCAGAAGCCAAGAAAGAAGGCCCACTCTCATCTTTCCTGGTTATATAACCAATTCTGGGTCACCCAGAGATGCATAGAGAAGTAGATATTTCAAATGAAATAAAATGCAGAAAGTAAGATAGCAGGTCAAAAACACACTTGAAATTAATGGAATAAATCAAAACTCTCCTATTAAATAAAAACAGGTTAGGCTACATGTAGAAATTTAAAACGGGTTTGGAGCCTTGTCAAAAGCACTGTTGCTCATAGGACTCTGAACAGATCCAAGACTTAATTTAAAAATCCTCCTTCTTTTATGGCATGCTCCTAAGCAAATTCTCTGGCATGTCTTACCCAAAAGACAACAGTTTTCCACTTTTGAAACTCTCATGCATAACAGGGGCCTACACTGAAATACTACAGTATCTTTAAAAAAAGTTTTTGGTGTACACAATAATGTTTGGTCCAAAATATTTCAAGTTTTGACTGTATTTTTGGACTCTGTAATATTTTCAAGGAGTACCAGTTGGAAATGTAATGTAATTTAAGCATCTATTTCTCTTGTATAATTTCATTACAGCCTGCAAATCAGAAGAATGATGGAAAGTAGTTTCCTCTAATTTAAGTGGAAAACTCTATGACTCCATAAGAATTTGTGTGTGATTAGTTTTATATATATAAAACTAATATAAACTATATATACTATATAAATACACACACTATATATATACTAATATATACTATGTATTTTATAAATATACTATATATACTAATATATATAGTACTAATTCCATTTTCTGCACATAGAATTTAATAAGACAAAGTTCATTCTCAGTCAATAATAAAATATACTGAGTTATATTGTTGTTACTTTAATGATGAGGACCACCAAAACATTCCAAGATATTTAAAAAGAACATTTCAAAAGAATTGACAATTTTTAACAAACCTCTGAGACCATTTTTTTTTCCCTTTTGGTTGAAAACAGTTATATAAGGAATGCATGCAATTTTTTTTTGACCAACTGCTCTTCAAATGATAAGTGGATCCTTTTAATTACATTCCACATGGTAATTCATTTAAACTATGTATGCAAATTTGTCATCTTGGAGCCCCTCTTCAGACAGTGTCTAGATGCTCTAAGCTGTCAGCAATTTATTCCAGTTAACAAAATATTCTGAAGGTGTCTAAGATAATAGAGGTTCTTGAAAATATTCCAAGCAGCTAGAAAAGGTAAACAACCATTTGCAAAGCAGTAAAATCACATTGCATATATTTGCATTTTTAAAATGAAATATTCACTGTAAACACACAAAAATAGAACAGTAAATAAATAATACAGATTTTGTGTTATTTGAATATTTAGATATTTCACATAATAATTAATGCAGGAAGATGTTATCATTTGTAAGTGGTTTTATTCAATAGGGTTATTTCATATAATTTCCTTTTTATGCATTGAAGATTTTTCTATAGAAAATATGCTTTTACCTATTAATCATTTAAATAATTACAACATAGGTTTATTTCTCACTTAGGTTTGAATACAAAGTTTTCCATCCTATAATTTGTTTATTTTAACTTGGAAGTATGCTATTAATCCGTGAACATTGTGGTGATCAGAACTGTCCTCAGGGCCCAATACAAGGGGATGAGGATGAGGTGAGTGACCAAGGGAGTATCCTGGTCTTCCTAGGACAAGTATGGCATTATGTCATTACATTGCTGTAAGTCCTGCCAGACACTGCTACAAAGAACAAGTCTAACTACTTTGATCTCCTTGAACAGTTATTGCAAAGGTTCTGTAGGTTGAATCTCTTTTCATTTTCTATACCTAAAATCCTTTTAATTTCTACAGCCCTAATGACTGCAAAAAAAAAAAAAAAACAAAAACAAACAAACAAAAAAACAAACAGAAAACTAATAATAACAAAATGTATGTGTTTCAAAATGAGCTCAACTGCATTACGTCTTTAAGTTATTTTCTTAGGGAGAAAACATATTTTTCACTAAAGAATTCACATGCCCAAGATGACAGCTCTCGGAGGCAAGCAGGATTATTTGACTTTGCATACCCGAAGTCAGTGGTTAAAGTTTTCTTCAGTTATGGAGGTATTTAATTAGTGTTATACTAGCCATTGATTAAAACACAGAGTTGTATATTATATATGACAATAAGTTGTTAAAAGTAAGATGGAATTATCTAACATTTCTGATTTTTAAGTGGGAAATTAGAGGGTGTAATCCTGATGAAACAATAGGCTAGGTCAGGTGAAGGGGAGGAGGTCCTTTCCTTTCAGTGGACTGGGGAAGAGTCATGGGAGAAGACAAGGGAGGGAGGGAGAGCTGGATTGAGAGGGGTAAGGGAGGGGGCTACAGCTGGGATACAAAGTGAATAATTTGTAAGAAATAAAAAATTATATTAAAAAAAGAGGGTTAAAATTCAAATGGACAAACTGGATAGATATTGGAAGCACGAGAAGATGGGGATCAGGACAGGAGCCTACCTTAAAGGACATCTGAAAGACTTTACTGATCCTCAGCAAAGGCTGAGACTCAGCCAAACTTTGGGCAGATTGCAGGTAATTCCTGAATGAAGGGGAATTCTATGAAAGACCTGGAGTGAACAAGAGCTCCACAAAAAGAGCAACAGAACCAAAAAAAAAAAAAAAAAAAAAGAAAAGAAAAGAATCCATTTTGTCCTGCAGAGATTGATACCCCAATCAAGAACCATGCCTGGAGAGAACCTAAAACCCCTGCTCAGATGTAGCCCATAGACTCAGTCTCCAATGGGTTCCCTAGTAAGGAAAATCGGGGTTGTCTCTGGCTTGTACACCTTGACAGGTCCTCTGATAGCCTCCCCCTCAGGGGTGCAGCCTTGCTCAGCCACAAAGGAAGACAATGCAGACAATCCTGATGAAATCTGATAAGCTAGGGTCAGATGGAAGGGAAGGAGGACCTCCCCTAACAGTGTACTAGGGGAGGGGCATAGGGAGAAAAGAGGGAGAGAGGGTAGGAGTGGGAGTAGATGAGGAAGGGAGCCACAGCTGGGATATAAAGTGAATAAATTCTAATAAATAATAAAAATAAATAAAAAATAAATTTAAAAAGTAGATGCTAGCTAACAACTCTTCTTTGTATTTCTTATGTTTATTTTTAAGAAATATATTCTTAATTAGAACATTGCAGAGAATGAGATGCTGCTATTCCTTGGGGTTTTCAAAATGGCATGAAACTAATTAAGAAATGTCCCTTAAGATTTCTCTGTTTTCCAAAGTGGTTGTACAAGTTGACATTCCAAACAGCAATGGAAGTGGGTTCCCCTTTCTCCACACCCTCATTAACATGTGTTGTCCCTTGAGTTTTTGATCTTAGCCATTCTGATGGGTGTAGGGTGAAATCTCAGGGTCATTTTCATTTGCATTTCCCTGATGGCTAAGGATGCTGAGCATTTCTTTAAGTGTTTCTCTGCCATTCGATATTCCCCTATTGAGGATTTTCTGTTTAGCTCTGTACCCCATTTATTTTTTAATGAGATTGTTTGATTTTTTTGATGTTTAGCTTCTTGAGTTCTTTACATATTCTGGATAATAGCCCTCTGTCAGATATAGGGTTGCTGAAGATCCTTTCCCAGTCTGTAGGCTCTTTTTGTTCTGATGAGAGTGTCTTTTGCCTTACAGAAGCTTTTCAGTGTATGAGGTCCCATTTATTGATTGTTGCTCTTAGAGCCTGTGCTGGGCAGAGCACAGGGAGTCTTCTGGAAGAATCAGGGGATAGAAGGACACAGAGGGGACCAGGACCGCACAAGGAGACCAACAAAGCTAAAAAACCTGAGCCCTGGGGGTCCTGCACCAACCAATGATTATACATAGAGAGGACTTAGACCCCTTGATTAGATGTAGCCCCTTGCTCAGTTCCCATGTAATTTCCTGAGTAAAGGGAGCAGTGGCTGTCTCTATTATGAACTCAAGCAATTTTTTAAAACAGGAATATCATAGTGACTTTTATTCTATATATAATTTGCCATATGGAAATGCTTAAAACATAAATGATTATCTCCTTTGATACCCTGGTGGATAGAGTCTTTCAAAGGTCCTTTGTGGAAGGCTTCTGTCCTGTTCCTTGTCTTTTCCTACTTCTGATGTGTATGTATCCTATTTGCCCTTCTAAATGAGGCATAGTGGCTTCACTATGGTCCTCCTTGTTGTTTAGCTTCTTTAGGGCTGTAGATTTTAGTAATTTTATCCTACATTATATGGCTAATATCCACTTATAAGTGTGTATATATCATATGTGTCTTTCAAGTTCTGGATTACCTCACTCAGGATGATCTTTGACTCATAGCCAAACTTTGGGCAGAGTACCGGAATCCTAATGGAAGAGGGAAATAGAAAAACCTGGAGGGGGCAGGAAATCCACAAGGAGAATAGGACCAAAATATCTGGCCCTGGGGAAGAGGGGTCTTCAGAGACTGATGCCCCAACTATGGACCATGCAATCTAAAAAAAAAAAAAAAAAAAGAGTCAGTTCAGAGACTGAGAGACTGAAGCAGCAATTGCTTAGCCCAAATGGGTCTTTCCTATGTTCTCTGCATATATGTTATGGTTGTTGGCTTGGTGTTTTGGAGGTATTGTTGACAGTGGGAGTGAGGGCGTCTCTCTCTCTCTCTCTTGCCTTGGGATGCTTTTCCTCCTATTGGTTTGCCTCATTTAGCCTTGATGTGAGGGTTTGTGTTCGGTCTTACTGGGCATATTTGGTTGATGTCCTGAGAGAACTGCTCTTTTCTGCATTGAGACAAAGCGGCAGGTGCACCTGAGAGATAGGGGTCATGGGGGCAAGGTAGGGGAAGCCGTGGTGGGGCTACACTGTATGCAAGAAGAATGAATAATTTTAAAAATCACATCTTTTTTCTCTCTCAATTATTGTGTTGAAAATCTCTTTTCTCGTTTCCTAAGACAAGTTCTTACATAAAGTTTTGAGTTGAATTATTGAATGTCAGTGTGAGATGACACAGTCTCTAAGAGTCAATGCTGTGTGACATGTCTGCTCAATTGTGAATTGGAGTCTTGCATCCAGATAATCTGGGAACATTGTTTCCTCATTCTGTGATTGCTGTCTTCTGTACAGTGGGAAAGATGCTAGGAACTCTGCCCTGGAATACCAGAATATTTACCAAAGTGCAGAGTGTAGTACATGTTAATCCAACAGAAGTTACCTTTTCTCACATTCTTATAAACACTAATATTTGGTTGTTTTAATAATAACTCTGGTATTAGTGATGAGGTTGTATCTTACTATCAGACTGTGTGAAGAGAATGGGTAAAGCTTTCTCATCACTAATTATCAGCAAATGTGATGTTTGCATCATATAGAGAAAGCCATCTTCCATCACCTCGACCAGCTCCTCAATCATGTTAGTATTACAGTAAGCTTTACCCTCTTGCCACATAAAAACTTTTGAAGACTACAGAAATTAAATATAAAGTAGGGTGTAGTGTCACAAGTATATAATACCAGCATTCAGGTGGTCAAGGCAAGAGCATCATGAGTTCAAAGACATCCTTGACTGTAAAAATTTTAAAAAAAGGTTTAATCTGTAGCAAATGTACTGTATGGAGATATTTTTCCTCAAGAAGTAAATAATTTTTTTTCAAAAGAATTAAATTTAGGAACTGGCAGAAAGGTTCAAACGGGGCTGAGAATAGAAAGCATACCATGCAAAAGTGATTTCTAAGTAAACGATGCCTAGGAATATAATAACTTAATTCAGGCTAGAAAATAAATGAATCATAAACTATGCCTAAATTTCTGGGTATTTTAAACATACATTTCAGCTCTGACAAGAACAATGATTTTTCTTTTCTTCTCTTTTCCTTTTTTTTACTTTGTTTTGTCAAATTGCTTCAGCCACTAAATACCAGGTTTTTTTTTGTTTTTTTTTTTTTCAATGCTGTTTATTCAGGAACATTGAACAATCCTCAGACCCCGGGGAAAGCCAGCCCACAGCTTAAATAGCCTCTGGGTAGCCAACCCAGGCGTGCCACGGGGGCAATGCAGATAGGTCCACATACATGGAAGCAAGCCAGATCCTCGGCCTTAGCCAAATGTGGAGTTGTTTGTGACAGAGAGCACTCACCATCGGGAAGGTGGAAGGCGGAAACCAGCTCCATCTTTAAGGCATAGCATTCCGCAGCTCTCTACAGTTCCCCCTTTTTGTTTTAGACGCATCAGGCAAGAGTAGAGGTCTGATCTCTGATATTAGAAATAAATTGGGACTTTGTACAGATGTTCATTTAGGTGTCATCCACCCAAAGAGCATCAGACCCGTCTGATACCTTTTTCTCAGAGGCGGGACCTGGGGCATCAACCCGCATGCAATCAGACATGCTCTTGCAGGAGCAAATAGATACCCTATGGCAAATCGCTCAACTTGGCTGTCAATGAAAGTATGCTGGACTTTGTGTCACTAGCATACAACATGAGAATTTTTCCTGTGCTGCAAATCTGTCTAAACAATTGTCGAGCTATATTTTAGGTAATTGGACTGGAGAATTCGATACTACGATGGAGCAGCTGAGAGTGGCCATTGTCACAGTAAATTCTACCAGAGTGGACGCAGGACTAGCCACAGGATTATCAACATGGATTGCTGTAGCCATGAATCATCTGAAGGAATGGGCGGGCATGGGAGTGTTAGCAGGCCTTCTGGTGTTGGTCTCCTTGGTTTACCTGTGGTATATATGCAAGATTAGAGTCTCACAACAGTGTGATGCAGCCATGATCATTCAGGCCTTTACAGCCATTGAAGCAGGACATTCTCCCCAAGCATGGTTGGATACCATAAAAAGCTAAAATGATACGCTCAGGATGCGAGGCTAAGCACTGCACTCAGGGTCAGCCGCTTTGGACCCAGAGAAGAGCATGTCTAAATACCAGTTTTATATTCACATCTCATTGAGTATTGTGAACACAGTATGGCTCCTCTACTGGGGAATTTCGTAAAACCGGACAATGTATTCTCAATCTGTAACCTGGGCAGTAAAATATTTTCCTTGGAAAATTCATACCACCAGGAGCTTCTACATTTCATGTAGATTTATTTCATATGATGATCTACTCTCACTGTTTAAGCACAGGGCAGTATATATTGTATATATCTATCTATATATATATATGTGTGTGTGTGTGTGTGTGTGTATGTATATATGTGTGTGTATATATATGTGTGTGTGTGTGTAACATGTAACACAGTGGAAGAACAGCACACAATGAACTATTTTTTTCGTCCTGGGATGTAAGTTTCCTGGTACAATTGCTGTTTCATTTCTGCAGTGGATTCAGCCAGGTAATCTGAACCAGGGAGCATCATGAAACTCCCAGTCCTCCAGAGTCAGAGACTCATCTTATTTAGCAATGTAAGTGTGACAGTGTCTATGATATTTCTCAATTAATTTTCGCTTCCGAGAATGTATCCTAGACATTGGGGAGAATGATGTGCTCAAAGGTTTCTGTATACCATTACTAAAAATCGATTTATGACAGACAGAATCAAGATCAAAATATCCCAAAACAGCAGCCTGAAACAGTGGTTATTTTTTTTCAAGCTGAAAATAAAAGTAAGACAATTCAAAGAGTTCTTCAGAAAATCCCTATCCATCATGAATGAGGCTAGAAACTTAGTCAGCTAAAAATTGGATCTATTTTCTTTAGAAAAGATTAGACCATCTCTGAACAGCTCAAGCCACCCACATCACTGTTTGAAATGTATATTGCAAAGAGGTTTGGGGCACATTAATCTGATCTCTTGCCACCAGACTCTTGTACTAAATTCAGTGCGAGGGAAACAGTCCCAGTAAGGCAATGAACAGGATATTAAATAAATCCAAAGTAGAGCATGTGCGTTGTGTTGTATGAAGATTTTACCTTCATTGAATCTTTCCATTTCTTTCATAATTGTGTTTACTGATGACTTCTGAACTAGTAAGACAAATCAGCGTCTTCTGACTTAGGACTTAAACACATCCAATGTAGCAATCTCTTTCTTTCTTCCTAGTTGCATCAAATATTCTCTTTTTCTTGAATCTGAGCTATGTACTCTAATGCCAGATTTTAGCCATCGTATATTACATATATTACACTGAAGCCATTTCTATTACACGTGTTTTTGTTTTGTTTGGTTTTAAATCCATGTGTCATTGAGGACATTCATTTTTATTCGGAGACATTTAAATTCCTAATGATATTTTAGTCTCCTGTAACTCAGTCAGCATTAGTGTATTATTTTAACAGTTCTGAAAAAAAAATAAGAGCTTACCTGTTGTATCTCATAAAAGTTATGTATTTTTAAAAATTACACATATGCAATTTCATTATTATTATTTTATGTATGACCATTTTACCTATATGGATGTTTATTCACCCCAATGGTGACAAATAGTGGTCAGAAGATGGCTTTGGATACCCTGGGATTGGAGGCATCAGTGGTTGTAAACCACCTTACAGATACTAAGAATCAGATTTGGGACCTCTGAGATCAGCCAGTGTTCCTAACCACTGAGACATCCAGCCCATGAAAGATTATTTTTATACAAAATGCTGATACTCCACATATTTAATATTCCAGATGGAAAGTTCCTTTTATTTACATGAAAAAATAAGATATTATTTGTTTTTTCAGTTTTTCAATTTTGAAAACTATATGAAATGCTGAAATTGTGTCATTTAAATTATCAAAGTTCAGGCTTAAGGAAATAGTTTATATACAAATGAGATAAAATTCATAGGAGCAGACTAAAGAGTATTTTATCAGGTTGAATACCAAGTACAGCAATTACATTAATGTGCCTTAACTATCATTTAATTTAAAATAAATTCAAATTAACTTTTAAATTTTACTAAATCATTAAATATTATGAATCTATTTCATATTTTGTGTAACATTAAAAGGTTACTTATATAATATCAAAGATGTAGAGTATTTTCATCTCTAGGTTTTTAAAGATAATCAAAGATGTATATGTAACTAGCATTTGAGAAGCAAGCTAGGAGTCTGGCTTGTACTGAACTATTCCACACAGAGTTGCAGCCTATTCTGAACTAATAATCAAATTGTGTCTTTTTATTTCTTGCATTTTAATTTCAGCAATATCTTTTTTCTTTTTTAATTTTTATTTTTTATATTAATTACAGTTTATTCACTTTGTAGCCCTGCTGTAGCCCCTCACTCATTCCCTCCTAATCCCACCCTCCCTCACTCCTCTCCTCCCTGCCCCTCTCTAAGTCTATTGATAGAGGTTCCATCTGACCCTAGTTAATCAGGTCTTAACAGGACTGGCTGCAATGTCCATCTCTGTGGCCTGGCAAGGCTGCCCCTCCCTCGGGGGTGGGAGGAGGAGGAGGTCAAAGACCCAACCACTGAGTTCATGTCAGAGACAGTCCTGGTTCCCCTTACTAAGGTAACCCACTTGAGCTTCCATGGGCTATATCTGAGCAGGGGTTCCAGGTTATATCCATGCATAGTCCTTGGTTGGAGAATCAGTCTCAGAAAAGAAAGACCCTTGTGCCCAGATATATTTGGTCCTTGTGGAGCTCCTGTCCTCTCCACATCTTACTAATTTCCCCTTCTTTCATATGATTCCCTGAACTCTGCTCAAATTTCCTTATGAGTATAAGCATCTGCTTTGATACACTGCTAGGCAGAATCTTTCAGAGGCCCTCTGTGGTAGGCTCTTGTTCTCCCTCAACCAAGGAATGGATACAGAAATTGTGGTACATTTACACAATGGAATACTACACAGCAATTAAAAATAAGGAAATCATGAAATTTGCAGGCAAATGGTGGGATCATAAAAAAGATCATCCTGAGTGAGGTATCCCAGAAGCAGAGAGACACACACACAGTATATACTCACTTATAAGTGGATACTAGACCTATAAGATAGGATAAACATACTAACATACTGTACACCTAAAGAAGCTAAGCAAGAAAGGACCCAGGATAAGATGATCAAGCCTCACTTAGAAAGACAAATGGGCTGAACATTGGAAGTAGGAGAAATCAAAGTGTGTCTTAAGAAAATATGAGACATCTTCCCTAGGTTCCTCTTTGTTCTTTAACTTCCTTAGGACTACAGATTTTAGTATGTTTATCCTAATTTTTATGTCTAATATCCACTTATAAGTTAGTATATTCCATTTGTGTCTTTCCGCTTCTGGGTTACCAAACTCAGGATGATTTTTTTTTCTGTTCCCACTATTTAACTGCAAATTTCATGATTTCCTTGTTTTTAATTGCTGAGTAGTATTCCATTGTGTAAATGTACCATAATTTCTGTATCTATTCTTCAGTTGAGGAACAGCTATATTGGTTCCAGATTGAACATAGCTGAACAAATGTCCTTAATGAATGGTAGGGCATCTTTTGGGAATATGCCTAGGAGTGGTATAGCTGGATCTTGAAGTAGCACTATTCCTAATTTTCTGAGGAAGAGTCAGATTGATTTCTAAAGTGGTTGTACAAGTTTACATTCCCACCATCAATAGAGGATGGTTCCTCTGTCTCCACATCCTCTCCAGCATGTGTTGTCAGTTGAGTTTTTGAGCTTAGCCATTCTGATGGGTGTAAGGTGAAATCTCAGGGTTGTTTGATTTGCATTTCCTGGATGATTAGGATGCTGAACATTTCTTTAAGTCTTTCTCTGTCATTCGATATTCCAGTAGAAGAAGACAAGGAACAGGACAAGAACTTACACAAAGGACCTCTTAGGGTCTCTACCTACCAGTGTATTGAAGGAGATACTGAGACTGATAGGAAAATCTTGGGCAGAATGACGGAATCCTTATGGAAGAAGAGAGAGAGAGAGAAAGACATGGAGGGAACAGGAACTCCACAGAGAGAACAAAAGAGGCAAATTACCTGGGACCAGGAAGGCCTGCAGAGACCAGTACTTCAAAAAAGAACCGTGCCTGGAGACAACCTAGGAAGTCTTGGTTGCTTGTTCAAAGGAAGCCCATTGGCTGCTCGGTTTCCAAGTGGGTTCCCTATTAAGGGAGACAGGAGCTGTCTCTGACATGAACCCAGTGGCTGGCTCTTTGATCGCTTCCTCCTGGTGGATGTAGCCTTGCCAGGCAACAGAGGAAGATGATATAACCAGCCTTGATGAGATCTGATAGGGTAGGGTCAGATAGAATGGGAGGAGGTCCTCCTCTGTCAGGGGAGTTGGGAAAGGGCATATGGGGAGTAAAGGGAGGGTGGGTGAAAATGGGAGGAGATAAGGGAGAGGGCTGCAGCAGGTTTACAAAGTGAATAAATTGTAATAAATAAATATATACATACAATTAAATTTAAAAAAGAATAAAAAAAGAAAATGCCAAGCAAAAACAAAAGGATCAAGAACTCTGGAGCTTATGTACTATTTAGTATGCTAGTTACTCCAATAATAAGCCAATAAAAAACATGCCTCGGTTTAAATTTTAAACACCATTATGGGAAGAGGGACTGCTTCTGACATAATCTGATTGGTCTGTTCTTTGATCACCTCCTCCTGAGGGGAGAGCAGCCTTACCCAGGCCACAGAAGATGACAATGCAGCCATTCCTGATGTGATCTGATACACTAAGATCAGAAGGAAGGAGAAGGGGACCTCCCCTATCAGTGGACTTGGGGAGGGGGATTAGTGAAGAAGGGGGAGGGAGGATGGAGCCAGGAGAGGGGAGGGAGGGCCTTATGGGGGGATACAAAGTGAATAAACTGTAATTAATAAAATAAATAAATTAAAAAAAGATACTAGTGTTAGTTACAATATATACTTTCATATAAGCTAGCATTAATCAAATCTAATGTTTCTTAAAGATGATTATAAGAATTATAAGTACTTCTAATAATGTGTTGAAGAACTGAGGATGTGTGATTCCAGCACTTGGGAAGCAAAGCAGAAATATCAGGGTTTAAGGTCCTTAGCTTCCTCAAGAATGTAAGGCTAGAAGCTAGAGAAGGTTCAGTGGCTAATAGAGCTTTTTAATCACCTAGAACAGGCAAGTTCTGTTCCCAGAACCCATGTTAAAGAGGAAATGAGGGAGGGGGCTATAGCTGGGATACACGGTGAATAAACTGTAATTAATATGAAAAGTAATAATTTAAGTAAAAAAAAAAAAATGGCTCACAGCTTTCTGAAACCCAGCTCCAAGAGTTCTGGTTTCCTTTTCCTACCTCTGTGGGTGTCAAACCACAGGTGCTTTGCACTCATATAAACACTCACATATACACAAAAACACAAATAAATAAATAAATATTACACAGTTGCATGTGACCTTGACATAAAATTAATTAATAAGACAAATAATTGGAAATGATTATAAATGCTTAAAAATTATTTTGCTAATATGAGTACTATTCTGCTTCATCTTGCAATCAATATTTTCAGTGTTAATATTTTCAGTGTTAAGTGTTAATCTATAGAAAGAGTGAAACTTGATTTATTAGTCAGTGGTTACATAGATCATAATTTTAAGCACAATGCCTGCATGAACATTTCATTTCAAAAGCTTTTGGTGTAGGTAAGACATAGGTGTATATGTTTAGCTAAAATATATACATACATAAGATATACACATACATGTATAGCTAGAACAGCAAACTATTGACCAGGCACGGTGATGTAGGCCTATAATCCCAGCATTTGTGAAATAAAGACGAGCATTTGGAATTCTGGTCTGACATGGCCCTAGCAACATAGTTCCAAATTTGTAACTCTGTAGTCAAATCATGTCTCAGAGAACAACAACAAAATGGTAGCTCAGTGATATTATGTGTCTTATACACACAAGTCCTATCTTTGATCTTAACAATTACAAATAAGCTTTAATTAATTATAAAAAATAAAACTAAAAAATCTATAAAAGATACATTTCAATTACAAAAATCTTTTTATACTTTAGCGATTTATTTTGTATTATCTCATGAGTTATGTATAATTTTCTGATGCACTTTAAGTGTGCTTTAAGAAAGTTCTTTTGTGCATTTTCAATGTTTTTTCTACCCTATGCATAATTTTAATTTGCAATTATGCATTTTCTTTCTCTCTCATGAAGTGTTTAAATCACAAACTGTAGCATACTAAGTAGATTGTTCAGTGTCTGTTTATCCTCTTAAATATTCATTCTAGCACTTCTTAGTGTTTGCCTGGAGAAATAGAGAGAAGCACAGAACACTGCTACCTTACTTCAAATGAGAAAAGCTCACAGGCCACAATTCTCTGTGTTCTACAAAAAGAATAGCATGTGTAAGATATAGAGGTACATAGCAGCTCAGTATCCAAGTAGGTTCCCTAGTAAGAGGAACAGGGACTGTCTTTGACATGAACTCAGTGGCTAGCTCTTTGATCACCTCCCCCTGAGGTGGAGCAGCCTTGCCAGGCCACAGAGGAGGACAATGCAGCCATTCCTGATAGGCTAGGGTCAGATGGAAGGTCCTCCTCCCCTATCAGTGGACTGGGTAAGGGCATGGGAGGAGATATAGGAAGGTGGGTGGGTTTGGGAGGGAATGAGGAAGGGGCTACAGCTGGGATACAAAGTTATTTAACTGTAATTAATATAAAAAATAAAAATTAAAAAAAAGAACTTGGACAAGCCTCTCTTTCATGATTAGATTAATCCAGATTGTCATCTTGATAGTAATTAGATAACCCTGGAAATTTCCCAGGAATGTCTGTGACATTTATAGACTGACTTAACTGGGGTGAGATTATACAAAAGAAACGTGGACAGCACTAATCATTGGATTTTGGTACTGCACTCATAAAAATGAGCAATGTAGCTGAGCAGCAGTATTTGTCTTTTAGTTTCCTGCCTGAAAAATGCAATGTGCCAGCTCCTTCAGGCTTCTGCCACCATTATTGAGCCTCAGTGATGGGCTGTACTTTTTTATTCTTTCTCCTTATTATTATTTTTTTATTAATCATAAATCATTCACTGTGTATCTTAGCTGTAGCACCCTCCCTCATCTGCTCCTGGTCCCACTCTCCTTTCCTCTTTACCTACTATGTCACTCCCCAACTCCACTGATAGAGGAGGACCTTCTCCTCTACTATCTGTCCGTAGCTTATCAGGACTGTCTGGATCCTCTTTATCTGTGGCCTAGTAGGGGCACCTCACCAGTGGGAGGTAATCAAAAAGCAGGCAACATAATTTATGTCAGAGGCTGCCCATGCTCCCCTTACTAGGAAGCCCCCATGGAGACTGAGTTGCCTTGGGTTACTGAGCAGGAGGTCTAGGTCTTCTCCATGAACAGTCCTTGTTTGATTCATCAGTCTCTAAAGAAACCACTGGGCCCAGATTTTTTGACTCTGTTGGTCTCCTTGTGGAACACCTGTCCCCTCCAGCTCTTTCTATCTCTTCCTCCTTCTAGAAGATTCCTTGCACTCTGTCCAAAGTTTGGCTGTGGGTCTCAGTATCTGCTTAGATACCCCAGTGGCTAGACTTTCAGAGGCCATCTGTGGAAGGCTTTGTCCTGTTTGCTGTTTTCTCCCACTTCTGATATCTATCCTGTATGCCCTTCTGAATGAGGATTAAGACCCTACTCTAAGATCAACAATCAATAAATGGGATCTCATGAAACTGAAAAGTTTCTGTAAAGCAAAAGACACTGTCATCAGAACAAAATGATAGCCAACAGGCTAGGAAAGGATCTTCACCAACCCTAAATCTGACAAATGGCCGATATCCAGAATATTTAAAGAACTCAAAAGAATTAAAACAAACAAACAAACAAACAAACAAAAAACCTAAGTAATCCAATTAAAAATGGGGTGCACAGAACCAAAAAATCTGGGTACAGAGCTGTTTTCTGTGACTGATATTCTAAGCAAGGGCCATGCATGGACAAAACCTAGAACCCCTGCACAGATGTAGACCATGGCAGCTCAGTATCCAAGTGGGTACCTCAATAAGGGGAACAGGGACTGTCTCTGTTGTGAGCTCAGTAGCTAACACTTTGATCACCCCTCCCTCATCGCAGGAACAGCTTTATCAGGCCACAGAAGAAGACAATGCAGATAGTCCTGATGAGACCTGATAAGCTAGGATCAGATGGAAGGGAAGGAGGACCTCCCCTATCAGTGGACTTGGAGGGGGACATGGGAGGAAGGGATTGGGAGGGAATGAGGAACAGGGGCTACTGCTGGGATACAAAGTAAACATACTATAATTAATATTAAAAAATTAAAATTAAAAATGGGCTACAGAGTTAAACAGAGAATTCTCAACAGAGGAATATCGAATGGCAGAGGACACTTAAATGTTCAACAACCTAGTCATCAAGGAAATACAAATCAAAATTGCCATGAGATTCCACTTTACACCTATCAAAATGACTAAGATGAAAAACTCAAGTGTCAATATATGCTGGAGAGGTTGTGGAGAAAGGGGAACCCTCTTTCATTGCTGGTGGGAGTGTAAACTTTTACAACCACTTTGAAAATCAGTCTGGCACTTTCTCAGAAATTTAGGAATAGTGTTATCTCAAGATCCAGCTATATCACTCTTGGGCATATACCCTAACGATATTGCACTATTTAACAAGGACATTTGCTTAACTATGTTCATAGAAGCTTTATTTGTAATAGCCAGAATCTGGAACCAACGTAGATATCCCTCAACTAAAAAATGGATACAGAAATTGTGGTACAGTGGAATACTACTCAGCAATTAAAAAGAAGGAAATTATGAAAATTTTAAGCAAATGTTGGGAACTAGAAAAGATCATCCTGAATGAGGTAACCCAGAAGAAAATACACACAAATGGTAAATACTCACTTATAAGTGTATATTAGCCATATAATATAGGATAAAATTACAAAAATCTTTAGTTCTATAGAAGCTAAACAACAAGGGCTGTGTGTCAAAATAGGTTCAAATTCTCCGTAAGTTTCTTTTTGGGGATATTGTTGCAATCATGAGAAAAATAACTAACATAATTACCAAACATAATAATGTTCAAGGAATACATTTTGAGGGAAATTATGGAAGCCAGAGTGTGGGCTTATGTGAGATTATGAATGCATATTTTATTTTACTTGGTTTCGCTTGAAATAAATCTCTTTTGTTGCAATACAGAAAGCAAGTATGTGTATTTTGTTGGGAATCTAAAAATATACCCAAATGTGGGTGTACCAATTATCTACGTAACAGATTGCAAGTATTTACAAGCAAACTTTTTATGGCTTCTCAGTCTGAACTGCTGTTTACAAACACAAGCATAAGGCGACATTCTTGTAACCACGGATAGGTGCTTTACAACCTGTTGTCAGTGTCCTAGTGTGTCTTTCTTATTCATAAACCAGGGAGTTAATGGAAAGGACATTCCCAGGGTAAGCTGATTCATTCAACTGCAGAATTTTGACATGTGTCCAAATGACACAAACAGGCTTGCTCTGAAAGTTTAATAAAGCATGCATTTTACTACGTTGTTCTGCCATGGTGCAAAACACTGTTTTTCTGTACTGCAGAAATAAAAAAGATAAAAATATGAACACTTTGGGGGAATGTGATCAGTGTGATCTCAGACTCCACAGCAGGTATACTTGAAGATTGCACACTTGAACTTGTTGGCACAGTACAATTTACTAAGATGAAATCCTAGTGCTTCTTATACACTCTGTTGATTTTCTTCCCTGACCCTTAATGCTTTTAGGATAAATGTCTTTAGTTAAAAAAAAAAGATGGTAAGTGAAGTAAATGTCTTGTAGTGAGTACTTATTTTTTCCTTTTTTATTTTATTATTATTTACCTTCAGACCACAGTTTTCCCTACCTCCTCTTCTCACAGTACCCCTCCATTCCTCCACTTCTTCAGTTACCCCCTCCTTCCATCCACTTCTGCTCTATTTCTATTCAGAAAAGGGCGGGCCACCCACACATACCACCCAAACATGACATACCGTGTTTCAGTAAAAGTAGGTACCTCCCCTCATAGGAAGGCTGGATGAGGCCAGAACTGGTCAACTCCTGTAACCAGGCAGGACTTCCCGCAGAAAGACTGGGATACCAACTAGCCTCATCCAGTTCAACCTACACTTTGTCCTGCCAGGATGATGTATTAGGGGAAAGGTGGCTGGTCCAGACTGAGGCCCATGCCAGGAAAGGGAGCCCACTACTGACTCTGCCTAGATGGCTAGGATTTCTAATGAATCTTAATGATTTGGGATAATATTGCTTCAAATTCCTTATACCCTCCTCCATCCAAACACAAACTTTAAGTTTCCTTTATTCATCTCTTGGTCCATAGGCCTTATTTTAATACTGTATAGAATATAAATAACTTTCTTTAAATAGCCCATTCAAGAGTAGGAGGGGAATAAAAGAAAATAAGGAGCTAGAGTAATCAATGATCTCGAAATCATTCTTGTTTATTTAAGATGGAACACTCTAGAATCATTTATTCTCAATAACATGAGAAGCCATAAATCTTTGAATTTACTGTTGTTCACCACTTAATCTGATTAAGGCTGAGATAGAATTCAACTAAGGATATATACAAAGGTATTTGTAAGACTGTATGACATATTTGCAAATTAGGTAAATGGCAATAGAAATTTTCCTTACAATACCCATAACTTTCCCAGTCATGAGTTTTTAACTAAGTTTACAATACCACGGGTAAAATTTCCTCTTGCAGAATGGACATCAAATCTAACTGGAGTGATTGGTTACCCTCAAAACCAACATGCCACGATTGAACAAGTGTGCTCACCTTTCCTGACAGTTTGCTATTGTGGCTTCTAGGGTTTACAGCAGAGAATCACAGTGGTCAGTGAATAATACCCCTTTTTCAGCACATAGATCACAGAGTCCACATACCCACAACACAATTCAGGACATTGTCCCGAGAACCAAATAAGACTCTCATTCTTTCTTTTTTAAAATGAATTTTTTCATTCACTTTACATCCTGGATATAGCCCTATCAGCCCTCTCTTTCCAGTCCCACCCTCCCTTCTTCTCCTCTTTCCTATTCCTCAGAAAAGAGGGTCTCCCTTTCCTGTCCACCCTAGGTAATCAGGTGGCATCAGGACTGAACATTCCTCTTCCCCTGTGGCCCAGTAAGGCAGGCCAGGGGGAAATGAACAAAAAGTTAGCAAGTGAGTCATTGTCTGATGCAGTCCCCACTTCCCTTACTAAAGGACCCACATGAAGCCTCAGCTGTCCATCTGCTGGACCTAGGCCACCTACAAAGTTCTATTTCTAAAAATGCCACCTGCATTAACTGCAAAATACAGAGATGTCAGGTGATAACTGAGGTAGAATTTCATCCTTGTTTACTAGTTCTCATAGTGCCAGAAGGTTATATGTAAACAGCTGAGGAAGATAAGGGAGCACCAGTCTTGTACAGCGATAAACACCATGGTCTAAAGTACAAACTTGCAACTCAAGAAGAGGCATCTTGTTCAATAATGGCATCTCACATATTCAGCATTCATCACCAATTCTTATTACATGACTCTATTGGTACTAAATCTTGGGCTTTTCATTCTTATTTTACTGTTGACTTCCCACAGACCTCCAAAGACAACCCTATTCATTACCATTGTTTATTTACTTCATTAATTGTTGGGTTTTAAACTCAAATTCTAAAGAAATGGTATCTGTCTCAAGACAATACCTCAATAAACTTTCCATTATACTGATACCCTGGTAATAAATTAGCCACATATATGTCTAGGGTTCACCCAACATTCAAGTAATATGGAAATAGGGTGGTGAGCTGCAGCATTCAATAACACAAAAGATCTCAAATTTATTGGAAAAAAAATCTTAATTGCTTTTAGATGAGCATTAATTCCTTTATGTACAACTAAGGCATGAGCTACATTGGCTAAATGATTATTCAGGGTCTGAGCAGTCGGCCCAGTATGACTCATGGCTAATGCCCTGGTGGTAGCTCCAACAGCCGCCAATGAGATGGTAGTAACAATGGTGGCTGTAGTTCCAAGATCCCTTTTCTGTCTGAAGAGAGTCATAGCGTGAGGGGCATCAACAGGCTCAGGCACCCAGTGAGGCATGCGAGTAACCAGGGCATACCTAAATTTACTAGCATTCCAGCATTGGGCAAAAAAGCAAGTATCATTACCATAATTACTTGGCGCTTGATGGTGTTCAATCAGAGGATTGACCTCATGCAGGAGCAAATTGATACCCTATGGCAAATCGCTCAACTTGGCTGTCAATGAAAATATGCTGGACTTTGAGTCACTAGCATATAACATGAGAATTTTTCCTGTGCTGCAAATCTGTCTAAACAATTGTCGAGCTATATTTTAGGTAATTGGACTGGAGAATTCGATACTACGATGGAACAGCTGAGAGTGGCCATTGTCACAGTAAATTCTACCAGAGTGGACGCAGGACTAGCCACAGGATTATCATCATGGATTGCTGCAGCCATGAATCATCTGAAGGAATGGGCGGGCATGGGAGCGTTAGCAAGCCTTCTGGTGTTGGTCTCCTTGGTTTGCCTGTGGTATATATGCAAGATTAGAGTCTCACAACAGTGTGATGCAGCCATGATCATTCAGGCCTTTACAGCCATTGAAGCAGGACATTCTCCCCAAGCATGGTTGGCTACCATAAAAAGCTAAAATGTTATGCTCAGGATGCGAGGCTAAGCACTGCACTCAGGGTCAGCTGCTTTGGACCCAGAGAAGAGCATGTCTGATTGCATGCGGGTTGATACCCCAGGTACCCCAGGTCCTGCCTCTGAGAAAAAGGTATCAGACGGGTCTGATGCTCTTTGGGTGGATGACACCTAAATGAACATCGGTACAAAGTCCCAATTTATTTCTAATATCAGAGATAAGACCTCTACTCTTGCCTGATGCGTCTAAAACAAAAAGGGGGAACTGTAGAGAGCTGCGAAATGCTGTGCCTTAAAGATGGAGCTGGTTTCTGCCTTCCACCTTCCCGATGGTGAGTGCTCTCTGTCATGAACAATTCCACATTTGGCTAAGGCTGAGGATCTGGCTTGCTTCCAGGTATGTGGACCTATCTGCATTGCCCACGTGGCATGCTGAGGTTGGCTACCCAGAGGCTATTTAAGCTGTGGGCTGGCTTTCCCCAGGGTCAGATGATTGTTCAAGGTTCCTGAATAAACTGCATTGAAAAAAAAAAATCTTAATTGCTAATTTAAAAGACTAGGTATTTTTTTCCTGAGATGTTGCTTATTCGGTGTCTTAAGATTTTCATATGCCCCTATTCTTAAGCGGATGATGATACAGCCACACACATACTAGTAGCACTGAATGTTCTCTTCGGTGCCATAGCTGTAGTCGTCAATTTGATAAGATTCTAGAGACACCTGGAGAATAGAGAATCTCAACTGCAAATTGTCACTATCAAATTGACTTGGGGCCATGAATGTGAATCTATTTTTTATTTTTTTTATTTTTCATTGATATATGAGTGCCCAGCCTGATATAGGTGGTACTATCTCTAGACAAGTCGAGCTTGGACTGTATAATGAATATAACTAAAGAGGATAGAAAAACAAGATAGTAAGCAGCACTCCTTCAATGTTTTTGCTTCATTCTAGCTTCTAATTTCTTGCCTTGAGTTCCTGACATGGCATCCATCAATAATGGGCTATACCTATAATTGAAACAAACTGTTTCTCTCTGAGGAGTTTTCTGATTACTGTGTTTATCAGAGAAATAGAGATGTAAACTTGGAAAGTGAGTTAAAACAAGAATAGTTGAATTTTAGAGTAAAGAGTACTGTAGGGTGTAAAAGACAAAGGAGTAGGTGGTAAATGTTATCAATAATATTATATAGATAAACAAAATTCCTTAACAATTCATCATAGTATTTGTTGTAATAAGAATTTCACAAACATTGGCTTGTATGAACATAGAATCTCAGCATACTTTTTCTGATAATATATGAAATATGAAGATTTTATAGAGTGCATTGAACAGAATAGAGCAAGGTTGACTAAAGCATTCTAGTCCTCCCGAAACTTCATTGACAAAATAATGTGTTAGCTTATCATTATTTCATTTTTCCCCTAAAAACAACAACCAAAAACTTGATAGTGTTATCACTTGGGGCCAGTGATTCTGATGGGGGATTCAGGGGCTCCTGAGAACATCCTATTACCATCTGGGCTTTGTTTGTTTGGTTTGTTTTGGTTTTAGTACAAATAGCAGCGATAGTTCGATCTACACTGAAAAGTACAAGGTTTAATTTGGAGAAGACAACTTCAATATTAAAAGCATTATAATACCTTGTCAGTTTATATAAAAAAAAATAGAACAGACATGGCTGAGTTTCTCAGAGTGTTAGATAATGACTGATGTTTAAACATGGGTATTGGATCAGGAAGAATTTATTCACCTCTGTTCTTTATCTAAGATCATGACACTCAATGATGTGTTCTGAGCATGTGGAAATGACATTATCAGCCTCTTATGTTGGTTAATTAAAGCTGGAACTCACTCATGGCTTATACTTAATGAAGTAGAAATTCTCTTACTTGCCTGCTGGCATACTTAGCAAACATGCTAAGGAAATTTAAAAGGCTTTGTGAATAGCTCTGCAACACACAAACCTGCCATACAATCATTTAGTATATTAAATGGAAACACTGAGAAGACCCTTACTTTATTAAGATATTAGAAAGCAATGGGATTGTAGGAATGGAGCAAGCACAGATTGTCAATATGGTTGTAAATTTGCTTACTAAAATTCTACATGCTCTGTATTTTTGAGTTGTGATATTTTTGCTTATATGATTCAAGGATATAAAAATGTTAAAATGAGTCTTGTGGAAAACTGATGTATTCATTAAAAAATATCATTTGATGATTATTTCCTCAAGGCTCTAATAGTGGGAACCTGAAAGGAACTGGATTTATATTTCATTGGAGTTGTTAAAATCTGGGCAGGAATAAGTCTAATGTGATTTGTATGATATCATACTATGCAATTCTGGTTACCAGAATTGCTCTGTTGTGCTACAACCTCGAATCAGTCATGACATTATCTATGTGAATTAAATGCTAGAACCCTCATCAGGAGTCATTTGGCCCATCTGTCTCAAAATTTCCATCTCTGTTTGGCCAGAACTCAGCTGGAGTTAAGCTAATATGAATTCTCAGCCCATAATTAACAAGATTTCTCTGTGAATAACTTCATAGCTCATGTAAAGGCCTGGGAAAGTAAGCAACCACATCTGCCAAGACGTATCTGCTCAAATCAATGAGCAAAAGTCTCTTAGGATCTGGTGACCATTTTCTTATGCTCAAATTACATATCAAGAATATATTTGTTTACTGGCATGTATACAAAATGAGGTGTGAGGAGTATATTATGGTCAAGTCCTAGGAAAATCTAATAACTTTGTCCCAACAAGAAAATGCATAGATCCATAATGAATGTCTGTAGAAATAGCAAATATTACTGCATCCAATAAATACTTTAAAATTTGTGTGTGTGTGTGTGTCTGTGTGTACCTTATTCCTACACAATTAACATATTTGGCTGCATCAGATATTCAGCAAATATGACACTGGAAATCAAATACAGCTTATAAGATTATAATATATTTTTTTTTGTTCGTGATTATAATTTGGTGTTTTAGCAGGAACATATCAGCCAGCACAGAATCTATTAGTTATTCTAGAAAATACATTATTATTTTCCCTTTCAATCATCAAAGATAATCACAAACACTTTCTCTTCATGCATGAAAGATAACATTATACTGTCTCTTGTGTCAGAGTTATGTGAAATTTTGTTTTGTTAAAAATATAAGCTGTAGGAATGTGGTTATATTCCTTTTTACAGCATTTCACCTTGGTTAAATATATTGAATATATTTTCTCCAATACTGGGACATTTTAAAGTGTCATCATACTAATGAGTAAAAATTAATATGCACTCTAAGCAATGTGTGTGTTAGAGACACATAAAATTCCCTGACAATTCAGGGACTTGAAACACAGTGGTAGTTTCACGGATGTAGGGGGTACAACCCTTGTTTAGAAAGAAAAAAAATGATATATAATTTTTCAATATACCAAACATGTAGAAAATTTTGGAAAATATATTTGGATTTCAGAGGCAATATTAATGACATTTGGAATTCTGATAGTGCTAAATGTGTTGTCCATGACCTTCCAGTGTACACTAGGAAATGAAAGTAAGAGAATACTTGCAGCAAATCCAGGCTTCAAGCAGTTGTTTTAAGAGCTGTGGAGAAAAAGTTACAAGAAGTTATTGAATAGATAAAGATGTTTGGTGGTGTGTCTTGCTAGATGTAAGAGAAAAATTCCAGTTGAAACATTGAGGGTGTTAGATAATTACTTGCCTTCTTTTGCTGTGTTTGTGAATCAGATGAAGGTTGCATATGATCTTCGCCTAAAAGGAATTGTTACCTTGGAGTAAAAAAGTCTATGAAAACATTAAATCCAGAAGATCTGCTGAACCATAAAGGTAGACATAGATAAATATATGACATCCTTAAAAGAAATTGCTACCTTGGAGTAAAAAAGTCTATGGAAACATTAAATCCAGAAGATCTACTGAACCATAAAGGTAGACACAGATAAATATATGACATCCTTTATAGGATATGCTAGATGCCAAAAGAGGGCACAAAACATGCTATCCCTATGATCCCTATATTCAAGCATCTCTGTGAGCACCTAGTACTGCATTAATGTCTTGGTTATCAATTCTTTAGCTCACATATGTAGATAACTACACAGTTTTTTTTTTCTGTGACCTGTGGAAACAAGAAAAACTCATCCTGGTTTATCTAATGATCTGTTCAGTATGCTGCTATTATCTTGAAATGAAATTGCCCCATTGCAACTCGATTCAGAATGACAGGGGTAAAGAAAAATTCTCTCAATAAATATAGCTTCGAAAAAGACATCTGATTAAATAAATTTAATAGGAAAACAGATTGCTTGGAATGTACATTCACAGTGATTAATGAGCTATATTTAATGGGTAGTTTGGATTATAAGGGACTCTAAAAGAAAAAGATTAAAAGATTGATAACAGAAAATAACTTAATGTAATGGGCAAAGATGGGCTTATTCATGTTTTGCATGCATGTTCACAATAGATCTGTCTAAAGGGGAGCTTTCAATAACTGTACATTACATGGTTCACTGTATAGCTACATATGGACTGTAGTGGATTGTGTGTCATTTAACATCTTTCTCAAAACAGCTAATCCTCGGTAATAAACCTGTGTATAAAGTGTCTATATAAGTATTAGAATTACTTATTTCTGTATGTAAGCTCCAACTATTAAAAGCAAAAGATACTATCAAGCTTTAAACAGGATAAAATTCTATAGGAGGGCCACCTATCAATCTAGTGACAGGTTTATTATATTACATAATATTCACAATTGGGAGAAACACTTAGTTTAGTCCACCTCACCTAAGAGTATAAGCTAATTCCTAAAATCCTTTTTACAAAACTTCTACCTATACAACTATATTTGTATACAGATTTGGTTTTGTGTGCAGCCATTATAATCTATGAAAGTTTTTCTCTAAAGAGGGACTTCTGTCTGTTTACAATAAGAGTAAGAACAATGTGATTATTAAGTATGTAGGTACCTGAGGTTACTATGTTCTACATTAGAAGCTACAAGCTAGTGACAACATTAGATGAGCTAAAGAAAAAGCAGTTATAAATTATTTGGGAATCAACATCCGAGAAATTGAGATATCACGCTTCAGACATGTTAATCTTACACTAATGGAATACGCCAGTGTCGGAAAACAAGGCTAGAGGCAAATGTATATCTACTTATGATTCTTTTTATTTCTACAGTCAATTATCAAATATCTTTAGTGTAGAGAATCACCAAAAGAAGAATATAACGGTGGTTCAATATTTTTGGAAGCTAAACATGATTCCTTGCTTGCTGTGTTTCTCCTACAACTTGAAGAAATGTGGTGATTGTCTTTCATTGGTGTCTAAAGTAAATGAACTTCAGTAAATTAGTAGAACTCCTTCAATCTTTGTAGTTTCATAACACCAATGTAAATGCTCATGTAAATTCTATCCATGAAACTCACATCAATCTTATCAATAACCATTTTCCGTATCATCAGAATAAACTCTAAAAGCTCAAAAACTTTAAAATTCTTTGCCCTAGTTCCAATCTGCAAAGCACTTTTTAATCCCCAAATAATATAAATGTAAACCACTGTTTTCCCTCCAAAACTTATCTGAAATCTCCCCTTGTATGTTGGAATTAAAAGTTACAAAAAAGAAAACAAGAACAAAGTTTATCACTTCACAAACTTTGCATTTGTGCTGCGATGGACGGTTCTTGCACTTTCCATAAGCCAGCAATCTAGAAAAGAAGGCCAGGGGAAAGAAGCAATTATGGACAAAGTTATTCTTAACTCCCAAATTGATCTGAACTGAGGCAGAAAATTTAGTTTCCCTCCTTGGAAATCATGATTTCTATAGGCACTCAAGAAGTGGGAAAGATTGTATGTAGGCAACTTTCATTACTCAGGCACCTATTCAAAGTTCATATAAATCTGAATTGTTGCATGTAGTCTTTTAAAGAATGCATTAAAAACAATTATTTAAGAGAAGATACCTACCCTTACCATATAGGGGACACACACACACTTCCTTTTATAAAATTGAATTGTTCATATTCATTTACATAATTCTTGTTCTATGATATGCATAAATCAAGGTCAAATTGAATTCAAAGAAGGGATTTATTTTTCAGAATTTTATGTTTTATTGAAAACAGCATTTTTCCATTCAGTATAGGCTGATCATGATTTCCCTCCACTACTCCTTTCAGATCATGCTCACTTTCCCACCCATGAAAATCTGCACCTGTGAAGGGGTGTGTTTTAACATAACTTCTCAGGCTCCAAACTTTATTCCTTTAAGAACACTGACTGATTTTTTTTTTGGCAAAGTAGTAATAACACCTGTTAAGTTTTTTTGTTTTTTTTTTTTTTTAGCAATTTGAGCACTTATCTATGCTTCAGATTCATTTTTTACTCAAGATGTACACTTCTGTAGGTGAGTGTATGGCATGTAGGCTGAGGCACTGAACAACAGCTCTCAGGTATGGCATGTGAAGGCTTTGGCTTTATCTCTCTCTGTGGAACATTTTATAAATCACTCAACAGTTCAGAAAGTTTACAAATATGTGTTGTCAAGTGATATTCAATAATAAAGCAATTTTAGTCACTATTTGCTATAACATTTGAAAAAAATTTTTTCTATCATCATACCAACTATTGTAAGAAATAATGGGATGTATTCAAGATAGAAACTCTTTTAGAAAAGACAGCATCTTCAACAAATGATGCTGGTCCAACTGGATGTTTACATGCAAAAAAATGAAACTACATCCATATTTATCACCCTTCACAAAACTAAAGTCCAAGTGCATCAAAGACCTCAATATAAAACCAGATACTCTAAATCGGTTAGAAGAAAAAGTGGGGAACAGCCTAGAACTCATTGGCACAGGAAACAACTTCCTGAACAGAACACCATCAGCACAGGCCCTAAGAGCAACAATCAATATATGGGACCTCATGAAACTGAAAAGCTTCTGTAAAGCAAAAGACACTGTCATCAGAACAAAACAACAGCCTACAGATTGGGAAAGGATCTTCACCAACCCAACATCTGACAGAAGGCTGATATCTGGAATATATAAAGAACTAAAGAAGTTAAAAGACAATAATCCAAGTAACCCAATTAAAAATTGGGGTATGGAGCTAAACAGAGAATTCTCTGTAGAAGAATATAGAATGGCAGAGAAACACATAAGGAGATGTTCAACATCCTTAGCCATCAGAGAGATGCAAATCAAAACGACTCAGATTTCACCTTACACCCACCAGAATGGCTAAGATCAAAAACTCAAGAGATAAGGCATGCTGGAGAGGATATGGAGAAAGGGGAACCCTCCTCAATTGCTGGTGGAATGCCAACTGGTACAACCACTATGGAAATCTGGTGCTTTCTCAATTAGGAATAGTGCTACCTTAAGATCCAGCTATACCACTTCTAGGTATATATCCAAAAGATGCTCAAGTACACAACAAGGACATTTGCTCAACCATGTTTGTAGCAGCCTTATTCATAATAGCCAGAACCTGGAAACAACCTAGATGTCCATCAATGGAGGAATGGATACAGAAATTGTAGTACTTTTACACAATGGAATATTACTCAACAATTAAAAACAAGGAAATCATGAATTTTGTAGGTAAATGGTAGGATCTAGAAAAAATCATCCTGAGTGAGGTATCCCAAAAGCAGAAAGACGCACATGGTATATACTCACTTATATAGCCCTATAAGATAGGGTAAACATGCTAAAATATGTACAACTAAAAACGCTAAACAAGAAAGAGGTCCAGGGGAAAGATGATCAATCCTCATCTAGAAAGACAAAGGGGATGGACATTGGACATAGGAGAAAACAAGTAACAGGACAGTAGCCTACCACAGAAGGCACCTGAAAGACTCTACCTAGCAATATATCAAAGCTGATGCTGAGACCCAAAACCAAGCCTTTGGCAGAGTGTAGGGAATTATATGAAGGAAGGGGGAAATAGTATATCCTAGAGGGGACAGGGAGTCCCACAAGGTCCAAATATATCTGAGCACAGGGGTCTTCTATGAGACTGTTTATCCAACTAAGGACCAATGCATGGATATAACCTACAATCCCTGCTCAGACATAGCCCATGGTACTCAAGTGGGTATCCAAGTGGGTACCCTAGTAAGGGGGACAGGAACTGTTTCTGACATGAACTCATGAGCTTCCCCCCCCCCCAAGGGAGGAGCAGCCTTGCTAGGCCACAGATAAGGACATTGCAACCTTCCTGAAGATACCTGATAAGCTAGGGCCAGATGGAAGGAGAGGAGGACACCCCCTCTCAGTGAACTTGGAAGATGAGGGATGGAGGGGAGGATTGGGAGGAAAGAGGGAGAGGGCTACAGTTGGGATACAAGTGAATGTATAAAATTTTTTAAAAATAAAAAAATATTAATAAAAAAAGAAACTCTTTCAGCATAGAATGTACTTGAATCCTGAATTTTTTTCCCACGAACATTTCACAATAAGGCTTTGAATGAGTATAAATAGTAATTTAAAATAAAACCATATTTCTGAAAGAAAACCAAGGCACAGAAATTTTTTTCAGCAGATCTGCGGTGAATGACAAGATAACAAACCAAGGAGGGTATCTCCTTTTTCATATAAACATTTCAAATACATAACTTCAATTCTATTAACTCTCATCCTCACAGTATTTCACAGTCCCCCAAAATTATATGTATCCCGTATGCCTCTAATGAGAGACGGGACTGCGAGCTCTGCCAAGCATTTGTCTCAGATGGAACTTTCCCATTACACACTCGATTTTCCTCTGGGAGGCAAAACTATGCTGTAGTAGAAAGATTCATTAATGTTTGGAAAACTGGCTATTTTAGGAAATTAGTATTTCTAGGTGTTAAAAGGCAATGTTAAATCCCAAATCCGCTGCTCATTTTCATTGAAGATTATTTTTACTAGATATTAGCATGAACCATGAGAACCGTGGGGTTGAATAATGATATAATCGCCTAAATTTATTTACCATTTAAATGTGTCTGTGTCCCACTTTGAGGATCAGCAAATCTGTTTTTTGTTTTACTCATAGTGTGGCACTTTTCTCAGGCTTATATTTGGCCATTGCTCACCTATCCATCTCTGCCATTTAATCTCACTTAACATACTGCATTTATTAGCCATGTTTTTCAAAATGTGTATTTCAATGCTGGCAGTTTTGAGGTAGGCAGCACAGACAAGTAACGCTGTAACTTAGTATGTGCATAGAATAATATGTTGGTAAGCATTTCTGTTTTCCTGTGAGATCACAACCATATTCAGGTAGTATAATTCATGAATACTTACTAGTATTCTCATGGTGGACTTTATATTTTATGACCACATTTTTAATGATGATGCTAAACATGTTTTCCTTATTGAAATAAACACAGGTAAGGTTTTTGATTATAAAATAGGCCCTGTCATTTCCCATTTTCCTTGAAGTCGTTGATTTCAAGTTTTTGTTTCTCAAAAAATATGAGCATGCTGTTTTTTTATTTATGAATATACCGACAATCTTAATTACTATTATTTCTGTTACACTTGAAAGTTTTATAATAGCAGAGAGAAAAACCTTTAGCGTGTTCACTAGAATTCTTAGACAGAAAGTACAACATTTTGAAATTTTATTTTTTATCCCAAAACCCTTCTGAAGCATATGGTAGCCTGTGTCACCTTCCTGCTCCTATCTGCAAAGTCCACTTAAGAGCGTCCTCCAGGGGAGATAATAACCAAATGCACGTGTAAGGGGCAGTAGATTCTATTATAGCTTTAAAAAGGCCTTTATGTGGCCTTTGCAAAGCACACAAATAGTATTTAAATGAACTTATCAGATCTCTAAAGAGCTTATTTAACATCTGGAAAGATTTATAGCAAATATTAACTTGCAGAGACCATTCTGTCATTAACTTCGAGTAATTCACATAATAAATGCTCTTTTCCAAGGAAGTATAACGGTAATTCAAATTAGCATATAAAAGTACAGACTTACAACATCCTTCAGGAGACTGAGGTTGGAGAGTGCGGGCCATCTTGGGTTAGTTATATAGTGTAAGTATGTAAGTAAATAGAGAAGTTAAATAACATGAAGAAGTTGATATTAAAATATCAAAACTAAAATTTAATAATATTATCCATGAATAATCATTAACTGGAAATATGTAGTGCTGCATTATTCCTCAGCTTACTGTTCAGTCACTTCTCATTAGTCTTGTCTCGGTCATCAGTAGGACATTTTGTTTTTCTCAAAATCTCGCATGTTCATATAGTGATATCGGTAAATGAACTGAGATGATGAAGCCTTAAATGCAGACCTCACTAGAGCTCTGATAACCCTTCCCAGCTTTATACACAGGACTGTACATACATACCTAGATTCTAAATCCCATGACTATGAAAACCATGTGTTAGCAGTCTTTTCTCTGCCAAGACATATTCCTTGCTCCCTTAGATTTTCCTTGTGTCCTTTGAGCTTAGAAGGTAGCCACTAGAGTTTAAAATATCCATAATTTCATTTGACCTGCATTTTGTATAGTCAAATCTCGCATTGTAGTGGATTACAGTTCCTATCTATTTTAACATGCTATGTATACTAAGTTAAAGAAAAATAACACTCTATAAGTGTGAGAGCACTCATTTTCCTTGTATTTTATTAATTGTATTGGTAATCTTAAAAGAAAAAAAAACATTGTGCATAGGTAATGTGAGATTATTAATGAAACCAGAGTTTTTGTTATCAATGTCAAAAATATAAGATTTCACTAAAATGATGAAATAGATATAACCTTATAAAATTGTCACATTAACAGTAGCACTTGGTGTATACGTAAAGTCTACTTACAGCAGTACATGCTAGTCTTTATGTATAATCTCTGCCTGCATTCATTTCTAATTTTTAAATTATAAGTTAGTGTGTTTGTCTTGTCTACTTCAACTAAGATCAAAGCATCGAAAATCTTGTTAATTTCCTGATGAAGCCAACATTAAATGTGTTAGAATGTTGTTATCCTCCAAGATTTTCTCTTTGAAAAAATAATTAGTTCAGTGATTTATTTTTAAATTTTCAGTCATTTGCTGTTACCTTCAATTTTTCTCATATGCCTTTTAAATGGGAAACAAACATCATTCTCTCAGATTAATTCTAATAGTCATTAGTCACAACAATTTACAGATCAGAATTTTTCCACAAGTTGTGTTGTCTATGAACACATAAAATCAATATATAACTATTTGGCCATGCATAAACCCTAATAATTAATGGACTTCAGCAGAATACTATGTGAAATCACTCTCATACAACTGAGCTGTCGGTATTAGTAAGTATAACAACTGATCACCAATTATTTTAGTTTGTTATACAGGTTAGAATGATGTTGAAACACCTACATTAGTCATTTAGGAAATCACCAAAATTATAGTTTTAACATTAAATGCATTTAGAAATTTAGTTTATTTGAGGAATTACTAAGGATACAAGATCATCATTGTGTCCTACTCAGAAGCCTAAGGACTACATTTAATAAAGATACCTTTGACATTAAGAAAGAAATACCATTAATGAGGTCAGAAGAGCACAAAGTAAATGCCCTCATAAAATTTACATACAATCTCTTATCTAATAAAAGATGCTTTATTATATATGCTTTAACAATATATATAAGTATGCACATTAGGAAAAACATGCACATATATGTTAAGAGAGAGACAGAGACAGTCACCAAAAAACTATGAAGACCAAGCTGGCCTAAGGCTTGTGTCAATTCTCATCCACATTCTTCCAATAGCTAGTATTTCAAATATGAAATGGCTCATCAGACTATCAGGATTCATTGTTGAACACCCAAAGATAAAAATAAACTGGCAACTTAAAAAATGTGCTTTCCTCTGCTCTTTCTGTCTCTCCCTCTCTGTCTCCCTCCCTTCCTTCTTCCCCCTCACACACACACATAGATACTCAAACACACACTATATATTAATGTAATTTTGTATTACATATATAATTTTATAGGTCAACAAATATTAGAAATTAAATCACCAGAACTGAAGATTAATTAATTTCCCCTGACGTTGGAATACTTAGTATCCCCAAGTAAATACCAGCATTCTTAATTCTTCTAAGAAATGTTTAACATTTAACAAGGTTTGACCATTTAATATAATAAAAAAAATTAGAAAACTCTTTTTTTTTTTTAGCTGAGAAAGGAATGATTGCAAAAGTAGTAGTTTAGCACAGTAGAACGTGCCTAGAACCACTTTGGTATGGTGGAGAAGGAGGGGCTGGCATTTTAAGCTAGCCTGTTACAAAGTTAATGATGTCAGGCTAAAGCTACATGAGACCATGGTTCAATTTCATTTTTACATTAAAACTTATAAAATCAGTAAGAGACCTCTGACAAAAAGTGAAAATAATCACAACACTATAGTAGTAACAGCATCACTGATCAACATGTAATATCTTCGGAAAAAAAACATACTTGGAGAATTTCTCAACAATTGCTTATGTAATATTTCTGAGAGGCTCTTAAAGGAAACTGCATAGAAGACCCAGAAATAAATCCACACACCTATGAATACTCGATATTTGACAAAGAAGCCAAATCCATTCAATGGAAAAAAAACAGCATCTTCAACAAATGGTGCTGGACCAACTGGATGTCTACATGCAAAAAAATGAAAATAGATCCATATTTATCACCCTGCACAAAACTAAAGTCAAAGTGGATCAAGGACCTCAACATAAAACCAGATACCCTAAATCAATTGGAAAAAAAAGTGGGGAACAGCCTAGAACTCATTGGCACAGGAGACAACTTCCTGAACAGAACACCACAGCACAGGCTCTAAGAGCAACAATCAATAAATGGTACCTCATGAAACTGAAAAGTTTCTGTAAAGCAAAGGATACCGTCATCAAAACAAAACGACTGCCTACAGATTGGGAAAGAATCTTCACTAACCCTTTATCTGACAGAGGACTAATATCCAGTATATACAAAGAACTAAAGAAGCTGAAAAGCAGCAAACCAAGTAATCCAATTAAAAAATGGGGAACAGAGCTAAACAGAGAATTCTCGACAGAAGAATATCGAATGGCAGAGAAACACTTAAAGAAATGCTCATCCTCATTAGCCATCGGGGAAATGCAAATCAAAACGACCCTGAGATATCACCTTACACCCATCAGAATGGCCAAGATGAAAAACTCAAGCTATAACACATGCTGGAGAGGTTGTGGAGAAAGGGGAACCCTCCTCCACTGCTGGTGGGAATGTAAACTGGTACAACCACTCTGGAAAGCAATCTGGCGCTTTCTAAGACAAATAGGAATAGTGCTTCCTCCAGACCCAGCTATACCACTGCTAGGTATATACCCATAGTTTGTTCAAGTACACAAAAAGGACACTTGCTCAACCATGTTTATAGCAGCTCTATTTGTAATAGCCAGAACCTGGAAACAACCCAGATGTCCATCAACGGTGAAATGGGTACAGAAATTGTGGTATTTTTATACAATGGAATACTACTCAGCAATCAAAAAGGAGGAAATCATGAAATTTGCAGGCAAATGGTGGGATCTAGAAAAGATCATTCTGAGTGAAATATCCCAGAAGGAGAAAGACAAACATATATAGACCTATAAGATATGATAAACATAATGAAATCTATACACCTAAAAAAGATAATCAATTGAGCGGACATGGGGTAAGATGATCAATCCTCATTTAGAAAGACAGATGGGATGTGCATTGAACATATGACAGGAGTCTACTGAGCGCATCTGAAAGACTCTAACTAGCAGTGTTTTCAAAGCAAATACTCATGACCAAACCTTTGGCAGAGTACAGGGAATCATAAGAAAGAAGGGGAGTTAGTCTGATGGGGAAAGGATAGGAGCTCCACAAGGACCAAATATATCTGGGCACAGGGTCTTTTCTGAGACTGACATTCAACCAAGGACCATGTATGGATATAACCTAGAACCTCTGCTCAGATGTAGCCTGTGGTAGCTCAGTAACCAATTGGTTTCCCAAAGTGAGGGGAACAAGGACTATTTCTAACAGGAACTCAATGACTGGCTCTTTGGTCTCCCCACCCCCGAAGGGAGGAGCAGTCCTGTTAGGCCACAGAGGAGGGTTTTGCAGCCAGTCCTGAAGATACCTGATAAAACAGGATCAGATGAATGGGGAGGAGGTCCCTCCCTATCAGTGGACTTGGAAAGGGGCACGGTGGAGATGAGGGAGGGAGGGAGGGAGGGACTGGGAGGGAATGAGGGATCGGGACACGGCTGGGATACAGAATTAATAAAATGTAACTGATAAAAAAAATAAAAAAATAAACAAAAAGCAAACAAAAAAAAAAGAAAAAAAAAAGAAAAAAAGTTTTAAAATGCTTATTTACCAGGTTAATGTATTTTATAATCAATTTCAATTCATTTGTAACTTTTATAATTTACTAGAAGAGAAATTTGGGCTTATAAAATATTTTAAAATATCAATAAAAATTGTTTAACGCAAAAACAAACTTTTAAAATCACTACCAGGAAGTATGTAAAGTTAAAAAAAAAGTTCTGAATTTTAGGACTAATGGCTTAAAAATGCTTCAATGAAATCTAAAACAATGAAAACAAGTGAAGCTTTACTCTGTTCTAACCACTGTATTTAATTGCATGAGTTTAAAAATTGCTCAGTCCCCATTCAGAAAGGCAAAGAGGATGGACATCAGAGGGAGAAAACAGGGAACAGGACAGGAGCCTCTGAAAGGCTCTACCCTGCAGGGTTTTAAAGCAGATATTGAGACTCATAGCCAAACTTTGGGCTGAGTGCAGGGAATCTTAAGAACAAAGAAGGGAGAGACAGTAAGATATGGAAAAGACAAGGAAATTGTGAAATTTGCAGGCAAATGGTGAGATCGAGAAAAGATCATCCTGAGTGAGGTATCTCAGAATTAGAAAGACAAACACGGTATATACTCACTGATAAGTGGATGTTAGACATGTATTATAGAATAAACATACTACAATCTATACATCTAAAGAAGCTAAGTAAGAAGGAAGACCCTGAGTAAGATGATCAATCCTTACTCAGAGAGACAGAAAGTCTGGACATCGGAAGTGGGAGAAAACAGGAAACAGGACCAGAGCATACCACAGAGGGCCTCTGAAAGGCTCTACCCAGCATTGTATCAAAGCAGACGCTGAGGCACATAACCAAACTTTGGGCAGAGTGCAGGGAATCTGATGAAAGAAGGGGGAGATGGAAAGTCCTGGAGGGGACAGGAGCTCCACGAGGAGAGCAACATAACCAAAATATCTGGGCACAGGGGTCTTTCAAGACTGAAACTCCAACCAAGGACCATTCATAGAGATCAGCTAGAACCCCTGCTCAGATGTAGCCCATGGCAGCTCAGTATTCAAGTAGTAATGGGAACAGGGACTCTCTCTGACATGAACTCAGTGTCTGGCTCTTTGATCACCTCCCCCTGAGGGAGGAGAAGCCTTGCCAGAAGACAGAGGACGACAATGGAGCAGTCTGAGGTTACAACAACATGAGGAATGTATTAAACAGTCAAAGCATTAAGAAGGTTGAGTACCACTACTCTAAGTAGACTTAAGACCCATGTGTTTACCACTATATCCTTTAAGCACAGTTCCAAAAGTTTCTGTCTCTTAGTATGCAAATTTTAAAAATCCTATGGAAATTATTTGTCTCTTCCCACATATGTCTGCATTTTATCTTACTTTCTTAAGTTTATTTTTGCATGATTCATATTTACTACTCCTTTGCATTTAAAATTACTGACCTGTCTTCTCTTAGCATTAGTTTGGGATCATTTCACATTGGCAAAGACCGCTTTCTATTTTTTTAATTTATTTTTTTTAAATTTATTACAGTTTATTCACTTTGTATCCCAGCTGTAGCCTCCTCCTTGACTCTCTCCCAATCCTGCCCTCCCTCCCTCCTCACCCAAACTCTTTCTCTAGTCTACTGAAAGGGGAGGTCCTTCTTTCCTTCAGTCTGACCCTACCCAATCATGTCTCATCAGGACTGTCTGCATTGTCTTTCTCTGTGGTCTGGTAAGGCTGCTCCCCCCACTGGGGGAAGTGATCAAAGAGTCAGCCACTGAGTTCATATCAGGGATATCTCTTGTTCCCATTACTAGGGAACCCACTTGGAAACTGAGCTGCCATGGGCTAAATCTGTGCAAACATTCTAGGTTATCTCCACATGGTCCTTAGTTGGAGTATCAGTCTTACCCAGGGCCCTCATTCTTGCTTGGCTTCTGTAAGTGTAGAGATTTTAATATGTTTATCTTATATTATATTTCTATTACTCACTTATAAGTGAGTATATACCACGTGTGTTTTCTGCTTCTGGGATACCTCACTCAAGATGATCTTTTCTGGTTTCCACCATTTGCCTGCAAATTTCTGGTGTTGCTTTATGTTTCTGAAAACAAAACCAGAAGAGAATTGTTTTGAATTCATAAGTAATGTTTACTTGGGCCCCCAATATAAGCCAGCAGTGCCTTTTCATATTCTTATTTTTCCCACTTTCTCACTTCATTAGATGACCTCTTCATACTTTATATTTACAGGAACATTTAAAACCATACAGGCCCAGCTGATAACCTAGTTTCTGATATTACTTAGTAATGAAAAAGAATTTTAAAATAAAAGAAAGTTCTAATAAACACACACACACACACACTTCCTTCCCCCCTCTCCTTGCTGTCTGGAAGGACTCTTTACAAAAGTTCATTGGCAGATACTGCCTTTCTCTTCATTGGTGTTCTAGATGCTACTCATTGCCATGTCTACGTTACCTTGCTTCAGTAGATGTTCATTCTCATTGTTCTTCTTAATGGAATTTATAATGAAAATACAGTAGAATATCTCAATTGCTGTTTTAGAAATCTTGTGATTCAATTATGTTCTCCAAGTACTCTTTAATTTATTGGTCCACCCTTTATGTTCTTAATGTACTCAAAAGAAGCTTTGGTTTCCACCTTTATCATTCAAATAAATCCAATTGTATCTGGTCTAGCACAAATACTTCAACACAGCCATATATTCATCGCCTGTGATTTAAATCTGGGGCCTTCGTTAGCTAGGTATAGACTACACTGAGCACTTAGCTATAGCCAAGAACAACATTTAACTATTTCAATATTGCATTTTCTGTTATTTGTTTCCCAATAGTTTGTATACACACACATATATATATATGAAATTTGATTACAAAACATTTTGATCATAACCACTCTTCTTCCTCTACCCAAATTTAGGCTGAAAAATTTCCATTTAAAATATTTTCTTTTTTGTCATTCTATGGAAAATTTTTTTTTAATTTATTTTCTTTTTAATTTATTACTTTTTATATTAATTACAGTTTATTTACTTTGTATCCCAACTGTAGCCTCCTCCCTCCTTCTCTCCCAATTCCATTCTCCCTCCCTCATCTCCTTCCTGCCCCTCTCTAAGTCCACTGATAGGGGAGGTTCTCCTCCCCTTCCATCTGATCCTAGCTAAAATAAATAAATAAATAAATAAATAAATAAATAAATAAAATATTTTCTAAATCTTTTAGAGATCCTCTGTGGTAAGCTCTGGTCCTGATTCCTGTTTTCTCCCTCTTCTGATGTCCATCCCATTTGCCTTTCTGGGTAAGGATTGATCATCTTACTCAGGGTCCTCCTTCTTCTTAGCTTATTTAGGTGTACAGTTTTTAGTATGTTTATTCTATATTTATATATCTAGTATCCACTTGTACGCGTGTATACACAGTGTGTGTGTTTCTGCTTCTGGGATACCTCATTCAGAATGATCTTTCCTAGAACCTACTATTTGCCTGCTAATTTCATGATTTCCTTGTTTTGAATTGCTGAGTAGTATTCCATAGTGTAAATGTACAACAATTTCTGTATCCAAAACTTAAACAACTTAAGCCTAATTGTAAGAACAAACAATTTAATCTTCAACGCCATCAGAAAACTGAGAATGAAATAATATTTATTGAGTTAGCTGGGAGTATAGGCAAGCAACTTCCAAATCTATAGAAATGACCGTTGGCTGTGTGGACAGTGCCCCAAAATCTTTATAACAGGGGAGTATCTTCTTCATCCATTTGGCTCAGTATATCTGGTAGACATATTTGTGAAGCAAGACCTATGATGGACTTGCTTACCTTGTCTTGGTTTGCCGAAGCTTGACAGTTAATTTCCCCACTTCCAAGTTTTCCCAAGTTTTGGACAGATCAGTCTGCAGAAGAAATAAGGCATTTCTTTGCTTGCCACATTTGAAGCCATCTCCTGATAGATTCTTTTTGATGCCTATCATCTTCTTCAAGGTAGAATAGGGGTGCTACTATAAGCTGACATGTCCAATGGCACAGAGAGTCCTTAAAAGAATAGCCCTGGTTGTCTCTGTAGACAAGACTGGACTCAAACACAGAAATCCACCTGCCTTTTCCTCCTGAGTGCTGGGATAAAAGGCAATGCCACCACCACCCAGCTAATCTAACGATATTGCTCAACTTATAAATAATGTTTGCTACCAGGATAAAAATTTATGTTTGAAAAAAAGTTGAGTTTATTTCTCAAAGCAGTTGATATTCTGTGGAATTAATAATTTGAGTTGTGAAACAAAGTGTATGCAACAAATGTAAATTTATATTAGTTATGGCTTATGCCAACTTAGAATATGTTAACATTGTTTCCAACATTTAAAACATAACCTTATCTAGTCACACATCAGCAAAATATATTTATCATATTTGGGCTGTTATATTGATCCAGGGGATCCAAAATAGGGAGCTAAAATGCAGAGAGAAGATATGTAATAATTCAAGAAAGTATCTTCTTTTCATACACATTGTCTACCAGCCAAATAAATAAAATGTACTAATTATAGAACTAATATTAAAGAAGGGAAACATCTTAATTTCAAAGGACATCATGAAATTAAGATTATTCATAACATCATGTTTTTAAGTCTACATATAATATATAGTATGTATTGATTATATATGATTATAAATAAACCTATAGAGAGAATAATCTTTATATATATAGAAAGAGAGAATATGCCAGTGAAAATGGCAGAAATGAATATCTACATCTATAAAGGCATTTGCATTTCATTTATAATAATAGAATCTAGAAACAATGAACTTCTCTAAACTGATAGCCAAGAAATAACATAGTGATGAAGCAAACAAGATGAGCTTTGTCAGCACAGGATTGTGTTTGATTTTGTGTTTTCCTTGATGTTTAGCCACAGTTCCTGCTTTGCAAAAGGATATTTTAGACATTTCAGACAATTTTTTCATATTTGTGTTTCTCATGCTTTTCATTATTCATGGGGTGCGCTGTTATTGGAATAAATAAGGTCTCTAATAGCATTTTGTTGTCAGAATTTACAGATTTCTCTGTACTTTTGAGAGGGGCCAGATTTTAAAGCTCCATGTCATTTAGCAAAGGGAAAAGTGTTGAACATAACCTTTGACTACACATAGTGGCATTTAGATTATTATATGCCTATTACAATGAACTCTAATTTCAGATGTGTTATAAGACCTTGGCCTTTTTGGATATAACTAACATTGCTTTCAAAAAGGGAAAATAATAGCTGTTTTAAGATTCTAAGTGACTATCAAATATAAGATGTCAATTGCTAACTCATTTGTTTTTCAGTTGGGGGTACAACTTATACCAGCATCCTATTGATCTAAAGTCAACAGATATAATTATATTAAATTGCTACTCCTCATTCTACATATCAAACAAAAGTGCAAATATCAGGTCTGCAAAATGGATGCCTAATAACCAGAGCATAGCCCACCACAGACAGGTCAGTTTTTATCATGAAAAATATGTATTTGTTTAAATTCATTAACATTTTAGTCACATTACCATTTTCATATCTACAGAAGCCTAATGCTCTGTTCAGTTTATTCAAGAAAAGAAGAAGAAAAAAAAGAAAGCTAATTTGTTCTAAGAAAACCTTCAGTTGCATAGTAAGTTCTGAAAAGTGAGCTGTTTCATATGATACCATCTTCCTAAGACATAATGTATATAGCTGATAAATTAAGTAAGAAATTTGTAGATTTTGCTATACAATCAGGACCTTGGCATCTAAGCATCGGACAGAAAAATTTATTTTCTCTTCAAGTAACATTTCACCAAAGAAAGAGAGGAAGAAATGAGCAAGATAAGAAATTTATATGTTCTCACATGTCCTTACCAATTTCTGCAGTCTGGGTATTAAAGAATCTAAAAGCTATAAATAGGTAGGAGTGCTGAATCACATGCATTTTCTTTATGTGGGAAAATATTAACAGTTATGTGAAATTTTTCCTCTTGCCCCCAAACTATTTATTAATCTTCAATTTACCTTTTTCTTCTTTTACATATTCCATAATACAAATTCATGATAAAAATTGTTTCTCTGTAATACTGTCTTTTATCATCAGTGTCCATTGGCTTTAGTTATTCAATGATTTACACCCTTCTGCAGTTTTCATCATAAATTTCAGATTTGTCTGCTAAGATGACAACCTAGTAATGTGACTCAGATACGTTTTTTTTTTATGAATACTTTAAGTACAGCTAGAATACCTACCCATGTATATCCAAGGAATATTGTATATCACTTTGGTGCTAATATTCTTTTTGTCGTAAATTCTAACATGCAGAGCTAAACATACACCAATTTTTGCATTGCTTCTTTCCCTATGAATTAAACCATGTGATACCAAGATCCTTCTCCATGGTTGCTTATTATTTACCCCATGTTTTTCATTTCCATGTCAAGTTTTTTTCCCATTAATCTTTGAGGTTCTATAACAATATTTTGGAATACACGACATCATGTGAATGTGATAAAAGAAGAATTTTTTCTCATTAACCCATTGGAATAATTATAACATTGACAAAATAGAAACATATTCCTGTTTCTGCTAAATGATACTTTGCTGATAACAAATAGGCCAAGCTGCGAATAGTTTAATTTAACTAATTTACTTGCAAAAGAATTAAGGTTCCAGAATCAAGACGTACCAAAAGAACATGTTTCATAGATCCTTTTTCAATATGGTGAGCCACCTTTATAACCAGAAATATAGAAAAAGACATATAGTGGTTGCTTGCTTTGTGAATCTTGTTTCAAGTCAGAATTGGGAGCCTCGAGAGAGACCTACTAAGAATAAAAACTGCTTTTTGAATGAGATAGTGTGCTGATTAGGTTTTTGTTTATTTGGTTTATTTATAGCCATTCATTTATTTATTATGTCAATTTGATATAAGCTACAGTCACCTGGGAAGAGAAGAGCTCAGCTGAGGAAAATCCTTCATCACTTTGCCTCTAGGCAATTTTCTGGGCATTTTTATTTTCTTTCTCTCTGTTCTCTTCCCTTCCTTCCTTCCTTCCTTCCTTCCTTCCTTCCTTCCTTCCTTCCTTCCTTCCTTCCTTTCTGATTAAAAGAGAAAATACAGCCCACCAGCCCTGAGCAGGTGGTCCTGTGTAGTATAAAAATGTAGGTTGAGTAAGACATGATGAGCAAATCAACAAGTAATTTTTTCTATTATTTTTAACTTAATTTTTCTATTAGTATTATTATTATTCATAATTTATTCACTGTGAACCCAGTGGTACCCCCTCTCTTATTTCCTCCCTGACCCACCCTCCTTCCTCCCCTATTCCTCTTCCCGAGTCCATTGATAGGGGAAGTCCTCCTCACCTGCTGTCTGACTCTATCCTAACAAGTCCCATCAGGACTGCCTGGATCCTCTTCCTTTGTGGGCTGACTAGGTCACCCCACCAGGTGAAGTGACCAAGGAGCAGGCAACTGAGTTCATGTCAGAGACCGTCTCTTCTCCTCTTACTAGAGAACCCATATGGGGACTGAGCTGTCTATGAGATACATCTGAGCAGGAGGTCTATGTTCTTTCTATGTATGGTCTTTGGTTAATGCATCAATCTCTGCAGTCCCCCCTGGACCCTGCATTTTTTTTTTTTTTTTTTTGCTTTGTTGGTCTCTTTGTGTGGCTCCAGTCCCCTCCAGGTCCTTTTGTATTCCCCTTCTCCCATTAGACTCCCTGCTCTCTGTCCAAAGTTTTGCTGTGAGTCTCTGCATCTGCTTTGATTCCCTGCTGGGTAGGGTCTTTTAGAGGCCCTCTGTGGTAGGCTCCAGTTCTTTTCCCTCTTTTCTACAGCTCCAGGTGTCTATCTTGTTCTCACTTCTGTACAAGAATTAAGCACCTTTCCTAGGGTCTTTCTTGTTGTTTAGCTTCTTTAAGTTTGTAGATTTTAATATGTTTATTCTATATTATAGGGCTAATATCCACTTATAAGAGAGTATAGACCATCTCCATGTTTGTCTTTCTGCTTCTAGGTTACCTCACTGAGGATGATCTTTTCCATCTATTTGTTTGCAGATTTCATGATTTCCTTGTTTTTTAATACCTGAGTAGTAATCCGTTGTGTAAATGTATCACAATTTTTCCATGATCTTGATTCCGTCTTTGCCTCCAGATTTCTGCTTGAGTTCCAGCTCTGACTTCCTGTCCTAATGGAATGTAGTACATAAAATGAAATCTTTCCTCCCCAGTTACTTTACATCTGTGTTTTATCACAACAGTACAAAGCAAGCTAAGACATCTGGCTACATGAGGACAGTTTTCTTTTACCACCTTCTTACACCTCAAAACTTATTTGTACCTCAGTACAACTTGAAGAGACCTCCTTGTGCTAACTGACTGCTTAGTCATAGAGAATGAATTAGGGGCTTTAATTCTGGTTCACTCTGTTGATTGACCTTAAGCATTAAAAATTACTTCTCCAATCAATTTCTGTGGGTTCTCTAAAGTGAATACATTGAATAATATCTACATCTCTTTCCTGTTTTAAAGTTTAAGAAATGCCTGTAGCTAAGCAGCTGTGGAAGCCTGCCAGCCTACAGTAGCAAAGTGGAATATTGAAGACAAATGATTGAGAAAATTGATTCAGTAACCAAGGGAACATGTTCTCTCTCTTATCTTTCTTACAGAATCATTGGGTGGGAATATTTGAAAGGAATTTAGAGCTTTTTCTAGCACAAGTATCGACTGGCTATTTGAATTCCTCCTGCTATATTCTTGACAGCAAATCAGCCACTCAATAGATTCTCAAGCGTGATGTAAAAGGAGCCCTGAAATGCCAGATGAAAATGAAGCTTTCTGTAAATTCAGTAGAAAACAATGTTCATATGGTATATCCCATACTCTTCAAACACAATCATCTTCGTATTTGTTAACAATGTATAGAAACCTCTAAACCATACAGTGCTTTGCAAAAAGTAATTTTATTGCTTCCATACTACATACATCATTTTATTTGTGAGAGATATGCTTCATAATGTATTGTAAAAGATTTTTGTCTATTGTGTTAAATACATTCCTAGCAAAGCTTAGCTCTTAAAAGATGAGGATTTTGTTTAACAATGCTACTGTGGTTTCAATGATAACAATACCCATAGGCTCATGTGTTTAAGAAATTGGTCCTCAGTTGATGCCATAGTTTGGGAAAAATGACTAGGAAGTGTAGACTTGTGGAGGTCTGCCACTGGGAGTTTCTTTGGGGATTAATAATATTCCATCCATTCTAAATGTGCTCTCTGCTTGTGAATCAAGACATAAGCTCTTAGCTGTTGCAACAGCCACCTGTCAATATGCTTTAACTCAGCCATTGCAAGAAACATAAGCCCAATTAAACTCTTTCTTTTATGAGTTATCTTGAGCATGGTGTCTTATCAGAGCAATAGAAAAGACACTAATACAGAAGTATAAGTGTTTAATAATTAAATGAGCTAGAGTAACATTGTTAAATTACTGAATCACAGGTTAGACAACCCAAGGAGTAGGGTAAAGGGGCGTAAAGTTGCAATCTACCCTGTTCTAATTCTTCAGTGAATCATCCATACCCATAATCTTTCAGGAAGTTAGGCTTATTTTCCTGGAATATGCATGGAGTGCTGGTTCCCAGCCTGCTTGTTCTAATTCTATGTAATCAGCCTTAAATTAACGAAAGTTGTTTACATTTCTGCTGCAGTGTTCTTTTCTTTTTCCTAACTCTTAGTTTTAAATACCATAGTGAATTTGGTTCCTTTGACATCTTTATAGGTAGCAAAGCTAGGAGCCTAAAGAAGCTGCCAAGAAGATGTCATCTTCAAAGTGCATAATTCTAATTTAATATTAAGATGCTTCATTGCAGTCAAAGTAACATATTCCGTTAGATTATACCCATGATAGTAGAGAGGAACAGAAAAAATAGTGATGGAAGGGCTTTGACAGTGGAACAAGAAGCCTTTATTTCTGTAATTATGCGAATATTTTCCCAAACTAAATTTTCAAAACAAGACCAAATTTACTTTAATGCAGAATTAGGAAGCTTATAGATTAAAACTGACAAGCAGCTTTTCACATGCCCCCTGGGATGTTAGACTATTCCATGACAAGTTGCTGCTTTTCAAAATAGTGAGGATATTGTGGGAGAGAGGTTGAGAGAGGTTGCCATGACAGCACACAGCAGCAGGCGCCCAGTTGTTCTCACTCCACAGAGATTTCACATGAGTTTCTCATCTCTCCCTTAAGAGCCACTATTTAGGCTTCTGCCTTAAACAGGGACTAATTTTTTATTATACTGCATTAACACTGAAATTTAGAGAGATAATAGCTTGCCAACTGGATCCACAAACACAATGGACTTCCCTCCTAATAACATCAACAAACCTTCAGCACAAACTGTGAGGGGAGTGTGCAGAAGTGGTGCTTAGCCACCTTGATGGAAATGTACTTGTAATGCTTTTCTCACAAAAAGCCTTATGATATGATAGATTTCATTTGAAACATATGGAAATAGATGGGCAACATTTACATTACAAATAATCTTAGGGTCATGAAGTGCCTCATGCCTGATCACCCAGAAATGGGAAGGCTAAAGCAAGATGATCAGAAGTTTGAGCCTAGTCTGTGTTATGTGGTGAGACATTGTATTCAAATTTTTTTTAGTTATTTTCAGTTTGAAGTTGAACAGGAATGACCTTTTTAAAATCTTTACCACCTTGTATACTTTATCATTGTTGTGTTTATTCTCTAGTATTTTTAACTAACCAGATACTACCAGCTCTACAATTCCCTGTATATTAAAATGAAACCCATTGTTAAACATGGTGTAGCTTCATTGCATAACATTAGGACAAAAAATGGGGTACTAGAGAACAAATTAAAAGGAGAGATATTTAGAAATGTGGCATGAAGGCAAGAAGAAGGGTGGTTGAAATGATAATTTACTCTACAATTTTTCATTAGTGTTACGTATTCCAGAGGTACTTCAGAGACTGCTTTATGATGTAAGCATTCCTCTGTATTCCTTTACTGATAACTTAAAGACTACTTTGAAAGTATTGGTGGCTTAAAAGAGAGTTGAAAATCTTTTAATGAAATCTATGCACACAGCAAAATCATAAGTTTCTGAGTTCTAATTTCCCAGTGTTCAACAAAATTGTTAACTTAAATTGTGTTTCAGATAATAAATCTGTGAGAATTATTTTGGAATTAATGGAGGAAGAGATCCTTGATTTAACATATGCATCTTCTGTTTTTTATATGTAAAAGCAATAGTCTATAATGAGCTAAATAAAATATATTCATAGATTTAGTGTAAAATATTTTGGATTTCATAAAACATTAGTCCTGTAAAACCTATTGAACATTGTTGAAATTATGATCCAAATAATAATTTCATATAATTTTATAATAAATTCCATTAAAAATAAATGTCAAGCAATTTATATGTGGCTTATATATTGCATAACTCATGCAGCTTGCATATAAAGTTCCCCTGAATCCCTTGATCACAAGTTAAGAAACTGTCTAATAAGGCACATTTAGAGGAGATATATTTAGATAGTCTCCTCACTGCAGCAGTCTAAATTGTAAGGGTTCTTTGAGCCTTCTGATGCTTTCCTTAAAACGGTGTTACCGATTCTTAATCAACAGGCAAGAAACATAAAATAGTTCTTCCACAGACCACCTCGTAATTGGGACACATCTGCTTTTAGTTTCAGAGGCTTTTTCCAACTCTGTTTCCAAGCTTCTGCTCACAGCAGAAAGTGATGCTGTGGCGACATTTTAAACTTAGAGCCAGAATCGCTTAGACATTGTATCTTGGTCATCTGTCAGTGTTAAAGGGAGGCAGTTGCAGGGTACTGTGTTTCAAAGTAAACCTACAGGTTAGGGAGTTGGAACTACATGTCCAAGACATGTTGTTAGAAGAAAAGTGCACTGACTCAGGCACCTTACATTCAGTCACTCATAGAAATACAATGGCAATAACATCAGCAAATGTGTTGTTCTTAATCCCAGAAGAGGGCAAGTGTGACAAGGAACCTTTCCTTGCACTGAGTCCACCACCGGAAAACAAGTCTGCATCTGGAGATTTAAACTAAGGCATATCCTAAAATGTTAGATGATTTTAAGGGAATATGTGAAAATTAATATTCACAGAGTGGGGTTTTTAGAAATTCACCATATTAATTTAGAAAAATAATCACCTAATTTTTATTTTTAATAAACATCTATTTTTAATGGGAACTACTTTATAACTTCTTTGGAAAGAATGTCGGCATATGTTTTTTGTACTTAAATATCCATTAATGACAGTAAATAAACATCGAACATGCAGTACATTTGACATATTGTTTTGAGGCTGTTTCAGCCCGGTTACATGTGAACATTGCCTCATTGACTCAGAGCAGCTGTGAACATGTCCAAGACATGTCCAAGAAATATTCTGGAAATCATAGCTATTAGTCCCTCATATGACATATGAAGTTGCAAAGATCATTAAAGTTTATGGATGTTCACAAAGTTCTCTCACAAGTTCACCAAGTCTTTCCCAAGCATGTGTGCCATCATAACTACGCAATTGCTCTTTTGTGAACCTTTCATGTTATCGCTTCCCATATTACTGGGTTCACTCAAGTGTCATCCAGGCAGACATCCATACTCTTTAAATCTAAAAAAAAAAAAAAAAAATTAATTAAAAAATAACACCTCAGATTTAATATCATGGTCACTTTACCTTAACATAATGCCATCATAAAGCTGAAAAACTTCAAATAGAGTTGTCCTTAATATTTCATTCTGAGAAGAGCCATAATGGGTAAACAAAATGTTGACAATTGGAATGAATGACAACTTAGAATATCATTTGTCTTCATTTTATGTCTCTAGTTAGTAAGTTCTAAAACTGATATATCACAGCAGAATCAAAGTAAAAAGTACTTGTTCCTAATTAAAAAAACAATAGTTACAGGGGTTGGCTCTCTGCCACAGGATAGGTCTCAAGTTGGGCTAGTCATCAGTTTGCCATTACTTCAATCTCTGCTTCATTCTCTTCTTGCTTGAAAGCAAGACAAATTTTAGGCTGAAGGTTTTATTGTTCGGTAAGTATCCCCCATCCTCCATTAGATGTCCAATTGGCTACATGAGGTAGCAACTTAAGTCTCCTTAAAACTCCTTCCCCCAGGAGTCTCAGCTAGGATCACCTCCCCTGTCCCAGGGACGCCTCCACCCAACCAATTTCTGTTCTTTGTCCCAATCCTCTCCCTCAGTTCCTTCTCCCCACACCTGATCTCTGCTCCCTTACCATTCTCAACTACTCTCCCTTTCAGAGGTCTCTTACTTAAAATGTCTATTTTATTTTCTCTTCAGAGTGAGGTTCAAATGTCCTCCCTCAGGCCCTCTTTGGCTTCTGTGAGTCTGTGGATTGTAGTATGGTTATCTTGTAATTTATGGCTAATATTCACTTATAAGTGAGTATATACCAGAGTGTCATTCTGAGTCTAGGTAAGCTCATTCAGGTTATATATTTTTTCAATAGCAATATGGTATTATGAGGCAAAGAACCTCCAAAGGTGCCATTGAGTTGGTTTTCTGTCAGTCATCTACTGACAAACATTATATCAATCCTTAAGAGTGACGATAACCAAGAAAGTCAAAAACTTATATGAAAAAAATTTCTAGTCTCTGAAAAAAAGAATTAGAAGAAGATATTGGAAGATGGAAAGATCTCCCATGCTCATGAGTTGGCAGGATTAAAATAATAAAAATGACCATCTTACCAAAATCAATCTAAAAATTCAATGAAATGTCCATCAAATTATCAACACAATTCTGTACAGAATATTAAAGAAAAATTCTCAACTTCATATGGAATAACAAGAAACCCAGAATTGCCAAAACAATCCTCTACAATAAAAGATCTTCTGGAGGTATCTCCATCCCTGATCTCAAGCTATACTATAGAGCAAGAAAGCTAAACACTGAATAGTACTGGCATAGAAACAGGTTGGTGGATCAATGGAATCAAATAGAAGACCGAGAAGTAAACCCACGCACTATGGATACCTGATTTTTGACAAAGATGCCAAAACCATTCAATGGAAAAAAGATAGCATATTAAACAAATAGTGCTGGTTAACTGGATGTCAACATGTAGAAAAATGCAAATAGATCCATATTTATCACCCTGTACAAAACTAAAGTACAAGTAGATCAAAGACCTCAACATGAAAGCAGACACACTAAACCTGTTAGAAGAAAAAATGGAGAAGAGCCTTGAACTCATTGGAATAAGAGACAACTTCTTGAACAGAACAACAAAAGCACAGACTCTAAGAGCAACAATCAAGAAATTAACAATCAATAAATGGGACCTCATGAAAGTGAAAAGCTTCTGTAAAGCAAAGGACACTGTCATCAGAACAAAACAACTGCCTACAGATTGGGAAAAGTTCTTCACCAACCTTATATCTGACAGAGGGCTAATATCCAGTATATATAACGAATAAAAGAAGTTAATAAGCAACAAATCAAGTAATCCAATTAAGAAATGGGGAACAGAGCTAAACAGAGAATTCTCAATAGAGAAATATAGAATGGCAGAGAAACACTTAAAGAAATGTTCAATGTCCTTAGTCATCAGGGAAATTCAAATGAAAATGACCCTGAGATTTCACCTTACACACATCAGAATGGTTAAGAACAAAAACTCAAGAGACAACACATGCTGGAGAGGATGTGGAGAAATGGTATCTTCCTCCACTGATGGTGGGAATGTAAACTTGTACAACCATTTTGGAAATCAATCTGGTACTTTCTCAGACAATTAAGAAGAGTGTTACTTCAAAATCCAGCTATACCACTCCTATGCATATATCCAAAATATGCTCAAATACACAAGTACATTTGCTCAACCATGTTTGTAGCAGCTTTATTTGTAATAGCCAGAAGGTGGAAATAACCCAGATGTGTCTCAGTTGAGGAATGGATACAGAAATTGTGGTACATTTACACAATGGAATAGTACTCAGCAATTAAAAAGAGGAAATCATGAAATTTTAGGCGAATGGTGGGAACTGGAAAAGATCATCCTGAGTGAGGTATCCCAGAAGCAGAAAGACACACAAAGTGTATACTCACTTATAAGTGGACATTAGACTTATAATATAGGATAAACATACTAACTTCCATACACCAGAAGAAACTAATCAAGAAGGAGGACTCTGGCTAAGATGCTCAATCCTCATTTAGAAAGGCAAAGATAATGGACATGAGAAGAGGGAGAAAACAGGAATTAGGACAGGAGCCTACCACACAGGGCCTCTGAAAGACTCTACCCTGCAGGGTATCAAGGCAGATGAGACTTATAGCCAAACATTGGGCAGAGTACAGGGAATCATATGAAAGAAGTAGGAAATGGTAAGACCTGGAGAGGACAGGAGCTCCACAAGGGGAGCAACAGAACCAAATTCTGGGCACAGGGGTCTTTTCTGAAACTGATACTCCAACCAAGGATCATTCATGGAGATAACCAAGAACAGATGTAGCACAGATGTAGCCCATGGCAGTTCAGTGTGGGTTCCATAGTAATGGGAAAAGGGACTGCCTCTGACATAATCTGATTGGTCTGCTCTTTGATCACCTCCTCCTGAGGGGGTAGCAGCTTTGCAGGCCACAGAGGAAGAGAGTACAGCCACTCCTGATGAGACCTGATAGACTAGGATCAGAAGGAAGGGGAGGAAGACCTCCCCTATCAGTGCACTGTGGGACTAACATAGGTGGAGAAGAGGGAGGGAGGGAGGAAGGAATTTGGAAAGCAGGAAGGAGGGACCTATAGGTGGAATACAAAGTGAATAAACTGTAATCAATAAAAGTATAAATAAAAAAGATTCCTCTTTTCCTAGATCCTTAAAAAAAAGAAAAATATATCCTTTCTACAGTGAGACTATATTGGTAAAAAAAAAAAAGTAAGAAAAAGAAAACCCAAAAAAGAAAGAGAGAGAGAGAGAGAGAGAGAGAGAGAGAGAGAGAGAGAGAGAGAGAAAACTGAAATAAATTTTCAGTGATTATCATTAGGTGTGTCTACTTATACTTTCAGCAGTAGGGACCTATCTGTTATAGATCCACACAAGCCTTCTACATGCTGCCTCAGTTTATATGATACAGATCCTGTTGAGACAGATTGCCTTGTTTTCCTAGTGTCTTGATTCTTGACAAAGATCCTGAAATCACACATGGAAAAAAGATAGAATCGTTAAAAATTGGTGCTTGTCTAACTGGATATCTATATGCAGGAAATGCAAATAGATACATATTTATTACCCTGCATAAAACTAAAGTCTACATGGATCAAAGACATCAACATAAAAGCATACATACTAAATCTGTTAGAAGAAAAATTTTAGAAGAGCTTTGAACTCAGTGGCACAGGAGTCAACTTCCAGAAAAGAACACCAACAGCACGGGCTCTAAGAAAACAATAAATAAAAGGGACCTCATGAAACTGAAAAGCTTTTGTAAAGCAAAGGACACTGTCATCAGAACAAAAGAGCAGCCTACAGACTGGGAAAGGATCTTCACCAACCCTATATCTGAGAGAGGGCTAGTATCTAGAATATATAAAAAAAAATCAAGAAGTTAAAAAACAACAAATCAAGTAATCCAAATAAAAATGGGGTATAGAGCTAAACAGAGAATTCTCAATAGACAAATATCGAATGGCAGAGAAACACTTTAAGAATTGTTCAAGTGTCCTTAATCATAAGGGAGATGCAAATCAAAATGACCCTGATATTTCACCTTATACCCATCAGAATGGCTAAGATCAAAAACTCAAGTGACAACACATTCTGGAGAGTATGTGGACAATGGGGAACCCTATTCCATTGCTGGTAGGAATGAAAACTTGTACAAGCACTTTGGAAATCAATCTGGTGCTTTCTCAGACAATTGGGAATAGAGCTTCCTCAAGATCCAGCTATACCGCTGCTAGGCATTTGTCCAAATTATGCCAGAACCTGAAACAACCCGATGTCCCTCAACTGAGTAATGGATACAGAAATTGTGGTACATTTACACATTGGAATACTATTCAGGAATTAAAAAAAAATGAAATCATGATATTTGCAGGCAAAGTTTGGGAACTAGAAAAGATCTTCCTGAGTGAGGTATCCCAGAATCAAAGGTATATACTCACTTATAAGTTGATATTAGAAATATTATACAGGATAAACACTCTAAAATCTGTACACCTAAAGAAGCTAAGCAAGAAAGAGGATCCTGGGTAAGATTATCAATCCTCACTCAGAAAGGCAAATGGGACAGACATCAGAAGATGGAGAAACAGGGAACCTTACAGGAGCCTACCATAAAGGGCCTCTGAAAGACTACCCAGCCTGATATAAGATCAGATGCTGAGACTCAGCCAAATTTGGGCAAAGTGCAGGGAATCTTATGAAAGAAGTGGGAGATAGTAAGACCTGAAGGGGACAGGAACTCCACAAAGAGAGCAACAGCAGGTACAAGGAGTCTTTTCTGAAACTGATACTCCAACCAAGGCCATGCATAGAGATAACCTAGAACCACTGCACAGATGTAGCCCATGGCAGATCAGTGTCCAAGTAGATTCCCTAGTAATGGAAACAGGGACTGTCTCTGCCATGAACTTAGTGGCTGGCTCTTTGATCACCTTCCCCTAATGAGGGAACAGCCTTACCAGGCCACAGAGGAAGACAATGCAGCCAGTCCTGATGAGAGCTGAGGCTAGGGTCATAATGGAGGGGAGGAGGACTTCACCTATCAGTGGACTTGGGGAACGTCCTCTGAAGAGATGAGGGAGGAAGACTGGGATTGATAGTGTTTGTTTTCATGCAGAAAATTTCAGTTTATTGTGGTTACATTAATTATTGTTGGACTTAGTGCTTGTGCTTATAGGTTTTCGTTGTTAAAGAAAGATTTTTTTATTTTTTTCTGTGCCAGCGACTTTAGGTCTATCTCCCACTTTCCCTTCTATCAGATACATTATGGTCTTATCTGAGAATCTTTGATTCATTTGTAGTTGAGATTTGTGAAGTGTGATAAGTATGGATCTGTTTGGATTTTTCTACATGTAGCCATGTAGTTTAATAGCAGCATTTGTTAGAGCTGCAGTCTTTTTGTTCACCGTGTTTTCTGTTTCTTTATCAAAAGTCAGATTCCATAGCTGTGCTGATTTATGTCTGGTTTTGTAATTCTACTGCATTGACAAACATGCCTGATTTTGTGCCAGCAGCATACTGTTTTCATTAGTATAGCTCCATAGCATAATTTGAGTTCAACGATGGTGATCCCACTAGTAGTTCTTTGATTATTCAAAATTGTTTTAGCCATCCTGTATTGTCTGTATTTCCACATGAACATGAAAACAGTCCTTCCTTTGAGACCTGTTAGAAGCTGTGTTAGAGTTTTGATAGAGATTGCCTATGATTTTTATTTACATCTTCTCAAGAAGTGTCATGTGGTACATGCAACTTTTAGCTTCTTTATTTTTCAGACATGAAGGTATCTGTCTAAATCATGTCACATAACACAATTTTCTTCAAAGTGAAGTATGTAAATTATGACTGTCTCTGGGTTTAAAGTTCTCAGCTATGTTATAATCACTTTAGACTGTATAAACACACGTCATGATGTTCACATAAGTATATCTTCTCTCTGGGTGTGTCTCAAAATGCATCTCCATAGTTATATGAAGAAGTTCTATTCATGTGTTCCTGAAACTAAAATCTAACCAATTATCTACAATGAGGCCAATTCAGAGATATAATTTGTTAGGTGACTTATGAGTTTTACTTCAATTAAACATATAATGGAATTCTAAAGAAATGCTTTTACAAGGAATATAGAAGGTTTATTGATTCATTGAGTTTTAGAATATTTCTCCCTTTCTTACCATGATTTTCCCTAATTATTAAGTGCCAGAGCCCTCAAATTTTCTAGGAAGACCATAGAGATAGTTCTCTTCATGAAGGTGTCTACCACCAAAGCTTAGCATGTGAGTTTGATCCCTGGAACCCCACTCCCTCATATTGTCCTCAGATCTTCATATGCCTGTGTTGACATGCACACACTCAATACTAAAACAAAAACAATGTAAATGTAAGAAAAATATAATCCTTAAGAAACGTAATCGTAAGAAAAAATATATGTGGTACTACATTAAACATGTACATTGTAATTCCTTCACATGGAATTACATGAAGTAATAATATCATCGGAATGGTGTTGCATAGCATAAGATCTCAAAGTTTGTACATCTGAGCAATAGAAGATTTTAGTTTAATGGAATTTTTCTTTAGATTTTCTTGTAGCTCTACTGGTAAGGACAGTTTCCCCCTGCCCCTACCCCAGTGTTCATATGTTGTAATATTACACCAGCTATGCCTCTAGTGGGCTTAATGTCTTTAAAAGAGCACATAAAGTCAAGTGTGAAAATATGACCTCACAAGATGAACACACACCAGAATTACACATCGACACATGAAAATTCATGTGAGGGTACTGTAAGAAGGTGCCCTTGCAGCCTATAAGGGAAACAGGAGGAAATATTCATACTTGTTGACATTTGACCTTTTGTCTATAAACTCTGGTGCAAAAACAAATTCCTGTTTTTGAACAATCCACTCTGTGAGCATTGTTATGGTAACCCCCAAAAGAATAATCCACACACATGAGCTTGCACATCTGCCAAAAGTCATCAACCTCTGTTAATAAAATGAAACCCCATTTTGAAAACAAAATAAGTTTTAATAAAAATCGGTTTGTAAAATGTCCTTAGGAATGGCAAAAAACAGCATGCTGATGCTTTCTACATTGAATGTCATATCCGAAATGAGAAACAGAACACAGGGGTATTCTTTAGGACCTCTACTGAACAACTGCAAAGGCCACAAAGAGAAATTCCACAATGATGTCAGTAGACTGTCTTGAGAATGGAAAATGCAGAATGAACATGGACATCTGACTTTGAAGTGTCTTTTTTTTTCTTGCTTTGAAGTGTCAACAGCAATAGATTATTTTTTTGTAGCTCTGGAAAGAGGTAAATCTCAAATGTGTCTGTAATGAAAGGTGCACTCTTTATATAAATACAGCATATAGAAGTTGTGAACAAAATCAGAAAAAAAATAGATATTACCAGAATATTTGTACAATGAGCCCAGTCATAAAATGCTTCGATTTGATTTATAGTTGTTATGTGCACCTTCTATATACCCAAGGATTCATATGCATAATCAGAAAGAAAAGAAATTACTAAAAAAATATAGAGGTAGAGGGGCTGAAGAAGGATTTGCTTATCAGGCACAAAGCTTGGGTTTGCTTCTTAGAACCATTTAAAAAATAGATACTGAGATTGAAGACCTACAGTTGTTTAAGCAGAAGAGAGATTAAAGTCTGTTTGTAAAGAAAAAGGAAAATTATCACTTTGTTTTGTTGTCTTCTTAAAGTTAAGGTTTGAAAGGCAACAGAAGAATTTAAATGAAATATATTTTGAAGTGGGACAAAGGAAGTTCAGATATTGATAAATACTTATGTAGCAGTCAAAAATATTTCAAATAGATTAAAATATACTTGTAGGTATGTTAATTACAATAGCAAAAACCAGTAATCTATCAGAGAATAATGGAAATGAATGAAAAGGCATGTATTAGAATAAATTTACTATAATTGCAATTTTTCTGACAAAATTATTTCATCGGAAACTTTAACACTTTTAAAATATGCTTTGTCATTTTCCTTATAATAACATTGGAGATGGCTTTTAAAACAGAGATGGGAATGTAAAATTATACAACCACTTTGGAAATCAATCTGGCACTTTCTCAGACAATTATGAATAGTGCTTCCTCAAGACCCAGCTATACCACTCCTAGGCATATATCCAAAATAAGTTCAAGTACACAATAAGGACATTTGTTCAACCATGTTTGTAGCAGCTTTATTTGTAATAGCCAGAACCTGGAAACAACCTCGATGTTCGTCAGTTGAGGAATGGATAAGGAAATTGTGGTACATTTATATGATAGAATAGTACACAGCACTGAAAAACAAGGAAATCACGAAAGTTGCAGGCAAGTGGTGCAATCTAGGAAAGATCATCCTGAGTGAGGCATCCCCGGAAGACACACAAGGTATATATTCACTTATAAGTGGATACTAGACCTATTAGATAGGATAAACATATTAAAATGTGTATAAAGAAGCTAAACAATAAGGATGTCCCAGGGTAGGATGATTAATCCTCACTCAGAAAGACAAATGGGATGGTACACTGGAAGTAGGAGAAAACAAGAAACAGGACAGAAGGCTACCATAGAGGGCCTCTGAAAGACTCTACTTAGCAGGGTATCAAAGCAGATGCTGAGACTCATAACCAAACCACAAGCAGAGTACAGAGAATCATATGAAAGAAGAGGGAGTTAGTAAGACCTGGAAAGGACAGGAACTCCACAAGGACCAAATATGTCTGGGCACAGGGTATTTTTTGAGGCTAATACTCCAACCAAGGACCATGCATGGATATAACCTAGAACCTCTGCTCAGACATAGCTCATGGCAGCTCAACAACCAAGTGTGTTTCCCTAATAAGAGAAACAGAGACTGTCTCTGACATGAACTCAGTGGCTGGCTCTTTGACCCCCCCCTCCAAGGGGGAAGCAGCCTTGCCAGGACAAAGGGGATGACATTGCCACCAGTCCTGATAAGCTAGGTTAGATGTAAGGGGTGGTGGTCCTCCCCTATTGGTGGACTTGGAGAGGGGCATGCGGTGAGATGAGGGAGGGGGTGGGATTGGGAAGCAATGACAGAGGGGGCTACAGCTGGGATGCAAAGTAAATAAAAAGTAATTGATGGAAAAAATAAAAATTTAATTAAAAATTTTTACTTAACTTGTGTACCACTAGAAGAATTAAATGAGAATTAAGGCACATTAAGACAATAAATCCAACCCCCCCAAAAGACAATAAACCCATGTTAAATATGAATATTTGGAATATTAGAAATAAACATATAGATTTGGATTTTTGCTTTAACAAAGATTTTTCTTTGGCTGTTATTACAAACAGCAATTCTCTCCTCAATTCTAGCAAAGTAAGTACATAGATCTTAAGAATTATTTTGCTATTCATTTGCCCAATGCAATAACACTTAAAAACATAGACTTATGTACTTGAGCATATTTTGGATATATTCCTAGGAGTGGTATAGCTGGATCTGGAGGGAGTGTAATTCCTAATTTTCTGAGAAAGCACCAGTTTTATTTCCAAAGTGGTTGTAAAAGTTTACATTCCCAATATCAATGGAGGAGGGTTCCCCTTTCTTCACATCCTCTCCAGCAAGTATTTTACTTGAGTTTTTTATCTTAGCCATTCTGATTTGTGTAAGGTGAAATCTCAGGGTCATTTTTATTTGCATTTCCCTAATGACAAAGAATGTTGATCATTTCTTTAAGTGTTTCTCTGCCATTCAATATTCCTCTATTGAGAAATCTGTTTACCCCATTTTTAAATTAGATTACTTGATTTGTTGCTGTTCAATTTCTTGAGTTCTATATTTATTCTGGATATTAACCCTCTGTCAGATATAGGGTTAGTGAAGATCCTTTCCCAGTCTGTAGGCTACTCTTTTATTCTGATGACAGTGTCCTTTGCTTTGCAGAAGCTTTTCAGTTTCATGAGGTCCCATTTTTTATTCATTGATGATTTTAGAGCTGTGCTGTTGGTGTTTATTTATTTTTTCCCGGAAGTTGTTTCCTGTACCAATGAGTTCAAGGCTTTTCTTCAATTTTCTTTCATCAGATTTAGTGTGTTTAGTTTTATGTTGAGGTCATTGATCCACTTGGACTTTAGTTTTGTGCAGGGTGATAAATATGGACCTATTTCTATTTTTCTGCACATAGACATCCATGTAGACCAGCACCACTTGTTGAAGATACTATCTTTTTTCCATTGTATGGTCTTAACTTCGTTGTCAAAAACCAGGGCATTAGCCATGAGTCATACTGGGCAGACGGCTCAGACCCTGAATAATCATTTAGCCAATGTAGCTCATGCCTTAGTTGTACATAAAGGAATTAATGCTCAACTAAAAGGAAGCTTGATGGTGGTCAATCAGAGGATTGACCTCTTGCAGGAGCAAATTGATACCCTATGGCAAATCGCTCAACCTGGCTGTCAATGAAAGTATGCTGGAATTTGTGTCACTAGCATACAACATGAGAATTTTTCCTGTGCTGCAAATCTGTCTAAACAATTGTCGAGCTATATTTTAGGTAATTGGACTGGAGAATTCGATACTACGATGGAGCAGCTGAGAGTGGCCATTGTCACAGTAAATTCTACCAGAGTGGACGCAGGACTAGCCACAGGATTATCAACATGGATTGCTGCAGCCATGAATCATCTGAAGGAATGGGCGGGCATGGGAGCGTTAGCAGGCCTTCTGGTGTTGGTCTCCTTGGTTTGCCTGTGGTATATATGCAAGATTAGAGTCTCACAACAGTGTGATGCAGCCATGATCATTCAGGCCTTTACAGCCATTGAAGCAGGACATTCTCCCCAAGCATGGTTGGCTACCATAAAAAGCTAAAATGTTATGCTCAGGATGCGAGGCTAAGCACTGCACTCAGGGTCAGCTGCTTTCGACCCAGAGAAGATCATGTCTGATTGCATGCGGGTTGATGCCCCAGGTCCCGCCTCTGAGAAAAAGGTATCGGACGGATCTGATGCTCTTTGGGTGGAAGACACCTAAATGAACATCGGTACAAAGTCCCAATTTATTTCTAATATCAGAGATCAGACCTCTACTCTTGCCTGATGCGTCTAAAACAAAAAGGGGGAACTGTAGAGAGCTGCGGAATGCTATGCCTTAAAGATGGAGCTGGTTTCTGCCTTCCACCTTCCCGATGGTGAGTGCTCTCTGTCACGAACAACTCCACATTTGGCTAAGGCCGAGGATCTGGCTTGCTTCCATGTATGTGGACCTATCTGCATTGCCCACGTGGCACGCCTGGGTTGGCTACCCAGAGGCTATTTAAGGTGTGGGCTGGCTTTCCCCAGGGTCCGAGGATTGTTCAAGGTTCCTGAATAAACTGCATTGAAAAAAAAAAAAATTGAGTATCCATAGGTGTGTCAGTTTATTTCTGGGTCCTTTATTTGATTCCATTGATGTACGATTCTCTTTCTACACCAGTACCTTGCAGTTTTTGTTACTATTGCTCTGTAGTACAGCTTGGGATCAGGGATGGAGATACCTCCAGACGATCTGTTGTTGGATAGGATTGTTTTCGCAATTTTGGATTTTTTGTTTTTTGACATGAAATTGAGACTAGTTCTTTCAAGTTCTGTAAAGAATTGTGTTGGAATTTTGAAGAAAATATGTAGATTGCTTTTGGCAGGATGACCATTTTCACTATGTTAATCCTAGCAATATATGAGCAGGAGAGATCTTTCTATCTTCTGATATCTTCTTCAATCTCTTTCTTCAGAGACTTGATATTTTTTCAAACAGGTATTTCACTTGTTTGGTTATAGTCACACCAAGGTACTTCACCTTATTAGTGGCTATTTTGAAGGGTGTAGTTCCCTAATTTCTTTCTCAGCCTTTTTGTCTTTCATATACAGGAGGGCGACTGATTTCTTTTGAGTTAACTTTGTATCCAGCTACTTTGCTAAAGGTGTTTATCAGCTGAGGGAGTTCTCTGGTAGAATTTTTGGGGTCACTCATGTATAGTATCAAATCATCTGAAAAGAGTAATACTTTGACTTCTTCTTTTCCAATTTCCATCTTCTTGATCTCCTTTTGTTGGTTAATTGCTCTAGCTAGGATTTCAGGTACTGTGTTGAAGAGATACGGACAGAGTAGGCAGCCTTGCCTTGTCCCTGATTTCTTTTTTTTATTTTTTTATTATTTTTCATTTTTATATTAATTACAGTTTATTCGATTTGTATCCCAGCTATAGTCTCCTCCTTCATTCCCTTCCAATCCAACCCTCTCTCCCTCATATCCTCCCATGCCCATCTCCAAAAACTGCAAGGTACTGGCATAGAAACACAATGGTAGATCAATGGAATCAAATAGATAACCCAGAAATAAACCGACACACCTATGGATACTCTATTTTTGACAAAGAAGCCAAGACCATACTTAGTGGAAAAAATTCCACTAAGAAAGGAAATTCTCCTCCCTCTCATCTGACCCTAGTCTATCAGGTTCATCAGGACTGGCTGCACTCTCTTCCTCTGTGGCCTGGTAAGGCTGCTCCACCATCATGGAGAGGTGATCAAAGAGCAGCTCAATCAGTTCATGTTAGAGACATTTCCTCTCCCCCTTTTTAGGAAACCCACTTGGATACTGAGCTGCTATGACTATATCTGTGCAGGCATTCTAGGGTATCTCCATGCATGGGCCTTGGTTGGAGGTTTAGTCTCAGAAAAGACCCCTGTGCCCAGATTCTCTTGGTTCAGTTATTCTACCCGTGGAGCTTCAGTCCCTTCCTGGTCTTACTATCTCCCCTTCTTTCATAAGATTCCCTGTACTCTGTACAAAATTTGGTTATGCCTCTCAACATCTGCTTTGATTCCCTGCTGGGTAAAGTCTTTCAGAGGCCCTCTGTGGTAGGCTCTGGTCCTTTTCCCTGTTCTCTCCCTCTTCTGATGTCCAACCCATTTGCCTTTCTGAATGAGGATTAAGCCTGTTCCCTAAGGTTCTCCTTGTTTGGCTTCTTTAAGACTAGTATGTTTATCCTTTATTATAAGGGAGTATATACCATAAGTATCTTTCTGTTTCTGGGTTACCTTACTCAGGATGATCCTTTATAGATCCCACCATTTGCCTGCAAATTTCATTTCCCTTTTTTTAATTGCTGAGTAGTTTTCCATTGTCTAAAAATATATCACAATTTCTGTATTCATTATTCAGTTGAGGAAAATCTGGGTGGTTTTCAGATTCTGGCTATTACAAATAAAGCTGCTTTAAACATGGTTGAGCAGATGTCTTTGTTGTATATGTGAGCGTCTTTTGGATATATGCCTAGGAGTGGAATAGCTGGATCTTGAAGTAGCACTATTCCTAATTGTCTGAGAATGTGCAAGATTGATTTCCAAAGTGGTTGTACATGTTTACATTCCAACCAGCAGTGGAGGAGGGTTCCCTTTTCTCCAAGTCCTCTCCAGCATGTATTGTCATTTGAGTTTGAATTCTGTAGGACTGACTGAAGTTTCTCTCCATTTAGTTTGATGTTGGCTACAGGCTTTCTTTTTATTACCTTTAATATGATTAGGTATGTGCATTTTATCCCAGATCTCTCCAAGACTTTATACATGAATGGGTGTTGATTTTGTCAAATGCTTTTTTGGCATCTAAGGAGATGGTCATATGCATTTTCTCTTCAATTTGTTTAGAAGGTGGATTATGTTAATGGATTTTTGTATATTACCTTGCATGCCTTGGATTAAGCCTACTTGGTCATGGTGGATGATATCTTTTAGATGTTTTTGTATTTGGTTTGCAAGAATTTTATTTTTATTTTGGAGTACATATTTATTCATCAAGTTCAAACCAGGAAATAGTAAATTGTGGTAAAAGATATCCCAGTGACTGTGTGACCACATTGACAGCAATAACATTTATTTTATCAACATTTATAATATATAACATATTCCAGGACCATATGACTTTTTTTCTCTGAAAATTAACTGTTAATAATGTTCTACATCCATACAAGAAATATAACACAATAAAAAGAACTTTTAGATAAGTCAAAAAGCTTTTGGAAATTAAAATATTATTGTCAAATAATTTTGGATAAGTGCTCATAAGAGAGACCTGAAGTTCACTTTGTTGAGTTTTAGTGAGGTGTGTGTATCAAGGTGACTGTGGCTTCATAGAATGAGTTTGGTAATGTTCCTTCTGTTTCCATTTTTTGGAATAGTTTGAGGAGGATTGGAGTTAGCTCTTCTTTGAAGGTCTGTTAGAATTCTGCGCCAAAACTATCTGGCCCTGGGCTTTTTTGCATGGGAGACTTTTGATAACAGCTTCTATTTCCTTAGGAGGCATAGGACTATTTAATTGATTTACCTGGTCTTGATTCAGCTTTGGCATGTGGAATTGTTTAAGAAAATTTTCCATTTCATTTATGTTTTCAAATTTTGTGGTACATAGGCTTTTCAAGTAAGACCTAATTATTGTTTGGATTTCTTCAGTGTCTGTGGTTATATCCCCCTTTTTGTTTCTGATTTTGTTGATTTGGATAGTGTCTCTCAGCCTTTTACTTAGTTTGGCTAAGGTTTGTCTATCTTGTTGATTTTCTTAAAGAACCAGTTCTTGGTTTAATTGTTTCTTTGAATTGTTTTCTATGTTTCTAATTCATTGATTTCATCTCTGAGTTTGATTATTTCCAATCATCTACAGCTTTAGGTGTGTCTGCCCCCCCGCCGAAGGTTTTCAGATGTGCCATTATGTTGTTTGTATGAGATGTACCAAACTTCTTTCTGGAGGCACTTAGTGCTATGAACTTTCCTCTTAGCATGCTTTAGTTGCGTCCCATAACTTTGGGTAAGCTGTGTCTTCATTTTCAATGAATTCTAGGAAGTCTCTAATTTCTATTTTCATTTTTTCCCTGACCAAGCTGTCATTTAGTAAAGAGTTGTTTAGTTTCCATGTGTATGTAAGTTTTTGTTATTTCTGTTGCTGTTGAGGTTTAGTTTTACGCCAAGGAGGTCTGATAGGATATAAGGGATTATTTTGATCTTCATTTATGTGTTGAGGCTTGCTTTGTGCCCAACTATATGGTCAATTTTTGAGGAGGTTCCGTGAGGTGTTGAAAAGAAGGTATACTCTTCTGAGATTGGGTTAAAAGTTCTGTAGATCTATTAGGTCCATTTGATTTAGAACCTCTATAAGTGCCCTTATTTCCCTATTTAGCTTTGTCTAAATGATCTTTCCCTTGGTGAGAGTAGAGTGTTGAAGTCTCCCACTATGATGGTGTTGGTATCAATGTGTGATTTTAGCTTTAATAATATTTAGTTTACAAATGACAGTGCTCTTTTATTTGGGGCATAGATATTCATGATTATGATGTCCCCCTGGTGAATTTTTTACTTGATGAGAATGAAGTGTCCCTCCTTATCTTTTTTGATTAATTTGGTTGATAATATATTTTAATAGATAGTAGGATAGGTACCCCAGCTTGTTTTCTGAGTGTTTGCTTTAAAAATATTTTTCCAGCCCTTTACTCTGAGGAAGTGTTTATCTTTGTTGCCAAAGTGTGTTTCTTGGATGTAGCAGAATATTGTATCCTGTTTCTACAACCATTCTGTTAGTCTTTTTACTGAAGAGTTGATTCCATTGATATTGATAGATACTAGTGAACAATGAATGTTAATTACTTTTATTATGGATTTTGTGGTGTTATAGTGTGTTTTCTATGCTTGTTTTCTTTTAAATTTTTCTTGTGAAGCTATCTATATCCTGTCTTTTCTTGAGTTTAGTTGATTTCTCTGTACAACTTTTTAAAAACCTATTTCTAGTCCATTATATCTATCTATCTATCTATCTATCTATCTATCTATTATTACAACTTATTCCCGTTGTATCCTACCTTCTTCTCCTCCCAGTCGCACCTACTCTCCATCTTCTCTCTCCTCTGACTCCTCTGCTCCCTCTGCCTTTCCCCTAGTCCCTTCTATCTGACTCTAACCTATCAGGTCTCATCAGAAATGGCTACATTATCTTACTCTATGGCCTAGCAAGGCTTCAGCTTCCAGGGAGAGGTGACCAAAGAGCTAGCCACTGTCAGAGACAGCCCCAGCTCCCCTTACTAGGGAATCGACTTGGAAATTGAGCAGCCCATGGGCTTCCTCTGAGCAAGTGTTCTAGGTCATCTTCATGAATGGTTCTTGATTGTAGTATCAGTCTCTGCAGGACCCCCTAAGCCCAGAATTTTAGCTCTGTTGGTCTCCTTGAATTGCTCCTTAGTAATCTGGGAACTCTGAAACAAAACAGCCATAAGATTCCACTTCATACCCATCAGAATGGCTAAGATTAAAACAAAACAAAACAAAACAAAAACAAAAACAAAAACTCAAGGATGATACATGCTGAAGAGGTTGTGGAGAGAGGGTAACCCTGCTCCATTTTCCTTCGGAATGTAACCTTGTACCACCACTTTGGAAATCAATATTGTTCTTTCTTTGAAAATTAAGAATAGTGCAGTCCCTCTTCCCATTACTATGGAACCCACTTGGATTCTATGCTGTCATGGACTACATTTTTGCAGGGGTTCTAGGTTATCTCCATGCATGTTCCTTGTTTGGAATATGAGTTCCTGGGGAGACCCCTGTGTTCAAATTTTCTGGTTCTGTTGCTCTCCTTGTGGGGTTCCTCTGACATAATCTGATAGGCCTGTTCTTTGTTCACCTCCCCCTGAAGGGAGAGCAGCCCTACCAGGCCACAGAAGATGACAATGCAGCCATTCCTGATGGGATCTGATAGACTAAGATCAGAAGGAAGGAGATGAGGACCTCCCCTATCATTGTACTTGGGAGGGGCAAGCAAGAAGAAGGGGGAGGGAGAGTGGAGCTGGGAGGGGAGGAGGGAGGGGCTTATGGGGGGATACAAAGTGAATAAACTGTAAAAAATAAAATAAAAAAAGAAAAAAAGAATAGTGCTACTTCAAGATCCTGCTATATCATTCCTGGGCATATACCCAAAAGCTTCCCATAATTCAATAATGACATTTGCTCAACTATGTTCATAGCATCTTTATTCATAATAGCCAGACTCTGCAATCAACCCAGATTTTCCTCAACTGAATAATGGATCCAGAAATTGGGGTATATTTAGACAATGGAAAACTACTCAGCAATTAAAAATAAGGAAATCATGAAATTTGCAGGCAAATGGTGGGGACTACAAAAGATCATCCTTAGTAAGGTAAACCAAAAGCAGAAAGGTGCTTATGATATATGCTCACTTATAATATAGGATAAACATACTAGTCTTAAAGAAGCTAAACAACAAGGAGAACCCTAGGGAAGAGGCTTAATGCTCATTCAGAAGGGCAACCAGAATAGACATCTGAAGTAGGAGAAGACAGGGAACCGGACAAATGCTTACTGCAGAGGGCTTCTGAAATACTCCACCCATCAGGATATCAATGCAGATTCTGAGACTTATAGCCAAACTCTGGGCAGAAGGCAGGGAATCTTATGAAAGAAGCGGGAGATAGAAATCCCTGGAGGGACAGGGCTCCGCAAGGAGAGCAACATAACCAAATATTCTGGGCCCAGGGGTCTTTTCTGAGACTGATACTCCAACCAACAACCATGCTTGGAGATAACCTAAAAACCCTGCTCAGATATAGCCCATGGCAGCTCAGTCTCCCAGTGGGTTCCCTAATGGGAACAGGGACTGTCTCTGACTTGAACTCAGTGGCTGGCTCTTTGAAAACCTCCCCCTGAGGGGGGAGCAGGCCACAGAGAAAGACAGTGCATCCAGTCTTGATGAGACTTGATAGGCTAGGGTCAGATGAAAGGGAGGAGGACCTTCTCTATCAAGGGCATGGGAGAAGATGAGGGGGGGAGAGTGGGATTGGGAGGGGGCAGAGTACAGGGAATCTAATGGAAAAAGGGGGAGATAGAAAGACCTGGAAAGAATAGAGCTGTATTTTAATGTTTCAAATTTTTAACATTTAAATGTCTAATTTTATACTGCATGTATATTTTTACTCATAATTTAAGGAGTTATACAGGGTATTTTTGGTAAAAATTACTGAAAATATTTTTGTTTCACATAAATACTATAAGTTATATATATATATTTATAATTGTGGCTTATAATTATAGTGTTTTGTTTGTGGGGATGTTTTGCCTGCATCATGTTCACTACTTGTGTGTGCTGAAGCATGTTGTGTATGTGGTGTCCCAGTAGCCAAAAGCGGTCAATCAGAATCCATGGAAATGGAACTGGAGTCACAGATGTTTTAAGCTACCATGTGGGTAGCTTAAAGGAGTTCAACCAGATACCCAGGAAGAGCAACCAGTACTCTTAAGGATTGAAGTATCTCTCAAAACCCTTTTGGCTTTTATCTACTTCTGGAGATTGGAGCAATCCTTATATTTTTCCATGTATCTTGTATTAAATAAAGATGTTCTCAAGTCTAATAGAGGACAAAGTCACTTTTCTACTAGGTCAGTATTTGATTACGTTTCTGTTGTAGTGCTATGTTATCATTTAAAAATCACATTAATCTTGGTCTATTTCATCCAATTTCTTTCTGAATTCTATGTCACAAATCAAATATCCATTCAGACAAAGAGTAATAGTTGAGGATCATTTAATTTACAATACAATTGATCATTGGCTAATCTGATAAGGATGCTCTATAATCCTCTGTTGCACAAAAGAAAAAATATTATTACTCTGATAAGAGCAATTTCATTGTAGCAAGAGCTACTTATTTTCTAGAACTAAAACTTTGGAATTGAATATCCACAGGAGAAGTGAGGCATCTCTCTGAAATTACTACTAGTTAAGAATGTGTGTATGTGTGTGTGTTTGTTTCCCCTGACTGGAAACATCATTTATTTGCTCTATAAACTTTAGAGAGTTTTTAAAAAAGTGCCATAAAAGTAAATGAGATAAAAATGAATGCTAAGTAAAATGTCATTTCATTGCTCCATTTTTTTTTTAATTTTGAATTGTTTTTTTTTTAGAAGTGAAATAAAGGGTCAGAACCATTAAAGTTTTACAACTCAAAGTCAACACGCTACTTTTTTTAGCAGCTTCAAGTTCCCTAGACTCAGTAAAATGTGAATCAAAGCTAAGAGAACCACACTGAGAAGTGCCAGGACAGCTGGGATTGACGTCCAGCCCTTACAATACTAGTTGTAGTTCCTCATGATGTATGTTCTCCAGTCTCCTTCGTTCTTGTAAGACAGGACATAATGTGTCAGATTAGGCAAGTATCTTTTCATCGAAGTTATTGCATTTGATAAAAATAACATATGGTATTGTGCAAACAAAAAAACCTCTCACCTCCAGAAAGTACAAGTTAATTCCTGGGCAAAATGTGAATGACTCTGTTGGGTAAACAGGTTCAGGTTTCATTTAAATATCATTTTCTCCATACAGTAACAATTCCATAAAGACATAGTAACAGAACACTGAAAACAATAAATCAACATACTTTGAAAATTCATTGATGGAAACATCACTTAGGTAGATTACACTCTTCTTTGAGCCTTTTATATTGTATGAGGATATTTCCAGTTTGTGTGATAGTGGGAGCTAGTGTCAATTAAGTAAAGGCATTTCCAAGGTTTATGTGACAGCTACAAGCATGCTATGTCACACAAAGAGGGGTTCACCTGCCATTCAGTGAGCCAAAATGATGTGCATTTAGGCTTTTTGGTCTTCATTTTATTTGAGTTCTAACCATCCTGAGCTCAAACATATTAATCTTGTTAGGAATTTCATCCACAGTTGATACACATTTTTGATGAGCATTATACACAACAGACATTTTAAACAAGATAAGCAGTAAGCAAAGGGTGTGATTGTTCACCCAGAGCCAATATTCCACATTAAATCAATTTATCATTTATACTGTTTTTAATCCAGTCATATGTTCATGTTCAGACCAATATATAGATGCCATGATTACTTTTCAAATTATCTATATTATGACAGATATTCCTGTACAATAAACTCAAAGCTCAGCTCTCATAACTGGCCAGTGTCAATACAAAATAAAATATTTTAAAGAACAAAATATGTTTGATTTAAAAATAAATAATTAGCAAATGTTAGGGAGAGTAGAAACCAAATAAACTGTCTTGGCATGTTTTTCCTTTTGGCCCTTATTTCACCAAATACCACCTAATCATTCTGCATCAGGTGTATTTTCATCTCTGTAGAAAGCTACATCCTTAGACATAATTGCAAATGAGTGTCTACATGACATAAACAAAGGAACATTTTACAGGAATACTGAAACTGTTTCCTGTAGCCTCCATCACCAACACACTGAGGACATGTACACAGTTGTCTCTTTCCACGACTCTCTGAAGGAATATTTCAGACACAGAAATGATACCATATGGGTATATGTTGTTTTATCATTGAGGTTTTCTTAATGTTTTGATATTTTCTAGTATGAATTTCCATCTTGAACTACTTTAGCTACAGTGTTCACTGAGTAAGCTTCAGGTGGGTTGGAGAAAGGACCCCAACACAAAAAAGGACACAACCAGAAAGATTTTTAAAAATATTATATTTTAAAAGACATCACTCTCCTCACTCAAACATCTAATTTTATGCCTCCAATAATAGTGAGATTTCTATATGGTATAATAGAAATACACTTTTTATGCTCAAGTAGGTTGACTAATGTGTGGTATCAGATGTGACGATGTGAGCAGCTTAATAAATCCCTGAGGTATGTCCTCATTTGGATTTGTAGAGTAAGAGGGAGGGAAAGAAGAAATACTCAATTGCAATAATTCTCTCCCATACATTACTACAGTGCTTTAAGCCCCAATGACTAGTTTCTAATATTTCTATAATGAGTTTGAGATTTACAGACAGTCACAATTAACTCTTTCTACTTAAACTGATAATAATAAAAAAAACATACTAGAAAATAAATTAACAGAAAAATCAAATCTTTTTAAAGTTCATTTTAACACAGAGATTCTTTTTATTGGAAATTCACTACATGAAAATAATCAGATTCACAGTATATCTGTAAATCTATTCATTGTTAATCAATTTGTAACAGTGAAAAGGTTGAATAATATAAAGAGCAAAAAATAGATGTTTTTTGAAGAAATTTCATGATATCTACATGAGAGAATGTATTTTTATTCAGTCTTATTTTAAAAACTGTAGATATATTGTTAAAAGAAAGGGAGAATTTTCAAGAGAAAATAACCTTATGATCACACAGGCATTCAAAGAAAAAAAAATTGTAAGCATACACAAACAGGAGCTACTTTTTAAAAAATGTGTAAAAATAATGGGGAATATTTTTACTTTTGTATATTTTTTACACACCACACATTTTATACTTAAAGTTGCTATGATCAGAAACGTTTTTTTCTTAAAAGAAAAGAAAATACTATTAATAATGTGGCTTTGTGTCTCGTCTGACAGATAAAGGACTTGGGAATCTTCATTCCAATCCTTACAAATCAGAAGACCTCAGTAAGAGAAAACAACAGACTTTCTTGCAGCCAGGATAGAATATGGGTCACTGGATGACCCATCAGCCTGAAAATTAGAGAGATGAGAAAATACAGAAAACCACAGCTTCCACGGAGCAGAAGCCTGCATTTGGAGCCAGTATCAGTAGAAGCTTACAAGCTGTGATTGACAAATTGCTGGAGGCTTAGTGCAGAAGAGCTTCAGAGTTAAAAACTCTGGGGGAGGGTGTACTGCCTTAAGGGGGATCCTGTGCTTTTGAGACTTTTACTCCACAAGCTCTATCAGGTTCTCAAAGGAAAAATCAAAGGAAAATTCCATCAAGGGATAAAAGTATTCATTTTGAAATAAGCACAGAGCAGCGTTTTCCCCTAATAAAAGCCTGTGCTTCAGTGAAACTATTTTCCCAGAGCCTAATCCACATAGAATTTACCAGAGTTAAATCCTAGCTGGTCTATTCTCTAGACCCAAAAGAAGAAAATGACTCCTTTTCAGTACCTGCTGCTACTGTGTAGAGAAGAAGAGGATGATGTCAAACATTGTGATGGGCATAGTACTAGGACAATGGCTCATTAAGAGACTAAAACAATCACAGGTCGACAGAACACTTCCCTCCACCCTCCACCATACAACTACTTCAAAAGGGATTGTACATAACTACTCCTACAACAGTAAGAAGGTTACATAGGAGAAACTAAAACTAGGAAGAGAGAAAAGACTAAGAAAGCCAGAAATTTTAGCTTCAGATATTGATTTTAAAGAATGACCATTGCAGAAGTAAAACAGAAGCACAACACTTGATATCATAGTCCTGTTTAAACTAGTGCTTATTACTTGAATGACATGGTTAACATCTATAAAAATGGCAAGCTTGTTTAAAAACAAAAAAAAAAAAACCAAGAAAACAAAATCAAATAAACAAACGAAAACACAACCAAAGTTTGAAGGGCAAGGCAACTATCAGAAATATATCCAGATGAGAAATTTTCGGAATCATGGATCATGTTTTACAAACTGTAATCTCTAATACACTAAGTCCTATATTGGATGTTATACAATAATAAGTGGAATATGTAATCAGAAAATGGAAAACTTCCGAAGAATATTGAAAGGAAATGGCAAAATAAAAATATTCTAAGATACATTAATAGCCTCATCAGTTTTGCGGAATGAAAGAGAAACCCAGTGAGAGTGATGATATATTAACAGAGTTCCCAAACTGAGAAGTGATCATAGGAAAAGAAGAAATAAATTTGAGTAGAATATTGGAAAACAACTGGAGGACAAAGGATACAATACATGTAATTTGAAAAATCCAGAAATGAGGAAGAGGATGACTACAAATGATCTAGAGTAACAACAGCTGAACTTTCAAAACATATTAGCAGCCTTAATAAGTAAGAGGTGAAAGGATCGTTTCTCTCCTTCCCCAAGCAAGTCTCCGGAATCAATTGAGCGGACATGGGGTAAGATGATCAATCCTCATTTAGAAAGACAGATGGGATGTGCATTGAATGTATGACAGGAGTCTACTGAGCACATCTGAAAGACTCTAACTAGCAGTGTTTTCAAAGCAAAGACTCATGACCAAACCTTTGGCAGAGTACAGGGAATCATAAGAAAGAAGGGGAGTTAGTCTGATGGGGAAAGGATAGGAGCTCCACAAGGACCAAATATATCTGGGCACAGGGTCTTTTCTGAGACTGACATTCAACCAAGGACCATGTATGGATATAACCTAGAACCTCCACTCAGATGTAGCCTGTGGTAGCGCAGTAACCAATTGGTTTCCCAAAGTGAGGGGAACAGGGACTATTTCTAACAGGAACTCAATGACTGGCTCTTTGGTCTCCCCAACCCCGAAGGGAGGAGCAGTCCTGTTAGGCCACAGAGGAGGGCTTTGCAGCCAGTCCTGAAGATACCTGATAAAACAGGATCAGATGAATGGGGAGGAGGTCCCCCCTATCAGTGGACTTGGAAAGGGGCACGGTGGAGCTGAGGGAGGGAGGGAGGGACTGGGAAGGAATGAGGGATCGGGACACGGCTGGGATAACAGAGTTAATAAAATGTAACTGATAAAAAAATTTAAAAAAAGTAAGAGGTGAAAGAAGTTTGGAAAATAATGAAATTGGCAAATATCCATTATGTACACATATATTGTTCCAAATGCAAAAAATTCAAAGACAACGGTAATCTCTAAAGAAACCAAAAGGGGGGATATTTTGTCTGAAACAACAAGAATGAGAGCTACATCAAACTTAAACAGTAGAGAAATCAGAAACAGAAAACAAATAATTTTTTAAAAATAATGGAAGAGTAAAACTTGGACCAAAATGAATTAAATTTAAAGATAACGAATAAAGACATTGAGATAATAAGTATTACTAGTGGCTGAAGAGATGATTCAGCAAATTAAAAGCATCTGCTGGTCTTGGGGAAGACCAAAGATCTGTTCGCAGCACCGCATGATAGCTCTCAACCAACCACATGTAACTCCAGTTTCTGAGGATCAAACGGTCTCTTCCATCTTCTTCAACATTGAACATAGGCACATAAATACGTGCAGCTAAAACGCTCACAGAGGTCAAACTGAGTGAATATAATAAATATTTAAAAATAGACTAATAAACTTGCAGGAAAAATATATTTTGTTATAAATCTAAAAAAAATATATACATGCCATCTCTATGCTTAAAACTGTACAACACAGATGGAAAAAATAAAGACATAAATTAAGAGTCATGTACTACATCTGTAAGTAGAAAGATTCAAAATAGGGGAATAGATTAATTGTGTCAAAATTAATATTAAGTTTTCATTGAATTCCTACCCAGGGGTAGATATAAAAGAATTTTAATCCAGCAACATTGCTGCTCTGAAAGAATATCACATCCAAAGATATGGCTCCATCTAAATGCAGACAAGTCTTGGATTAGTGTATGATCTAGGTGAAATGAAGACACATCTTTATTCCCTTAGTACAACTTTATTCTATAACAATGAAGGTAATGTTAGCTTGTAGAAGAAGCAGCCATGTTTGAAAGTGATGTCTTATTGAGAGGCAGGCAAAGTTATGAATCAGAGAAAGATTTGATAGAATGAGTCAGAGATAGGATATGCCCAACTCACACAGGAACAGCAAAGGTAATGAGGGGAGTGGTGTTGTATGTGTTGTATGGTGTGATGTGTGCATGAGGCAGTTTTAATTGGGCAGCTTTATGGAGACAGGTTACAGAAAGAACAAGCTAGACACAGGTGAAGACAGAATGAGCCACAGAATGAGGAGTCAGAAGATTAGAACAGACTGCCAAAGTTAGGATGAGGCCAGGCAGAACCACCCAATCACAAGCAGTGAGAAGCCCGAGTGAGTCAATTATCTTGGAAGATTATATGGGTATGAAAGCTAGAAGCTTCATGGCCTATGCCTAGAGGTAGTTGGAACAGAGAAGGAAATGCTCTGGGCTCAGCCCAAGCTGTATATTTACACAGCTTGTGTATGGCTCTCATCTTATCACTTCATTTGATGAAATAAAAGTGACATTTACATGTAGATAAGATTTTTTGATTAACATAAAAACACATAGAATTAGACAGCAAAATGATTTTATCAATGAAGAACAAGGCAAAAAATTGGTAGAGTGCATGAATTATGTTATAGTTACAATAGTGATATCTGCATAGTTGCAAGCAAAAGAGTAAACACGTTGCTCAGAGGAACAGAGCCTGAAACTCAGATAGACTCACAAATATGCCAATTGACTTGGTAAGCTATTACTATTTGATGAAAGCAAATATTTAATCTTAATAACTATTTTTATTAAAAATAAATATTTTGGAGGCGGGACAAGATGGCGGCGCCAGGAGAACACTGCATCTGAGGACAACATTTTCTGTACAGCAATCAAGAGACTGAACTCTGGACCCTAAAACAACAGCGATCCTGTTTCCCAGGTGAGAGGAAACCCCCACGGTGTGGGAATCAGTCAGGTCCACTCTCAGGCCACCCAGCCAGAACCCAGAAGAGATCGCGGGTCCACAGGCACTAGGTCGCCAGACCAGAGCCACAGGCCTGCGTGACCTGATCACCTTCCCAGGCTGATCCGTGGGCACAAAAACACCAGAGACTGGGAGTCCCAGTCGGGAGAAGGCCCCACAGAGAAGGAAGGAAAAGGGGCTGACTTGGGCCATCCATGCTTTGCCTGGGGAAGGTCTCGCAAACCCGCAGGTACTAGCCACCATCACTAAACTGGGCCCAAGCTGGGAGCACAAAGAGTTGTTGGGTCCTCAGCTCTCTGGCACAGACAGAGTTATGCACCCCAGGGCAACAGAGCCTGGGATTCCTTGTCAGGAGTAAACCCCACAGGGAAGGAAGGAAACAGAGACCCGAATTAGGTCAACCAGTATATCCCTGGGAAAGGTCCTGCAGACTAGCGGAGCTGAGGCTGAGGACTACAACCAAACATTACAAAGATATGGCCCTCAGAATCAGCTGACTGAGACTCATGGTCTCATGGTTGATTGGGAAACCTATAGTGGTCTTCTACATACATGTTATGGCTCAGTAACTTGATGCTCTTGGGGAAATTAGTGGGAGTGTGGCTGTCTGTAAGTCTTCTGCCTAGTTGTAAGACACTTTTCCTTCTACTGGAATGCCTTGCCAAGCCTTGATGTGATGGTATATGTCTGGACTTATTGTAGCTTGTTATGCCATGTTAGGTTGATGTCCCTGGGAGGCCTACACTTTTCTGAGGAAAGGGATGTAGGAGAGGGGAAGTGGGGGGCAGGCTGGGGAAAGGGGAGGGTGATGATGAAGGGGAAACTGTGGTAGAGATGTAATATATGAGAGAGGAATGAAAAATGAATTTCTATAAATTAACTCTCTCATATCAGTGGACTTGGAAAGGGGCAGGGAGGAGATGAGGGAGGGTGGGTGGGATTGGGAGGGGATGAGGGAGCAGGATACAACTGGGATACAGAGTTAACAAAATGTAACTAATAATAAAAAGAAAAAAATAATTAAAAAAAGAAAAAAAAACAAAGAAATTTGCATTTTTAAAAAAATTTATTCACTTTACTTCCCAATTGTAGCCCCCTTCCTTGTCTTCTCCCAGTCCTACCCTTCCTCCTTCTTCCCCCATCTCTCTCTCTTAGTCCTCAGAAAGGAAGGGGGCTTCCTTCCTTACCATTTGGCCACAGACTATCAAGTCTTTCAGGACTGCCTGCATATTCTTGCCCTGTGACCTGGCAAGGCTGACCCTTCCAGGGCAAATGATCCAGGAGCATGCACCCGAGTTCATGTCAGAGGTAGCCCCTACTCCCCTTACTAAGGAACCCACATGGAGTCTAAACTGCCTATAGGCTACATCGTAACAGGGGGTCTAGAAACTCCCCATGCAAGGTCCTTAGTTAGTTCTTCAGTCTCTGCAGCACCCCTAAGCTCACATTTGTTGGTTCTGTTGGTCTCGTTGTGGAGCTTCTGTACCTTCTGGTTCCTTCTGTTCCCCAACTCTTCCTTACACTTTCTGTGATCTGCCCAATGTTTGGCTGTGAGTCTCATCACCCGATTTTTTTAAGTATATATATTTAATTTATTACAATTTATTCACTCTTTATCCCAGATATAGTCCCACCCTTATCCCCTCCCAATCCCACCTTCCCTCATCTCCTACCATGCCCCTTTGATCTTCCGTGAGGTGCAGTCATTCAGAGGACATATATGGTAGGTTCTTGTCCTGTTCCCTCTCTTTAACAGCTTCTGAATGAGAATTAAACACAGTCCCTAGAGTCATCCTATTTACTTAGGTTCATATGTCATACTTGTTTTTGTTGTTGTTTTGTTGTTTTAGTTTTTTATTAGAACAGTGGGATTTTTTTTTAATTTTAATTTGTTTCAGAATTTATTCATTATATATTCCTATTGAAGCCCCCTCCATCAACTCCTCCCAGTCCCATCCCCCTTTCATCTTCCCCACCATCCCCTACCCCTAGTCCACTCAGAGGGAGTCTTATGAAAGAAGGGGATGGGGATAAAAGGACACGAAGAGGAGAAGAGGAAAGGAGCCCACAAGGAGACCAACAAAGCTAAAACATCTGAGCCCAAGTGGGTCTTGAAGAGACTGATGCACCAACCAAGGACCATGCATGGAGAAGACCTAGACCCACTGCTCAGTTGTAGCCGACTAGCACATCCGCCATACTCCTTTTAAAGTATGGTTAAGAACTGTGTTGTCCTGTATCGCAGGGGAATGGGGAAATGGTTTGAGTGTGCTTTAGAAGGAGATATCTAAATATGGGAAGAAGTTCTTAACATGTGTCAATCCATAGACGACACACAAATGTCAGTACATGAAAGCAACACTAGTGGAAATTTACAGTCAATGAATTGACATTAAAAATATGTCACTATTTCCAAGAATCATAAATAGACTAAAATATACTGATATATTAATATGATTTTAATTTCTATAAGACTAATAGTCAATGTGAAGGAATAATTCCTGAATATTTTATATTGTCTTAGAAATTCTCATGAAAGAAAATTAAATTTTATTTAAAACATCTGTTATGAGTAATTTCCTTGTTGTGTACTTGAGCATCTTTTGGATATATGCCTAGGAGTAATATAGTTGGGCCTTGAGGTAGCACTATTTCTAATTGTCAGAGAAAGTGACAGATTGATTTCTAAGTGGTTGTACAAGTTTACATTCCCACCCTCCCTTGTCCCATCCAAATCCCAATCTCTCTCCTTCATCTCCTTCCTTGCCCCTGCCCAAGTCCACTGATAGGGGAAGTCCTCCTCTCCTTTGCTCTGACCCTAGCCTATCAGGTCTCATCAGGACTGCCTGCATTGTCTTCCTCTGATGCCTAATAAGGTTTTTCCCACCTCCGGGGAAGGTGATCAAATATCCAGCCACTGAGTTCATGTTGCCCTTACTAGGGAGGGAATCCACTTAGACACTGAGCTGCCATGGGCCACATCTGTGCAGGGGTTTTAGGTTATCTCCATGCATGGTTTTGGGTGGCATATCAGTCTCAGAAAAGACCACTTTGTCCTGATCTTTTGGTTCTGTTGCTCTCCTTGTGGAGCTTATGTCCCATCTAGCTCTTCCTATCTCCCCCTTCTTTCATAAGATTCCCTGCATTTTGCCAAAAGTTTGACTATAAGTCTCAGCATCTGCTTTGATACACTGCTGGGCAAAGTCTTTCAGAGGCCCTCTGTGGTAGGCTCTTGTCCCATTCCCTGTTTTCTCCCTCTTCCAATGTGGTCCCTTTCCCTTTCCAAGTGAGGACAGATCATCTTATCCAGGTTCCTCCTTCTTGCTTGGCTTCTTTAGGTGTACAAATTTTTTATATTATTTTTTATATTAATCACAGATTATTTACTTTGTATCCCAGCTGTAGTAGGTGTAGAGATTTAAGTATGTGTATGCATTATTTTATGTCTAAGATCCACTTATAAGTGAATAGATACCATGTGTGTCTTTTTTCTTCTGTGATTCCTCAATCAGTCTGATCTTTACTAGATCCCACCAATTGTCTGCAAATTTCATGATCCCCTTGTTTTTAATTGCTGAGTAGTATTCCATTGTGTAAATGTACCACAATTTCTGTATCCATTCCTCCATTGAGGGACATCTGGGTTGTTTCCAGGTTCTAGCTATTAAAAATAAAGCTGTTATGACATGGCTGAGAAAATGTTCTTGAGCATATTTTGGATATATGCCTAGGATTGGTATAGCTAGATCTTGAGGTAGCACTATTCCTAATTGTCTGAAAAGTGCCAGATCGATATCCAAAGTGGTTGTACAAGTTTACATTACCACCTGCAGTGGAGGAGAGTACCCCTTTCTCCGCAACCTCTCCACCATTTATTGTTGCATGAGTTTTTGATCTTAGCCATTTTGATGGGTGTAAGGTGAAATCTCAGGGTCATCTTTATTTGCATTTCCCTGGTGACAAAAGATGTTACTTTAAGTGTTTTTCTGCCATTCAATAGTCCTCTATTGAGAATTCTTTGTTTAGCTCAGTACCCCATTTCTTAAATGGGAATACTTGAATTGTTGCTGTATAACTTTTTGAGTTCTTTATATATTCTAGATATTAGCCTTCTGTCAGATATAGGGTTGGTGAAAATCCTTTCCCAATCCATAGGTTGTCGTTTTGTTCTGAAGGCAGTGTCCTTTGCTTTACAAAACATTTTCAGTTTCATTAGCTCCCATTTATTGATTTGATTGTTGATCTTAGACCCTGTCCTGTTGGTGTTCTATTCAGGAAGTTGTTTCCTATGTCAATGAGTGCAAGGCTTTCCCCCCTTTTTCTTCCAGTACGTTTAATGTGTCTGGTTTCATGTTGAGGTCTTAGATTCACTTGGACTTTAATTTCGTGAACGGTGATAAATATGGATCTATTTGCATTTCCTACATGTAGACATCCAATTAGAACAGCACCATTTGTTGAAGATGCTATCTTTTTTTTCCATTGTAGGGTTTTGACATCTTTGTCAAAATCAGGTGTCCCTAAGTCTCTGAGTTTATTTATGGGTCTTCTAATCGAGTCCATTGATCTATCAGCCTGTTTCTATGCCATTACCATGACATTTTTATTACTGTTGGTCTATACTACAGCTTGAGGTCAGGGACAGTGATACCTACAGAAGATCTGTTATAGCATCCAAAGTAAGATTGTAGAGGATTCTTTTAGCCATTCTGGGTTTCCAGTTAGTCCATATGAAGTTGAAATTTGCTCAACCATGTTTGTAGCAGCTTTATTTGCTATAGTCATAACCTAGAAACAACCAGATGTCCCTCAATTGTGGAATGAATATAGAAATTGTGGTACATTTACGTAATGGACTACCACTCAGCAATTAAAAAAATAAGGAAATCGCGAAATTTGCAGGCAAATGGTGGGATCTAGAAAAGATCATCCTAACTGAGGTGTCCCAGAAACAGAAAGACACACGTTGTATACACTCACTTATAAATGAATATTAGACATATAGTATAGGATAATCATACTAAAATCTGTACACCTAAAGAAGCTAAGCAAGAAGGAAGACCTTGGGTAAAATGCTCAATCCTCATTCAGAAAGGCCAATGGGGCAGACATCTGAAGAGGGTGAAAACAGGGAATAAGAGAGGACCCTAGCACAGAGGGTCTCTGAATGACTCTACCCAGCAGGGCATTAAAGCAGATGCTGAAACTCATAGCCAAACTTTGGCAGATTGCAGGGAATCTCATGCAAGAAGTAGGAAATAGAAATACCTGAAGGGTACTGGAGTTCCACAAGGAGAGCAACACACCCAAAAATTCTTGGTCTAGGAGTGTTTTCTGAGACTGATCCTCTAAGCAAGGACCATTCATGGAGATAATATAGGACTCCTGCACAGATGTAGCCCATGGCAGCTCAATCTCCAATTGGGTTCCCTGGTAAGGGGAACAGCTACTGTCTCTGCTATGAACTCAGTGGCTGGCTCTTTGATCACTCCCCCTGATGGAGGAACATCCTTACCAGGCCACAGAGGAAGACAATGCAGACACTACAGATGAGATCTGATAGACTAGGGTCAGAGGAAAGGGAGGAGGACCTCCTCTATCAGTGGACTGGGGAAGGGGCATGGAAAGAGAAGAGGGAAAGAGGGCAGGATTGGGAGGGATAAGGGAGGGGACTATAGGTGGGATACTAAGTGAATAAATTAAAAAAGAAAAAGTAAATAATAATTTTGACCCATCATCACAAGCAAAGATTATTATATTAAAATTAAAAAATTAATTTAATTAAATTAATTAATATTAAAAAATTAATTTCCTTCGATGTCTATCCTGTTAGCCCTTCTGAATTGAGCATAAGCAGATGACAGGGAATAGGATTTACCACAGAGGGCCTCTGAATGACTCTAAAGATCAGGTTATCAAAGCAGAGGGTGAGACTAATAGCCTAACTTTGGGCAGAATGCAGGGAATCTTATGAAAGAAAGGGAAGAAAGAAAGATTTGGAGGGGAAAGGAGCTTCACAATGAGGAAAACAGAGCCAAAAAATCTGGGCCCAGGGGCTTCTGCAGAGACTGAAATTCTAACCAAGGATCATTCTTGTAGAGGACCCAGAAACCCTGCTCAGATGTAGCCCAGAGGCAGCTCAGTCTCCAATTGGGTTTCCTATTGGAGATCAGAATCTCTCTCTGACATGCCCTCAGTGCCCAGCTCTCTGTTTACCTCCCCCTGGGGGGTACAGCCTTATCAGGACACAGAGAAAGACAATGCAGCCAGTCTTGATGAGACCTGATAGGCAGGGTCAGATAGAAGTGGTGAAGGTCCTCCCTTATCAGTGGACTAGGGAGGGAGCATGGGGAGACTAAAAGGGAGGGTGGATCGGACTGGGAAGAGATGAGAGAGGGGGCTACAGCTGGGATACATTGTTAATAAATTGTCTTAAATAATAAAAAAGAAACACAGCTGAAAGAGGAAATCACCCATGTGTTTGAGACAGCTTAGTGCCAGTCAAAGGCAGAGCCTACCTTTTGGATTCCCTGTATTTAAAAACGAATAAAGCCAAAGACCACTCATGGAGATGGCCTGTTACCCCTTCACAGAGGTAGCCCATGGCAGTTCAGTGTCCAAGTGGGCTCCATAGTAATGGGGACAGGGACTGTCTCTGACATGAACTGATTGGCCTGCTCTTTGATCACCTCCCCCTGAGCGGGGAGCAGCCTTACCAGACCACAGAGGATGACAATGCAGCCACTCCTGATGAGCTCTGATAGACTAGGATCAGAAGGAAGGGGAGGAAGACCTCCCTTATCAGTGGACTGGGGGAGGAGCACAGGTGGGAAAGAGGGAGGGAGGGTGGGACTGGGAGGGTAGGAAGGAGGGAGGTACAGGGGGGATAAAAAGTAAATAAACTGTAATTAATAAAAATAAAAATAATTTAAAAAACATAAAAAGAATAATTTCCTAAAGAATATTTATAGATATATAAGGATGTTGAAATAAGTTTGAAGAAAATATATTCTTAGAGTGTTGCAGTAAATAAATAAAAATGGCTGTTGGGCTCTAATTGTTTATTATTAGCTCTAGATTATCACAACAGTATTATTTAATTCATTGTCACAAATAATGAGACACAGGCACCTGTTAGATTTACAATTGTCTTATTTACCTGGGCTGGGTAGATGTTTCACTTAAACTGTCTCAGTAGCTTCCCCATCCATCTCCCAGCCCCCATCAAATTTCATGCATCTTAATCCTCCTCAATTGGACTACCTTTCGTCTATGATCCCATGGTACTTGCTTATGTCCCAATCTGGGCATTTTCATGCCCAGTATTGGCGTCCTTCCCTGGCCCACTTGGTGTTTTCTCCAGGCTAAGCCACCCTGGCATTCTCTTCCTTCCTCTCTTCCTGTTCATCTGTCCTTCCCACGATTCCTCCTGGGATTCTCCAAAACCCAGGAACCTTAGCCAAGCCTTCTTCATTAGGCTCTGCCCAGACATAGGCTGTTTAATTAGGCAACCAGGTATAATACCTTAAGCAGGTTTACACAGAGGGCCAGTAATTAGCATCAGAGCAACCTCCAACATTAAAGAGAAAGCCTTTGCTATTTCTCCTTTCCTTTATTTTCCACTACTAAAAATTATGAGCCATAATTCAAGAGATCCATCATCTGTGGTTTGACAAAATGATGAAGGATATAAAGCAGCTAAAAATGAGTTTTGTGAATCAACTTCTACTTATATATGTTCAATCTCCCTAAAGTAAAATTAATTATGTAGTGATTTCAAGCTTTTATTTACATTAATAAATTTCATGCTGTTGAAGCGTTTATTGACTCCCTTTAGCACTCAGTCATTTAAAAAGCACAGTTTTACATTTTAATTGAATAAAATTTGATTTAAAATGTGGTATTATGAAATTCAGCTGCTTGATATTTTCTTTAAATGTTGAATGAATATGAGAGTGACAGAGTAGAAAGTGGGTTTGAATTATCTCCCATATTAAAAATTCCTTTGCTTTTGTATTGTGCCAGCTGTTTGTTCTTAGTAGGATTTTCCATAATACATGATCTACAAGCCAATCGCTAAATAAACTTTAAATTCAAATGAATTCTCCCATCAGTCACTCCAAAATCTGTCACTCAAATGCTTCAAATCTCACTGCAAATATTATGGAAAAATATAGACCTGTACTTTGAATTGAAATCTGGTGATGTCAATCACATTAGACATTTCTTTACTCTTTAGGGAATTCTTTCATTTTATGAAGACAGAGTTAAACTTTTTATAATTTACTACCTTATAATAATCTTAAGTATTTACATTAAATTTTCCTATATAATTGTGAATACTGGTTTTAAAACATAATTTGCATTTATATTGTTTTATAAAAGAAAATAAAATAGAAAATTTACAACCCTTTCTGGAAAATGTCTCAGGAAGAGTAGTGATAATAATGAGAAATAAAAACAGAATTCAGATGACAATGTAGCAGAAATAAAGATGACAGAGGCATTATTATAAGGAAATCTATATAATATATACAATAAATAAACTCAAAGACTATATTTTCTACTAACAACCATTTTAAGAAATACAAAAGAGAATGTTGAATATATATAATATGATGCTAGGCCATACACAAAGATTAACAAATGTCAAAATAATATTTTAGGGTGTTCCAGGTAAATACATGTCTTAAAATAGGAGTAATTATGAGTGCTTTAGCAAATAGTATTATATGTACAATCCAGCCATGCTTTAGAACACATACTCCAATATGGACAGTATTTATTACTTTTTTGTAAACACATTACTGAAATGTACACAATCAGGAGTCTCTTATCATCGGGACTACATGTTAGAAATAATTTTTTTTCTTCCGTAGACTGAAATTATAGCTAGTCATGTAGGCAGAAAATGAAATACCTACATATAAGAAGAGTTGCAGATACTGAAGTTCTAAATGCCATGTGTATTTTGTATTGGATGGCATAACCTTCATGATGTCTCAAGTTTCTGAAAAAGTTCCTCCAAATAAAAATAAAATGTGTATTTCTTCTGCTATTATCCCACTAAATCATCCAAAGCTTACTGTACCCCTTCCAACAATGAAGAAATCCACAGAAGTCTGGTGTACATGATGATATGTTTTAAAGATGCTTTTTATAAGAAATAGTAAATAAATCAAAATGTGGTAGCTAAAAACAAAACACTATCAACAGGGCTTTACCACTGAAAACACAGCCTGTTGGGGGTGGGGGTGAAATATGAATGTTGAAGCTTTCTTCAAATTCCGCTTACTTACCTATGCTTTTTAAACCCTGGCTTCCTAAACACATATGGGGTTGCATGATCCATTTTTCCTCTGTATTTGGGTCCAATAAAGTTGACATTGGCTAGCATACTGGTACATTGCTTACTACCAAATTATCAGCCTTTATTTTTTCAAAGTTAAAGTAATTTTGTCTTATTGAAAAGACAAAATCAGGAACAAAGCAGGGATGCAATTTTGTTTGGGTCACATCCCAAGCTAATTGGATATCTGGTTTACAGGACCGTAATGAGTGACCCTTGAAAGCCACCGTCAGAAGATTGTGTACCTTTTTTTTTTTTTTTAGAATCAAACTAATAATTCTTAAAACGACACAGATTATTAGCTCTGACAATTATGCCTTTATGTTTAGTCAAGGTGAGATTTGCATACTAGCAAATACATGAGTTTTACTAATGAAGACCACTGAGTTTCTAGAAATGTACTTAATCACCACAATTAATGATGAGGTTATTTTAAACAACAAAATATCTGGTGGTCTCAGTTTCCTAACTGTTCTCCCTCATCAGTATACACAGACTATTGCAGTCTACTTGCTATGAATACAAATTTAGTTTTTCATTTTCTTAATTTATTTTTATCTCTTTCTTCAGTTTTCTTTACTCAAAATAATTGGTTTTTTTAATATTATTAGTTCTTGTTATTATGGACAGCTAATACACTTCTTTTATTAGTGAGTAAATTACCCATACATGATTATAAATTTCAACTCTTTCTGAACACTGAATTTTTTCATTTTTCAAACTTTGTAAGTAATTATTCTCTGTTGTAAAGTAGGCTTACATATTTATCTTATTATTAATTAAATAATGTCTCTCCTTAATTGTGAAGTGCAAATTATTATGTACAGCATTGTAAAATTTCTTTGTTTTATATATATATATATTATTTTTTTTTCTGATTTGTGAGTTGCCTTCCACCTTTTGTAAAAGCAGCTTTTAAGCACAGGACAATTATGTTGAAATCCAGTAAGAAAATTTCTACTTATTTGTTCCTTCTATTACATATTTCTTAGTTGTATCAAAGAAATGTTTCCTAGACCATTACTGCAATGACTTTCTTTGATACTGTTTTTAAAAAATATTTTTGTATGATGATGATTATTATTACACAATTTATTCTCTTTGTATCCCTGTTGTAGCCAACAGCCCTTATTCCATAAGACTCCCTGCATTCTGTCCAACGTTTGACTGTGAGTCTCTGTATGTGCTTCCATCCACTGTTGGGTGGAGTCTCTTAAAGGACATCTGTGGTAGGCTCCATACTGTTCCTCCTCTCCTACTGCTTCCAGTGTCTATCTTGTTTCCACTTCTGAATGAGAATTAAGAATCTTCTCTATCAGTCTCAGAAAAGACCTCTGTGCCCCGATTTTTTTTCTCTCCTTGTGGAGCTCCTGACAACTCCAAGTCTTTCTATCTCCCCATTTTTTTCATAAAATTCCCTGCATTCTGCCCAAAGTTTGGCTATGAGTTTTATCCTCTGCTTTGATACCCTGCAGGATAGAGCCTTTCAGAGTCCCTCTGCGGTAGGCTCCTGTCCTGTTCCCTGTTTTCTCCCTCTTCCAATGTCCATCCCGTTTGCTTTTCTGAATGAGGATTGAACATCTTGCCCAGGGTCCTCTTTCTTGATTAAGTTATTTAGGTGTACAGATTTTAGTATGATTATCCTGTATTACATGTCTAATATCCACTTATAAGTGAGAATATACCATGTATGTCTTTCTGCTTCTGGGATACCTCACTCAGGATGAACTTTTCTAGTTCCCACAATTTCCTAAGGACCATTCATGGAGATAACCTAGAACCCCTACAGATATAGCACAAGGCAGCTCAGTGTCCATGTGGTTTTCCCTAGTAGCAGGAACAGGGATTGTCTCTGACATGAACTCAGTGGCCTTTTCTATGATCGCCTTCCCCTGAAGGGGGTGCAGCCTTCCCAGGCCACAGAGGAAGACAATGCAGACAGACCTGATGAGACCTTAAAGGCTAGGGACAGAGGGAAGGGGAGGAGGACCTCTCCTATCAGTGGACTTGGGGAGGGGCATGGGGGACATGAGAGATGAGAGAGGAAGCTACAGCTGGGATACAAAGTCAAATAATTGTAATTAATAAGTAAATAAATAAAATAAAATATTAAAAAAGATAATCTTCTTTAGCAGGGCTTTCTCTGGCATGAACTCAGTGGCAGGTTCTATGATCACCTCCCCCTGGGGGGTGTAGCCTTGCCAGGCCACAGAGGAAGACAATGCAACCTGTGCTAATGAGGCCTGATAAGCCAGGGTCAGATAGAAGGAGAGGAGGACTTGCCCTGTCAGTGGACTAGGGGAGGGGCAGAGGGGGAGAAGGGGGAATTGGGAATAGCATGGAATTGGGAAGAAACAAGGGAAGGGCCACAGCTAGGATACAAAGTGAATAAATTGTCATAAATGATAAACATAAAAAAGAGTCTTTTCCAGGGTTTTCCTTGTTTTTAGCTTCTTTATGTCTATTGTATATAATTATATAGTTTGTTTATCCTATATAATAATATCCACTTATAAGTGAGTACATGCTATGGGTATCTTTCTGCTGTTGGGTTACTTCACTCAGGATGATCTTTTCTAGTTCCATTCATTTGCCTGCAAATTTCATGCTTTCTTTGCTTTTAATAGTTGAGTATTATTCCAGTGTGCAAATGTACCACAATTTTTTTTTTATCTATTCTTCGGTTGAGGGACATTTAGGTTGTTTCCAGATTTTGGCTATTATGAATAATGCTGCTATGAATATGGTTGAACAAATCTTCTTGTTGTATGGTTGAGCATCTTTTCTATAAATACCCAGGAGTGGTATAGCATGGTCTTGAGGTAGCACTATTTCCAGTTTTCTGAAAAAGCACTAGATAGATTTTAAAGTGCCATATTGATTTCCAAAGTGATTGTGTATGTTTACATTCCCAACAGCAATGGAGGAGCGTTCCCTTTCTCCACATCCTCTCCAACGTTTTTAAAATGTGAAGATCTTCTTTAGATTTTTTTAAATACTATTTTTCATGATGCCATTGTTGAAATCAATCAACTGTATATTATTTTTTAAAAGCTCAGTTTCGTTCATCTCTATATTTATTTATAAATCAATGCTAAACTACAAATATTACTTCAACTTTGAAATGTATTTTGAACTCATGCATTATAAACTTTTCAGCTTTGTTCTATCTCAAATTTGTCTGTGTTCTTTGCGTTTAATTGTGTGATTCCAAGACACTTTAAGTCAGCTGACATTATTGTACATAATGTTTTGTGATTGTAATTCAATTACATTGAATCTATAAGTCAACTTATGGCCGAACTGATTACCTAAAAGTATCGAGACTGTCAGTGAAATTATTCAGCTCTGTAGCAAATCATTTTCAATGCATAGAAGTTTTGGATATTTTACTAAAACTGTCTTTCATACTTTTCTCTTTTGAAGCCATTGCACTTTAAAATTTTTAATTTACTTCAGTATAATACACATAAATGAAATATTTTAATATTGAGTTTGCATCTTGTGCCCTTGTTAAAATTCCTTCATAATACTGGTTGATTTTTTTGCCATACATATTATTATGAACACATTGACCTCTGCTTTTCAATTTTTACATTTTTCTTTCTCTGTGACCTATGGCATTTAGCCTTCAAAAGATTTTTGGAAAGTGTAGAAAGCTTGTGCCCTTCTCGTATTCAAAATTAGATAATGAAATCATTACCTACTCACTGTTAATATGTTTTTCCAGATGAATAATGGGCATATCATTGCTAAGGTTGAGTCCATTTTTATTTGCAGAATTTGTCACTGAAAAGTGGCTTCTCAAAGTGTATGACTGTAGTCTGAGTTTACTCAGAAAAAAACATGCATTTGTAACTTTTTTTTCACGGGGTGTGGGTTCAAGACAAGATTTCTCTGTATAACCTTGGATATTCTGGACTTGCTTTGTAGACCAGGCTGGCCTCTAACTCACAGGAACCTGCCTGCCTCTGTCTGCCCTAGTGCTGCTGTTACAGGAGTGAGCCACCACACCCGTTTTCCACCCCAATTTTATTAATATAGGGGATTAATATTTAAGGTTGATCTTATGGAAAAACATAGAGGTCTTTTTTTTCTAAATTATTACCATTTGTTTAAGGTATTTTACCTGAAGTAATATGCTTCCTAGTATACAAGAAATATGTTCATCCAATTTAATTTGCACCTAATGAATCTATCTTTCTTGTAATAAATTAACACTGAATTAAAAATTAAAATCTCTTTAGTAGTTTTATGTCATCTAATTTTATTAAGTCCTCACCATGTAACTTTTTTTGGGTTTAAAGATAACTTTTCAGTGTTTAACTATGTGTTTAACTTCTTTAGTTGACATAAGTCTACTCAAGCTTTCTACACTGTTTAAAGTCTTTTTGTAAAATGTTTTGCACAAGTAATCGTATATTTCAACTCTAATGGGGATTTTATTGGACAAAACTTTCTAATATTATAGATGCTTTTGTAATATCTTCATCACCCTTAGTAATGCTTTCCTTTTTGGTATTACTATTTATGCATTATGACTTCTCTTATTTCTACTAATTCCCTCTTGCCAAACAATCCCCACTGATTAGTACTGTGGGCTTCAGTACCTTCTTCTAGATTGCACCAAACAGTCACTATGTAGCTACACTGTTACCCTCCCAGATACTGTAACTAATGGTCCCACAGATTTGATACCAATGATTGTACATTTATTCCCTTCCTTAACATATGTTGAAAAGCCGCCCCAGATTCCAAGACAAATCCCTCACCCACATTTGCAACATAATCTTTACAATACATCTGTAAGTGGCCTCAGGTTCCCAGAGCATGTGAATCTTTACAATTGTGCTTGTACTTGTATCTTATTCTGCTTTCAAGCCTGTGAATAATCTCTTCTCAGACCCCACAGTTGACTATTTGCAAGTAGTTTCCATACTGCTGTGCTTATATCCAGGCGGACATGGTCATTGTCTATACATGTACAAGTTGACTTAGACCAATTGGTAGCAATAAACATACAGCCAACCTGACCTCTGTCGCTGATACGCATTAGGTCATTATAACTGGACATGTCTCTGCTATACCATTTTACCAACCTACATATGTGTGTACTAATGATTGTTCAGAGCCCTTTCTTTTCTATTCCGTCAGCTTCTGTCATCCATACTCACAGGTTCTGCTTAAAAACCCAACAACCTACATAGTCATGTCAGATTTCCTCCAGGCCTAGAAACAAAGTATAGCTATTGATACTAAATAACTCATCTTTTTGAGCCAATGGGACATCATCCATCTTGGACTCACACCATCCCTCCACACATACCCTTGGTACGCTGTACCAATCACTTAATGCAGCAGCACACTCCAACTCACCATACTCTTCTTGAATTGTCTTGACTTTCTGATGCAAATTTATAAAGGCTGGAAGAATCACTTGCCTCTTCAGTGTGTGAACCTCTATGCCTGTCTGTACAATTCGTATAATATATGCATAAAAGACAATACAATAAAAATGAAATACATACATATGATGATATGTATTATCAGTATATAAGACTGAATTCTTAATTTATATATCTGCTGTCATCTAGCTGTTATTTATCATCTACCTATCAACTGTCTTGCTTATCACCTAAGAAAATCTTAGTTAAGACTGAAAGGAGAGAAGATGTGACAGAAAAAGGTACTTACGTTTCCAATTCTCCATCATAGAATCACTCTAAACAGTAAACATAATCATGGAGGTACCCTGCCAGTTGAGGTTTCAGTTCTTGCCTGGAGAGGACAGCCATCAGGAGCTAGGTACTAAAGGCTTACCACCCTACTCTTGGTGGGGTACCCTGTTCTCTGCCTGACTTTATCTGGAGAGTACGTTTAGATTATAAACTCCCCTAGCCACACTTGACACATAGCCTCTGATACAGCTCCTTGCTAGATCTCCCCTCCTTCTGCTTATCTATATGTTAATCAAATACTAACATTCTACTCTTATGATTGGAGCACGCTGTATAATGCACATCAAACATCCTTGAAGTGCCTAGTTTCAACCTATTATCTTCACCCATTCTTGGAGCCCCCTAACCACTCCCCTAAGTGTTTATGTTCTTTGTTCTCTGGAAGTAAAGTGTGATCCCTGTATGGTTCTTGCCAGCCATTCCAGGCACAGTTCTTATCCCCATCCCCTCCTGACTTCATGGGCTGCTGTGAGGCAATCCCCAGGCAGGAAGAGAACAACCGGGTAGTGAGCAAAGAAGGAAAATATTTCAGTCACATCTGTACATACAGTTAAGTAACACTAAACTCCAAGACTGAACATCAAGATGGGAAAACCTAGAAGTAAATGTCTTTCAGTGTACTTTTATCACTGTTGTTGTTTTTGTTGTTATTGGTTGTATTAGTAGTTGTTGTTGCTTTTTTTATCTGTATCAGAATTCAACTCTATATGAAACGTCTGTACACATATATTTGATTGACATATTATATAGATGCAACTTTTCTCCTTAAACATGATCATATGCTATATACTTATTCAAAAAATTTAATATATTTTATAATAAAACAGCTTCCCAAAGGTAGAAACAGTTTCTGGTAAAATAAATGTGAAATGTTATTCCTACATTGGTGAGAGTAGGTGGTTAGGCCATGGCATAAACACTACCTATGTAAAATTCTTCATAATTATTTATCATGAGAATATATTTATTGACATATTATATATGTTGCATCTACATATTATATAGATGCAACTTTTCTATTTCTGATGCAGAAATAGAGAAATGACAATAAGAAATAAAGAAGAGAAGGAAAAAAGAGGAATATGAAAAGAATTTGTCTAAGATGAGGTCAAGAAATAAGGGAGTACAATAAAATATATCAAACCTGAAAGCAGGGGATTCATTTTTGCTTAAAAAGAGGAACAAAAAGAGATGAAAAGTGGAACCTAGAAAGACAGAGGGTGGGAAAGACAAGAACAATGTAAAAAAAAATACAATAGTACAAAAATGTAAGGATGAAACACAATACTTTGTATAGTAAATAATAATTAATAATAATTACAATAAATGAAAAGACACTACGTATCTACTGCAGCTGAAAACAGAGTTCACAAAGGAGGGAGCCTTTGTTGGTCAAGCACAAGAGCTCAAGACCTTAAATGACTTGATTCAGAGCTGAGTTATCAAAACAAACACACCTAGAATTTTTTTTCTGTAAGTCTTTCTCCAGTGAATATTTTAGAGAAAGTTCTGTAACAGAATGTGGATGCTTAGCTGAAAGCAGTAAGCTTCCAGGAAAAGAAGAATCATTTCACAAAAAATAGTAGAAATAAGAAAAATAATAAAATCTATTAAATTTCCTGAAAATGTTCAAATTATATGATAGACCAAGAATATTCAGTCACTTTTGGTTTTGGAATCAAGGAACAGTAAACTTTTAGACAACACATTGAAAAATGGATATTGGTGACCTAGAAGGGACTGTCAGTCAGCATACCCTTGTGTCATTCCCATTGGATTGGCTTAACAATCAGAATGGAGGCATTAAAAAGACCGAAAGTCAGCTGTGTCCAGAGCTGATTCTCACAAATAAAAAAAAAAAAAGTTAGCACAGGTAATTGTTCATTAACTCTAAAATCATCAGGAATGTAAATTCATAAAGTGGCAGACAATAATAGAATCTGAGGACTTTACAAAATGTCAATTGTTTGGTGATTAAAATATGAAAGGATTTTGGCTTTAAATATGGATAATGCTTCAGAGGTGTCTATTTGTTTTAGAGGGGTCAGATGAAGAAGGAAGACAAAGGTAGGTATTGTGTAGCTCCACCCTTCCATGCCATCATCTTGAGAAGTACTATGAAGAATCAGGTCCTATGATATGCCTAAAAATCAGGTCCTATGACTTTGTTCATAAAATGTTATTCATTACTTGACTGGTTTTCCAGAAAGCCTCTAATCTTTTGAGTAGCCTATGCATGCCCTTGATTCTGTCCATATATCTAGTTTGAGATGTGTAGTAATTATATATTTGATATTCATGGCTTGTCTTAGGAATATCTCATTCCAAACATAAGATTAATATAATCGTTGCTTTCTAACTTTGGCCTTTCTCCAGACATCAGAGGATTTAATTCACTTAATTAATAGAATAGTTGATATTCATAGGAAGTCTTCTTTTAAAGTCAAAATAAATGATCCTTCACAGACAAGTTGGTTGTACTGAACCTAGCCTCCAATAATAAGATATACTAAATATGTCTTAGAAATAAAAAGACTTAAGTAAAAATGTTTGAATCAGGGTAATAAACATTAACTGTTATATTAACCATACAAAATTTATAACATAAAATGTTCTTAATGATGTAAGCAATAAATATATTCTCATGATAAATAATTATGAAGAATTTTACATAGGTAGTGTTTATGCCATGGCTAACCACCTACTCTCACCAATGAAGAAATAACATTTCACATTTATTTTACCAGAAACTGTTTCTACCTTTGGGAAGCTGTTTTATTATAAAATATATTAATTTTTTAATAAGTATATAGCATATGATCATGTTTAAGGAGAAAAGTTGCATCTATATAATATGTCAATCAAGTATATGTGTACAGACATTTCATATAAAGTTGAATTCTGACTTTCACCTACTAACCTTTTCAAGAATTAGTTATCACAGTATAATATTTTATTTTATATATCTACAACAATTCATTAAAATTTCCTTTTATGGTACATGTCTATGATGTTAAATAGTGTTTTAAGGAATATCTTGCCATCATTTTCATGTCATTATTTTAATAATAAGTGTTAAAAGACAAAGTTTTTTATGTTAAAAGTTAAAAGGGTTTTTTTTTTATGCTTAAAAAAAAAGAGCATCATGAAATTTGCAAATAGTTGGAACTAGAAAATATCTCCCTGAGTGAGGTAATCCAGACACAGAAAGATGTATGATTTGTGCTTTTTTCACTTATCATCATAGAGGCTCACTCTAGGAACAGATGAGAATGGGTGCAGGTGCTCACATTCAGATATTATGCAGAGGGAGAGATAATCTAAATTGAAGTCTCCATCGGGTCCCTCCCCTCAGAGCTTGCAGAAACCAATGGAAATGGGCACAGGAAGATTGTAGGAATCAGAGAAGCTGGAAGACACTAGGAGAACATGACCTCCTTAACAAGGTAAGCAGGGTGGATCACATGGGCTCGCTGAGACTGAAACAGCAAGCAGGAAGCATGCAGGGGTCTATACCACATCCTCTGCTTGTAAGTTAAGGCTGTTAGCTTGGTGTTTTTATGGACCTCCTAATTGTAGGAGCATGTGTGTCTTTGATTCATTTCTCTGCTCTTAAATCTCTCTTAAAACTGTTCCTAAAACAGGAGTCATCAGGATGAAAAGAGTAAAGAAGACATGAGGTTCCTGGACAGAAGAGAAATTATGAAGTAATCTTCTAGACAAGTAGAAAAGTTTATGAACTAGGGGAGTATATTTATAATATGGATAATAAATGTGGGCATATATATATTCTTGTAAATGATGTGGTATATAGTAAATATTTTAAAATATAAGAATATTTGAAAGAATACCGAATTAAAACGCTAGTAATATTCTTTTTTCATTCTTTGAGAATTTCATACACATATACAATAAATAAACTTATATCCTAGCCCCATTGCTTTCTCCAGTTCTTTTTAAATCCCTCTCTACAGTCACCTCCCGAATTAATTTTCTTTCCTTCTTTCCCTTCTTTTATTTTATAATTCACTAAACACTAAACATCTACTGTTTCCCATGTTTGCATGGGTAGGCAGGCCTGCAGTAGAGCATGGCCAATCTACCAGTGTATGGGCATCTATATAATGATTCTCACGCCACAAGAAGCTATCAGTGGCCAGTTATTCCTCAGTAATGGATAAGGACCCATGTCTTTCTCCCATCATCAGTGCTGTAGATTTGCCTATCTTGATTTGTGATTTCTGTTCTCAATGAAATATAAGTCTTCATCTAGCATTAACAACAGGGACTCACTTGTGTAAGTAACCTATCCCTTAGGGACTTATATTTATTTTGCCTATCATGTCTGGCAACGTTAGGCATGATAAGGAAGCACTGCATTACTTCTTCTCCTTCTCCTCCTCCTCCTACTCATTGACTTAGCTAACCCTCTTCAGCTTCTCTTTCCCTGTATCTCCTTCACCTTTGTCCTCTTCATTCCCTTACTCTTTTTTATTCTCCTTATTGTTATATGTATTGTTTTGCCTTTTACATATTGGATAATACATGCACAGGATAAAAAAAACTTAAATCCTGTTTTATGTGGTTATACTTTTCTCTCTGACCTAATAAAAATAAAATTCACAGTCTAAATAACAACAATTAGTAAATCACTGCTTGGCACTGGGATGCTAGGGTTTGTGACAGAACATTAAATATAAACTAACTCGGTGCACTAATTTCACTGCTAAAATTGTCACTTGAGACTTGAAGGAGAGTTATCCCTAAACAGGGGCGATTACTGAAAGGGGGTAATATGTAATTCTGAAATCATCCTTTAAGTTAGTAAAAACACAGATAAGAAATTATAAAACAATTTTTGTTGTTAAAATAATCATGAGTTATATTTTCCAAACAGAATCTGAAAGGAATTTTTGCCTAAAATCTATATGCTAATAGTTACACTTTTAAATTTATTAGAAGAGCTTTAAACTACTTCATATACTGGAAGAAAGGAAATATACAGTGTCTGTGACAAGTAAAATATACAATGTCTGTGCCATTAGAAATGAACCAACTGTTTTCTAGACTTCTTGGGATGTAGGATGGCAGATGAGCATGAATCTTATGTGGATGAGCATGTGCTCAACGTCTGTGTAGGATTCTTTTCCCATTGGTTCCTCTTCTTGTTGTTCTTCTTTTTCTTCATTTTTATTTTTTTCAGCATCTTTAAATTTTGAACAATCTCTTATGGTTAATTCTCTAAAGAAATTAAAAACATCATCTGTGACCTCTAACACACAATATTTCAGTTGAAGATAAAATAGTGTCAGGATTAAAACAGAGTTGACAAAGAGGTTTGGATATTGAATTTAGGAGCATAAACAGACATTGCCCAATTCTACTGCTGTAACACAAGGTAACAAAATTGCCCTCTACTTCTCCCAACCTAACCACGAACAGTACTCAGAGTGTAGAGACTTTTCTAAAGAAGCTGGGGAGTGGGGAGGCTAGGGAAGAGAAGGGATACGTGATAGATTTCTATATAAGAATGTGGTCACTAGTGTTTAGAATGCAATTTTACTCCTCAATCACAGAATAATTATAAGCTTCTAATGTTTCATTCTTATTTGATCATGATCAGATAAATAGCAAGAGGTCATTGAATAATGATGACAAGATAAAGGACACAGGTAATTTCAAGTAAAACACAAAAGAGGTTGTTCATAATTCAAAATCAGAAGGAAACAGAAAAGCTAATGCATGTCCTCAAAAAGGAACACTGGATTTCACCAAGCAAGTATATGGTATAAGGGTAAAGAGCTTTTGCAATAAAGTAGAAAAAAATTTAAAGGGATTAAAACAACAGAAAATTATTATGAAGTATAGGATTGACTTACCAAAAATAAAGAATGGACCTCTACTCTTGCCTGATGCATCTAAAACAAAAAGGGGGAACTGTAGAGAGCTGCGGAATGCTATGCCTTAAAGATGGAGCTGGTTTCCGCCTTCCACCTTCCCGATGGTGAGTGCTCTCTGTCACGAACAACTCCACATTTGGCTAAGGCCGAGGATCTGGCTTGCTTCCATGTATGTGGACCTATCTGCATTGCCCCCGTGGCACGCCTGGGTTGGCTACCCAGAGGCTATTTAAGCTGTGGGCTGGCTTTCCCCGGGGTCCGAGGATTGTTCAATGTTCCTGAATAAACTGCATTGAAAAAAAAAAAAAAAAAAGAATGGAATAATTTACTTATCTGAGCTTAACATATAAAACTAGTTTATCCAGGGTTAGGGATATAGTTCAGTTCACAGAGTGCTGGACAGTATCCAAAATGCTCTGTGTTAGATCCCCAACACCAGCAGGCATGGTGACAACTGGCACACTTGTAATCCCAGGACTAAAACTTGATCATCTTTAGTAGACATCCAATTTATTACCACCCACAAACAAACTGGTCACTTCATAAACACACACACACAAACACACACACAAACACACACAAATACTTTATGTATTTGTGAAGAGATACATGCAGAAGCAGTCAACTTTGGCTACATATAAATTCATTCAAAGCCAGCTTGGAATACATGAGAGCCTATTAATGAGTAAATGAATGGATGGATGGATGGATAGATGGATCAATACAAAGGGGATGGAAAAAAATAACTCCACAACAAAAAATATATTTGTAAACTTATAAGACATTATAAAGAGAAGACAGAAGAGAAAACAAACTATGTCAGAGATCTCAGAGGAATCAAGTTGGCCAAGAGGAAAATTCTTAATTTCTGACTGACCTGCCATGATAGCATAAATGGAAAAAAAAAAGACCTACATTTTCAAAACTAAAACATTACTAATATGTGATCTAAAACTGTGAAAAATAAACCTTTACATTTCTAAGGTGGTTAGATAGATGGTTCAGGAATTAAGAGTGTATTCTGTCCTTGCTGCATACTCATGTGGGATGACTCACAGTTGCTTGTGAGTAGAATTCTACCTCCAGGGGATTTAATGCTTTCTCTGTTCTCTGTCGGCACCTGAATTCATTTGCACATGTCTATACACACAGACGGACACATGAGCATACACACACATACACACACACAAAATTAAAAGTAAAATAAATCAGGAAAACACTGAGTGCTATATGTCACCCATAATATTAAAGCAATATTTTTTTAATTTTTTATTAATTACACTTTATTCATTTTGTATCCCCCCATAGGCCCCTCCCTCCTCCCCTCCCGATCTCACCCTCCCTCCTCTTTCTGCATGCATGCCCCTCCCCAAGTCCACTGATAGGGGAGGTTCTCCTCTCCTTTCTGATCTTAGTGTATCAGTTCTCATCAGAAGTGGCTGCATTGTCCTCTACTGTGGCCTGGTAAGGCTGCTCCCCCCTCAGGGGGAGGTGATCAAAGAGCAGGCCAATCAGATTATGTCTGAGGCAGTCCCTCTTCCCATTACTATGTAACCCACTTGGAGACTGAGCTGCCATGGGCTACATCTGTGCAGGGGTTCTAGGTTATCTCCATGAATAGTCCTTGATTGGAGTATGAGTCTCTGGGAAGTTCCCTGTGTTCAAATTTTCTTGTTCAAATTTTTTTTTTTTCTGTGTTCAAATTTTCTTGTTTGTGGAGACCCTGTCCTCTCCAGCTCTTGCTATTTCCCACTTTAATTAAAAAACAAAAACAAAACAAAACAAAAAACTAGAACTAAATAGAGGCCACCCAGGAAAGCCAAGAATGGCTGCAAAGAAAAAAGGAATAAAACCTAAAATATGAGCGTTCTCAGGGGTGTGGAGTCAGTTGTACTACATTTCCAAGATGCCAACTGTGAAGCTGTTCAATACAGTAAATAGTACAGACTAAAGTAGGGTGATAGAGTAACCCAGAATATACAGACTTTCTAGATATCAATTAGCATAATAAATGAAATAGAAATGCCCTATCAAAAATGTAATTGAAATTTAAAATACTAAGAGTAATGTTTTCTAGACAGTAGATTGAGTAGGAAAGTACACAAAAAAGCGTTTTCACTGGTAAATATCAAATATGTAAGCACTAACATTCAAATACTTTGGTAATATGAAAACTTCTTAAATACATCTGCTCATATGTGTACATGCCTTTCAGTGTACACAAGTATGTTGGAGTGTGCATGCCTGGGTACCATCTTGGAGTCCAGAAGAGGACACTCTCCACTTTTTTCTTTTGAGGCAGGATCTCTAAGTAAACCTGGGGCTGTTCTCAGGTAGAAGCCACAGTAATCCTATTGTCTCAGTACCCCCCTTCAATTTCTTTTTTGTTATTGTTTATTATTATTAGTTACATTTTATTAACTCTGTATCCCAGCTATATCCCACTCCCTTATTCCCTCCCAATCCCACCCTCCCTCCCTCAGCTTCTCCCTTTCCCTTTTCAAGTCCACAGATTGGGGAGGACCTCCTCCCCTTTTGTCTGGCCCTGTTTTATAAAATGCTAGGGCATTTGGCTTGTTATATAGGTGCTGGATCTTAACCAAGGTCCTCATAATTTCAGAGTAATGCTCTAAACCATTGCTGATCCATCTCTCCTGCCCAAGAAATCAAAATAATTACAAGTAAAAACCAAAATATTGAAGAAAATGACTAAGAATTTAAAATGAGCAACTAGATAAAGCAAACGGGAAGTAGAAAAATAAGCTAATTAACATAATAATAAGAATGTATAAGGCAACAATGCATAGTACAGAAATAGTCATTATCCACAAAAATTCTATGATTTAGACTCTTGTAAAGATATAAACACAATGTAAAATATTGAATTAAGAATTAATCCTCAACAATGGCAATGAATCAAAGCACAAAGCCATAGCAGACATACAGCTTTAAATAGAATTTTACATGACATCGAAGAGCATTCCAAATGTTTCCTAACCTCAGTCTGATTTCGATGATGATACAAGCAACTTAATTATGTCAGTACTGGGCAAAAGCAATAGGGAAAATAGAATTTATGGGCAATATCAATTCTAGTCTCAGAATGAGCTATTGAATAAAAACAAAGGTTTTCAAACCATGTCTGTCACTTTAAATTTTCTTTTCATGTTCTTTCCTTCATCATTGTATTTGGTTGATCTAGAACTGCTAAATAATATCAAAATATTCAATAAGTGGATAATGAAAATGAAAATGTAAAGTTATTTCATCCATCCATTCATTTATTTAGTTCTATGTTCATGTGATTGTGTGTGTTTGTGTGTGTGTGTGCACGCGCACACACGCACATGCTCCATGTTTAAGTTTCTAATCATAAAGGAAAGATCTACTGTTCTCTCTCTACCCCAAGTCAGTTATATAAAGCAAAACCAAAAACAAAATGTGATTTAAACAGTCACAGTCATACTATTTGAGAAGGTAAAAATGGTTTCTACCACCAAGGAATAAGGAAGATGGTTCCATGAAGATTGTCAAGATACCTAATTATGCATCATATAAGAAATAGAGGTTATTAATTTGGTATAAAAATAATGTAAATATAAATAATGTAAAAATAATGGGAGAGATTCTATCACCCTTTCAATTTATTACTTGCTTATAACATAGTTGGCTAAATTTGTTTTAGCTTCTTTGACCCAGGTCACTTTACATTATATCACTTAGTGGCAATGTGATATTACTGCTATTTCTAGGACTTCAAACACCTTATTTATTCCTGATAACAGGTGGAGTTTATTTTCAACACATTGAAAAAAAGAGTATGATGTCCTCGTAGACTGTAACTTAAAAAAACTATATCCCATTTACATTTGCAATGTGGGAAAACACATGCCAGATTTCACAACTTATTTGTGAGAAGTTGAAATGCTTACACCTACGTTTCCTTAACACTCTTTTCCTTATTTTTGGTCATTACATTTGCAGATATGACTCAGAAATCTGTATCATCTGGAAGCAACAAAGATACTGATAACTTTGTTTGAGAAAGATCTCTAAGTGGTATACAAATGATATAAGCAAAAAACAAAGTGCTAAAAATCAAAACACATAACAAAAACTAAAAGCAGCAATCCTAAACTATTATGAACAGTGTTTTCATGCTGGGAAAAGCTAAATAGGAATATGCACATATTCCATATGCTGTAAATGTGCTTCAACTTTGAGGGGTCCCACGGTCATATATAACTTAACATTAACACATGCAACTGGAGTTGCATCTCTGTTGACAGAATACCTAACTAAATACGTGAAGACCTGTATCACCTAAGAGGGACAGAGTGATGCACATCTGTACTAGCACTGGTAAGGTTCAGAAAAACGGATTACAGGTTCAAGGTCATTCTTGACTACATAGTGAGTTTGAGGCCAACATGGGATGTATGCAACCCTGTCTCAAAAACAAACAAACAACAAACAAAATTACCAAATCAAAACCATAAAACAAATAAAAAATACAGATATGTTCTCACATTAATGTGAATTGATCTTTTGTATTCCAAATATTCTCTTTAAAATCCTTTAATTTAATGCTTACAGACCTTTGTACAATATATTATGATTGTGTGTAAGTAAATACTTGAGACTCTACCTTTCTGGGTTAACTATGTATCACCATTACATCCAATTAATTACAAATGAGTATGGGAAATAAAGTTAGGAACTAATACAAACATTATATTCAGATCATTGACAACAGCAGAAGTCTGTAGAAGTATAACATACTCATCTGGAATAGAACTTGAACTGTAGAATGCATTTTGTTAGAGGGAAATAAAATATCCTTTATTTAAAAAAGAAATACTGAACTTTCAAATATTTTACCTACTTTTATTCTAATATGTTATTTTGAGAAAATGAATGAAAGGTTTGTAGTTTTACCACAGATCTGTTCATATATGTGTTTATATGGCTATTGTCTTTCTTCTGTGGACCCCCAAAGAGCAGTTTTTAAAACTTTGTTTAGTTTCTAGCCAAATTAAAAATGGTCTATGTGTAAGAGATTAGGATTTACAGTTATTGTCACTCTAGTTTTGTCTCTGTCCCTTTGTCTCTCTGTCTCCAGTTCTTTCCCTCTGTCTCTTTCTTTCTCTCTCTCTCTCTTTCTCTCTCTCTCTCACACACATACACACACACACAAACACACAACACACATGCACACACATAAACACATGAGTGTGCATGCACACACACATTTATACTCACCTTTCCCTTTTGCATTTGCACAAATGCACAATTTGCACAGTGTATCTTGTGGTAGATACACTGTGATACTTAGCATGTAAGATTCTCAGATAATTTATAAATCCATAAATATTTATAGATCACTTTAAATAGAATTTAAGAATGTGCATCAGATTATTTTGTACTATTAATGCATTTTTCTGTACATTTTTATCATGGGCTTATGAAAGACTTTAGGCAGCAAATATTTTTGGCTACTGTCACAGTTTCCTCTCGGCTATTAACCAAGGTTAACCTGGACATTCTAGGATTTGATGTGAAATTTTAAAACTACATTTAATATCGCTAAAGTATGAATCGTGCTTATAATGGCAGTTTGTGGCATGAGCATGAAGATTGATAAGCGTCGTATTTCATTTTAAATCACAGGGAAAGTGAAATCAAGCATCCCATATGCTTGATTTTTTCCTTGTGACCATCGTTGTGATTGATGCAGATAACCTCATGATCAGTAGCACCTGAAATAAGTATCGATCGTCCTGGAGGCTCAAAGAAACAGATGAGTTATGGAACATCCTATGACAGTTTAGACTTTTGAAAAAAATTATCTTTGATATATTGGAATGGTTTGATACTTTTCTCTTTAAGTAGTACAAAAGACAACTGTGTGTCTCCCTTTTTAAATAAATCAGACTTACAAAACCTTTACAAAGTTTTCTGTGATTAAGAGGTTTAAAACAAATGCTTACATACTTAAATTTGAAATTCTGCCATGAAATTTGATATTAACTATGTTCTCTTTGGGAGAAAAATGTAGCAGAAAAAATTACTTTGGAAGCCTTCCATCAGTAGAGAAATTGGGTGGTCCTATCAACGATTCTCATTTCATATTAAAGGATAATTATCTGATAAGAATACAGGCTACTTAAAAATTTGAACAAAAATAGTTGTGAGGAAACTTTCTGACTCTCATAGAAAGTGCATGGATATGAGTTAAAACAGCAATTGGTAAAATTTTCAAAACATAGGCTAAACAAACAGGATAGTGAGAAGTATAGTTTACACAAATACCCTCTCCATGACATATGCAAATTGAATAAAGAATGAATCTAATTATAATGGTATATTTGGTACTTAGTTGACAATATTATGTCATTTGGTGTACACAATTAGGAATCCCTGGTTGAAGATCCCCTCAGAATTTTATGAACTATTAATATTTGGCATGGTTTTCTTTTACTGGATTACTTTTTAGTGTTCTGGAATTACATATTCTTCACTAGAAAGTTTAGAAGCTCTTAAATAAAATTTAAAATTTTAATTCATTTACTCATTTTATAATTCAGAATATTCAGAAACAGCAGCAACTTCATATTATGTCTTGTGCTCAGATTAAGTAGGGAAACTATCATCTCAGTATGAGAAATTTAAAAAAGCCCAAATAATTCCTTTAAAACTTTGGCATTTAATCTCTTATCCATATGCAATTCTTTACAGACCTTAAAACAACAATACTTAATTTCATATGAAAAAACTAAAAACCCAGAACATCTAACACAATCTTGTACAATAAAATATCTTCTGGAGATATCTCCAGCCCAGATCTCAAGTTGTACTATAGAGCAACAGTAATAAAAATGGCAGGGTACTGGCATAAAAATAGTCTAGTTGGTGAACAGAATTGAATCAAAGACCCACACACCTATGGAAACTTAATTTTTGACAACGAAGCCAAAACTGTGCAATGGAAAGAAGACAACATCTTCAACAAATGGTGCTGGTCTAACAGTAGGTCTACTTGTAGAAAAATGCAAATAGACCCATATTTATCACTCTTCACAAAATTAAAGTCCAAGTTGATCAAAGACCTCAACATAAAACCAGACACACTAAATCTGTTAGAAGTAAAAGGGGGGAAGAGCCTTGAACTCATTGGCATGGGATACAACTTCCTGAATAGAACACCAACAGTACAGGCTCTAATAGCAACAATCAATAAATAGAACCTCATGAAACTGAAAAGCTTCTGTAAAACAAAGGACACTGTCATCAGAACAAAATGAGAGCCTACAGACCGGGAAATATCTTCACCAACCGTACATCTGACAGAGGACTAATACCCAGAATATGTAAAGAACTCAAGAAGTTAAACAGGAAGAAACCAAGCAATCCAATTAAAAAATAGGGTACAGAGCTAAATAGAATTCTCAACAGAGGAATATCAAATGGCAAAGGAACACTTGAAATGCTCAATGTCCTTAGTCACTTGGGAAATGCTATCAAAATGACCCTGAGATTTCGCCTCACACAAGTTAGAATGGCTAAGCTCAAAATCTCAAGGGATGATGCATGCTAGAGAGGATGTGGAGAAAGGGAACCCTCTGCCATTGCTGGTGAGAGTGTAACCTTGTACAAGCACTTTTGAAATCAATCTGCTTTCTCAGACAAATAGGAAGAGTGTTACATCAAGAGCCATCTCTACCACTCCTAAGCATATACCCAAAATATACCTCACCATTCAATAAAAACATTTAGTCAACTATGTTCAGAGCAGATTTATTTATAGTAGCCAAAATCTGGAAACAACCTAGATGTCCCTCAACTGAGGAATGGATACAGAATTTGTGGTTCATTTATACAATAGAATACTACTCAGCAATTAAAAACAGGGAAGTCATGAAATTTGAATGCAAATGGTGGGAACTAGAAAAGATCATTCAGAGAAGGGTAACTCAGAAGCAGAAAGACACATATGATATATACAAACTTATAAGTGGATATTACCATATAATATAAGATAAACATACTAAAATATATAGTCCTAAAGCTAAACAAGGAGGACACTTCAGAAGTTGCTTAATCCTCATTCAGAAGGGCAAATAGGATAGACATTTGAAGTAGGAAAAGATAAGGAACAGGACAGGAGCATTCCACAGAGAACCTCTGAAGGACTTTACCACCAGGGTATCTAAGGAGATACTGAGACTCATAGCCATCATTGGGCAGAGAGCCAGAATCCTAATAGAAGACATGGGAGATAGAAAGAACTGGAGGGGACAGGAACTCCACATGGAGAAAAACAGATCCAAAAAACCAAGGACCATGCATGGAGAGGACCTACACCCCTTGTTTAAAAGAAGACATATATTCAAAAGAGGTTCAAGTACACAATAAGGACATTTGCTCAACCATATTTGTAGCAGCTTTATTTGTAATAGCCAGAAGCTGGAAACTGCCCAGATGCCCCTCAACTGAAGAATGGATGCAGAAATTGTGGAACATCTACACAATGGAATATTACTCAGCAATGAAAAATAAGGAAATCATGAAATTTGCAGGTAAATGGTGGGAACTGGAAAAGATCACTCTGAGTGAGCTGTCTCAGAAGCAAAAAGACACACACAGAATATATCTCTCATATACACACATAATATAGGATAAACCTACTAAAATCTGTACATCTAAAGAAACTAATCAAGAGGGAGGACTATTGCTAAAATTCTCAATCCCTATGCCAAAAGGCAAAGAGGATGGGCATCAGAAGAAGAAGAAAACAGGAAACAAGTTAGGAATGTGCCACAGAGGGCCTCTGAAAGGCTCTGCCCTGCAGACTATCAAAGCAGATGCTGAGACTTACGGCCAACTGTTGGGCAGAAGGCAGGGAATCTTTTGAAAGAAGTGGGAGATAGTAAAATCTGGAGAGGACAGGAACTCTACAAGGAGAGCAACAGAACCAGAAAATTTGAACACAGGGGTCTTTCCAGAGACTCATACTCCAACCAAGTACCATGAAGGGAGATAACCTAGAACACCTGCACAGATGTAGCCCATGGCAGTTCAGTGTCCAAGTGGGGTTCCATAGTAATGGCAAGAGGGACTGCCTCTGACATAATCTGATTGGTCTGCTCTTTGATCACCTTCCCCTGAGGGGGTCAGCAGCCTTACCAGGCCACAGAAGATGACAATGCAGCCACTCCTGATGAGATCTGGTAGACTAAGATCAGAAGGAAAGAGAGAGGGACCTCCCTATCAGTGGACTTGGGGAAGGGCATGCATGAAAAAAGAAGAGGGAAGGTGGGATTAGAAGGGGAGGAAGGAGGGGTTTATGAAGGGATACAAAGTGAATAAAATGTAATTAATGAAATAAAATAAAAAAGAAGTCCATTGGCTGCTCAGTTTTTAAGTGTGTTCCCTAGTAAAGGGTAAAGGGGCTGTGTCTGAAGTAAATTCAGTGGTTGGCTCTTTGATCACCTCCCCCTGGGGTGGGGCAGCCTTGCCAGGCCACAGAGGAAGACAATGCAGCCAGTCCTGATGAGCCCTGATAAGGTAATGTCAGATAGAAGGGAAGGAGGTCCTCCCCTCTCAAGGAAGTAGGGAAAGGGCATATGGGGAGAAGAGGGAGGGTAGATGGGACTTGGAGGAGATGAGGGAGGGGACTGCAGTGGGAATAAAAGCTGACTAAATTTTAATAAATAAATAAATAAATATATAAATAAATAAAATTTTAAAGATAATTATTATCATCATATGTAGTTATATTTTATTATCTCACAAAAAAAATCCTTGAAATAGAAGGACATTTTTAGGTGAACACTTATCTAAATTAATTTCTGACTCAGGACAGTAAGAATAGAATTCCCCGAATGGAAGAAATCCTATAACACTAGTACCTTAAATTTCTATGTATGGGCTTATGGCATAGCTATGAGCAGGAGTCATTTGATGACAAGGTCAGTGTCCTGAGTTATATTCCTTGGACAAACAAAGCAGAAAAAGATGACCCCACCATAAACATATAGTAAATAAATAAACGAAAACACTTCCTACTCAAAAGGTAATATTTAATTATTTTCATTTGTACTGTAACTTTCTTTTAGGAATTAGATAAGGAAAATTTAAAAAGAAATGAGAAATTTTATTTAAAAATATAAAAGATAGTGAACACAAAAACACAGTTCTTTGGAATTATTTGTAAGGATCTTATAAATATGAATTTTTTTTCTCTTTGTCATCCCTCCCTCTCATTTTTAATCAATAATGTGTATGTTAGACTATCACTAAAACAAATGAGTTGTGAAATGAAGAATTGGAGTCGAGAATTCTCCAATATTAATGGGTTTTGCTCCTTAGTAATGGTTCAAAAATGCTTCATTAATCTAGCCACACCATCAAATGAATTAATCAAGTTTAATTTTTCTCAAGTCTCTAACTTGACTTTCAGGAATCTCAACTTTGTCAGTGTTAACTCTTCAGTGTATAAGTTTGACAATCATCTTGTAGTGCTATGTAACCCACATGACCATGAATTTCATTTTCTTGTTCCTACATCTCCAGGCTAGTTTTATTCTTGTTTATCAGAAGTAGGGATAAATCTAGGAAATAGTGAGGGCTACACAGCATTCTACCAATTGGCTACATCCAAATCTAATCAAGTGGTTCCTTGAAGTCATTCTATTATTATATTAATTACTACAAATACTATAATGATACATTTTATCGATAATATTTCCATTTCTACTATTAATAATATATCCCATTGTGTGGCTGATACAGACAAATTATAACAAACATTGATTTAAGTTGACAGAATGATAAAAAAAACAAAAACAAACAAACAAACAGATAAAGTGTCTGGAAAGATGGCTCATTGGTTAAGAGTGCTTGATACTCTTTCAGAGAACCTGAGACTGTAGACTTAGGTTTTCCAAACACCTACTTTATTTAAGCTTCTTAAATGACTCTACCTCCCTTCCAACTCCCTGACCCTAGGTCAGAGATTAGTAGGGAAAAAGGTTGTTAGACCTCTTTTAGCTATGTCCTGGGGATTAGGTTCCTTGGGTTCTTTGGGGATATACTGATCTCAATAGTTAGGACTCTAGCAGTCCAGTCAAACAGCAAAGCAGCAAAACCTAGCAGCAGCAACAAACAGCAATCAACAGCAACAGAGGTACCACTCAGCAAAAGTGGCTAGACCCTGCCTGAACAGCAGGAGTCCACCAGAATGGCAAAACTGCAAAAGCAGCAAGAAAAGTCTTCTGGAGCAGTTCTCTCTGTGAAAACCAGCAAAGTGAGGAAAGCTTGCAAAATGTAGAGATGAAAAAAAAGTGCTGTCTCACTGTGAGCTTCTATTTACCCCTTCTCAGAGTCCACATGAGAACGTTTTTCAGCTCACAAAAACAAACAAACAAACACTGACAAACTTCAGTAGACTTTTCAGTGTCCTGTTTTCTGCAGGGACCATTTTCTCTGAGGGGGGTAAAACATTCTCATATCTCACACTTGGGACCAAAACAACAACAACAAAATATTCACGTGACAAAACTGAATTTCCAGAGAAACCAGAAATTTCCACTTCAGAGCTCAATTCTCAGCCCTTGTGTTGAGTGCTTCACAATCAACTGTGACATCATACACAAAACCTACAAAATCCCAGTGTGCAGGTGGGCAAGTGAACAGAAAGGACAGGAAGCATCCTCACTAGCTGAATAGCTATTGGCAACGAATTGCTGCTGAAGATGGAAAATAAGTTGCCTATGATGGAGATGGAGTGACACTCACATACATACCGTACTCCACAGCAGGCCCTATGCCTACGGTAGTGGGTGGGTAGGGAAGTGGGAGAGATTTGAGAGTAGTTATAGGAAATGCTATAAATGTGATCAACTACATCGAATGGAATTCTCAAAGAATAAACACAAACAATTTTTAAAAGCTCCATTCTAAGTACCATAAATGCAGCTTAGGATGCTAAGTTAAAACTTGTATAAAAGTAAAAACAAAGTAGATGATAGATATATAAATACATAGATGCTATATAGATCGATAGATAATAGATAGATGATAGATAGAAATATATGTAGTTAGACAGAAAGGACAATATGCTAAAGCTTTATGAAAATATACTTAAAATAAATTAACTGGCTATGTCTCATATGAGTATGTATAGCTTAATATTTTAGGAATAATATTGAGAGGTAGTTCCAAAATTAATTTGGTTATGAATTCCAAAATATCAAAAAGTCAGTTATGTTGATTTTTTATATGAATAAATTAAAATGTTATTTGATCATCTATCAAATGTTTAAATCTACAAGTAAGATCAAAGTGTAGGTTAGTTTCTATAGTTACATTGTTTTAGACGCTATATAAGGTTTTACGTATCTAGCAGTCTATACTTGTATGTCTTTGCCTTTCAGTTTGTGTTCATAATCATCATCAAAATCATCTGGAAAACTATGTGCCATTCTGAAATTTTCACACAAAACAAATGTATAAAGATGAAGTTTGTTTTTTTATTTTTTATAATTAAAAAAATTATAAATTTTTATTTTATTTTTTATTAATTTTTATTTTTTATATTAATCACAGGTTATTTACTTTGTATCCAAGCCATAACTCCCTTCCTTATTCCCTCCCAATCCTACCCTCCTTCCCTCATCTCCTCCCTGTCCCTTTCCAAGTCCGCTGCTAGGGGAGGTCCTCCTCCCCTTCCATCTAACCCTAGCTTATCAGGTATCTTCAGGACTGGCTGCAATGTCCTCCTCTGTGGCCTAGCAAGGCTGCTCCTCCCTTGGGGGGTGGGGAGGTAAAGGAGCCAGTCATTGAGTTCATGTCAGAAATAGTTCCTTTTCCACTTACTAGGGAACCCACTTGGATACTGACCTACCATGGACTACATCCGAGCAGGGGTTCTAGGAATAATTTTTTTTTATTTTTTATAAACTTTTTTCTATGACTATGAAAAAAGCAAAAAGCAGAGTATTGAATGAAAAGTTTTTGCTGTTCTTTGTTTTTCAGAGGGTCTTTCAAATATTAGAAAAGTATGCTTTTAACTATGGCCCTTAATATTTATGTGAGCTAAAATTATATTAAAACACGATGATAAAGGATGAATATTATCATTTTAATAAAATTATATATATATATATACATGGTGCTATGTATGTTTCTGTTTTCAAAAATTAGTCTCAAACAATAAATACTATAAAATATAACTTCGTAAATTTTACTTGATTCTAAGTTTCATGAGTAAATAATTAACATGCCATAATATAATTTAATAACAAACTCCTAAGTTTCTTTTTTTTTTTCAGCCAAGAGCACTAGGAGCTTTATTTGTTTGTTTGCTTGTTTTTATTCACTTTTTTTTTAATTTTATTTTTTTCTTATCAGTTACATTTTATTAACTCTGTATCCCAGCCGTGTCCTGATCCCTCATTCCCTCCCAGTCCCTCCCTCCTTCCCTCATCTCCACCCTGCCCCTTTCCAAGTTCACTGATGGGGGGAACCTCCTCCCCATTCATCTGATCCTGTTTTATCAGGTATCTTCAGGACTGGCTGCAAAGCCCTCCTCTGTGGCCTAACAGGACTGCTCCTCCCTTGGGGGGTGGGGAGGATAAAGAGCCAGTCATTGAGTTCCTGTTAGAAATAGTCCTTGTTCCCCTCACTTTGGGAAACCAATTGGTTACTGAGCTACCACAGGCTACATCTGAGTGGAGGTTCTAGGTTATATCCATACATGGTCCTTGGTTGAATGTCAGTCTCAGAAAAGACCCTGTGCCCAGATATATTTGGTCCTTGTGGAGCTCCTAGCCTTTCCCCATCAGACTAACTCCCCTTCTTTCTTATGATTCCCTGTACTCTGCCAAAGGTTTGGTCATGAGTCTTTGCTTTGAAAACACTGCTAGTTAGAGTCTTTCAGATGCACTCAGTAGACTCCTGTCATATGTTCAATGCACATCCCATCTGTCTTTCTAAATGAGGATAGATCATCTTACCCCATGTCTGCTCTCTTGATTATCTTTTTTAGGTGTATAGATTTCATTATGTTTATCATATCTTATAGGTCTATATAAGTTTCTTATGTACATGAAACTGTCCAAATTATATGTAGGTACTTCAACCCTGAAACATGGAACCAAGCCTTAGCTATTTTTTTTATGATTTTCAAAACCTGTGCCACATAGGAAAGTCACACCTTACCAGTTTGGTTCCCTGCTTGAGGTGCAGCCTTCCCCCCCCCCCATCATTCCTCCCTATACATGTAGTTCTATGGCTTCTGCATGAAAAACATGAGGACATACTTCCCTGAAGATTTCATTTCAGTGATGCAAGACTCATTAATTATAGCTGTTTTTTTTTTTTTTCAGCGACAGCTAACCAGCATTTATTGCCCCAATAAAGCAAAGGTTTCCACTTTACTGGTGGTTGTTAGTCACAGCCGATTCTTCAATCCCAGATGACCACAAACCATAGATACTCAATTAAAAGTGTCACGTGAATGGTTATAATAGAATCTTCAAGAGTGTTTCAAGCTCCATTATGATGCTTTATAAGTCCCTCCATCGACTGCATTGTTCTCGGCCTTATTTTCAAAGTTGCCAGAGAACACTGCTATGCTCTGATCACTCAGCTGAAGTGCTTTCCCAGCTTTATGTTGCAAATGTTTTCATAATCCTTCCAAAACAACACAGCAAGAACAGTCTCAACAATACCATGTTTTGTTTCAGTATACTTTACTTTGCTGTACAAACATCATGGCACAAAGCAAGCAGAGAAGAAAGGGGCTTTTTTCACTTACAGTTTACAGTCCATCATGAAGAGAGGGTAGGGCAGGAACTAGAGCATGGTGGGAACTTGAAGCAGACATTATGGAGGAGTGCCTCTATCCATTGCTTGCTGAATCTGTTTTGTTACACAACCTGGAACCACCTGCCTTAGCATGGCACCGAACACAGTAGACAGGACTCGCACACACCAAACATTAACCAAGGTAATGCTCCACAGATACTGTGACAGGCTGATATGATGGATGCAATTGCTCTTGAGGTTCTCTCTTCCCAAGTGAATCTAATACGTGGAGATGACCAAAACTAGCTATCACAGTCTATATAACCCATGCTAGAAATACCCCAGAAGTGAGCTTTGCAGTTTATAAAATTTCATCTGTCACACTGATGTGGATCACAGATAAATGAAATTTTTTGTAAGCCTAAAAATTTGATCCAGCGTGAACAGAAATTAAATAGAACATGTAGTTTAACTGAATGATGTAATCAGTACCTAGAGATGAACTTTATACACTAAATTATGTGAATATATGTACTTGAAAGTCATATCCACGGGGTCAGTATATATTTAGTGAACAGTTACATGTGACAGACAGCCTTTGTCTTGAGCACTGGAGGCTTAACAGTGAAAAGGTTTTTTCTTAGATTAATTTCTCTAAAAACACTATTTGTTTTTATGGACTTTACTATAAATAAAATAAAATATGGGGATTGAACATCTTAGCCAGAGTCCTCCTTCCTGATTAGCTTCCTTAGGTGTACAGCTTTTAGTATGTTTATCCTATATCATATGTCTAATATCCACTTATGAGTGAGTATATACCCTATGTGTCTTTCTGCTCTGGGATATCTCACTTGGGATGATCTTTTCCAGTTCCCACAATTTGTCTGAAAATTTTCATGATTTCCTTGTTTTTCATTGCTGAGTAGTAGTCCGTTGTGTAGATGTACCACAATTTCTGTATCCATTCCTCAACTGAGGAGCATCTGGGCTGTTTCCAGCTTCTGGCTATTACAAATCAAGGCAGATGTTGAGACTCATAGCCAAACTTTAGGCAGAGTACAGGGAATCTTATGAAAGAAGTGGGAGATAGTAAGACCTGTAGAGGACAGGAGCTCCACAAGGACAGCGACAGATCCTAAAAGTCTGGGCACAGGGGTCTTTTCTGAAACTGATACTCCATCCAAGGACCACTCATGGAGATGGCCTGGAACCCCTGCACGGAGGTAACCTATGTCAGTACTGTGTCCAAGTAGCCTCCATAATAATGAAGACAGGAACTGTCTCTGACAGGAACTGTTTGGCCTCTCTTTGATCACCTCCTCCTGAGGGGGTGGGCAGCCTTACCAGGCCACAGAAGAATACAGTGCAGCCACTCCTAATGAGACCTGATAGACTAGTGTCAGAGGGAAGGGAAGCAGGACCTCCCTTATCAGTGGACAGGGAGAGGGACATGAGTGGGTAAGAGGTAGGGTAGGATTGGGAGGGGAGGAGGGAGGTACGGGGCGATACAAAGTGAATAAACTGTAATTAATAAAAATAAAAATAATAAAATAATAAAAATGGTACATGACATGCAATTTCCACAATCTTTTCCTTCTTCAGCTTTCTGTGTGATTGCCTGCCACTGATTCTTCCATCTCCTTGGATCTTTCATGATAACTTCTTCCACTATCCACTAGCCTGAGGCTTCCATTTACTGCTGATCAAACACTCTGCAAGAAAAAAAAAAAAATCATGCACTTAGCCTCACTTCATTTACATATTTTACTAAATGCCACTTGCTAAGAAAACAGATCCTTTTCATCTTATGCAAAGTAACTTCACATTTAACCTTCTCCCAAGTACTTAATGTGGTAATTCTGCACATTTTAAACAGAAAGGACAGGTCAAATAAAAAAAATAGTGTTTATAGATTGATGGAATATCATATCAGTTCATATTTGAAAAAAAAAAAAGGAAATTCATCCCTGTGTGGCAGAGATGAGGAGGGTTTTTGCCAGGGTTTAGAAGAAAGAGAAAGGAGTTTTCACTAGGTATAATATCGCTGCTCTTCAAGAAAGGAAACCTGGAAAGCTTCTGTATAACATTGTCTTACAGGTAACAATAAGTAGTACCTTTAAAACTTTGTTTAAATGCCATATCTCAAAAATGTTATGAATTTGAAAAGAGAACAAGGAAGAGTATATGAGAGGATTTTGAGACAGAAATGGGTAGGGAAATTGTGCAATCATACTATAATCCCCAAAAATAAAATTAATAAAAAAACAAACATGTATTTCCCAACTCAATGTTTTGTTCAAGAAAAAAAAAGGAAGTTGACAAGACGAAAATTCAGATAAGATAATTACGTGTATTTTCTGATTAAGAGAGGGTATCATAGTTACACAAACATTTCAAACTCACCAAAGCATACAAATTAATTGTATATAGTATTTTGCTCTACTTATCTATATATTTATCTTTTATTATGTGTATGTATGAAGGTGCAAACCTGCAACTGCACACACATGTCAGAGTGAATCCACTAGTCATAATATCTTACTTCTAGGTGTTTACTGCTCTAGAGACAGTGGGACCTGGAAGAATAGATTCAACAAATGAGGGAGAATAGAATCTCATGGTATAGCCAAGTTTATTCAGAACATCAGACAATTTATACTCTGAGGGTTAAGAGGAATCTCATGACTTAGTATGCAATCACAAGGTCAAATTGCACAAGATATACATGCTGCTCATCAGGAAGAGGTTTATACATGAAAAACATCAGCCACTTGATATGAATAATCTGAAGTAAACTCACTCCAATTCGTCCACCTGAGAAACAAAAAAGAAAAAAAGAAAAATTCTATGTTTATAAGAAACTGAAGGCTAAAAGAGAGAAAAGAAATCGGTGGGGGGATTGTTGTCTCTGGGATGGAGGATGCTTCTGGGAGTCTATGGTGTTGACCCTAGCTGAGATTCCTAGCAGCAGGAGATACAGAGCATGAAAAAGCCACCTCCCATGGCCATGAGGAACTTTCAATGGAGAGAGGGAGACACCAACCCACCCACTACTCTTTGACCCAATATTTGTCTTTCAGGTACAAAGATGGAGCAGAGACTGAGGGAATGGCCAACCACTGACAGGCCCTCCTGGAGATCCACTACATGGGATAAAGACAAACCATGATATTATTAATCATACTCTGCTGTGCTTACACACTAGCATAAATGCCATCAGAGAGGCTCCATCCAGCAGCTGATGGAAACAGATGTAGAGACCTCCAGGCAAACAATAAGCAGAACAAGGGAAGAAGTTTTGTGGAAAATTGGGAGGAAGGCAAGAGGGAGCTAGAAGGGTCAAGGACACCACAAGAAAACCTATAAAGTAAACTAACCTGTTCCCATGGAGGCTCACAGAGAATCAATCATAAACAGGAGATCAGACATGGACTGGACCTAGACCCCTTACATATATGTAACAGATGTGCAACATGCTCATCATGTGGGTACCCTACCAATGGGAATGGGAGTTGTCTCTGACTCTATTGACTGCCTTTGGATCTCTTTCCTCTAGATGGGCTGCCTGTGTGGCTTCAAGGGGAGAAGATACTCTTTGTCCCGCTGTGGCATGAAGTGCCAAGGTGGGTTGGTACCCATGGGTAGCTTCCCTTTCTATGAGGAGAAAAGGAGAGGAGAATGTGGGGAGGAGGGGAGAAGGGTAGGACTAGGAAGAGAGGAGGGAGGGAGCTGGGAGCAGGTTGTAAAGTGATTAAATTAATTAAAGAATAAAAAAGAAACTGAGTAAAAGACTCATTTCCTTTTTTCTTGGAGTTTTCTCACAAGCATTCAAAATCTACTCCATTCTTGTCTTGAAAGTAGAAAAAAAAAGGAAAATAATGTTTCTTTTATTAATACTGTAATATATCAAATGTATAAAATTATTTTATTTTGAAAGACCATAATTTTATTTTCAGGTAAAAAACATGAACGTATTCACCCACTGATGTAGTAAATAACATAGGTCTCACATTGTGGTGATGAATACCACAACCAGGAGAGTGACAATCTGTGGAGGTAAGAAGACAGTTCTGTTGATCAGGACTCAGTAGCTGGTACTGGTTCAAGCTTTGGTGGTCTGACCCAAGGATTTATTTTAGGCATATTGAAGCAGAGCACAAATGGGGGAAAGTTGTTCTGGTTGTAAATAAGTCAATCCCTTATATGTTGAGTTAGAGTTTTCAGCAAACCTACTTTATTTAGGGTTCCTAAATGTTTCTACCCACTGACCAGAGGTAGGAGAGAAAGAAGCTTAGTAGGGAAAGGCAGTTGTAGACATTTTTAGAAGCAGTTCTTTGGGATGAATCCACTCTTCATTGTCCAGATTAAAGCAGTCCAGTCCAAAGGCCAACACCAAGCATCAACAGGAATCAGCACGAATCAGGAGATCAGGACAAGTCAACAAAAGCCACTATCTCAGTTAGATTGCCCCTGAGGAGTTCTCTGGAACATTTCTTTCTGCAAAGTTAAGTCTCAAAGCAGGAAGATCTGAGCAGCTATCTATTAAAAAAAGTGGCGTCTCACTGTCCGTGGGCTTCTATATATCTCCTCTCCTCAGAGTCCATGCATGGATATTCTCAGCTGGCCAGTCATGCCCCTCCCATGAGAGAGCTCAAAAATATCATGTTCCCTCTTACAAGCCAGCCTCCAGCAAAACATCACATGATTCAACTGAGTCTTCAAAGAAACCAAAAACTTCCACTTCACTTATATACACCAAAAACTGTAAACATAACTACAGAAGAACTCAAAGTACATCCAATATTTTCCATAAAATTAGGTTCTATAGATTGACTGAGTAAAACAAGCTTAAGGGTCTGAAGGATTCAGTGTAGCTTTGGCCATACAGATAGCACAAAGGTCACCAGTCTGTTAACCATATTGCCTCCCAGCCTTTGGGGTAGAAATCAGGTTATCTAATTCTCCCCTTAAGGAGGCAACTCTGTGTTTGTGTTTTAACATTCCATAGTTTCTAGTGCTAATTTGTGACCACAAGAACTTCTATGACTACTACATGACGCTATTTTACAAGTCACTTTATAGTTTACTTGTGCTGGTGATTAGCAAAAGCTATAATTTAATGACCTTAAATTACATTTATTGGTATCCATGTGACCAGGTAAGCAAGCTTGATGATACAATTAGTTTTACTTTTATACATTTTGAAAAAGTTAGTGATTTTAATGCTTCAATACAATATATCCCATGAATGAGATTTTTCTCAAACTGCTCCCGGATGATCATAATTGATATCACCTATACTTTTGGCTTTTCTCCCATTCTCCAAGAGCTGGCTACATTTTCAGTGGATTTATGTTTTGGTTTCCAGAACCACTGGAATGCAAATCTAATTAAGAAAAACAAGTGTACAAAAGTAATGAGTCTCCACTGAATAGCTACAAGGCTGGGAAAAGGAGATAATGCAAAGGACAAAGTGAACAGGCATCACAACACAATCAGATCGACCACTTCTTTTGCAGCAAGTGGACATGAAGCACTTCTTTTGTCTCAGATTCTACATGAGAAGGAAGAATAAGAGAACATATGGTATTTTAATCACGAATTTATGGTCAGAAAGAACTGCTTATAGGTAAACAAACAATAAAGAATTTTATAAAGTAAATAAACTGTAACTAATATAAAGAATTTAATAAAAGAGAATTGTGTAAAGGGAATATAAGTCATAGGTCTTAAACCCACTTTCATTTTATGAAAGCCATTTCTGTTGTAACAGTCTCATTAATAGGAGCTCTGAATAACTTTGAAAGAATGTGCTTACATTACATTCATTTTGGAATTCTGATTAACAAACTATATGACAGAAAGTTATTTTTCAAGATTTAGAGATATTTTGGTGGGCTAGACCTCATATTTCTCCTGTAGAGGACTTGAGTTCCATTCCTAGCATTTTAAGTCAGGTAACTCACAGCTGCCTACAGTGGTTCTGAGTTTGGTTCCCAGCCTTGACAGAAGGCTCACAACTGCCTGTAGCCCAAGCTCCAGAAATCCAAAAGGTATATCACTCATATATAAAACACAAAGCAATATCCATAATGATATTTGTATTTAATTTTTATAAAGGGAATGATATTAAATGTGAAAAAGCTATAAATCACCTTTACACATGTAATTCTGTATAATTTTCATTCTTTACCATTAGTTGAATGTACATACACTGAAATTTTTATTTCTTGTGTTTAAAATAAACACCCGGTTTTTCTTTGAATTGCACCAAACTTTAAGAATTTTAAGAAACTAAGCAAGAAAGAGGACCCTGGGTAAGATGATCAGTCCTCACTCAGAAATGGGATGGACATAGGAAGAGGGAGAAAACAGGGAATGGGACAGAAGCCTACCACAGAGGGCCTCTGAAAGACTCTACCCAGCAGTGTATCAAAGCAGATGCTGAGGCTCACAGACAAACTTTGTGCAGAGTGCAGGGAATCTTATAAAAGAAAGGGGAGAGAGAAAGACCTGGAGGGGACAGAAGCTTCATAAGGAGAACAACAGAACCAGGAAATTTGGGCACAGGGGTCACTTCTGGGACTGATACTCCAACCAAGGACCATGCGTGGAGATAACCCAGAACCCCTGCTCAGATGTAGCCCATGGCAGCTCAGTATCCTAGTGGGCTCCCTAGTAATGGTAACAGGGACTGTCTCTGACATGAACTCACTGGCTGGCTCTTTGATCACCTCCCACTGGTGGAGGGAACTTTTCAGGGCACAGAGGAAGACAATGCAGCCAACCCTGATGAGACCTGATAGGCTAGGGTCAGATGGAAGAGGAGGAAGACCTCCCCTATCAGTGGACTTGGAGAGAGGCATGGGAGGAATGAGGGACGGAGGGTGGGATTAGGAGAGAATGAGAGAGAGAGATACAGCCGGGTTACAAAGTAAATAATCTGTAATATTTAAAAATAAAAATTAAGATAAAAGAATGCTAATATAGCTTCTGTCATGATAATCTGTCTCTTAGTGAGAGTAGTGTGTCCAGCAATATCACTCCTTTGCATGTATGCAAAAGATACTCAACCATAAAACAAGAATATTTGTTCAACTATGTTCATAGCACCCTTATTTCTAATACCCAGAATCTCTAAAAAACCCAGATGTCCCTCAACAGAGGAATGGATGCAGAAATTGTGGTACATTTATACAGTGGAATACTACTCAGCAATTAAAACCAAGGAAATCACAAAATTTACAGGCAAATGGATGAAAATTAAAAAGATCATCCTGAGTAAGATAAAACAGAAGCAGAAAGACACACATGGTATATACTCATTTATAAGTGGTTATTAGTCATATAACATAGGATAAACATGCTAAAATCTTTAGTCAGAAAGAAGCTAAAGAACAAGGAAGACCATAAGGAAGATGCTTAATCCTCATTCAGAAGGGCAAACACTATAGACATCAGAAGTGGGAGAAGACAGGGGACAGGACAAGAGCCTACGAGAGAGGACCTCTGAAAGACTTCCCATCAGGGTACTGACACAGATGCTGAAGCAGCCATATTTTGAGCAGAGTGCGGGCAATGTTATGGAAGAAGGAGGGGGTAGAATGACTTGGAGGGGACAGGAGCTCCACAAGGAGACCAACAGAGCCAAAATGCCTGGGCCCAGAGAATGATGAATCCACCAAGGACCATCCATGGCGAGGACCTAGACCTCAGATGGGCTCAGATGAAGTCCATGGGCACCTCTGTTTCCATGAAGTTTCCCTAGTAAGGGGAGCAGGATCAGACACTGACATGAATTAGGTTACCTGACATTTGATCACCTCCCCCTGATAAGACCAGGCCAGAAAGAGACAGTCCTGATGAGACCTGATACTAGGGTCAGAGAGTAGGAGAGGAAGACTTTCCCTATCAGTGGACTAGGGGAGCGGAATAGTGGTGATGAGGGAGGGAATGTAGGACCTGGAGGAGATGAGAGAGGGGGCTATAGCCAGGATACAAAGTAAAAAAAAAATTGTAGTAAATAGTAATAAATTATTAATATTAATATTAATAGTGAATTTTAAAAGGAATGCTAATATATAGATGAAATTCAGGTTTATGAAGTAAACTTTTAATATAACCAGAACCTTTTAGTTTTCATTGCAAGATAATTCATAAGTATCATAAATAGTATTTAGGTATATACTTTCTTTTTGTTTAAAAGTTTAAATGATAGTATTTAATTAGCAAGGTGGGGGTTGTGGCAGTTTTCTAGTTCTCAGTTGAAATTTCCTTTTAAAATGATTGATGTAATAAGCTACATTTTAGTCACCTAAGGTCTCGCTTTCTAGTCAGGTCTTTGGCAATTTAGGACATAGATGCGATGCATTCCTGTCTCTAATATCTCACCCCTACTCCTCTCAACCTACCCTGTTCCCTACACCCACATTTGTGACTTTTTGGTTTTAAGAATCAGTTAGTGTAACCAGGGTCATCTGTATCTGCAAATATCTCCTGGACACTGGTGGTAAAGCTGTTGAAACTGAGCTAATGTTTTAAAAATTGGAACTTGAGAACAATTCTTATGAGAGTCAAAAGTTGCTTATTACGTTAGCTGAAAACAGAGAATACTATTAACTGACTGCTCATAGTTGAAATATGAAAAAAATTCTTGCATATGTTAAAAATTCAAAATGTTCATCTTTCTGATGTTTATAAACCCACAGAAAATGAGAAATAGATTTTAACTTAATTTTGAACATCTTAATGCATGTTCTGCACATTCAAATTTGAGGATTATCAGAAATAATAATAAATATGTGCTTCTAGCACTTTTCTTCTTTTACACATTAAGAATATCTGATTTTTTTCCTATTTCTGTTTTCTTTGTAGATAATGGTTCACTCAGTCTCTAAACTGGAAATAATAGAAGATTTAAGAACAATATAGAGAGGAAAGATGACAAGAAGTGATTAAGTACAATATAAAAATACAGCATTTAATGTTTTTTTTTTCTAAAATTCCACTTAACATTAGAGGTTAATTTCTTACATATCCCTACCTGTCAATCTTTCTCCACATCTATCCATGTATCTATTTATTTTTATAAAAATGTGTGTTTGTTTGTAGGACAATCTTGGGAATTCTGTGATCTGAGCAGCAGGCAAAAAGAGGTCTTTACTTCAGAGATTTAGCACAGAAAAATCTCCTTTAAATTGTTCTCATAGCTTTAGAGTCTGGGAGAGCAGCTACATAAGCTGTTGAAATATGGACAATGAATGAATGTTTAACTCCATAAACAGTGATTCAAAATGTTTGTTGGAATGATTCATTTGTATAAATTATAAAATTATACAATATTAAACAAATTCTTTTGACGTTTAGGTTCTTGGATCATGGTAAATTTTATTAAATATAAACCATATTTTCAAAATTTTTATTATACACATAAGTACACTCACACATACACACACACACACACACAAACACACACACACATCCCAAACAAATTTAAGGGGAAGAATACAATGAAAGAGAGGGTAAAATGATGACTTCATTTTTGTTTACAATCATATTTCTAATTCTTTTTAAATTTTATTTATTCATGTACTTATTTATTTATTATAATTGATTCACTTTGCATCCCCTCTGCATCCCTGTATGTCATGTCCTCCCAGTCCCACCCACCTTCTCTCTGATCCCTCTATGTTCCTTTTCCTAGTTCCCTGAGAGGGGAGGACCTACTCTCCTTCTATCTGACTGTAGCTTATCAGGTCTCATCAAGGCTGGCTATAATATTTTCTTCTGTGGCCTGGCAATGCTGCACCCCTCTCCCAGGGGGAGGTGATCAAAGAGCTGGCAACTGAGTTCATGTCAGATATGGCCTGTACCCCTTACTAGGGAATGCAATTGGAAACTGAGCAGCCAATGTGCTTCCTTTTAACAGGGGATCTAAGTCCTCTCCATGCATGGTCCTTAGTTAGAGTATCAATCTCCGCAGGTCCCACTGAGCCCAGGTATTTTGGCTCTGTTTTTCTCCTTGTGGAGTTTCTGTCCTCTCTAGGTCTTTTTATCTCCCTCTTCTTCCATAAGGATTCCAGCACTCTGCCAAAAGTTTGGCTATGAGTCCCAGTATCTCCTTCAACCATGATGGGTAGAGTCTTTCAGAGGTCCTCTGTGGAAGGCTCCTGTCCTATTCCTTGTCTTCTACTTCATATGTCTATTCTGCCATTCTGAATGCAAATTAAGAATCCTACCTAGAGTCCTCCTTGTTGTTTAGCTTCTTTAGAACTACATATTTTAATATGTTTATCCTATATTATATGGCTGATATCCACTTTTAACTGAATATTTACCATATGTGTATTTCTGCTCCTGAGTTACCTCACACAGGTTGATTTTTTTCTGGATCTCACCATTTGCCTGCAAATTTCATTATTTCCTTGTTTTTAATTGCTAAATAGTATTCCGCTGTGTAGATGTACCACACTTTCTGAATCCATTCCTCCTCCATTGAGGGACATCTAAGTTGTTTTCAGCTTCTGCCTATTACAAATAAATCTGCTATGAACATAGTTGAGCAAATGTCCTTACTAAATGGTGGGGCATCTTTTGTGTATAGGCTTAGGAGTATTATAGCTGGATCTTGAGGTAGCACTAGTCTTAATTTTCTGAGAAAGCACCAGATTGATCTCCAAAGTGGTTGTGAAAGTTTACATTCCCACCAGCAATGGAGAAGAGTTCCCCTTTCTCCACATCTTCTCCAGCACATGTCATTCCTTTAGTTTTTTATTTTACCCATTCTGATTTGTATGAGGTGAAATTTCAGGGTTGTTTGGATTTGTATTTCCTGAATGAGTAAGGATGTTGAGTATTTCTTTAAGTTTTTCTCAGCCAGCTGTACCCCCTCCTGGTCTCCCTCCCAACCCCACTCTCCCTCCCTCTTCTCCTCTTCCTTTCCCCTAGTCCACTGATAGGGGAGGTCCTCCTCCCCTTCCATCTGACCCTAGTCTATCAGGTCTCATCAGGACTGGCTGTATTGTCTTTCTCTGTGGCCTAGTAAGGCTGCTCCCCCATCAGGGAGAGGTGATCAAAGAGCCAACCATTGAGTTCATGTCGGAGACAGTCCCTGTTCTAGCAGGCACATGTAAAAAAGGATTTCAATTTCCCAGTGTCTGTGAGAGGGTAGTAGCCTGACTTCAGGAAATAACAATTAATAATTTTAGAGGGCCTGGACACATTAACCACCTTCCAATTTCACTTGATATAAATTGTTAGCTTCCTAACCCTGACTCCATTAAAAGTTTCTCCATTCTTCTACCTATTTTTCACATTCTCTTGTTAAATTATAGAGTTGTATCTGCACAGATTCAATAAAATTCAATTTTACAATGTCTCTTTACTACTGCTATAGTTACTGCTCACTCTCTCCCAGGGTCTCAGCAATTTTTCTGTCAGCTTTGTTTGCCCTCAACAAAAGTTATACATGAAAACTTAGTCCTTCATTTTCTTGCATCTATACGATACAGATATAAAGCACAAACAGTTCATAAAGGAACATAAAGAAATTACATACTCTGTACCACAGAACATAATTATGGTGAGGTTGTGCTTGTATGACATGCAGAGTTATGACTTGAGAGGATTCACTATAAATTATTTACAGCTTTCTTCTATATACAAAATCATAAGAGAGGTGGCATAAGCTTAAATAGTCTTTCTAGACAGTATACATTTAAGTAATTCATACTCTAGGTATTAAAGACAAATATTCAAACCTATTAAAAACAAATAGTGTGTCACCATTTATTTAAGTCTTACCTTACTCTCATTTTACACTGTATTCCTAATTGCAACAGCCACTTAAATATTGAACAACTATATAATTTAAGTAGTAAAATCAGTGTTACATTCTCTCTTCTTGTGACAAAATGTTCTGACTTCAAAAAAAAGTCACTCTGGTGTTATGTTTATACACACATGAACTTCATGTGCCCTTGCATATGCTATCACAAATGTAATTACAACATTTTTTAGAAAAAAAATATGGTAGGCATTGTAAAGCTGATTTAATAGAGTTAGAAATCCAAAGCAATAACAACTCATTAAACAGTAAACATCAGTACTATTTACGTGGAGATGCATCTAGCAAAGGTTTTACATACATGAGCCACAAATATCCTCATTTTCTATCACCAGGTTTCTCTATTAGCTTTAGGAAGTATATTATTAAAATTATAACCAAACTGAACAGTCAACTAACTTTTAATCTCTGTTTTTATATTGTAGTAAAACTCTACTACCTGGAAATAATAATGTTATAAAAAACTTCTCTATAAATTTACAAACTGGGATAATCTTAATAACTCATGGAAGTATCAGATTTTTATCTGAGTCTAAAGTGAGTTGAAATGGCAATTTAAATGAGCACCAATTTTTCCTATGTGTATATGTTATTGCTGTAGTGAGACCTAATTAAGTGCATAGCAGTATTCAGACCATATTACTTATTGTACATAAATTTGGGCTATTCCAGAGTGAGCCAAAATAATACATTCTAAAAGGACACTTTATCCTTCACAAAATATGCATAATAAAGAAAAAATTAGGAAGTTAAGGATTTACAGTGTGTTAACTGATTTCTACAGAAGTCTATATTTTCCTTTGTGCCCCAAAGATTTTCACACACCTTAGTAATGGACCACAGTGGAATTGGTAAGTGGAGAGAGGGTATATTTCCTCACTCACTTGAAACTGTAGAAAGTGTTCTATAATACACAACATTTGGTAAGTAAGAATCTTTAAACCAATGCCCTGAAAATTATTTTTTCTTCTGTATAAATGTATTCTGTAATATGGCTTTGCCATTAGAGACATTACTACTCAAGTTAGAGGATCATTTTTCCATATATGTTAGAGAATCTGTAATGTTATGGGACATATTAAATAATGACGATTAGGCATGCCACAGATCTTCTGAAAAGAGTGATTTATTAGATGGAGATGGAGGAAGGGAGAGAAGGGAGAGCAGGTCATAATGGGAAGAAAGAGACAGAGGGAGAAAGAGAGAGAAGAGGTGCCCCAATAGAGAAAGGACGAAGAGAGCAAGAAAAGAGAGGACCAAGAGAGAGATCACATAGCTGGCTGGTCCCTTTAAGGGGCAAGGTAACCACGCCTTTCAGGGTGCAGCCACCTGGCCAGCAACACATGTTGACATTATAAGTTGCTAGGCAACCCAGGAAGAGGTTTTGTTCCAAAATCCTAACATTCCTCACTTTTTCTATAATTAAAAAATGAGGAACTTGGGCTGCTTCTCCTGTAAAGTAGGTTAAAGTATATAAATTTAGGTTCATTGGAAACAGATCTTGGTTGTCATGCAAAGGGTTAAGAGAGAGAAGAAATAATAGCAACAAAATGGTCAGATTACATGGTAAAGAGGAGGAAGGGAAGCCTCAGCCCTGGAAAATTTAGGATAGAGGGTTGTCAGTAGAGATTTTCCAGCCATGCAAGAGAGCAGGTAGGGACTGAGGAATGCTGGGAGGACCTGGAGCTGTTTGTCCTGGTCCTGAAGGGCACCATTTCAACCTTTTGTTAATAATAAGTGAATAAAGGGTATAGATTTTCTTCTGGCTACTTCCTTCAGACACTGAGGACCATGTAGTGAGGTCAAAAGGCTGAAATGCTGGCCAAGTCCAGGAAGAACAGACTGCTTTGATGGTCTCCAGGGTCTGCAAGAACATCCATGGCTGGGAGGGAAGGTGCAGGTCCAGCTTGATGGAAGTCTGTGAGGTCAGAGTTGAACACTTGTGGTAGTTGCTTTGGCACTGTTGTGGCTATAGGAAATGGCAGGACACTGAAACATATATATATATATATATATATATATATATATATATATATATATATATATATGCAGAAGTTAAGTAGGTTATGGAGAAAATCCTTTAGGTATACAGTGAAAACTTTTTGGGAGGGTGAAGAGAGGTGGAAGGTTTAGATCAATGAGACTTGAACATGGGAATGTCTGTTTACCTGAGGGGACTTTCATTTACCCAATCACTGGCAGTAATTAAAAAGGCTTTGTTCTGGATCTGTCATTGAGGCGAAGTTTGATTGCAGAAGTGTGTAAACTTAGAGGCCCTAGTGCTAGCAGGCATTAGGTGTAGAAACCTGAAATTTTCCAGAAGACATCCCAGAGGAGGATTTGGAGAAACCGGCATCTGGGCATTTCTCATTGGGAGGCAGAGAAGCTAGTGACCTTCCAGAGAGATCCCAAAGGCAAGGTATGACTCAGTAGAGATGGTCCTACCTGGTCCAATAGTTCATCAGCTTTTGGCCAGAGACCAGGGGCACAGTTGCCCAAGAGAGCACAGTCCACCTAGCACTAGGATTTTCCTGTGCGAGTGAGAGGGGAGGGAGAAGAGACTTGCGTGGGAGGCTTTCCCAAGGGAAAAGCACCCCTAGACGTAGGTCAGCAGAGAGTCAACCATAGCCAGTTAAGACTATGGCTGAGGGGTGATCCCTCCATCTCAAATGATAGTGGGAAGTTGCTGGATATTGAACAGTCAAGCTTTCCCTACCAAGAGAGGCATTTTATGCTGATTAATGAGGTGAACTCACCAATCTAGTGGCTGGTCAATGAGGAGAACTCAGCAATCCAGCCCGTGTTGCATGCAGCAGGTAGCAATCTGGTAGCCAGGAAAGGGAAGACCCAAAACCAGAGAAAAGGGAGGAATCCCATCTTCTGAGATAGGCAATAAGTGTAGTACTTATCTGGAATCCAACTGACCTGAGAGGTAGATTCAGATGTATTTTTTGCAGCTTACAAGAATTACTCTTAAGTTTTAAAAAGGAGATAAAATTTTAGACATTTTATCATCACAATTGTAATCTGCACTGAAATATACATTGTAGAAAAGGCAGTAGACATACACATTTGTGTTAACAGCATAAGCATTCTTTAAGGTGAACTCTGAAAAGGCACAAGCCTTTCATGAAGTAGAAGGGAAACACACCTGATGCTTTTAGTATAAGCATACATTATGGATATTTAAAATCTTGAGCTTGGAAACATGATAGTAGGTGATAAAGTGGAATGTTTTTATATTAGAATTAGATTAATAAATTAGAGCTTATTGATGAAGCTCAAAGTTCTGGACAATCAATATAACAGTAGCATAGCAACAGGAGGCACTATTAAGCAATTTTAGCTATTTAGGATATCTTAAAATACCTTCTAGCCATTATAATCTGCATTTATCAATCTTAAAACATTTTTTTAGACATTTAAGTACTTATAACCTGTATTTGCCAAGCTTAAGATGCTTTTTGAGACTCTCAATCATGCATAACTTATGTTTACCAATCTTAAGGCATTTTCTTAGACTCTCAAGCATATACAAAGGCATCTGAAGTCTCCCAACACAGAATTTTGGCAATATGTCCGTGGGACCCCATTATGAGGCCAAAACAGACCTGTAATCTTACTCTGGGCTTTGTGAGAGTGGTGGAGGTTGCTGAATCAAGGAGCCATATATATGTCCTCCATTAGGCCAAGGAGCTTGAAGGCTGGAAGTGTCTATGGCTCTTGTGCTGGTTGAACCTCCATAGCTGGGCACAGAGGATAAACCTGCATAGGAGCATTTTGACTTCCAGAGGCCAGTCTGCCAGCAGGCAGTGTGTGGCTTGCTGAGGCAGCAGCAGGACCAGTGTCCTTTTTGGGCTGCATTTGAAATAGTAGAACCTGGCAGAATTGGCTTTTGGCTATATCCAGGCGGGATGGGGCACTGCAGACCTCTTATCTTTTGTGAGGGAATGCCAGCAGCCTCAGAAAAGCAGCTAAGGTTTGGAACATAGCTTTTGCTCCGGATGGACCTGTCAGGAAGGCTTAATAAATAATATATGTTATTTTTACTAACATATATATATATACATATATATATCACTGCAATCTTTAATAAGCAGATGTCTGCTTATTAAAGATTTCAGTGAGACCATGTTTGCATCTGTAGGATTTTAAATATATATTTGGATATCTATGAGATGACTATTAACTTGCATTTTTTAATCATTAAATATTAACACTTTAGGTTTTGTCCTTGCTAAGTTGGAACCTTAAAAGTCATAAATATAGTCCATGAAAGTGAGAGCACAAGAGTTTTTTGTAGGATTTAGTATATAAAATGTTTATAGCTTATAGAAGTCTAAGGCTATACTATAGATCAACAAATACCATTTTAAGAAAACAAGACCAAGCATATTTTAACCTTTTGATACTAGAGATACAGCATAATGACCAAGTTTTAATATAAATAAATCCTCTAAAATTAATAGATCTTAATTTAGAATATTGGTAAAATGCTATAGGTAGTAATCAACCAGAGTTATGAATTTTAAAACCAAAAATATAGCAGAATAGTATATAATAATTTTAAAATTACATTTAATTGTATTAAAGCAAACCCATTAGCCAGAAAGCCTAGTGGTGAATCCAGATCACGGGCAGCACATGGCAGGAGAAACAGCAACAGCCTTTATTAATTTAGGAACTGAAAAGACATAAGCAGTTAGACGTACATTTTAAACCAACTTAATTTGAATAGATATTTATAACTTTGAAATTTTAGCATTATATAAAATTTATTTGAAGCAGGGTTGAATTATAGATAGTAAAACGTAACACTGAATTTTTATAAAAATCCATACCAATCTAAAATGAGGCTCGTTGTTGATGCCTAGTCTAAAAGAAGATAAACAATTAGCTATGATTAAGGAAGTCTTGTAAATGTAAACCCAATGAGAAAAATTATATAAATCAGTAGATTAAGAATTTAAAGCATATATATATATATATGAGCAGAGTGTACAGAAATCAGGAAGAAAAGATTTTTTAAAGCTTGAAAGTAACACCTTAGAATAATTAGACTATTGAGAGCCAGAATATGTAAAAAAAAGTGGTTTGGTGGGGGAGGGGCGAGCACATGGCAAGGTGGAGCCCAATTGCCCTGAGTCAAAATGGCAGGCAAAGCTACTACATGGAGTCATAGTGAAGCTATGGTTCCGCCCATTTCCTCCCAATCCCAACATGGCGTCGGGAGTCTCACAGGATATTTAAAATCTCTTTCAAGGGAGCTTAGGCAGCTGTGCAGGGGTTTTAAGCGATTTCTTTCCTAAAGGAGCATCTTAGATTTTTCCCAAGCCAATTTTTTGGCTCTGCTAGCCGCCACCACTTCACCCTCCGGAGTTCAGAGTAGTGGAAAAGTTGTAGCAGCAGGTAGCAGCTGCTGCAGGGAGCCGGGAAGCTAGCTTCACTGCTGCTGCCACGTCCGGCAGATGTGCCACGTGCACAGTTGAAGAAGAATAAGGATTTTCAGGCATAGAGCAGAGAGAGAGATCTGTTGCACAGATCCATTTTGTCCCAGAGGAGTTCAAAAGGATCTGGCAACACCATGAGACCAATCTGAGTCATGGCACCAATGTAATGTTAGGAGACATATTAAATAACGATGATTAGGCATGCCACAGATCTTCTATATGCTTTAACTATTGATAGGTGATTACCAAGGACTCAAAAATTTTAACAACTGAACTGTGACCTTGTACACATCTCTGAATGCTATGCATGTATGAGTTTGCTCTTCTTGGGTTTTTAAAAATATTTTGTGCCAATTGTTAAAAAACAAAGATGTTTAGGATAAACTGTTTCGTCCCATAACAAGTTTCATAGTACTTTCATAGTATTTCCTGGTCAACCTTATAATACTGAATAACCAATTATATGCATATTTTTTTTCAGAGCAGCCCTTTAATCAGTCTATCTTCTTAATGTAGAGTGCATTTTTTTGACCAATGGAGACACAGTATACTCTGAAAACTTATTCATTTAAGTTTTTGATGTGAACATTTCTGTATTTGAGCTCAACTCTAACCTAAATTTATTCCTTCTGTCTTGCCTCTGTTGTGTTCAGTTATGTGAGATGGCATGATTAGTACTGTGATTATGCATCAGCCAAAGGTAAAACATTGCATAATATTAATGTTTGGAAGAGAGACTCTTATTTATTAATGATCTCACTAGTTATCTCACAGTCAAATATTAGGTATAAGATGAGAGAAAGTACAGGCAATAGATATACATTCAGAGTAATAACTATAAGCTAGCACAAAGAAACAATTGTTAGCTTCGTGTATTTAATAGAAGGCCATCCAGGAAGGCTATTTAATATCCAAACAATTATTTTCATAAAAATATTAACTTAACATATGTCTTTGCAGTGAGAATCTCTCAGCAACAAAACAAAAATCAGCTAAATTAAAAAATCAGAAACAAATATAAAAGTGCACAAACCACAAAACTAAAATTTTCAGCTACATATTATTACTTAATGACATTGAAATAAGACAGCCTTCTATTTCAAGGATTGCTTATCACCTAACAGTGAGCAGGGTAAAACAAAGAAAACTATTCCAATGAATACTACAACAATGGTTAGTTGACAATGAGATTAACTGTTTTAAGTGGTATATATCAATCTTTTGTTTCCTGCAGAGATACTGATGGTCTCAATTAATTAGGTACTAAATAGCCTGTAGTGATCCTTAGTTAAAATATGCAAACTATTCCAGAAATATATCATTATACTTCCTCTAGAAGCAGGTCTACTGAGAAGGTATGCTGTCCTTGGCTTAACAGATTCTCTTATTTTTAGATCATCTTTGGGGGCCTCTGTTTCCATGGTTGTCTTCACAGTTTGGAGAATCACCTACACTACAATAGCAGTGCTTTTCAGTTCTTAGTAGTTTAGGTCATGTTTCACAACGCCATACACTTAAAATTATTTGTTAGCTAGCTATTTAATAAATAATGTGTTTGTCTCTTTTAAAATTTAAATACTTGGATATCAATATGAAAAACACAGAACATGAGAAATGGCAAGTTTTCCAGAAAAAAAAAACATGAAAAAATGTAAGGTTAGATAAATATTGTATCATGTATCATAAATAATTATAGGATTAAATTTAAAAAAAAAACCAACAACAACAAAAAAAACATGGTACCAGATGGCAAGATTCAGGGATTATAAAGCATCATTTTTTCAAGTCTAAAACCTTAATGCACAGATTCTGTTAGGATTTTGGAACGAAACCTGCTTCTGGGTTGCTTAGTAACCTATAATGTCATCACGTATTGCAGGCCAGGGGACCACACCTCTCTATTTATTTGGTCTGGGTCCTATGCTCACTTTTTAAGTACTTACTATTTTTACCATTTATAGTAATTATTTTACTAATTAGATAGATTGATCATACTGTCAAAATATTCTATACAATAGTTTAATATATATTATGATATTATATTTTTATAATTATGAATCAAGAATTCTTGTCCATATAAGCCTATTGATTCCCTAAATTAATTTCTAAAATTCTAGATATGATAATTAAAAATTTTTGAGATACTATAACTATTAATAAAACAGGTATTCTTGAAGGGCCACACAGTAAAGACATGTACATGAAAACATGACATCATTAGCTATACACGTGAGTTTTCTTTCTTGTATTGAAAACAGATTCTTTTTTTGTTTCACATAAAGCATACTGGTCAAGCTTTTTTTCCTCCTTCTACCTCTCCTAGATCCTCTCCACCTCACTTTCCATATGGATCCACTAATGTCTGTCTTCCGTTTGAAAAGATAGGGCTTCTAAAAGATAATAATAAAATAAAACAAGATATAACTATCACACTGAAGTTGGACAAAACAATACAACAACAACAAAAAACAACAGAAGAGAAAGAGACAATGATAAGGCAAAGGAATCAGAGCTACTGGTTCACACACTGAGGAATCCCATAAAGACTAAACTGGAAGCCATAGTACATACGCAGATGATCTGGAGCAGATGTGAGCGGGGATGTATGCTCTCTCAGCCTCTGTCAGTTCATGTGAGCTTTGCTCATGCTGATTTAGAATCTGTTCTTTTATTTTCTCCTCCATCCCCTCTGATTCTTACACTCTTTCCACCTCTTTTTCGGGGTGCTTTGAACTCTCAGTGGAGGGATTATATGCAGACCTTCCTTTTTAAGGTGAAGTGCTATAAAGTCTCTCTCTCTGTTTCTGTCTGTCTGTCTGTCTCTTTCTGTCTATTTCTGTATCTGTCTCTGTCTCTCTCTCTCTGTCTGGGGTCCTCTGTATTTGTTCCCATCTCCTACAGGAGAAAACTTCTCTGATGATGGCTGAAAGGCATTGATCTATGAATACAGGGGAACATTGTTTGGATATATAGAAGAATCTCATTTTATTAATGCTTTGTTTGTTCTCTATAATAGTATTATCTAGTTTTACACAGGTCTGTGGGCTATCTAGTCTCTGGTTCTTGATCACCCAAGAAGAATCAGGAACGGGTTGTGTCTTATGGAGCAGGCCCTAAATTAAATCAGATATTGGTTTACTACTCTTACAAACTTGGGCCACCACTGTACTAATATGCTGCAAGCAGTACACCATTGTAGATGAAGATTTTTTGGTTGGCTTGGTGTTAAAGTCTTTGGTTTGATAGCATGCAAAATAACTTTCTGTACCAAAGATGCTAGAATTTAGGGGTAAAGGCTCTCTGTAGGCAAAAGCTCAACATCTCCACTTTTAATTACTTGATGAGGCCTTCAGCCTGGCTCTCAATTTGGGGAGATCAGCCTATTGCCTTGGCAATAGTCTGTATTGCTTGGGGATTCCCATTGAACCACTTGGACCAAAAACTTAATTCGATGTAACCCAGATTTAGTAATGGAAGTTTCTTTGATGACAAGACAGTCAATTGGGACTCTGTCTTCCCCAGTTTTTCACAATTCCATGGAGATTACCTTCATATATGAATATATGTTAGATTTCCATACTACTCTTCAAATGCCCCCTAATTTTAGTAGTGTCTGCTTATATTACCTCTCTGAGAGAAACTGTCTCTTTCCCCTCCCCACGTGATCCCCCATTCCAGCATCCCCATCCATCTATAATTATTTATTTCAGTTTCCTTTCCTAATGAGATCTATCTAGACTTTCTATTCCCTTACTCTATAATTACCTCATGTGTTTCTATGGACTTGTAACTTGGTTTTCATTGACTTCATAGCTAATATCCAGATATATGTTAATACATACCATATTTATACATTTTGATCTGTGATACCTCACATAGGGTGATTTTATTCAGGTTCCATTCATGTCCTGCAAATCTCATGATGCCCAATATTTGGTTGTGAGTCTCAGCATTTGTTTTGATCCTCTGTTGGGTGGAGCCCCTCAGAGGACAGCCATGTTAGACTTCTGTCTGTGAGCATAGAAGAATATCCCTTAATAGCATCAGGGTTGACTCTCTCCCATGGAGTGGGTTTCAGATTTAGCCAGGAATTGGTTGGACATTCCCTCAGTCTCTTCTCTATCTTTTTCCTGCACATCTTGTAGGCAGGGTAAATTTTGGGCCAAAGTTTTGTGGATGGGTTGGTGTTCCCCTCCCTCCAGTATGAGTCCTGTCTAATTAGAGGGTGTCCTCTTCAGTCTCCATGATCCCTGAGTCTTATCATGATCCACCCTTATATCATCTCAGAAGCTTACCCTGTCTTATAACTCTAGCTTGTCATTGAGAGGCCCTCACTTATGGTTTCTCTTAAATCTCACTCAGAAGGGGAAATATAATAGACAGTACAAGTGACTGAAAAGACAAAGGTAGGAGAGGGAGGGCTGAGAGAAATGAGGGGGGAGACCAGAACTTGGGAGATCAGGGGCAGAATGACAACAGGCCTATTGATAACTGGGCTTCTTACCCATTATCAGTGGACTATCTGTCTTAATCTTCAATTAATTTAGGTACCATAGGTTCATAATTAAGCATTTCCTGTGCTCATACATCTGCTGTCTTCTGTCTATAAAGCCTTTGTACTATCATAGTTAATTTTTCTTGTTGCATAACTATTTTTCTACTTTTTGTGATATTTTTCTTGTTGTACAGTTATTTTTCTACCTTTTTTGAGAGGAAATATATACAGATGGCAATTGAGTTTAGGGAGAGGTTTACTCCAGTGGTCACAGTTGCAGTAAATATTGCAATGGCTTTTTCTGTTATGTTATGTTTTTTCTTTTTTTTATTTACTTACTATTTTTTTATAATTTATTCACTTTGAATCCCAGCTACAGGCCCCTCCCTCATCTCCTCCCTGTCCCTTCCCCTTCCCTCTTCTCCCCCTATGCACCTCCCCTAGTCCTCTGATAGGGGACTTCCTCCTCTTCTTCTCTCTGACCCTAGCCAATCAGGTCTCATCAGAACTGGCTACATTGTCTTTCTCTGAGGCTTTGTAAGGTTGCTTCCCCATAAGGGGTAGGTGATCATTTAGTTTATGCCAGAGACAACCCCTGATTCACTTACTAGGAAACACACTGGAGACTGAGTGGCTTATGGGCTACATTTGAGCATGGGGTCTAGGTCCTCTCCATGCATAGTCCTTGGCTGGGACTATAGTCTCTGCAGGCACCTCTGGGCCTAGATGTGGAGCTTCTATAACATTTTTATACTTTCCACTCCTAAACTAGGTCTCAAGGTATCTGAATTATTAATGCAAGAAATATCTGTCTATGAATCAAAATTACTTTTTTGAGTGGCTTATTGTGATCCAGTGTCTCAGATGCTCCTGTGTTGTCCTTGCTCTGGGACCAAGATTCCTGAGGCTCCACATTCTCCAGAGTCTCTCTGGGCATACAGACAAATTCAAAGAACCAGTGCTTCCTCTGGGAATTTGTCCTCTCAAGCTTTCTGTCAGATAGTTCCTGTCCTACGAAAATTTTCTGTCAGATATCCTCTTCACTCTTAAGTATTGGTGGGCTTTCTTCTTCTCCACATTGGGAGCCAGATGTAAGTACAACTTTTACTCACCTGATGCAGTTGTCTCCTGGAGGCTTACTGCCTCCATCTGCTAACCTAGGCCTAGTCCTTGAAGCTTTTAGCCTACATAAAATCGAATCTAGTCCTAGAATATCTTTAGCCTCTGAAGCTTACTGATGAATAATCTCACACTTCCTAGTTCTTTCTGAACTATGGCTGGCTGGTTCTACTCAGCTGTCTGTCATGAAACTCCTCTCCAACCTGACTGATTAAAACTGGCTTTTCTTAGGTTCTTACCTAATAGCTCTGCTTTGCCTCATATTAACATTTAACAAAGAAATATGTTTTAATCTTCTGGCTTCTCATTCTCTCATTCAATCTGTTTTCACCTATATCTAGCGTGTTCTCTCTGCAATTTGCCTCTGTAAAACTCTCCTTGTAAAATTGACTCCTCCCTTTCTGCATTCCTCTCTGCTAAGTCAGCTTTCTTTCCTCTCAGTTCTCCTGAGAGTTGGACAGACTGTCTGTCAAATCTTTCTCTGACTATTCCCTTTGTCTGTCTCTCACATACGTTACTTTTAAACATGGGTGTTTCCTTCTACAAACTAACTTTACTTTCATTGTTTGGGATTAAAGCTTGTGTTATATGGGTATGTCTGTATTCCAGCCAGAGGAATTAGAGTTGTGTGCTAAGGGTATGTCTGTATTCCAATCATACTAGCCAAATTTCTTGATTGAATTTCTTCTACACATTTCTATGATTTTCTTTGTTTCTTTGTTTTTTTTCCATTCTTTTCTTTCTTTCTTTCTTTTAATTTTTAACCAGTCTTACTTGGTTCTACCCTAGATCTCAGAGCCACCCAATCTCTAGCCCCTGCCCATCCAGGCAATGTACGACATGGACATTCTCTTGTGGTGTGGGCCTCTAGTTAAGCCAAACATTATCTGACCACTCCCACAAGTACTATCATTACCTGAGCACATCTCGCAGGCAGGACATATTGCTGGTGGTGGGTTTTATGGTTGGATTGGTATTCAGGTTTCTGTTTCCATAGCCTGTGAAATAATGTCATAGGTCAGAACAGACCAGAACTTTGGGTGAAAACTCCATATCCTCACCAGCTACACCTGTACCTTAAATGAGTTGTGTAGTTATTGTCTTGGCAAAAGGGCCCTAATGTCAGCTTTTAGAGTGATTTTCTGTCTTAGCATCACCTTCCTTTGTTTAGGGATCTCCATGGGACCCCTGACCAACAACTCAAAGAAATCTATCCCAGTCAAAGAAATCTATCCCAGTCCCAGCACTGGAAGCCTGGCCTGGCTGTAAAACATGGTCAGTTCAGACTCTGTGTCCTCAGTATGAGGAGTCCTAACTAGGGTCCTCCTCTTATATTCAAGGATGTTTCTACTGCATTAGGTTTCTATCGCACTCTACCTATGCTCCCCAAATACAACTGTTTCTTCTCTGTCCTCTCCCCCTCCACCTCAACCCAATCCTTTTTGCTCCCTTCTCCACTTACATACTGTCCATTTTACAAAATGTATTCTATTTCCCCTCTTCAGGGAGGTTCATATGTCTCCCCTGGAGCCCTCCTAAAGGAATTCTAGCTAGCCGAAGCATGGCTAATAAGGTGCTGGCAGGCCTTGCCCTTCACCTGAATCCCTTCTATCTTTTGAAAAAAAAACTTGATATTACATTCCTAAAGCTAGCTACCAAGGCTTATTCTCCCACTGGCCACTTCTTCCTTCTGAGGCTGACTACATAGATCCAGTTATAAAAGTATTGGTATCAAGCAATCAAAAGCCCCCTTTGGCTCACCAAATTACAATGCCCAATTAAAATTAAACACCTCATCCTAGCATGGGGTTTTCATTTTTACGTTTATAAATTGTCATTTGCCTTTATAAATTGTCATCTGCTTTACCCAGAGGCAGTCCTTTGCCTCCTACAACAAATACCCCTCCTCACTTTCCCTTGTTTTTAATTTTTTCCTTTTTTTCACTTGTACTCTAACTACTGTCTTTGTCTCTTTTTCTTTTTTCTTTTTCCCTGTGCAGCAAATAGATCTCCTCTGTTCTGAGAACTTAGTCTTGAGGTATACTGAGTCTCTATCAGTCTATTCTACCTCCTCTTTTTTTTAAATTATATTTATCTATTCACTTTACATTCTTGTTGCAGGATATTTGATCCTATTTTGAACCCTGAGATCGTGAACTATAAAAACCTATTTCTATTTGTGGTGTGGCTCAGCCTTAGCACACACCTTTAATTCAAGACCTTTATGTACACAGGATTAAATAAAGTTAACCTAGGTCAAGAAGCAGAGCAATAAAGTGGCTGACAGTGATTAAACAGAAAGAAGGAACTTTCAATGGAAGGATATTTAATCAGGGAGGAGAGGAAGAAGGGGTTTTTAGCTTTTGTCTTCTTCCTTCTGGAATGTTAGCCGAATAGGAAGATCAGCTGTTCCTCTGAACTAGTAAATTTTCACCCCCAGCATCTCACTCCTGAGTCTTTATTGGTAAACTCAATTGATTGAGATTTTTTTTTTAAATAACACATCCAGATAGCAGTCCCCTCAGTCACACCTTCCCTGTCCCACCCTCCCACCATCTTCCTCCTTCCCCTTCCTTTCTCCTCAGAAAAGGGAGGCCCACTTCTATCCCCTACCAACCCACCCCAGCAAAGATCAAGTCACATTAGAACTACATGCATCCTCTTCCACTGAGGCCAGACAAGGCAGCCCAACTATGAGAAAGTCCAGTGGCAACCTTCTAGCCAGGCAGGACTTCCATTTTATCTCCTCTTTGCCTAACCTCTCTGGATCTGTGGATTGAAGCTTGGTTGTCATTTACTTAAGAGCGAATATCCACTTATGAGTTAATACATACCATATATTTTTTGAAGTCTGAATTACCTCCCACAGGATGATTTTTTTTTTCCTAACTCTATCTACTTGGCTGCAAATTTCATGAAGTCCTATTTTAACAACTGAGTAATATTCCATTGTGTAAATGTTCCACTTTTTAAAATTAAATCTATTCTTCTGTTGAGGGACATCTAGGCTGTGGTTCCCAGTTCTGCCTCTCCCTGGGGTTCCCAGATGCCTTTGGACACTGAGTCAAAAAGGATGAAGCAGAGTCTGGAACCTATGGGTTCGACAGAATTCCAGTCCTGCTGCAAGTGCAAGGGAGAGGAAGATCTCAGAGGATTTTAGGACTATATCTCTTTTAAATTGGTGGGTTATTATCATCCTTCCTCAAAAAGGAAAGGAAGAAAGAACAGAGTACTTCAGGTGCCAGCAGGTGCCAGGTAAGGTGACAGCAGGTACTTGTCCCAATGCTGAGCCACTCAACTGCAGCATCAACAGTGCCAAAGGACTGTGGTGTGAATCGATGCACTACAGATGGACACGAGGGGAGTGGAGGTTAGGGAGCTTGCCGTGCTCTGGGTAGAGGCCTCAGCTGCAAAAGTGGCCAGAGCCTGACCAGGTGGGCAGGTCCAAAGATGAATGCTTCACACACGCACGCGCGCACGCACACACACACACACACACACAGAGAGAGGCTCCCAAAAGTGTTACAGCTCAGAGAAAACAGCCACTCTCAGATGATCTTCAGTAAAATAGCTTGTGCCCCTTTATTAGTGAAACATCTTGTCATTTGTATAGAGGACTACTGTTTTTAGTTAATCTTTATCTCTCAACTTTGCTGAAAGTGTTTATAGGGTGTCTGAGTTCCCTAGTAGAATTTTTAAGCTTATTTAAAAACTTACTTACTTACTTACTTACTATCACATCATCTGCAAATAAATATACTTTAACTTCTTCATTTCCAATTTGTATTCCCTTGATCTAATTCAGTTGTCTTATTTCACTAGGAAAAACTTGAAGTCCTATTGATGGTAATGAGATACTTTGTAAACAAAGCCATCACTTTAGACATTTTCTACTACTATGTGATGGATATCAGTCCTTGTCTACCTCACTACCCATGTCCAGGTTGGACACAGTTGTTCAGTCCTATCAGGACAAACAATTCCAGTTTCTGTCTCAGGTCTCATATCTGAAGTCATAGCAAAATTTTAATATCTCTATAAACTGTTTTCATGTTATTTTTCAAGCTAGCCATGCTGCAAATCCTTCTTAAACTTCTCTCTCAGTTCCTCTGATGTGAAGAATGCTCTTATAATCTCAGTGTGTGATATTTCCTCATATTTTAGACTCTCTGTGTGTGTCAAGTGTTTTTGGTGTGCATATAATTGCACACATGTGAAAGCCAGAAAATGTTTTCAGTTGTCATTTCCTCAGTTGCCATGTACTATTTTTCTATCTATTTATTTCTTTGTTTTTAAAGTATCTCACCAGACTGGAAGCCACCCAAGCAGGCTAGTAATTCTAGTCAACAAGCCATCTGCCTGTCTCCACCTCCATATCCCTGTGATTCTAAGCATGTGCAATCATGTCCTGATTCATTTTGCCTTGTGTCCACAGATCAAACTCAGGCCAGGACCTCTGTAACAAAACTTTCTTCTCAGACTCGTTTATTCTTCTTGTTAAATCTAAATTAGCCAACAATGATTCTTCTGTCAGTTTTAATTTTACTTCTGAGTTCTTCTCTGCAGTTGTAAATACTCATTTTGTTATGCTTGCCTTCTTACTTCTTCTGCTGATATGCATCTGTCTTCTGTGAAAAGCAAATGTATGAATATTATGTAAATAGCTCTATTTTGTTTAACATTTTAAATCTATCCTCTGTCTGCATCTATCATCTATTAATCCACCTATCTATCTACAACTTTCTATACATACGTAAATTTATAGGATTACACAAATTTGATAAATTACAAAAATTCCTACTTTTGTATAAATTAAATACATTTCTAAATGGCACTGCAAGTAATACAAATATCTTGATGATTATAACACATCAAGCAATGTTGAATCTGGGGACAACTTTTTATGTAGGCTTAATTGGGGAAAATAAGTAGACAAATTAGCTATATTAGTAAAAATATAGATATTTCATGAAGAATATACTTTAAAGAATAAAAGTAGTGTTAGCTTTCATTTTCTTGATTTGGATTTTTAAGCATTATATGAATAAGTGTTTGTTACAAAGAAATAAAATAATCTATCAGCAAAAATACAGTACCAATAAGATCACCACTACTCAATTCTTCTATACAATTTCTCTTCTGATTTTCTTTTTCAGTACATAAGAAGAGACAATGATTTTTAAAATTTTTTTAAAATTGTCCTATTTTATTTTATTTTTTCACTTTTATTAATTATACTTTATTCACTTTGTATCTCCCCATAAACCCCTCTCTCCTCTCCTCCTAATATCTCCTTCCCTTTCCCTTCTTCACGCATGCCCCTCCCCAAGTCCACTGATAGGGGAGGTCCCCCTCTCCTTCCTTCTGATCTTAGTCTATCAGGTCTCATCAGGAGTGGCAGCATGAGACAATGATTTTTTATGATTGTCATTTTCTATAAAATAGGCTCCCGTTATATAGCTTGGACTGATCTCAAATTCATAAATCTTCTGTCTCAAATTTTCTACTTAGACACATTCATTTTTCTATCAACTGTCCTATAATTATGTTCATTACTATACACATACACAAGTATAAACAAAGGAAGTTCAAGATTTTGATTTACTTTTTTAATTCTTTGAGAATTATTATACTATATTTCAAGGATAATCCTGTTCCACTTCTCCCCCAACTACTTTGATACCTGTGACACACTTCCCTGCTCCCCACAACTTCAGGTCCTCTCTCTCTCTCTCTCTTTTTTTTTTTTAAGTAACTCACTGAGCACAATTTACACAGCCCATATTCCCATGGGTATGCAGCTGTTCACTGGAGTGGAACATGCTTCCTCCCCAGGAGCTACACTCTTAATAAATGACCTCCTTCACCTAGAAGCCATCAACTGTCAACAGTTCCAAGCCAGATTTTGACTGACTTGACCTTGTCTTATACAGACAGCCACAACTGCTGTGAGTTCAAGAGTACAACTATCTTGCAAGTACTGGGATTATTTAATAAACTACTCTATAACTACAGTTTTCCTTGTTTTAATATTTTTATTCTTTATTATAAGCCAATTTTATTTACCCTACATATTCTGCAAAAAAAAAATGTTGGTTGTTTGATGTTTATGCCTCTAAAAGAATGTATTGTCATAGTGTTTATAATTTGTGTCACATTTGTTAAAAGAATGTTTTTCTAAAAAAACACTTTAAGTCTAGATAATTATATTTTTAATGCTAAATCATGCTTGATAAAAAGAAAATATGCAATATGACTTGATAGAATGATAAATAATTGAATATATAATTGGAAGTCTCTTCATATTTAACAAAAAATGGCAACCTAGTAATCTTTGAATGATTACATAGACTATATGTCATTTGTAAGCATTTTGTTTTACAAACTTAGTTTTGATTCATGTGTATGTGTGTGTGCTTGCTTGTCTGTATGTGTGCCAAGTGCCTGTAGAGCCCTCAGATCTCAGAAGAGGCTGTTGGATCCCTGAGAGCCACAGTAGCAAGCCTTTGTGGGATCCCAGGTGTGGGCACTGGGAACTGAAATCAGTCAAATGTTCTTAAACACTACATCATCTCTCAAGATTCTTATTGAATTCTGTGTACTACTGCTATAATTTACTTACTTCCCAATCTATGGACAGGTCAGTCATCTTGCTAAGCTTAGTTTTGAAAATAAATTGCTGACAATTAAGATAAAATAAGGTTGAAAGTAAAATTGCTCCTCCTGTTCTATCTTACTTTTAAGAAGTATAAACACATTTGTTTTTAGATAAAGGTGGCATTGTTATGTTTGCTTAACTTTACATTTTACTTTCATTATCACATTGTTACAATGTCAACTATTTAAATAGAATGAAAATAATATTGTTGCAACATTGGAACCTTGACCAGTATAAATTGAATGAATTTTCAAAGAGATAGACATTTACTCTGAGTGCATAATAGCAGCTGCACATATCATCAACAGCTTTGCTGTTCAAACACAAATTACAATGATATGTGGGAACATTTTAAAGAAAGAAGACAGAAAAGTATATGATGAGGTCATTTATTTCCAAAGAAGAAGCATCACACCAAGGTTATTGGTTTTTTTTTCTGCTTCTAAAAAAAAATACCTGTAATTAGTGATATGCCAAAATGTTGTCTCTAAATAAATAAATTCTCTATTAGAGTCTTAAAAGTTTGCAGTAAAAGTCTCAGACTGGTGCAAAGACATAGCTATTCAATTTTGCAGCCTCAGTTTCCCAATTCCTAAAAGTAGATGGATTGGTCTAATTAATTGGTCTAATTAATTTAAGAATTAATTAGTTGGTTTTTGATAAGTACATCAATGCAAAATGTACCATTTAAATGCAAAGTGTTCTCAATCAGTAAGTAGAGATTCAGCAGTTTTCTTCACCTTTTAAATTTCTAGCATCTCTAAGGAAAACAGTGAATTACATACCCTTTCTGTTTTCTTCTATGAATATATTGTCTACCTTTTTATGTTTGCAGTAAACCTCTCTTTTACACAGATAGAAATGAAACCTGTAAATTCTTAAAATTGCTGTGTGTTTTGTAGCTTTTTTCCTCTTACTGTGTCTGATTGCATTACTTTGCAGCCAGAGGATGAATGAAACAGATTTAAATTGTTCTTCTTCCATTAATAATTTTGCAGAAGACATACATTTTTCTAAATATATCTTGTGACCAGTTAACTATTATAATTCTGTGCAATTCGCAAGATTTATATAGGCACTGTTTTAATTTGATGAGAAAAACGGGAAGATCATGCTTATGGCTCCACCATGGAGCTGAAACAAGTAACTGCAATTTTAGAACTCATACTTAATAAAGTACTCGTACAGGCAGGAAGGGCCACAAGAGGTATCATTTTTCAGTACACAACATATGCTGTGAAATGTTCATAATGATAAGAAGTAAACATATGCCTGAATGTAAGAAAAAGCTTGCTGCTTGAAAAATCTTGTCTGCAAAGTGTTATTTTATAAGCAAACACTGGAGAAAAACACTGGACATGCTTATCAGAATTATATATGATTATTTTCATATTTTAAAGCCAGGTTTCTGAAATCATTTTGGAAAATATTGTCTTATAAACTCATTCTAGCTTTAAAAAAATCAACATTTAAATTTCAATGAAAAATCCGTTTTTAAGTCAGTTTTCACTGTCCTGAAGAAAAGTTTTTATATATTCCTCCAAAAACACAATGCGTCTACACCAGGTCCTTTACAAATATATTATGGCAATTATCTTAGTATTATGGGACTACAGGCTGTGAGAACGAGTGGGTCTCTGCCTCTTTTTTCTTTTCTTGGGACTCTTTTTTCTTTCCATTAGGTCACTGTGTCCAACTTCAACATGAAAGTTTTTGCTTCATCTTATATTTATATTGTCCTATTTGGTTGGTATCTCTTTGTAGCCTGTTCTTTTCTAATGACAGACATAAAGGGGGTTAGGTTCAAAGGAGAGGGCAGGTGTGGAGGAACTGGTAGGTGCAGAGGAGGGAAACTATACTCAGGATATATTGTACAAGCAAAGAATCAACTTTCAATAAAAAAAGAATGACATTAAAACAATTGCATCTAAAAGTTTTTCTGTAGTAAACACTAAAACAGCCTTATCTTAATACTATTTATAGAAAAGGAAAGTCACAACTTTGCAAAATAAAAAAATATATAATTCTATATTATTTTTTATTTTTTATATTAATTACAGTTTATTCATTTTGTATCCCAGCTGTAGCTCCCTTCCTCATTCCCTCCCAATCCCATCCTCCCTCCTTCTTTTCCTCCCATGCCCCACTCCAGTCCACTGACAGAGGAGGTCCTCCTCCCCTTCCACCTGACCCTAGCTTATCAGGTCTCATCAGGACTGGCTGCATTGTCCTCCTCTTTGTCCTGGTAAGGCTGCTCCCCGCCCTCAGTTAGAGGTGATCAAAGAGCCAGCTACTGCCTTCATGTCAATCTATTCTTCATACTTATATTTTTCTTCATCAGTGCAAGGCTAACAAAGGTTATGCAATAAATATTTCTTATTCTTAATTGTTCATTAAATTGAGCAATGATCACTAACCTAGTTATTACCACTATCTTCATCATTGAATAATACTCAACATGAAGCAAATGTGTTAACTTTCTTAATAATAAGACACATTTACACTCACTGTTCTTTTTTTAATTTTTTATTTAACTTTTATTAATTACACTTTATTCATTTTGTATCCCCCCATAAGCCCCTCCCTCCTCCCCTCCCGGTCCTACCCTCCCCCCCTTTCTGCAGGCATGCTCCTCCCCAAGTCCACTGATAGGGGAGGTCCTCCTCTCCTTCTTTCTGATCTTAGTCTATCAGTTCTCATCAGAAGTGGCTGCATTGTCAGGGTTCTAGGTTATCTCCATGAATGGTCCTTGGTTGGAGTATGAGTCTCTAGGAAGTTCCCTGTGTTCAAATTTTCTTGTTCTGTTGCTCTCCTTGTGGAGTTCCTGTCCTCTCCAGCTCTTACTATTTTTCACTTCTTACATAAAATTCCAATCTTTCTGCCCGACAGTTGGCCATCAGGCTCAGCATCTGCTTTGACAGTCTGCACAGCAGAGGCTTTCAGAGGCCCTCTGTAGCAGGTTCCTAGGTTGTTTCCTGTTTTCTTTTTCTTCTGATGTCCATCCTCTTTGACTTTCACTCACTGTTCTTATAGGCAATAGGGATGTCATCATGACATAGTGCTACTTAGTCAGTGATTCAGCACTTCCAACTTACATACCAGCAGTGTGTTATGCCACAAGGGCACAATTACTAATATGTTTATGATGATAGTTACAACAGTGAGTCTTAACTTTTTTAATTGGCAGGACCAATTAAAAAATAGAATATTCCCTCATTCATCAGCTACACATAATATAAATGACATTAGGTGGTGGCAAAAAAGTCATTAAATTTAATGTAATTTGCATGTCTGTAATAATTTATTTAAAAGGAAAGGTAGAAATATCATAATTCACTTGAAACTACAACTTCTGTTCCACTCTGAGAATTCTAAATCTGAACATATGCACCAGTTAATATATTCAGTTTAATCTAACTTCACTGATTTTACTGAAGTTGAGTTCAACATTTATCTCTGTGAATTAGTTTTTGAAATGTTTTTAATATAAGTAAGCTTAGATTTCCTTTCACAACATTTTCATGTTGTTTTTACAGTCCACTTAGCATGTTCAGAGAAAATAAAGCTGATATTCTATCCCTCCTCCTCTCTCCCTCCCTAGAGAAGACAGACTTTCTCTGTCTGTCTCTATCTTTCCCTCTCTCTCATTCTAACTCTAAAAACTTAACTCATCATAGAGATATATTTTGTTTTTATCAGCTGTGGATAGCTGCCTAGAACCTAAGCATGCTGTCATAGATACTTTGGGCATTTCATTTATTCTCTGAAACCTCCCTACCTATGTCTATCATTGTTAAATATATGGACTTTCCTGGACCAAACTCAAAAGTACAGCTATTTTTCTTGTCATCCTTTTATCCATATTCTTTCTCTAGGTAGCTGCTAAGACATAATATTTACATATATTGTTTTTTTCAAAATACAGAAAATGCTTCCCAATCTTTATGAAAAACAAACAAACAAGCAAACAAACTGAGGTTAGGTGGTTATTAGTAGTAAAACATAGACTTATGTTTATATAAAAGTAATTCTTTCATATAAAATTACTCACAGTAATTTGAATTAATATTGTTTAAAAGAACATATTGTCCATTTTTTTTGGGTTGTGCTTTTGTTTTTTTTTTTTTTGTTTGTTTGCGTTTGCCTTTCCTAAGCAGGAGAGGTATGTGTTAGCTGATTTCCTTGCTTTCTTAACTTGCATGTTGTATAAATTCTGTCACTATTATTGCTTGTATACATATTTAACCATCATACCTTCCTCTAAAACTAAAATTCAAAGGGCTTTACCAGTTAGATAGAATGAGTTTTTTTTTTTTTTTAATGTGTACCTTTTTTACAGGAACAGCTTTGTTTGATCAATTTGTACTCATGTTGCCTAAAATTTGGACTGATTAAACTGCAATGTGCAAATTACATATTATAGATCCATACTCAGGGAGATCTGAGGACAGGTTTGTACTAGATTCCTCTGTTGTCAGTATTGCAGATACCATACATCCTCGTTCTGGAACTACCACTTTTCTGAACCGTATCCCCCTTCCTACTGCTAAAATCTCACTTGGGAGACCATATTTTCAATGCTAAAGCATTCAAATGCCTCTTGATTAGTATTGAAATTTATTTCAAACATATAATAAGAGAAATCTACATCTATAACACTAGAATATGAATTCTGTGTCCATGCAACTGTATATTCTAATGTCTTAGATGCTTTGGGGTTGCTCATTCTTTCCTATGTGCAGGATGATGAATACAGTCCAGATTCCATGTGGCTTCCATTTCTCATCAGATTTATCTGGACCATTACATGGAAATAGACTAATAAAGACTTGTGGTTGATTAGTGAAGTCTTTTTTTTTTTTTTTTTTTTTTTACAGGCATGTGTCAAAATGCTGAGTTTTTTTTTTTTTTTTTTTTTTCAATGCAGTTTATTCAGGAACCTTGAACAATCATCTGACCCTGGGGAAAGCCAGCCCACAGCTTAGATAGCCTCTGGGTAGCCAGCCCCAGCATGCCACGTGGGCAATGCAGATAGGTCAACATACATGGAAGCAAGCCAGATCCTCAGCCTTAGCCAAATGTGGAGTTGTTTGTGACAGAGAGCACTCACCATCAGGAAGGTGGAAGGCGGAAACCAGCTCCATCTTTAAGGCATAGCATTCCGCAGCTCTCTACAGTTCCCCCTTTTTGTTTTAGACGCATCAGGCAAGAGTAGAGGTCTGATCTCTGATATTAGAAATAAATTGGGACTTTGTACCGATGTTCATTTAGGTGTCATCCACCCAAAGAGCATCAGACCCGACCGATACCTTTTTCTCAGAGGCGGGACCTGGGATATCAACCCGCATGCAATCAGACATGCTCTTCTCTGGGTCCAAAGCGGCTGACCCTGAGTGCAGTGCTTAGCCTCGCATCCTGAGCATAACATTTTAGCTTTTTATGGTAGCCAACCATGCTTGGGGAGACTGTCCTGCTTCATTGGCTGTAAAGGCCTGAATGATCATGGCTGCATTACGCTGCTGTGAGACTCTAATCTTGCATATACACCACAGGCAAACCAAGGAGACCAACACCAGAAGGCCTGCTAATGCTCCCATGCCCGCCCATTCCTTCAGATGATTCATGGCTGCAGCAATCCATGATGATAATCCTGTGGCTATCAGTGGACTCCCCTATCAGTGGACTTGGGGAGTGGCATGCAAGCAGAGGGAGGAGGGAGGGTGGGAATGGAAGGGGAGGAGGGAGGGACTTATGGGGGGATGCAGAATAAATAAAGTGTAATTGATGAAAAATTAAAATAAGGGAAAAAATAATTTAAGAACCTTAAATGACTTTCAAAAGTGGAGGAAAACATGGAGTTAGTCAATTGGCATGGAGCACATCTCGCCCCTGGAGGCAATGGTCTCCTGAACCTACTCAGACCTCAGACACCACCACTGCTAGTTCTAGAACAGATGCAGGATGTTCCAACAAGGGGGTTAAGACTTCTCATAATATTTCCTATAAGCCCACACCTGTTTGTTTATATCCCCCATTTTTATTCATTATTAGCCAGATAGAGCCAAGTAATTGTGGTAATGATACTTGCTTTTTTGGCAATGCTGGAATGCTAGTAAATTTAGGTATGCCTGGTTACTCCCATGCCTTGCTGGGTGCCTGTGCCCGTTGATGCCCCTCACGCTATGACTCTCTTCAGACAGAAAAGGGATCTTGGAACTACAGCCACCATTGTTACTGCCATCTCATTGGCGGCTGTTGGAGCTACCACCGGGGCATTAGCCATGAGTCATACTGGGCAGACTGCTCAGACCCTGAATAATCATTTAGCCAATGTAGCTCATGCCTTAGTTGTACAAAAAGGAATTAATGCTCAACTAAAAGGAAGCTTGATAGTGTTCAATCAGAGGATTGACCTCGTGCAGGAGCAAATTGATACCCTATGGCAAATCGCTCAACTTGGCTGTCAATGAAAATATAGTGAAGTCTTAATAGTGAAAATAATAATGAATAGATTGGTGTAGTCAATGATAAAGGCAGACATGTGACTTGCAGCCTATGGAAGTGAGTTGGGGTGAGTTTGCCATTCCAGTAGCGTGGTACATCATAACTCATCTCAAGTGGAGACACGGCAGGGCGTCTCTGTAGGAAATGGTGCCTATGATTTGCAATAATGGTATGCTTTGTTCTGGAACACAGACAAGGTTTGGTGTAGACCAGTTCCCAGCTGTTAGTGCTGAGATATGTCTGACTTACTAGTTTGTAGTATAAGGTGCCTAACTTTTCTGTGGTAGTAGGATTGTTATAAATTTTTAATGTTTAAATTCATAATCATTTGGAGAAATTCTTGGAATAATATCTTTAAAAGCATGGCTGTTATTATCTTTATTATTACATTTTCTAATACAGAGATCTCTAGTAAACCAATTTGAAAAAAGTCATCAAAAATATTTTCCATCATATTTGCTTACCATGATTAAACATATAAGAGCAAGTATCTCCATAAATTGAGGAATACATATGAATATTTTATAAAATTCAATACACATTAACATATATGTAAAGGTAAATAAATATTTATATGAAGTTTAATGTGTATATATAGATAGTACATGTAGGTAAATGCATACTTGAGTAGAAATTTTTTTTGAAAATTGTTAATGTAACTGTATATCAAAGACAAAAGGGCCGAGAAATTAGGGAAGCAACACCCTTCACAATAGCCACTAATAACATAAAGTACCTTGGGGTGACACTAACCAAGCAAGTGAATGACCTGTTTGAGAAAAAACTTCAAGTCTCTGAAGAAAACAATTGAAGAAGATATCAGAAGATGGAAAGATCTCCTGAGCTCATGGATTGGTAGGATTAACATTGTGAAAATGGCCATCCTGCCAAAAGCAATCTACAGATTCAAGGCAATTCCCATCAAAATACCAACTCAATTCTTTACAGACCTTGAAAATAAAGATTCTCAGCTTCATATGGAGAAACAAAACACCCAGAATCTCCAAAATGATCCTGTACAACAACAGATCATCTGGAGGTATCACCATCCCTGATCTCAAGTTGTACTACAGAGCAATAGTAATAAAAACTACGTGGTATTGGCATAAAGACAGAAAGGAGGATCAATGGAACCACATAGAAGACCCAGAAATAAACCCACACACCTAAGAATACTCGATTTTTGACAAAGAAGCCAAAACCATTCAATGGAAAAAAGACAGCATCTTCAACAAATGGTGCTGGTCCAACTGGATGTCGACATGCAGAAAAATGAAAATAGATCCATATTTATCACCCTGCACAAAACTAAAGTCCAAGTGGATCAAAGACCTCTGCATAAAACCAGATACTCTAAATCTGTTAGAAGAAAAAGTGGGGAACAGCCTAGAACTCATTGGCACAGGAGACAACTTCCTGAACAGAACACCAACAGCACAGGCTCTAAAAGCAACAATCAATAAATGGGACCTCATGAAAAGCTTCTGTAAAGCAAAGGACACCGTCATCAAAACAAAACGACTGCCTACACATTGGGAAAGAATCTTCACTAACCCTTTATCTGACAGAGGACTAATATCCAGTATATACAAAGAACTAAAGAAGCTGAAAAGCAGCAAACCAAGTAACCCAATTAAAAAATGGGAAACAGAGCTAAACAGAGAATTCTCTGTAGAGGAATATCGAATGCCAAAGAAACACTTAAAGAAATGTTCATCCTCATTAGCAATCAGGGAAATGCAAATCAAAACGACCCTGAGATATCACCTTACACCCATCAGAATGGCCAAGATGAAAAACTCAAGTGACAACACATGCTGGAAAGGTTGTGGAGAAAGGGGAACCCTCCTCCACTGCTGGTGGGAATGTAAACTGGTACAGCCACTCTGAAAATCTATCTGGCGCTTTCTAAGACAATTAGGAATAGTGATTCCTCAAGACCCAGCTATACCACTGCTAGGTATATACCCAAAGTTTGCTCAAGTACACAAAAGGGATATTTGCTCAACCATGTTTATAGCAGCTTTATTTGTAATAGCCAGAACCTGGAAACAACCCAGATGTCCATCAATGGAGGAATGGGTACAGAAATTGTGGGATTTTTACACAATGGAATACTACTCAGCAATCAAAAAAGAGGAAATCATGAAATTTGCAGGCAAATGGTGGGATCTAGAAAAGATCATTCTGAGTGAAATATCCCAGAAGGAAAAAGAAAAACACGGTATATACTCACTTATATAGACCCATAAGATATGATAAACATAATGAAATCTATACACCTAAAAAGATAATAAAGAGAGTGGACATGGGGTAAGATGATCAATCCTTGTTTAGAAAGACAGATGGGATGTGCATTGAATGTATGACAGGAGTTTACTGAGCACATCAAAAAGACTCTAACTAGCAGTGTTTTCAAAGCAAAGACTCATAACCAAACTTTTGGCAGAGTACAGGGAATCATAAGAAAGAAGGGGAGTTAGTCTGATGGGGAAAGGATAGGAGCTCCACAAGGACCAAATATATCTGGGCACAGGATCTTTACTGAGACTGACATTCAACCAAGGACCATGTATGGATATAACCTAGAACATCCGATCAGATGTAGCCTGTGGTAGCTCAGTAAACAATTGGTTTCCCAAAGTGAGGGGAACAGGGACTATTTCTAACAGGAACTCAATGACTGGCTCTTTGGCCTCCCCAACCCCAAGGGAGGAGCAGTACTGTTAGGCCACAGAGGAGGGCTTTGTACCCAGTCCTGAAGATACCTGATAAAACAGGATCAGGTGAATGGTGAGGAGGTCCCCCCCATCAGTGGACTTGGAAAGGGGCACGGTGGAGATGAGGGAGGGAGGGAGGGAGGGACTGGGAAGGAATGAGGGATCGGGACATGGCTGGGATACAGAGTTAATAAAATGTAACTGATAAGAAAAAGATAAAATTAAAAAAAAGAACAAGTATCTCCATAAATTGATGAATACATATGAATATTTTATTAAATGCAATACACATTAACATATATGTAAAGGTAAATACATATTTATATGAAGTGTAATGTGTATATATAGATAGTACATGTAGGTAAATGTATACTTGAGTAGAATTTTTTTTGAAAATTGTTAATAATTCTACATCTGGGTAAAATTATAATATTGCTAAAAATAATTTTAAAAAACAAGATTTTTCTTTTTTCTACTTTTTAAATTGTTATTTATTTGTTTGTTCATTTTTTAATTTTATTTTATTTTATTAATTACACATTATTCACTTTGTATATCCCCATAAGCCCCTACCTCCTCCCCTTCCAGTCACACCCTCTCTCCCCCTTCTTTACACATGCCCCTTCCCAAGTCCACTGATAGGGGAGGTCCTCCTCTCCTTCCTTCTGATCTTAGTCTATCACATTCACATCAAGAGTGGCTGAATTGTCATCTTCTGTGGCCTGGTAAGGCTGCTCCCCCCTCAGAGGGAAGTGATCAAAGAGGAGGCCAATCAGATTATGTCAGAGGCAGTCCCTTTCCCCATTATTATGGAACCCACTTGGACACTAAACTGCCATGGACTGTATCTGTGCCAGGGTTCTAGGTTATCTCCATGCCTGGTAATTGGTTGGAGTATGAGTCTCTGCGAAGACCCTTGTGTTCAAATTTTCTGGTTCTGTTGCTCTCCTTGTGGGGTTCCTGACCTCTCCAGATCTTACTATTTCTCACTTCTTACATGAGACTCCATGCACTCTGCCCAACAGTTGGCCATAAGTCTCAGCATCTGCTTTGATAGTCTGCAGGGTAGAGCCTTTCAGAGGCCCTCTGTGGCAGGTCCCTAGGTTGTCTCCTGTTTTCTTCTTCTTCTGATGTCCATCCTATTTGCCTTTCAGGTTGGGGATTGAGTTTTTTAGTCAGGGTCCTCTCTCTTGATTTGTTTCTTTAGATGTACAGATTTTAATAGGTTGATCCTATATTACATGTCTATATGAGTGAGTATATACTGTATGTGTCTTTCTACTTCTGGGACAGCTCACTGAGGATGATCTTTAAAGGTCCCACCATTTACCTGCAAATTTCATGATTTCCTTATTTTTTATTGCTGAGTAATATTCCATTACGTAGATACATCACAATTTGTTCATTCATTCTTCATTTGAGGGGCATCTGGGCTGTTTCCAGCTTCTGGCTGTTACAAATAAACCTGCTACAAACATGGTTGATCAAATGTCCTTATTGTGTACTTGAGCCTCTTTTGAATACATACCTAGGAGTGGTATAGCTGGATCTTGAGGAAGCCTTATTCCTAGTTGTCTGAGAAAGAGCCACATTGATTTCCAGAGTGGTTGTACAAGTTTACATTCCCACCAGCAGTGGAGGAGGGATCCCCTTTCTCCAGAACCTCTCCAGCATGTGTTGTCACTTGAGTTTTTGATCTTGGCCATTCTGATGGGTGTAAGGTGAAATCTCAGGGTTGTTTTGATTTGCATTTCCCTAATGGCTAATGGTGTTGAGCATTTCTTTAAGTGTTTCTCTGCCATTCAATATTCCTCAACAGAGAGTTCTCTCTTTAGCTCTGTTCCCCATTTTTTAATTGGATTACTTGTTTTGCTGCTTTTTAGCTACTTTAGTTCTTAATACATACTGGATATTAACCCTCTCTCAAATAAAGGGTTGGTGAAGATTCTTTCCCAATCTGTAGGCATTTGCTTTGTTTGGATGACAGTCTCTTTTGCTTTACAGAAGCTTTTCAGTTTCATGAGGTCCCTTTTATTGATTGTTGCTCTTATAGCCTGTGCTGTTGTTGTTCTGTTCAGGAAGTTGTCTCCTGTACGAATGAGTTCTAGGTTCTTCCCTACTTTTTCTTCTAACCAATTTAATCTGTCTGGTTTTATGTTGAGGTCTTTGATCCACTTGGACTTCAGTTTTGCACAGGGTGATAAGTATGGATCTATTTGCATTGTAGACATCCAATTAAGCCAGCACATTTTGTTGAAGATGCTATCGTTTTTCCATTGTATGGTTTTTGTATCTTTGTCAAAGATCAGGTGTCCATAAGTGTGTGGATTTAATTCTGGGTCCTCTGTTTGAGTCCATTGATCCATCATTCTGTTTCTATGCCAGTACCATGCAGTTTTTAAAACTGTTGCTCTATAGTACAACTTAAGATCAGGGATGGAGATACCTCCGGAAGATCTTTTATTGTAGAGGATTGTTTTAGCAATTCTTGGTTTCTTGTTATTCCATATGAAGTTGAGAATTTTTCTTTCCGGGTCTGTAAAGGATTGTGTTCGTAATTTGATGGGAATTGCATTGAATCTGTAGATTGCTTTTGGTAAGATGGCCATTTTTACTATGTAAATCCTGCCAAGCCATGAGCATGGGAGATCTTTAAATTTTCTAATATTTCCTTCTAATTCTTTCTACAGAGACTTGAAAATTTTTTCATACAAGTCTTTGACTTGCTTGGTTAGGATTACACCAAGGTACTATATGTTATTTGTGGCTATTGTGAAGGGTATTGTTTCCTTAATGTCTTTCTCAGCCCTTTTGTCTTTTGTATATAGGAGGGTTACTGATTTTTTTGAGTTAATTTTGTATACGGCCACTTTGCTGAAGGTGTTTATCAGCTGTAGGAATTCCCTGGTAGAATTTTTGGGGTCATTCACATATACTATCATATCATATGCAAATAGTGATAATTTGACTTCTTCCTTTCCAGTTTGTATCCCCTTGATCTCCTTCAACTGTCTTATTGCTCTAGCCAGGACTTCCAGAACTATTTTGAAGAAATATGGAGAGAGTGGGCAGCCTTGTCTTGTCCCTGATTTCAGTGGGATTGCTTTAAGTTTTTCTCCATTCCGTTTGATGTTGGCTATTGGCTTGCTGTATATCACCTTTACTGTGTGTTGATATGTGCCTTGAGTCATTCATCTCTCCAATACTTTAAACATGAATGGATGTTGGATTTTGTCAAATGCTTTTTCAGCATCTAGGGAGATTATCATGTGGTTTTTCTCCTTCAGTTTGTTTATTTGGTGGATCACACTGATGGATTTCCGTATATTGAACCACCCCTGCATACCTGGGATGAAGCCTACTTGGTCATAGTGGATGATATCTTTGATGTGTTCTTGTATTTGGTTTGCAAGTATTTTGTTGAGTATTTTTGTATCAATGTTCATAAGGGAGATTGACCTGAAATTCTCTTTCTTTGTTGGGTCTTTGTGAGGTTTAGGTACCATGGTGACTGTGGCTTCATAAAATAAGTTTGGTAATGTTTTTTCTGTTTCTATTTTCTGGAATAGTTTGTAGAGAACTGGAGTTAGCTCTTCTTTGAAGGTCTGGTAAAATTCTGCACTGAAAACATCTGGTCCTGGGCTTCTTTTGGATGGGAGACTTTTGATGACCGCTTCTATTTCCTTAGGGGATATAGGACTATTTAATTGAATTATCTGGTCCTGATTCAGCTTTGGTAAGGCAAATCGATCAAGAAAATTGTCCTTTCATTTAGATTTTCAAATGTTGTGGCATATAGACTTTTGAAGTAAGTCCTAATGATTGGTTGGATTTCCTCAGTGTTTGTAGTTATGTCCTCGTTTTCATTTCTGATTTTGTTGATTTGGATGGTGTCTCTCTGCCTTTTAGTTAGCTTGGCTAAGGGTTTGTCTGTCTTGTTGATTTTCTCAAAGAACCAGCTCTTGGTTTCATTTTTTTAAATGTTTTTTTTTTTTTTTCTAATTGATTGATTTTCAGCCCTGAGTTTGATTATTTCCAGCCATCTACTCCTTTTTGGTGTTTCTGCTTCTTCTTTTTCTAGGGTTTTTAAGTGAGCCATTAAGTTGCTTGAATGAGCTGTTTCAAATTTCTTCTTGAAGGCACTTAGTGCTATGAACTTTCCTCTTAGCACTGCTTTCATTGTGTCCCACAAGTTTGTGTATGTTGTTTTCATTTTCATTGAGTTCTAGGAAGACTTTAATTTCTTTCTTTATTTCTTCCCTGACCCAGTTGTCATTTAGTAGCAAGTTGTTCAATTTCCATGTGTGTGTAGGCTTTTTGTTATTTCTGTTGTTGTTGAGGTCCAGTTTTATTCCATGGTGATCAGACAGGATACAGGGGATTATTTCAATCTTCTTGTATCTGTTGAGGCTTGCTTTGTGACCAACTATATGGTCTATTTTGGAGAAAGTTCCATGAGGTGCTGAGAAGAAGGTAAATCATTTTGTGTTTGGGTGTAAGGTTCTGGAAATGTCTGTTACGTCCATTTGATTCATGACTTCTATTAGAGACATTGTTTCTTTGTTTAATTTCTGTTTTGTTGACCTGTCCTTTGTTGATTGTAGGGTGTTGAAATCTCCCACTATTAGTGTTTGGGGATAGATGTGTGGTTTAAGTTTTCTCAATGTTTCTTTCACAAATGTGGGTTCCGTGGTATTTGGGGAATAGATATTCAGGATTGTGAAGTCTTTCTTGTAGAATTTTCCCTTGATGAGTATGAAGTGTCCTTCCCCATCTCTTTTGATTACTTTTGATTAATTTTGGCTACTCCTGCTTGCTTCTTGGGTCCATTTGCTAAGAAAACTGTCTTCTAGCCCTTTACCCCTCAGGTAATATCTATCTTTGTAACTTAGGTGTGTTTCTTGTATGCAACAGATTGCTGGGTTTAGTTTACGTATCCATTCTGTTACTCTGTGTCTTTTTATTGGAAAATTGAGTCCATTGATGTTGAGAGAGATTAATAACCAGTAGCTGTTATATGCTTTGATTTTGATGTTGGCTGTGGTCATAATGTTGTGTGCTTGCTTGCTTTTTGTTTTACTGTAGTGAGGTTAATTATTTCCTGTGTTTTCTTTAAAGTAGCTAGTTTTCTTGGGCTTTCTTTTCCCTTCTAGAGTCTTCTGTAACGCTGGATTTGTGTGTAGGTATTGTTGAAATTTGTTTTTGTCATAGAATATCTTGTTTTCTCTGTCTATGAGGACTGAGAGTTTTGCTGGGTATAGTAGCCTGGGCTGACATCTGTGTTCTCTTAGGGTCTGCATGATATCTGTACAGGCCCTTTTGGCTTTCATAGTCTCTGTTGAAGAGTCAGGTGTGATTCTAATGGGTTTGCCATTATATGTTACTTGGCCTTTTTCCCTTGCAACTTTTAGTATTTTTTTGTTTGTTTGTTCTGTATACTTACAGTTTTGATTATTATGTGGCAGGAGGATTTTCTTTTCTTGTCTAATTTATTTGGTGTTTTGTAGGCTTCTTGTATTCTTATTGGCCTCTCCCTTAAGTTGGGGAAATTTTCTTCAATGATTTTTTTGAAAGTATTTTCTGGGCCTTGGGGGAGGGAATCTTCATTTTCCTCTATTTCTATTATTCTTAGGTTTTGTCTTTTTATGTTGTCTTGAATTTCTTGGATGGTCTGTGTCAGGAATTTTTTAGATTTAACATTTTCTTTGACAGATACATCTATTTCTTCCATTGTATCTTAGACACCTGAGATTCTTTCTTCCATCTCTTGAGGTCTATTGGTTATGCTAACCTCTGTAGTTCCTGTTTTCTTCCCTAAGTTCTTCTCTCCACAATTTTTTCCATTTGTCTTTTCTTTAATTTTTCCAATTCTACCTTCAGATCTTGAACCATTTTGTTGATTTCCTTCACCTGTCTGACTGTATTTTCCTGTTTTTTCTTCAATTCCTTCAGCTGTTTGTTTGCACAAACCTCTGTTTATTTTATTTCTTTCATTGATTTAAGCGTTTCCTCTCTAAAGTCCACAAACTGTTTGGCTGCAACTTCCTGTATTACTTTACGGATGGCCATAATCTGTTTGTTTTTATCTTCCTCTATTTCTTTATGGATGGCCATAATCTGTTTGAGTTTATCTTCCTCTCAGTCTTTATGCATTTTATTTGTTTCCTCTGTTATCCTCTTCATAAGCATAGATGTTAGGTCATCTTGAATTTCAGTTATTCAAGAAGTGTCTAGGGCTATTTGCCCCTGGATAACTGGGTTCTGGAATTGCCATATTGCTCTGTCTTTTGTTGGTTGAGCTTTTATGTTGGCCTCTACCTATTGGGTTATCTTAGGTGTTTGGGGTTAGTTTCTGATGGTTCCTGGAATCCTGTGGTAGAGAGAATCCCCTTGGCAAGAAGATGATTTTTCCTGAAGGAAACCTTCTCAGCTTTTTGGTTATAGTCACTGAATGGCCAGTGTTTTTCAGGAGTTGCTGCTGCTCACCTCAGGCATAGAGAACTGAGTGGTAACTGTGATCCTTGTTAGTGGAGAGAGTTTTCCTCTCACCTGGAGAAGTCCTTAAGACAGCTTCCCTGCTTCTGGGTTTCTTGCTGTATATTTAGTGATCTCCTGCTGTAACCTGTGTCTCTTTGTTTGGGCAGTTTTGTTAGGGATAACTGTTGCCCCTTGGAGCAGTATCTGGGGGTTTATTTCGGGTATTCCGGGCTTTTGTAGGTCTGACGTTGGGACTCTGTGCCCCAGCACCCAAGCAGTAATCTGTGGCGGATGGGTGCTGCTCTCTTGGTAACAGCAGGCTATCTGGTGCACAGGAGGTCCCTGGGTTGGGCAGGTCTGTGGAACCTATTCCAGTGATATACTGGGTGGCCTAAGTTTGTCCCCTTTGCTTTGTTCCCTGTAAGGATTTCTCCAGACAGTGACTCCCTGTCTCTGGTGCCCTGGGGCGCACAGCTCTGTTTGTGCCAGAGAGCTGTGCACGCAGCAACTGTCTGTGCCCATGGCTGGAGCCCAGTTCAGTGATGGCGGCTTGTATCCGCAGGTCTGTGAGACTTTTTCCAGGGAAAGACTGGGTGACCCAAGTCAGTACCGTTTCCTTCCTTTCCAGTGGGTTTTTCTTGCGACTGGTACTCCCAGTCTCTGGTGTTTTTTTGTGTCCACCGATCAGCCTGGGGAGGTGATCAGGACAAGCAGGTGTGTGGCTCTGGTCTGGCTACCTAGTGCCTGCAGGACCCGGGATCTCTTCTGGGTTCTGGCTGGGTATCCTGAGCGTGGACCCGACTGATTCCCACACCGTGGGGGGTTTCCTCTCATCTGGGAAACACGATCACTGTTGTTTTAGGGCCAAGAGTTCAGTCTCCTGGTCGCTATATAAAAAATGTTGTCCTGCTCCTCAGATGCAATGTTCTCCTGGCGCAGCCATCTTCTCCACCTCCTCCACACGTTTGTTTGTTTATTACAATTTAGTCACTTTGTTTCTTCTCTGCAGCCCCTTTCCTTGTCGCCTCCAGTTCCACTCACCCTCCCTCTTCAACTCCAAGTGTCCTTTCCTTAGTCCCCTGATATGGGAGATCCTCCTCCCCTTCTATCTCAGCCTAGCTTATCAGGTCTTATCAGGACTGGCTGTATCATCTTCCTCTGTGGCCTGGCAAGGCTGTATCCTCCCCTCCCCAGGGGAAGGTAATCAAGGAGCCAGCCACTGAGTTCATGAGACAGACCCTATACACCTTACTAGGGTACCCACTTGGAAACTGAGTAATCTATGGGCTTCCTTTGATCAAGGGGTCTAGGTCCTCTCCATGCGTGGTCCTTGGTTGGTGTCTCTGTAAGCGTCCCTGGGTCCAGGATTATTTTTGTTCTCTTATGGAGTTCCTGCCCCTCCAGGTCTTTCAATCTCCCTCTTCTTTCATAAGGTTTCCTGCACTCTGCCCAATGTTTGACATCTCCTTTTAAAAGAGTAGGAAAAAAAGGTCTTTTACAATTGCAATGCAATGATTCAGTGAGGTATTGGGTCCACCTTAACAAAGCTTTTCTTATTTATTTTTCTCCCTGCACATATTACTATTTATCTCTCCGAATTCAAAAAGGTACAATGGCTTCTCCCATAATGAATCTGCCTCAGTTTCCTCTCTTAGTATTGCACTAAAATACTCAGAAAGAAACAACTTAAAGAAGAAAGGGTTGATTGTGGCTCACAACTCAAGGCTACAGGCCATCAGAACAGGAAGTCAGGGCTGCACAATAATAAATAACATCCTATGACAACCACGATCATGATCAGAGAGTGACGAATTCACGTTCAACTCAGTTTGATTCTTCCACTTAGTCTACCCTCCCCCAGTGAGCAAGTCCTCCCCATCTAAATTACTTCAATAAAGATAATTCCTATGGGTTTTCTCCGAGGCTAAGATTACTTAGTTAACCCTACAGAAGTGTTATGTCCAGGCTTTTCTCCTAGATGGTTGTAGCTTTGAAAAAAACTAATAATACAAAGAGTCTTGAGATCCTTTCTGAATGGAGAATAGTTTCATTCATTCTCACATTTCCTCTGACATAGTAGTTATTTTTCTTCTTCTTCTTCTTTTTCTTCTTCTTCTTCTTCTTCTTCTTCTTCTTCTTCTTCTTCTTCTGTAAAGCAATAAGAGTTAGCACACTAGGTGATAAATGACATAATGGCACTTACAACTGCTGTATGACCTTGTCCTTATTCCTCCCCTATTGGGTTTTCCCATGCCTAATCTTCACATTTTTTTTCAATCCTTTCCTTTATAAATACTATTACTACTTATTGTCTGACTTTTCATATAAAAGTACAAGATACACTAGGACAAAGGACTTCTGCTTTATCTATATTTCCTACACAATTGACTGAAACACAAGTAGGAACAAATTCATCCGAAGGAAAAATGGTGGAATAGTTATTTTATTCTAAAGTGATACACACACACACACACACACACACACACAAACACATATGTATATTCAGCTATTTAAAGAAGTGAATTAATTATTAACTCCCCACCCTATATACACAGGTATTGTTTTATCTTTGAAGACTTGAGAATTGAGTCAATTATGCATCCTTAGTGTTTTATAATCTTTAAGTTAATGTATATGTTGTCTTAAGAAACCTGAATCTCAAGGTTAAATTAAAATGACAATAATATATACTTTTTGTAAATAAATGTCTGTTTTCTTATGTAACAAATAGTTTGGAATATTCTCTGAAAAAAAAAATCTAAAATCTATTCCAAAGACATTTACACAGTCTCATAGCTAAACGTCTGGCCTGGTGTGAGTCTCTCTGAAACAAGTAGAAGGTAATTGAAGGTGAGTGTAACTTTATGTGTATTCTGCCTTACATGAAGGCAAAGCTAGAGGAAAAAGTAAAAAAAAAAAAAAAAAAAAAAAAAAAAAAAAAAAAAAAAAAAAAAAAACAAAACTATTCTATTGTCCCCTTTACATCAATAAAATGCCCCTTTCTGGAAATATCTTTGTTGGCATGATTGTTATTCATGAAAACTGTCAATTTTTTGAAGTCTACTTTGTAATAGGATAGGTGAGTGACAGACAGGGGACCATTATCTTGACAAGGTACATCTTAGCTTGCAAAAAATCAAGTTAAAAGGACATCTAAAATAAGAGGGTAAGAATGCTATTATTTAGTATTCAATGTTACTTATACCTTCTATGAATTCAAAATGCACTTTTTTCCATTTTTTTTCTGGCTCACATTTTCCTGTGTTATACAAACATGTTATAGAAAAAAGAGCCCATCATTGACTGATGATTTAATAGTAATGTATTAGGTTTTAAACTACATACTTAATCTTAAGAAGGTGTTATTTTAACATTTTGGCATTAAAAATAGTCATGATAGCTTTGAATATATTGTTTTTATTCCTCCCCAAGTAATCTTTTCTATAAAGTATGTTATCAATGTTAATTAAACAGGGAATATAAAAAGTCCTTTAGTCATTTTCAGAAAATGTCTTCAAAGCACTTTCATATCATGGCTTAATATATGCTTGTAATTTTAAGAAAATACCATAGTTACTTTACAATGAGTACAGAATGAGTTATTCTACAGAATTAGTGGACTGTGAAACATAAGGAATTTTTATTAGAAATTGTTACAGGGAACTTCATTAATGAGATGTGAGGTTTGGGGGAGAAGCCACCATTATAAGATGGTTTCAGCAGAGATGTCAGCTGATTTCATGAACATTTCTGGAAGCATGCTTACTTTTTAGAGTTGTCTGAACAAACAAGAAAGGCACAATCCTTCTGGAAACCAACTGCTGGATATTGGTGACCTTCCAGGGGAGCAGGGGTTGGTATAATCTTACAGGAAACAGCCTTTTTCATGGAGAGCCATAGTAGCGCACCTCTGCTTCATTGAACTTATCCTGAGTACAAACACCTTCCGTTGATTCAAGATGGCAACCTTTTGACTTTTCCACAGGAAAGGTACAAGACAGAAACTAATAAAACACTGCAAGCTTCTGAAGACACAACTAGGTGTTAGGCAACAACCTAATATTGTCTTCTCTTTGCTCTACTCTACTGAAACTCTCCACACCTGCTATTATAAATGACTCAGTTTTGCCTTTATGTCCATACATAATCAATTGTCTTTATCTGATCCTAATCATTGTGCACTTCTCAGTCTGTGATTGCTAAATGTCTACTCTCTGACTCTCCAAGAAATATTAGGAAATGCTTTCATTAATTGCTGAGGTATCAGAAAAAAATTATTTGACTTTAAGAACAGGGTCAATTTGCTTAACAATAATTACTTTTTCCGTTAACAGCTGGTTTCCTAGATCAGAATCAGAAAGTGCTTTTGTGTCAGCAGAAGCTCACGGTTTAATAATATGTGCATATAAGGTAGAATTTACTTCTCTCTAGAAGGAGAACCCTCAAATCCCCAAACCTCTGGCAACTACAGACAGAGTAAAGAGAAACACAAATTCACCATTGGTTATTCCTATTTCCCACTTACTTATCGGTACAAAGTCCCAATTTATTTCTAATATCAGAGATCAGACCTCTACTCTTGCCTGATGTGTCTAAAACAAAAAGGGGGAACTGTAGAGAGCTGCGGAATGCTATGCCTTAAAGATGGAGCTGGTTTCCGCCTTCCACCTTCCTGATGGTGAGTGCTCTCTGTCACGAACAATTTTACCTTTTGTTTTATTAGTCTATGCTCTCTAAATATTTTAGCTGTTGAAAGCCAATATGTAAAGCATTTGCTCTCACACCTGATACCTCCTATTTGTCTCCCAAACATTCCATTGTACTACCAAAGTAGTAACTCTGGGTTGGTGTTATAATTTATAACAAAGATGGATTATTTGATCATGAGACCATTTCTCCTTTATTTTCTTCAAATTGCATTTCTTGAAGCAATCTAGGATCATATGAGATAATATATTTTGGTTGACAAGATACTTAAGGCACTTCCTGCTATAAAACTTTAGGCAATGGTGCTCTTTGTAATGCTAAGTCCAGTGAAGACAATCCGTATCTGGACTGATTCCATTTATAATGAACTTCTGTGGTTCGTTCTCTGTTGGAAAAAGGCCACTATAATTAGCATAGCTCTAAATCTTCATTGCTAGTTAGATGGTAGCTAGTTCAGCATTATCGATAGCAAACATCTTTGTCTATCATGACCATTACTCTTGCAACTATAGCTTCTCCACTAATGAGTCTGTTATGCCTGCACTGAGGAAACACAGATAGCTACTGTCATCCAAGTTGAGTGCAATTATTTATTTATTTACTTATTTATTTACTTATACATATAAAGATCTCTGCCATATCCATCATGGACATCTCTGCCTAGCATTGTTTTTCTACGAGTATTTTTCATTCCTCGGGTTCTATACATATGTCTCTGTTTCAGAGTTTTCTGTAGATAATTTTAATAAAGTGGTTTTTTTTGTTGTTTTTTTTTTGTTTTGTTTTGTTTTGTTTTTTCCAGACAGGGTTTCTCTGTGCAGCTTTGTCTTTCCTGGACTCGCTTTGTAGACCAGGCTCACCTCTAACTCAGAGATCTGCCTGCCTCTTCCTCTGAGTGCTGGCATTAAGAGACTGTTTATCCAACCAAGGACCATGCATGGATATAACCTACAACCCCTGCTCAGACATAGCCCATGGTAGTTGAGTATCCAAGTGGGTTCCCTAGTAAGGGGAACAGGAACTGTTTCTGACATGAACTCATGAGCTTCCCCTCCCCCCGAGGGAGGAGCAGCCTTGCTAGGCCACGGATAAGGACATTGCCACCATCCTGAAGATACCTGATAAGCTAGGGCCAGATGGAAGTAGAGGAGGACACCCCTCTCAGTGGAATAGGAAGGGGGCAGGGAGGAGATGAGGGAGGGAGGGGAGGATTGGGAGGAAAAGAGGGAGTAGGCTACAGCTGGGATACAAGTAAATGTGTAAAATTATTTAAAAATAAAAAAATTAATAAAAAAGTGTGAACCACCACGACCCAGTTCTCTTTTTCTGTATTCCTAAAAGCTACGTAGTTTTCCTTTGATATATCACTATATATTTATTCACTGAAGGCCACTCAGATTCTGTATACAATGTATGATGTACTGTATTGCCTTGTTAGTTGGATGGACCTCTTACTATTGAATGTTAGAATTTTCCAAGCATAGTATGCTTTTAAATGTCAATCATAAATTAAATTTCTCTATATAAAAATTAAGCTTCATATTTTCTTCCTTAGTAGTGGATGGTGGCCATAATATACAGTGATATGGATATATGATGTAACAGTCTATGGTGACAGATATATTGGCTTTCTGTATTCACATTTTGAGCCATTGGCTTTGGATTTACTTGTGACAAATCACTGATAAAAAATATACTGTAGAGGATGTCTACCAAAATCGCTTAACCTTGTGACCCCAATTCAGATAATTTGCATCTCATGGGAGATAGCTCTTATAAGACACTCACTTGATGTTGTGTAACTAAGCAAACTCTTTGCCAAGTCTAGCTTTCTATCAGGAATTCTTTTCAAGAGAAGACTGTTTTCTTCTTCAAATCATGACCTGCTCTAAGAGATTATGAGCTGTGTTCTTGAGTCTCCTGGTAGACATACTATGAGTTAGATGTCATTATTTCTCATTGGTAATACTGTGTGCACTGCATCATCGACTCCATAAGCAACTGTAGAGACCAGCAGAGTTTGTCTTTACTGTGTGCTCCTTTCAGATCTTGTATTCTGCCATATCAGTTAGCCATAGTTGGATAGTACTCTGTAGCTGAAAAGAAACCTAGCAACCATTTGGCTACTTTAGTTTAGTAGGAAATATGAGGCATAATACTTTCCCTTTCCTTTACAGATGTGATGAATAATACTCTTCCCATTATCCTTAAGCAATGGTAGTATTAAATTTTTCATTGTTACCAGGAAATCACAAGCCTCCTGAGTATCATGAGATGATTTTACCCTGGTGTCTAGGGCCTCTATTTGATAATGTATTTAAGAAGGTAGCTTTCTGCCTATTCATACAAATTAGTATCAGGTAACCATCACAGTCAAGTGGACCAGGATAAAGCACTTTATAAATCACTGAGCATGAAAGGGTTAACACAGTCCTGAAGCACTGAGACAATGTATTCTCATCTGCTTCTTTCTAGAATGTGAACTTTTTGTTTGCACATCTTTCTCTTTGTACCAATGGAAAAATACAATGACCATATTAATGACCATATATTGTAGGCATTAGGATATAGTTACCTTATTTTGATATGTTCACAGAAATTAAGTACCCTAAACTGATTTATTCCCAAACTAAGGATACTGAGAAAAATATCAAAAAGTACTTAAATTTTGCTCTATTATAATAGATTCAGATGTTAAGATCAAAATTATACATATTAATTACCCAGATGTTTTATGTATTAGCTGATTAAAATTTCAAATTTCTTCAACCTACTGATGTTAGACTATCACTTCCTTAGAATGACAATGATATTTACTAAAATTAGTTGTGATTCAAAATTTTGAAAACATTTAATCACTTAATGAAAGAAAATATATTAATAATGTCTAAATATTAATATCAAGCAATAATACCTAGCATAACTGAAAATTATCATAATACAATTTAATTAATATTAATGAAAATATATTATATAAGTAGTGATATTTATTGTGTAACATTGTGTAATATTAATGAAAATATATTATATAAGTAAGTAATGATATTTATTGTGTAACAAATCTTTAGTAATTGCTTAGTTTCTCAAAAAGATTTCTTGTATTTAAACTGAGTCTGACACAAACGTTATCAATAAGATTGATTTCAGAGGATTCTTCTTTTGATTACTTTAGATTCAAGTCTCATTCAAATTCATAATAAATCCTATTATCTGCATGATAATTTTGATATATTTTGCTGTTTAAATGAAAATCCTTAACATATGTTATTTGGTTTGGGTCGCCACAATAACCCTTGAAATAGAAAGACACCCCCCACACACACACACAGTTTATATCAGTCACATCACTATTTAGCTTTTACTAGAATGCTTTTACTACTTAGCATTTACTAGAATGCCTTGGTTGTCTGTAATTTCTTGTACAGTGTAGATGAAAAGAGCAAAATAAATAAACAAAACAAAATAAAGTCTTTACAATAAAAATTAAATCACATTTCTTATGAACAAAAGATTTATAGAACATTTTACATTTTATTTTGATAATTGCTTTCAGAGATAAATACCATATGCTTATATTATACAAAATTAAATGCATTTCTTGCTTCGCTCATTAAGTGTTTAACACAATTACAATATTTAAAACGTTATCAGATTTCTGTAGAGGTCATCTTTTTAGCATCTAAAGTGCTACTTGTTCTTAAGGCTGCTGACACTTTAGTTCCTAATAGTTTAAGCAAATTTTGTAATAGTTATACACAGTGAAGAATTTTCCAATCTCAGCATTTTTGTCAACTTCATTTTATGAAGCTGAGATTCCTGCCCTATTCATTTGATTCTACCATTTTTCTTCAATTCAAATGAGCCACTTGTTTTAAGGTCTGTGTGAGTGAGTGTGTGTGTGTGTGTGTGTGTGCGCGCATATCATTTTATTTTTCTTAAAAGCTAATCTTGTCTTTTTCTATATTTCTATTTTTTAATTTCAGTTTATTTACTTTACATCCCAATGGGCTGCCTTCCTCCTCTCTTCCCAGTCCTCTCTCTTCCCCTTCCCCATTACCATAGTCATTTCTCAACAGAGTAGGGAACTGTATCAAGTTTCCCCAGGACATCAAGTCACATCAGGACTGGACTGAGCATGTCTTCATCCTTTGAGGGCAGGTAAGGCAGCCCTACCAGGGGGAAGTGGTCCAAAGTCAGGCAATTTCAAGGTCTTTGAATGTTCTCTACTTATTTTTACAATCATTATTTGACACAATTGGTAGTTCTGTATTACAACTGCTCAGTTTCTTTATATTTTCATTGTCTTATTGACTGGGGTGCTCTTTTCTATTTACATCCTCACTGACAGCCAGCACGTTTCTATGACAAATTACAAATGCTTATAAATCTTCTAACATTCATCTGTGCAAACACAACAGTTCAAAAAACAAATACTTTTTGAATGAAGATTGAGCAAGTTACCCAGGGTACTCCTTGCTTAACCTCTTTAGGTAAACAGACTTTAGTATGAGTATGTTTATACTATAGTATATGCATAATATCCACTTATAAGTGAGCATATACCATGTGAGTCTTTCTGATTCTGGGACACCTCACTAGATAGACATCAGAAGAAGAAGGCAAGAGGGAACAAGACAGGAGCCTACCACAGAGAGCCTCTGAAAGACTCTACCCAGCAGGGTATCAAAGCAGATGCTGAGACTCATAGCCAAACTTTGGACAGAGTACAGGGAAAGAAGGGGAATGATATAAAGACCTGGAAGGGACAGGAACTCCACAAAGAAAACAACAAAGCCAAAAAATCTGGGCCCAAAAATTCTGGGCCCTGATTTTTTTTTTTTCTGAGACTAATACTCCAACCAAGGACCATGCATAGAGAGAACCTAGAACCCCTGTACCGAGGCAGCCCGTGGCATTTCAGTGTTCAATTGGGTTCCCTAGTAATGGGAATAGAGACTGTCTCAGATAAGAACTCAGTGGCTGGCTCTTTGATCACCTCACCCTGATGGGAGAGCAGCCTTGCCAGGACACAGAGGAGGACAATGCAGCCAAGTCCTGATGAGATTGAATGAGCTAAGGTCAGATGGAAGGGGAAGAGGACCTCCTCTATCAGTGGACTGGGGAAGGAGCATAGGAAGAGAAGAGGGAGGGAGGATGGTATTGAGAGGGAGTGAGGGAGGGGACTGCAGCTGGGATACAAAGTGGACAAATTATAATAAAAAATAAATTAAAAAAATAAAAAAACAAAGGAAAAATACTTTATCCTCCCCCTTAAAACCTGATTCTCTATTTTCCTTTTTCTACTTGTAGACATCCAGTTAGAGCAGCACCATTTGTTGAAGATGCCGTCTGTTATCCATTGTACAATTTTGGCTTCCTTGTCAAAAATTGAATTTCCATAGGTGTGTGGGTTTATTTCTGGGACTTCATTTCGATTCCATTGGCACCCCTGTCTGTTTCTATGCCAGTACCATGGCATTTTTATTACTTTTGATCTATAGTACAGCTTGAGATATGGAATGGAGATACCTCCAGAAGATACTTTATTAATATAGGAGTGTTTTAGCAATTCTGCTTTTTTTCACATGAAATTGAGAATTGTTCTTCCAATATCTGTAAAAAATTGTGCTGATATTTTTATGGGAATTTCACTGAATCTGTATATTGCTTTTGGTAAAAAAGCCACTTTCACTGTGTTAATCCTACTGATCCATGAGCATGGGATATCTTTTCATCTTCAGATATCTTCTTCAATTTCTTTCTTTAGAGACTTGAAGTTTTTATTATATAGGTCTTTCACTTGTTTGGTTAGAGTTACACCAAGGTACTTTATGTTAATTGTTGCTACTGTGAAGGGTGTTGTTTCCCTAATTTCTTTCTCAGCCCATTTGTCTTTTGTACACAGGAGGGCTTCAGATTTTTTCAGATTTTTTTTTTTTTTAGTTTATTTCGTATCCAGGCACTTTGATGAAAGTATTTATCAGCTGTAAGAACTGAAAAATGTAAACACCAACAAACTAAGTAATCCAATTAAAAAATGGGGTACAGCACTAAAGACAGAATTCTCAACAGAGGGTCGTTGAGTGAGAGAGAAACACTTAAAGAAGTGCTCAATGTCCTCAGTCATTTTGGAAATGCAATTTAAAATGACCCTGAGATTTTACCTCACACCCATCAGAATGGCTAAGATCAAAAACTCAAAGGATGATGCATGCTGGAGAGGTTGTGGAGAAAGGGGAACCCTCCTCCATAGTTGGTGGGAATGTAACCTTGTACAACCACTTTGGAAATCAATCTGGCGCTTTCTCAGGCAATTAGGAATAGCACTTCCTCAAGATCCAGCTATACCACTCCTAGGCATATACCCAAAAGATGCCCCATCATTCAATAAAGACAATTGCTCAATCATGTTCACAGCAGCTCTATTCATTATAGCCCAAATCTGGAAACAGCACTGATTTTCCTCCATGGAGGAATGAATACAGAAAGTGTGGTACATTTACACAATGGAATACTACTTAGCAATTAAAAACAAGGACATCATGAAATCTGCAGAGAAATGGTGGGAACTATAAAAGGTCATCCTTAGTAAAGTAACCCAAAAGCAGAAAGACACAAATAATATACACTGACTTATAAGTGGATAAAAGACATATAATATAGGATAAACATACTAAAATCTGTACACCTAAAGAAGCTAAGGAACAAGGACAACCCTTGGGAAAATGCTTAATCCTCATTCAGAAGGGCTAATAGGATTGATATCAGAAGTAGGAGAAGACAAGGAACAGACAGGAGTCTTTCACAGAGTGACTCGGAAAGACTATATCTACCAAGGTATCTAAGGAGATACTGAGACTCACAGCAGACTTTGAGCAGAGTGCTGGAATCCTTATGGAAGAAGAGGGAGAGAGAAAGACCTGGAGGAGACAAAAACCCCACAGTGAGAACAACAATACCAAAATACCTGGGCCCAGGGGAGTTTGCTGAGACTGATACTCCAACTAAGGACCAATTCGTGTAGAGGACCCAGAGCCCCTATTTATAGGAAGTCCTTCCCCTGCTCAGTTCCCAGGTGGTTTCTCTAATAAGGGGTACAGAGCCTGGCTCTGATATGAACTCAGAGGCAGTCTCTCTGATTGTCTCTTCCTGGGGGGATGCAGCCTTTCCAGACCACAGAGGAAGATGATGCAGCTAGCCTTGATGAGACCTGATAAGCTAGTGTCAGATAGAAGGGGAGGAGGACCTCTCCTCTCAGGGGACTAGGGAAGGGGCATAAAGGGAGAAGAGGCAGGGTGGGTAGGACTGGAAGGAGACAAGGGAGTGAGGGTGCAGAGGGGATACAAAGTGAATAAATCATAATAAATAAATACATAAATGAAATTTTAAAAAACTGACTCTCTAGTTTCCAAGTGGATACCCTAATAAGAGGAACAGGGTCTGTCTCTGACATGAACTCAGTGGCTGGCTGTTTGATCACCTCCCTATAGGGGATGCAACCATACAAGGCCACAGAGGAAGATGATGTAGCCAGCCTTGATGAGACCTGATAAGCTAGGGTCAGATAGAAAGGGAGGAGGTCTCCCCATATCAGGAGACTAGGAAAAGGACATTGGGGGAGAAGAGGGATAGTGTATGGGACTTGGAGGAGACAAGGAAGGGGGCTACAGTGGGGATACAAAGTGAATTAATTGTAATAAATAAATAAATATATTAATACAATTAAATAAAAATCCTGACCCTTAGAAGCTTTTGCCTTCTAATAAGTGAAAAATACATTGTTGAAACTGTTTCTCTCAAGAGTTCATAGTATCTTTGGGCCACTTTCTGATAGCACATATTTATTCTTGAATCCACTGAGTTCACTGTGATAATGAAATCATTTGGGAATGTTCTTTCTTCAACCTCATTACTTTTAGTCTTATGTAAGACACTGTCATGAATGATTTACTGATGTTAACCATCCCATTTTCTTTACTAGTCTATAATTTTGTAGTTCAGCTTTCAGTTTTATCATGTTTAAATCCAAGTTAGAATATGTTACCATCTACTCAAATCCATTGTATGCTTTCTTTTTTAATTCTTTTTCTTTATTATCATTTACTACAATTTATTCAATTTGTATCCCAGCTGTGGCCCCCTCCCTTGTCTCCTTCCAATCCTACCCTCCCTCCCTCTTCTCCCCTTATTCCCCTCCTCTAGTCCACTGATAGTGGAGTCCTCCTTCCTTTATATTTGACCCTTGCCTATCAGGACTCATCAGGACTGGTTGCATTGTCTTCTTCTGTGACCTGGCAAGGATGCACCTCTCAGGAGGAGGTTATTAGAGAGCCAGCCACTGAGTTCACTGAGTAAGGGCCAGAGAAAACCCCTACTCGCCTTACTAGGGACCCCACTTGGATACTGAGTCTGTGGCTACAACTGAACAGGGGATTTAGGTCCTTTCCATGCACTGTCCTCAGTTGGGGTATCAGTCTCTACAGGGCCCACAGGACTCAGGGTTTTTGTTGCTGTTATTGTTGTTGTTTGTTTTTTTTATTATTGTTTATTATTATTAGTTACATTTTATTAACTCTGTATCCCAGCTGTATCCATCTCCCTTATTTTCTCTCAATCCCACCCTCCCTCCCTCAGCTTCTCCCTGCCCCTTTCCAAGTCCACGGATTGGGGAGGACCTCTTCCCCTTTCATCTGACCCTGTTTTATCAGGTATCTTCAAGGCTGGCTGCAAAGTCCTCCTCTGTGGCCTAGCAGGACTGCTCCTCCCTTGGGGAGTGTTTGTTTTGTTTTTGTTTTTTGTTTGTTTGTTTTACTCTGTTGGTCTCCTTTTGGAACTCTTGTCCTCTCCTTTGTATGCTTTCTAATCTTACTTAGAATAGAAGATAAAGCATGTATAACAGATTAGAATATCTGATCTAGGTCTTCATACCTGCCACTATCCTTCTTGTATGTTTAGATATGTATCTGGTAAGTAGTGAGAACTTGATACTGGTTTAACTAACAAGCCATAAAAAATACACAAAAATACATCCAGGTAACCATAACTATGGATTCCCTATCTATTAACTAAATTCTACAAATAGAAATAAATTTAAAATGCTATGATTTTGGTATACATACATTTATAGACTTTCCCACTATTGATTATTCTCTAAGCAGTAAACATAATGATTCATGTGATGTTTACAACATATGAAATCATCTGAAGATAATTTTAAAGAATATGTGAACATGTAATCTCTATGCTACTTTACATATGAATTAAGCATCCATTAATCTTGACATAGGCATGAGGTCCTGAACCAGTCTGTTTTTTTTTCTATTAATACAGGAAAACAATTTGTAAGCAAATTTGATACAGACAATTAAAATAAAATAGAATGAAGATCTTTCCTTGGAAATATTTAGGTCAAGTGAAAAAAAATCTTCTCTTTATCCTTAGCACTTGTTGCCTTTTAATTATTAGCTCATTTAATTGAATGGAATTCCATCATGATGTTGGAATTTGTTAAATATTGTTAACTTTGTATCCTTTGTGCCATGTGTGTATGTGTGTGTTTGTACGTGTGTGAACCCACATGTAAGAGAGAGAGAGAAAGAAAAGAGTATGTGTGTGTCTGCTCTTTAGGAATTTTTTAGAGTAATATCACTTCTTAATAATAGAAGATGTTTGTTGATTCTCATTTTTAATATAGTGGTAAATGTACTTCATAGAAAATATTTATGAAATTTTAAGTGAGCTGACATAATTTATTCAGGTAAAATAAATGATTATATAATTAAACTTTATTTAAATTATTGGTCAATAGGTACTTTTTCATTACAGGATTAACTTTTATTTACATTATTTTTTCATCTTTAATTTGTAGTGTTTTATTTCTGTGTATGTACGTGGGTTCTTACAAGTAAAATATGCGGGGAAGTCTGCAAAGGCCAAAAGAAGGCATTACAGGTTACAGGTGATTGAAGCCACCAACTCATTCAGGAGAAGAGCTAGTGCTCTTAAAGTGCTAAACCACACTTCCAGCACCTATAATCAGTTTTTTTCTTTTTTGTTTTAATTGTAAACAGATTTTTTTATAATATGTTTTGATTATGGTTCCCCTCTCCCATCTCCTCCCATATTCTCTCCACCTCACTACTAACTTAATGCACATCCTTTTTTCTCTCTCTCATTAAAACACGGAGGAAAGATTTATATGATCTGAAGAGAAACCAGAATATGCCTGGTAGTGATAGTGCATACCTTTAATCCCAGCAGAAGCAGGTAGATCTCTGAGTTTGAGGACACCCTGGTCTACAAAGTGAGTTCCTGGACACTCAGGAAAACAGAGAGAAACCCTGTCTCAAACAACAAAAAAGAAAGAAAAAAAGAAAAAAAAAACCCACAGGATTCTAAAAATGAAAGAAAAATTTTAAGATTTTTAAAAAATGGATAGAATAGAACAAATAAATGGACAGAAAAGGAACCAAAGAAAAGCACAAGAAACACATATAGGCACAAACATTGATACACAGAAATATTAGAAATTATAGTATATAAACAACAGACCTATAGGTTGCCTAACTAACCTCCAACATTTCCACTGAGTTTGTTTTGTGTTGTGTGTCTACTGCTGGATGCAACCTGGCCTAGAGAGTGTTTTGTGTGCCCAGTGAGACTTCACTAGAAAAAAAAAAAAAAAAAAAAACCTACATTTTCATTTTCAAGTTGTTATCCATTGGCGAGACCTTCTGGGCTATGGATGTGGTCTTTTGTCCAGTTCCATTCTCAGTGGTAGGACCTCATCAAGTTGAGATGTGTACAAGTCCTGTGCATGCTGCCAGAATCGATCTCAAAACTAAATCAATGTACTTACATAGACACTAATCTCAACTCACTTTAGCAATTTATCCAGAGTTTAAAACTCATAAAACATCCAACACTACAACTCTCACATTCCAGTTGTGGTTAATGAATGGAGTATAAGATGTGTTTCTATTTCTACACAACTGTTTCTATGTTCTAGCTTCTATCTTTTGAAAACAAAAGTTCATTTTAAAAATCATATCTCCATGAAATTCCATTACATTAAGTTGAAGTTAGAGCAAACTGTTGCTTCACTGATAAATTTCAATTGAAGTAGTTAAAATTAAAGTAGAGTCCTAACTTATGATCTTAAAAATGAATTACATTACCCTGTGCTGTATTTGTGCTATATTAAATGGTAACAGCTTATATTTCATGTTTCTAAAGTTGTTCATAATTATCTTCACTTTATAGTCAATGATGGCTTCACTATGATAGGTGAATAACAGACCTTGAGCAGGCATGATCGTTTCAGATACAAAGTTTATTTATTGTAAAACAGTTTTGTAGTTAAAGAAAAATCAAAAGTGGTGTATTTTTTTTTATCACATCCATGGTGGTCTATTTAACCTATAAAGGAGTCAACTTAGTTATCTTTTTAGCAATCTAGTATTGGCACATGACACTAGTAAAAAACTTGGTCCATTTCTCTTCACTCTTCTCTTGCTTAGTTGGTTAGCTCTCCTAATAAACTCATATTAGTATATCTTTGAATATATATATATATATATATATGTATGTATTTTAAAGGCAGCCATGCATTCTGTGAGAATTTTCTATTAAGTTCTTTTTTTCTCCCCCTTCTTATCCTCACCTAGTATTGGAATTTAGGCAAGCCCTCTGACTACCACAGAGGAAGTGAGATGGTGAGGATTCCTAGTCGAATATTTATGAGAAATAGTCAAGTTTTGATTAATCTTCCCTGACTTTTTGTGCTTGGGATGCCCCTTTTGGATTCTGCTCACCATGTTTCAAACATCTCAGGTCATCCACAGTTACAAAGTGGAAGAGAAGCAGGAAGATGAAACTGTCCCTCTCAAGATGACCCTGCCATAGCAGCCACTGCTGGCCATCTTTATGACTCTAAAGTCGGGATCTGTTTTCTTACATGAAGTAGAACTACCAGGTTCAGAATAGCTACAACACAGGATCATAAAAAATAATAGTTATTTTTAAGTGACTAAGGTTTCTGTCATAGAGATGTAACTGGCAAAACCTTTTTACCTTATCCAATGGTGGCTAAACTTTTTATCCCTCCTCTTTTTCCATTGTTACTCAAGGTCAAACTGTCTCAGCTCCATCTGTTCCTGGAGTCACTAGCCTGTTGCTAAGCACACAGGAATGTGACCACCTGAGACTGTTATATGAATCACAAGAAAAGAAGACAGGACACCGAACAGACCTGCAAATAAGGCAAATGTTTCAGAACTGTATGACTGTGTATTAAACTAGTATTAATACTCAAACATGTCTATCCATATCTACAGAGTCATTAAGTAACTCTGGATTAATCAATAATCAATAGGATTAACAATAATTTAGGAGTTTTGGGAACATTCAACTTAAATCTCTCTTTCTCTCTTTTTCTTTTTGAGGATTAGAATGTTTGTAATGTAGTTACAGAATTATAAAGTGGAATGAACAGCCTAAGGGGGAAAAAAAAAAGAAATTATGTAATTAAATATTTACTAAGTACGGGTTGAAAAAGCGATAGTCCAGAACAACATTGTAAACTCATAGGTGAGCATAACATGATTGTCTTCTGGGGGGTGGCCAGATGTCTCAGTGCTTACGAGCACTTCTGTGTTCATGCATAAGACCCAGGTTCAATTCCCAGAACCCAAATGGTTGATACCAGCTATCCATAATTACAGTTCCAGGGGATCTGATGTCCTCTTATGACCCCTGTAGGAACCAGGCACACATCTGGTACACTAACATACGACTTGGTTGGAGAGTTATAAGCACATGTGTGTGTGTGTAAGCATATATATCACTTTATAAATATACAATAAAATAAGAAACTATGTATTCTGCATGTGCTTGGCCAGGAGAGAAATAAAACCTACTCACTATGGGCAATCTTGCTCTGTGACTGGATGTGGTATTCAAGTTCATCTACTCTGGTAACATCATCCAATTCCACATCCTGAGATTAGCAGATAACATGAGAGTATTGCTATAGTTTATTTAGGAATTTTGATAAGGTATATAAAAGAAGTATTGCTTAAAATGTTATTTTCATTGTTTAATATCCAAAGAATTTTTAAAACTTATTTTTTTCCTATTAACATCATTGTTAACTGTATCCAAAAGTGAGGAAATCTCCAATACACCTAAATAGTTCTCCATACACTTTTCTTTGCAGGTTAATTTATTCCAAAATACCTCTCCCTGGTACATTTATTCCTGGGCTACACATTCCTCTGTTTCAGAATTTCTTTAATTCAGATAGAAGAGGGGATTTGAAAATCATGCAGAGGAGTGAAGAGTAGTTGTGTGAGTGGTTTAGAAGTAGTAATAAAATCCACTTCCCTCTACATTTTCAAATTGCACTTGGGTGAAATGTAAAGAAAACCATTTTCAGTTACAGAAAGGACACATCGAAAATGTTTATTAAATTTGTTTTGAAACCCTTCGGAGATGCGAGTCATCCACAAAAACAAGTACTACAACATAATGCTTTATTTATGTATTCATACAGCCAATCTTTATTGTTCCAGTTCCTTTTGTCTGGAGAGTTTAAGGCTTAACTCTCCAAGATCAAATCAGAGGCTTTCTGGAGTGAGAGGCTAGAGCCTAAGCGGAGGGAGGAGGCAGGGGGAGGAGAAGAAAGGCGGGGAAGAAATAGGAATAAGAGGGAGGGAGGGAGGCCCGGAGACAGGGAGGGAGAGAGGGAAGGAAGAAAGGAAGAGAGTGAATGAGAATGCCATCTGGAGTGTGGTCTCTTACATCTCAAGCATGTGGGTATCACCCTCTAGACTGTAACAAAGAGGTGACCATGGTGTTTTGGGAAGCTCTGGACAAACTGGTGCTGCACAGCATCCCTCTCTGTCGCCTTACCTAAGTCCACACCGCGAGTTAGGACCTCTGGATCCCGTGCTAGCCGTGCACCCGGCTTCCTTAGAGAGACCACAGGTTCCCTTGTATGTGCTGAATCAATTTGCTAATGGGAGGGAAGAGTCCCATCTGCTGGAGACTTATCTCAGTCCTAAGGTTGCTAGCTACCCTGGGTAGGGTGTATGAGCTCAGCGAGGAGCAGGAAGACCTCTCAGCTATCAGCGGCAGGAGGTGCAGGCATGCAAGGGCCGAGAAGCATCTTTTGATGCTGCCAAATCTTAACCTGGGCCCCAGGTGCTGGCGGACTCCAGCGGAGCTGCCTCTCCTCTACAGTGTTCTCTGAAAGCTGCGGCTAGAGAGCCGGTCCACGCGTGTGGATCCTCTTCCTCCCTCCAAGCTACGTACCTGGCCTGAGCTTTAAGACCGGTGTGCAGGAGGAGCCCTCCTCTCAGGGACGGGTGCAGGCTGGGTTGCCTCTGCTCGCTGTCGCTTCCGCGCCTGCCTCACTGCCATCCTACCAGTACTATGGAGGAATTCTCCCATTGCCCTCCCGCTCAGGGCGACTTTGACTCCGGAATTTCTGGCCTGGCGCCTTTCGGGTGAGCTCAGAAAGAAACCGGTCTCCCTGCCGGTTCCAGATTACCCAAGAAGAGAAGATCCCCTTGTCCCGGAGCTGCAAATCGATTTCTCCATCGGCGTCTTCCTCCTCCTCTCATTCCTAGCTTCTGGATTTGTTTATAAAGCATCTGGTAGCCCAGAGGCAGTGGCCACCTCTACCCGGCGGCTCGCTCTCCCCTCCCAGCCTCTAGGCTCCTGCACGTGGTAGACACCAGTATAGTCGCCAACAGGCAGGCGACAGCCAGCAGGAGACGGACTCCTGGGTGCCAGCGCCACGCGCGTTCTCGTCATCCTCACTCACCCTCCCCGCGCTCTCTCCCACTTGCCTGTAAAGCCCGGTCACACTTGGCGTTCGCAGCCAGCCATCCGTTCAAGAGGAGATCGGAAATACTGCCCTGGGTGTGCTGGTGATGCTTTGCTGGGTTCGTTCAGTTGCTGAAAAAGAATGGTAACATGAACGGTGCAGCGTGAGAGCGTCGGCGGCGGAGGAAGAGGTCGGGGTTGATGGGCAGAGAGTACACTTCCCTGAGGCTCCGGTTCCCAGGACTGCTCAAGGAAGGGACGTCTTTGCGCCTGCACTTCCTGGCTGAACTGCGCTGACATCTGTAGCCTCCTTTCTGCCAGGTTCCCAGGCCGCCTACATGCTGCTTGCAGAGGAGTGGTCTGACAGCGCGTGAAGATCCTGGAGTTTGTGAACCCCTATCCAAACGTACTCTGACCTGGTTCTAGTGTGCCTGGATCCTGCCTGACAAGCTGGCTCCAGAGGGAGTTGAACTTGAGTTCAGGTGGGTTATCCCAAGGCAAGCAAAGGAAAAGCTGTTCAGGGAAGATAAGGAAGGTGATGTTCCAATGTCAAAAGCGGACACTTTACTTACAGACACTTGACTGGACCAAGCCACTCCCTCCCATTCAGTTCTTGCTTTTAATATCCGACTCTACATCCCGGACCTCCCACACGAAGGGCGGAGGGATGGTGGGCGAACCAGCGACAGAAAAACACCTCCTATTTACTGACATATCTAGCATGCTCTTGACTTCCTCATAACTTACCATTATCCTATGAAACGATCGTATTTACTCCACTGTTTTATATTAATGGAGGTCAATAGACTTAATGATTTCTTCAGTTGAGTCATTTATTTCTAAGCCAATAGATAATGCAGTCGTCATAGTTTTCTGGGGGAAAGTAACTGTGCGCGTTTGTTCTGCAGATGGTCAACTCCCTCTGAACCCTGCAGATTGGTGCTGAGCAGGCAACAAAAGTTTTTAGCTTCCCCTCAGTTTCTGGTGCTTCCCAGGAGGGAGGAAAGGACTTTGGCATTACAGACAAGAAGCGGTCAGGGAGACTTCTGTAACTTTCCAGCACTGTTAACCGTTTGCAATGAAGAGGAAACAGAAGAGATTTCTGCAAATGACTTTGTTGTTCACTGCGGCTTTAATTTTCCTGCCCAATATTGGTCTCTGGTCTTTGTATAAGGATAAACACCTGGTGAAATCGGCAGACCCTGCGGAGCATCAGGTAAGTACCAGCTAGAGCAAGGGTGGCAGAAGGATGGGTTAGGTCTGCCCCTGCCTGGGGAACATGGGGTAAAGGTATGAGGAGTTTCTCCCAAGTCCTCCTACAACTGAATTTACAGACTTCAGCGACTTTGGGCTTTGAGCAGGTCCTACTTCCTAGCCAATGACATAGTGAATGGAACATAAAATGAGAGGGAAGAATCCGAGGTCAAGAAGAGAAGGTATCCTGTCCTAATTGGTCATTGATTGATTCTTGGCTTGAAGGGGGTGGGAGCAGTTGCCTTTTGTGGGAGACAGAAGTAGGTTTCTTACAAGTTCAGTTACAGGGATTGCTTTTTTTTGTCTTCTGTCTTGTGTGCATGCCTATATTAAATGCATCTGGCCAACCAAGTCATTCAGATTTTAAAGCGGTTTTATAAAAATCAATTGATTGTTTGCTGAATTGTTTGTTATAATTTTTGCTCAGCCAGAGATTCTTATCCTGCAGAAACTTAGTGTCTTTTGTCTCCCCTGTTGCTATTGTGGTCTGGCAGTCTGTAGAGGTAACTATTAAGAATGTATATGCACTTTCCTCCCAACAACTGATAAGTTTGTTGCTAAAAGCTTTCCTTCATGTGGCAAATAACAGACAGTGAGGTATCTTGCGTTTCTTCTACTTAGCATGTAACTCTTAGAATGCATATGTTCACAGCATGAGTTAATCCCATGCCCAACTAACTTTCATAGAAGATAAGAATGCGAAATATCCTTCACAAAAATGCTGATGAAGATCAATATTGTTGGACTTCTGCTAATTAGTAAATACAGGTTGTACTGAGAAAGAAAAAAAAGAAAAACTTTGAAAAAGGAATTGCAGCCTACTTCATGAAAAAGTATATTATACTTTTCTAGCCAGTACCAAGCATTATCCTGAAATATTAATATAATTAACTTCATGAGTCATCACTGGGTAGTATATGCACTTTTTACATATAAAAGGGAGCAAGTAATCCACTTCTGGACAACAGCAATATGTATTAATGACACTGGATATTTGTTTTTATACTTAACACAGCGTAATCTTGTATTTATGCATTGAGAGTGGATAGTTGTAAAATATATGGAAGTGATCTGATTTTTTTTTCATTATGAGAACTTATTATCAATGTCTGAACTACAAAGACAAGCATATGCTCTGGGGTTTTTTTGGGGGGAGGGGAATCAAATTTTGAAGAAGAATGTTGACATACCTTCATTTAGTTGATGATCTTGATCATTCTTTCTAGCTGGAATTTAGCTTCATATTGAAGCACTGTGGGTTTTGTCATTCTAATAAATCCAGAGGAGACGGGAAGTTTGGATGTGAACTCCCATCACATATTGATCCCTTGTTTTCCCAATCTTTTACTCGAAGCAGAAAAATGTGAATAGTAGTCGTCAATGTGTTACTATAAAAATTTACATCAAATGAGGAAAATAAAATATTTTATTTTATTATTTACTAATTAATAATACAATTTGAAGCATGTGCTGGGCTAGTTAACATGAAACTAATTAATTGATCTTATTAATGAGATTGTATTAGCATTAATGCTGGCTATTGAGACTGAGGCTTAATGAGAAGGCTCTTTTTTTTTTGTCTATTAGCATAAAAAAGTTACATTTCAGCTGTGACTAATTCTAATCTCCAGAGAAGTTTCCCTGATTTTGACTCTCGTGAAACGAAACTAATACTTAATTTTCTGTAATAAAACGATGGAGCTGACAGGTTTGAGTGGCAGAAGAGCAGTTAGTTGTACTTTCTCAAAGTTTCTTATACCATGGAGAAAAATGTTGATGTCCTGATAGAGATCATGCAGTATAAAAATCCAATGGAAAAGTTTTGAAAGAATGACAGAAAGAAAACACTGATAAGAAGATTATTGTAAGTATTCTTATGTACTTTAGCACTTCAACCCAAATAACTATTTCACAGTTTTCACTTTCTTACAGATAAAAATGATATGGAATGTTCACATCACTATGTAATTTCTGGATGAGTAAAGTAAAATCATTACTTTAATAGTTGTGGTTGAATAAAAAGTAACTTGTGATGCCATGTACTTCAGGATGTGACACTAGAGTGTACTGTTTGGCTAATGCGTTTCAATTTCAAAATTGGTGATTTATATACTATAAAACCTGTGCACAGAGGTTTCAATGAGTCAAGAGATTAAACCAATGTTAAACGTATTATTTAAATTCAGCAATTTATTTTCAAGAGACTTCTTTTTTTCAGAAATCATGTGTCACTACATTTATCTTGCAGATGTAAAATGCTAAGGATGAGAACAATATACAACTGGAGGCAGTGAGAGCAATAAGTACCACAGCTATTCAGAACACACTGCATGCTGATAAGAGCCACTCTATTTTCACAGTTATGTCAAACAACCAGTGGTTCTTGTTTACAAGAACTGAAAACTCTACATAGATTAAAATAAGTGAATTATTACAAGGAGTGGCAGAGAAATACCTCAAGTTGAGAAAGTTATAAACCATGAAATCATCTGGATCCTACCCAAATGTCCACTGTCTTTTTTGATAGAATACTTCACAAATCCTTTTTCTAACTAGCATCTAATTTAAATGGTATTTATTTTGCACTGAGATGAATTGAAAGCAGGTGATACATAAGACACAGGAGAAGACTGTTTTATCCTTTGGAAGTTTAATATTTAGCACATTTTGAAAATATACTCTATTATTACAAATTGTTTACATTTATAGTAGTTTTATCTTAAATATAGTATTCATAATAACTCTGCTAAATTATTATTACTTCTAAACAAAGAAGTAACAAATTACATAAGAATTCTCAAATTATTCTTTAAAGGTTTTTTTTTAAAGATTCTTCTTTTTCACCATAAATCCAAAGAAAATTGATACAGTAATGTTAATAACATAATGCAAGCAAGTGCACATTACAAGGTTGAAATCAAATATCTAAAATTAATCTTTTGAAGTTCTTTCTAGGATTTGAGATTTATTTTCAGGTTTTTGCACTATTACCATTATGATATATTCAGTGGACTTAATTTGCTCATTTTCTCTTTTGCATTCATTAATGAGAATGTATCTTTGTTATGCTATTTTAGAAATATGTCTGTATAGTAAAACAAATAATAGTTTATTGATTTAAGTAGTGTATTTAGATGCTAATGACTGATATGTGATTGTTGAGTGCTGTATCTTACTTTTTTAAAATATTTTTTTATTTTAATTTTTATTAATTACACTTTGTTGTATCTTACCTTTTATTATTTTGAACCATCTGAAATGTTACTGTTTTTTTATTTAAACTGCAGCAATCTATGCTAAAACCTTGGGTCTTAAGTAATGTAATAGGATGATATGTAGAAAAATGCAGTAATTTAACTACTTCCCCTCATAATATTATACATATTTTCCATATTATTTTCTCAAGTATATGTGAAGAGACTACCCTAAACACTTTCCTTTTTTAAAATATTCAGAAACCAGTTTTAAACTAAGTTGGAAATGAGAATTGCAAAAAGTAATGCAAGCCTGCTCACAACATGAAAGAGCTTTTGCAGTTTTGTGATATAAAATATAAAAGATGTAATTCCAGAGTTTGTGTGCACAGATTTCTAAGAACTGTTCAGAATGAATAATTTCTAGAAAGTTATGCTTGTGCTTAGTTTTCTAGCAGATAAGAAAACAACAAATAAAACAATACAGCAAAAATCCCCAAACTAGATGCTCTACGTCATTTTGATCATGTGCGCTATCTTTTTATTTGATTTCAAAATTTATGTTCATGTCATAGCTCTGGTCATGTAGGATATACAATGAGCTGCATAAAATCCCAAGAGGTTCCCATCTTGGATGTCAAATTTTTATGAACCAAGCTCCTGTTTTCTGTGACTTTGACATGTGACCTTGTGACATATGACCATGTAACATGTGACCATGTGACTATGTGATATATGAGTATGTGATATGTGATTATGTGACATGTGAAGCTTCTCTTCACTTTCCCCCACAAAATATCCTCTCTTGAAATAGCTTCAGGTTTGCCCAGAACATCCAGTGTTATTCATATCTTCATTTTAGGGGTAGTTTTGCTTTTCACAGAGAACATTATTTTCTGCAACTATGTGTGTTCATTTGTCTTTCTTTAATATAAACACATCAGATAATTGGTACCTGGCATATGCAAATTGTTTCACGATTTTTTTTTGTTAATTACCACAGCTGAACAAAATGTGTGTTTGTTTCCCATAAAACTGTTTAGATATTAGAAACCCTAAGGATAGGAAATCATAATTATTAGTCTTCACCATGCAACAGCATAGTCCGCGATTAACGTGATACAGGTGGAGTGATACAGTCATTTGATCCAAGCTGTTCCTTATTGGCTGTAATGTAAATTTTAAACTAGGGTTTGTGAGGAGCTTTTTTAAAATTTACGGAAAATTATTTCAGACTCACTTTAGGATGGCACCACGTACACCACTGTAACAAGCCTTTTAATTATTTCCTGTGACACAGCAGACAATATTGTGATGAGTTCATCACACTTCCCTATGGGAGATCATGTGAAGCACTGTGTTCTGCCACCAATCTGATAACAAAATTTTTTTAAAAAGAAAGGAAAATAGTTTTTTTCTCTTCTCATTTCTGAGTTACACATGCTATGCTGATCAACTACTGTCAAATAAGTTGTTACTGTAACAGAAACTGAAACAAGCTGAATACACATGGAAAGGATTAGAAAGGCTGAGTTATTTAAGATATGTGCAGAAGCACACTGAGTAAATTGTTAGAGGTAGCCATGACAACCTTTAGGAAATTTTCATCCTTGCCTCTTCATAAATATTTTATACCAATGGAAACCAGCAATGGGATAGCTAGACTCATCTCTCAGAAGCTAAGAATTGAAAAAAAAAAAAAAAAAAAAAGACTGCCCTCACCTGAAAGCATATGGAATGAAATATAGGCATATTTTGGCGGTGTAATGATTTTTGTTATTATTGTTGCTTTTGGTCTGGCTTGGCTTACTGATGGTGAAAACATTGAGAAAAGCATATTCAGGATCCTTGAGGCTACCTGAGAGGATGAAGTTGGGTCCTTCATATTTTTGTGTGTTCTTACAGTACTACTCACATAGAACCAAACATATGTGAGATGTTCAGTGGATGACAATAAAGATAAAAATAAAACATTACTAATAAGACATTTGCTGTCCTTACAAACTCTGCCTGTCACACCATAAAGCTCTAATTTCCAAGATGGTCTAAACTTGGAATTGTTAGGCTTGAATGGCAGCAAAGAAGAACAAATAAAAATCGTATGTCTGATGGAGAACATACACTAGAGAAGTTTATTTAAAGTTTGTAAACAGATAAAGCATCTGCAAAGGATCAATATGTTTACTTCATCATTCTCTGTTAATAGAGTAATATCTGTTTATAATATAGTCACACATTAATAGCATAGATAGGATAAAAATATTAAGATTTTACTGGTAATATTACTGATGAAGAATGAGGGCTAGATTAACAATACTCTCAATAGACACTATGAAAATTTGCATATAGCCAACATTTCTTTTTCTATAACTTTTTGACTAGCAGAGTTTCTCCTTTTTCTATTGCTTTAGATCCAAATCCAAAGCACCATTAAAATATTGTTGACATAAATCTAGGGTACTTTAAGAAAGACATAGAAAATGCATCTGCCTATGGATATATGCCCAACCAGCAAAAGAGAAAATCACAGAAGGATTAAAGATAGAGGGTATGTAGATTATACAAAGGAGAATTCAAGTCTTAATATAATTAACATGATTCTGGTTTCCATAGAGTGTTGACAGCTACAAACTGTTGTAATCAGTGGTGGTATCTCAATAAAGGCCAAGGAGATTCCTTTTAAAACATTTTAAAGATCCAAGTACTCATAGAATACTATTTCAGTTTTTGAAGTCTTGAAAGGCAGAGGCAATTATTGTAATAATTTAGAATATTTTTATCACATTAAAATGACCAAATTGGCAAGGCTGTCATTTAAGTTTAAATGAGGTGGGTGTTATTTTCCCTTATTTTTGACATTTCCCCAGTTGGAGAGTATAAATGAACTTAAAAGAGGAGGAGATAACCAGTTTCCACAGAATTTTTGTTCTCTTTTAGCAGGGCATTATGTAAGCTTTGGAATCAAATTACGTGGGTTCAAATTCTGGTTCCCTAATTTAGCACTTTGTGACAGTTGACATTCCATGGATCCTCCCCAGAACAACTTTCTTATAAGAAAAGTGGGTGTGGTGATGCTTTTTTTGTATTGATACAGTGAGGATTAAATGTTTAACATATTGGAAAAAATAGAAGCAGGCACAAAGGGTATAGATTATTGTTATTCATATATGACTATTTATAAGCCATCATTACCTTTAGCAAGGTAATTAGTGTTTGTATAGAAATGTTTACAGATGCTTTTTAACCTTTCAAGATGAAATAGAAGAGCAATGTCACTGACTAGTTAAGTCTGGTACAGAGCACATTGAATAAGCAAACAAGACATAGAAAAGTATAAGAATTTTTCATTGCTTTGTCTAGCACTCAAGAACATATTGTTGACATTATATTGTTTATCAAAAAATTTTACTGAAATTCTTTTTGACATATTGTTCTGAAATAATTTAAAAATGAAAGTCTTTAATAGAAAGGACATTTGCGTGTCACTTCCACATTAATTATTAGTAAGAATTGAAGAACTTTGTTTCCAATTCCTCCCTAAAGTAGAAAAAAAGCAAAAAAGGTTGAAAATATTAATATACTGCCCCTGTATCCTAAAATTATTTTTCTCATAAAGGTAGAGGATGGAAAAAAAATTTCTCCATATAGTCATTGTTTATCTGATTACTGCTGATAAAAGACTTTGCACATGATACTGTGATAGAGCCATAGAGAAATACACATTGCTGCCACAAATTAGTTCTAGTTTACTTTTAGCTAACAAAGGTCACATCCACATCTATAACATGGGACTGGGCTAAATTGTTTTACAATTAATGCATGTTCAAGATGGAGTTTAGAAGAGGTAGAAAAAAAATCAATGCTTTGTAATATGTATTCTATGTATACAACCATCTTACCAATAAGTCAATGAACCATTTGTCTAAATAGATGAGACATGGACCAGATATACAGAGTGAAAGTAAAAACTAAAAGTGTATTTAAGTTTAGGAAGTAGAAACTGGGTAGATAAGAGTTCAACCATTGCAAAACTGAGATATTTGTAGCACTAAGTTTAATATTCAAAAAGTGTTCAAAAAGTAACTGACAGTTGTTTTTAAATCATGAGATATGCAGCCTTACAGTTCTATATAACAAATGTAGAGAATGACAAAAGAACTTTCAATCATATGGTCCACCAATGTCAAGTGTTGATAGTGTAACTCTCCACCATATAATTCAACTTTGTTTGAGATTCTGAAACAAGGCAACTTTATGTAGCAACTTTGCAAACATGCACATTAACTGAGCACATGGAAATTGAAGTCACATGTTCTGTTTAAATTTTAACTCTACTACCTAACTACGTCTGTGGTCTTCAGTAAGGCGGTTTTCATATATCCTACTTCTAAAACGATACATGAGTACACAAGCTTGGTTTACTTGACATAAAGATTAAATTGTAATATATGCATATGTTTATCAAAATGGGTTTCACTCAGTGATCAGTGTAACATGTTCCCTGTTACATTAGAACATCTGGCTTTCTGAAAACAGGTTAGCAAAAAAGAGAATGTGTTCCTACAACTTTTATTTCATGAATAGTCATAAAATAGGTATCTTCTTTGCATGTTTGACTTTGCATACAGTTGTTTTAAAAACGTGTTTTGAAATGATCTTAATTGTTATTTCACTCATTTTATTTTTAGGTAACTAATACAGAAACAATATTTTACTTACTTTAAAGTATTTTGTACCATGTACCTAGGACTGACAGAGCTAGATTGCATCTCAAAAAACTTTATTCCAAAAAAGAATTAAACACTTCCTAGAATATATACTCAGCAATAAATGTTAATTTGATGACTCCCCTTTTCACATACACATTTTTAGTTAGATTTTTTTTTCCTGATCTTTCCACTTGGTATTAACTCCTGAGTATTTATTCTCTCCTCAGGGAAACAAACAGGTTTTTCACCATCATTTAAAGGACCAAAGAATATTTTAAAACAATGTCTTCTCTGTCAAGTCTTTTATTATTATTATTATTTTGGGGTGATGTCAACCTCATTTTCACTTCCCTCCTCTCTTCCCAGTACTTCCTTCCACCCTTCTTCAGTTTCTTTTCAGAAGAGGGCAGGCATCCCATGGATAGAAACCAATAATGGCATAATAAGTTGCTGGAAAATTAGGCACCTCTTGTTTGATTAAGTCTAGACAAGGAAACCCAAGAGGGAGAAAGGGTCTCAATGGTGGGCAAGAAAGTTAGAAACTGCTCTTCCTCATGATTCTTGTTAGAAGTTCCTCAGAAGACCAAGTTATACAACTGTAACATATGTTCAAGGAACCTAGGTCAGGCCTGTGCAGGTTACCTGACTGGCTTTTCAGGCTCTGTGAGCCCAATGGGTCTAGGTTAGTTGATTCTATAGGTGTTCTTGTGATGTCCTTGAACCCTCTGGCTCCTACAATTCTTCCTCCTCCTCTTCCACAGTATTCCCTCAGCTCTGCTTAATGTTTAGGTGTGGGTCTCTGCATTTACTTCCATCATTTTCTGTGACACTTCTCTGATAACATTTGGGCTAGTCACCAATCTATGAGTACAGCAGAATATCATTAGGCCTCATTTTATTAACATTTTTTTTCTTGCCATTCATGTTTGATTCTATCATAAGTCTCTGGACTTTCCACCCTCTGGATCCTGGCCCTCCAGACAGTGACGGGGAGAACTCTCTCTCATGCCATCAATCTCAAGTTGAAGGAGTCACTGGTTGAGAACTACCACAATTTCTGCACCACATTTATCCCAGTACATCTTGGAAGTAGGACAAATTGTATGTCAAAGATTTTGCAGCTGGGTTGGTGTACCAGTCCATTCACTGGAAAACTTGCCTGGTTACAGGACATGGCTGGCTAGGGTCACCCTCATCAGTGCTTGAGAGTTTCCATTACTGTATATTTCTAGCTTGTCCCAGGGAAGCCCACCTCATTCCAGTTGTCTCTCTTAGGACTCACTTACTCTGTTCTCCCTACACCTGATCTCTCTGGTTTCCCACACTATCCAGTCCTATTTTCCTATCCACCCATACATTGTCTTCTGTTTGTCCTTCTCAGTGAGATGCACACTTGAGACCTCCTTGTTACTTAGCTTCTTAGGGTTTGTGGATTATACCATAGTAATCCTGTGTTTATGGCTAATATTCACTTGTAAGTGAATAAATACCATGTTTGTTTTTCTGGGTCTGGCTCACTTTACTCAGGATGATATTTTCTAGTTGCAGCCATTGGTCTACAAATTCCATGACTTACTTGTTTTTAATAGATGAGTAACATTCCATTGTATAACTATATCATAATTTATTTATCTATTCTTTTATTGAGAGAAATCTAGGTTGTTTCCACTTTCTGACTGTTATGAATAAAACTGCTGTGAATATAGCTGGACAAGTGTCCTTGTGGCAAAGTGAAGCATCTTTTTAGTGCAGGCCCAGGAGTGGTATACCTGGGTCTTGATGTAGGCTGATTCTCATTTTTCTTAGAAATCTCCATATTGATTTTCAAACTGACTGTGCAAGTTTTCACTCACAGGAATAGCGGACGAGTGTTCCCTTTGAGCCAGATCCTCACCAGCATGAGCGGTCACTTGTGACTTATATTAGCCATTCTGATAGTTTTAAGATGGAATCTCAGAGTTGTTTTGATTTTTTATTTCCCTGACGGCTAAGAATGTTGAACATTTCTTTAAGTGCCTCTCTGCCATTAGAGATTTTTCTGTTGAAAGAGATGGAAGAGAGAATCTCAGGTGCTGAAGATACAATTGCAGAATTTGATATATCTCTCAAAGAAATAATAAAAGCAAAAAAGTTCCAAACACAAAACATCCAAGAAATCAAGGACACTATAAAAAGATAAAACCTAAGAATAAAAGGAATAAACAAAACAGAAGATTCCAGCTCCAAGGCCCATAAAATATTTTTTGAGAAAATCATAGAAATTTCCCCAACCTTAGGAAAGAGATGTCCTTAAATATACAAGAGGCTTACAAATAGATCAGACCAGAAAAGAAACTCCTTTGGACAAATAATAATCAAAACACTAAATCTACAGAACAAAGAAGAAATATTAAAAGTGGCAGGGAAACAGTTCAAGTAACATATAAAGGCAGATCTATCAGAATCACAACAGACTTCTCAACAGAGACTATGAAAGTCAGAAGGGCATGGGCAGATATCGTGCAGACTCTTAGACATCACAGATGCCAACTCAGACTAATATATCCAGTAAAAGTTTCAATCAACCTAGAGGGAGAAAACAAAATATCCCATGATATAATTTAATTTAAACAATATATATTCAGCAATCTAGTCCTACAGAAGATACTAGAAGGAAAAGTCTAACCCAATGAGATAAACTACAGCTGAGAAAACACAAGATGAAGACACCATCACAACAAAAAAAGCAAAAGAAAACAAGCACACAAACACATGATCTCCACCAACTCCACAATAAAAGGAACTAACAATCATTGGTCAATAATATCTATTAATATCAATGGTCTTAACTCTCCAATAAAAAGACACAGACTAACAGATTGGTTGCAGAAATAGGATCTATCATTTTTTTTTATTTTTTTTTATCAGTTACATTTTATTAACTCTGTATCCCAGCCGTGTCCTGATCCCTCATTCCCTCCCAGTCCCTCCCTCCCTCCCTCATCTCCACCGTGCCCCTTTCCAAGTCCACTGATAGGGGGGACCTCCTCCCCATTCATCTGATCCTGTTTTATCAGGTATCTTCAGGACTGGCTGCAAAGCCCTCCTCTGTGGCCTAACAGGACTGCTCCTCCCTTCGGGGGTGGGGAGACCAAAGAGCCAGTCATTGAGTTCCTGTTAGAAATAGTCCTTGTTCCCCTCACTTTGGGAAACCAATTGGTTACTGAGCTATCACAGGCTACATCTGAGTGGAGGTTCTAGGTTATATCCATACATGGTCCTTGGTTGAATGTCAGTCTCAGAAAAGACCCTGTGCCCAGATATATTTGGTCCTTGTGGAGCTCCTATCCTTTCCCCATCAGACTAACTCCCCTTCTTTCTTATGACTCTAACTAGCAGTGTTTTCAAAGCAAAGACTCATGACCAAACCTTTGGCAGAGTACAGGGAATCATAAGGATCTATCATTTTGCTGCATTCAAGAAATACAACCTTACCAGGCCACAGAGAAAGATAATGCAGCCACTCCTGATGAGACCTGATAGAGTAGGATCAGAAGGAAGGGGAGGAAGACCTCCCCTATCAGTGGACTGGGGGAGGAGTACTGGTGGAGAAGAGGAAGGGTGGGTGACATTGGGAGGGAAAGAGAGAGGAAGCTACAGGTGGGATACAAAGTGAATAAACTGTAATTAATAAAATTTTAAAAAATATACAACAATAATGAAACACACCTATGCAGCAAAGATAGATACTATCTCAGAGTAAAGGGCTGGAAAACAGTTTTCCAAGCAAACTGATCCAGGAAGTAAGCTGGAATAGCCATCCTAATATCTAATAAAATAGACTTTCAACTAAAATTAATCAAAAGAGATGAATAGGGAAAATTCATTCTCATCAAATCCTGAACATCACAATTCTGAACAACTATGCAGAGAACACAAGGGCTTACTCAGAAGGACAAGCAGGATAGACATCAGAAGTAGGAAAAGACAAGGAACAAGACAGGAGCCTTCCACAGAAGGCCATTGAAAGACTCTACCCATCAGGGTATCTAAGGAGATACTGAGACTCATAGCCAAACTTTGGGCAGAGTGCAGGAAACTTCATGGAAGAAAAAGGAGATAGAAAGACCTTGAGGGGACAGAACTCCACAAGCAGAACAAAAGAGCCAAAAATCTGGGCCTAGGGTAGCCTGCAGAGATTTATACTCCAACCAAGGACCATGCATGGATAGGACCTAGAGCCCCTGCTCACAAGAAGCCCATATGCGGCTCAATTTCCAAGTGGGTTCCCTAATAAGGGAAGCAGGAGCTGTGTCTGACATGAATTCAATGGCTGTCTCTTTGATCACCATCCCCAGAATGGGGAGCAGTCTTGCCAGGCCACAGAGGAAGATGATGCAGCCAGTCCTGATGAGACCTGATAGGCTAAGGTCAGATGGAAGGGAGAATGTCCACCTCTATTAGTGGACTAGGGATATTTTTGTTAAGAATTCTCTGTTTAGGTCTGTATCCCATTTTTAATTGGATTATTGGCTCTATTAATGGCTAGTTTATTGAATTATTCATATATTTTGGATTTAGCCCTCTGTCATATGTGTGGGTCACAAAGATCTTTTTCCATTGTGTCACCTGCCATTTTGTCCTTTTAATGGTGTCCTCTGCTTTACAGAAACTTTCAGTTTTTTTAAATTATTATTATTATTTCACAGATCAAATGACCATGGACATGTATCTAACTCCCTCCTCTAGTGTCCCCAAGAAAAACAGTAGGCTAGAAAGAGAAATGAAAAGCTGTATAGAATTAGGTGTTTGGGGGAAATATACATTTTTCTATTTTATAGTGTGTATATGTCTCTCTATTTTTGATAATGTAACAAAGTAGCATCAGATTAACAAATATGAAATGAGACATCCTTCCTTCTTAAATTCTGACGAAACTTTTAAATTTTCTTTCACAAGCTTATAAAAACTACAGGTTTTTTTGAAGATTGCTTGCATTCCAAGGCGATGATATTGAGTTCTAACATGAAATGTGGATTTGTCAAAGACAGTTGGGGAATTTGAGACAAGTTTGTCTGGACACACCAGCAGTTTCTCTTCCTTTCTACGTTTTCCTTTTCCTGCTCAGAATTATATTTTAACTTTTGAAATTTCTTTGTAAAAACTGTTTCCTGAATATTATTTTGATCAGTTATCGGTCCACTGAAGAAACAAATGTCTGGAAAACTTTGTGAACAGGAATTGTTAGTATTTTGAATAATTCCATTGAATCCCCTCCCAGTTACTAAAAGGTATATGCCCAGAGTAATGTTGTTATCTTAGTCTTATGCTGTTTTTCTCTGCTGTTGTTTTGTTTCTAAGACTGAGACTTGTATCCGTGTCTCAAACTATGTAGCATAAAATGTAAGCATTGCTTAGTTTGGGAACCCTGAAACCAACAAAGAACTCCAAAACCACCATGTGTAACCTCAAAATGACAACTGGCATTATAAAACCCACACCAACATCCACAAGTGACTCTATAATATCTTAGCTATTTCCTTTTTTTCCATGGCTGGTTTTGATAGCTCAAATATCCCCTGCTACTATCATTGGTGTTATGCTGAACCAGTAACTTTGCATCGTTCTTCATTGAGAGTATGGTACTTTCCTACTGGGAAAGGGCAAAACATTTATGGGGTGTTTTTCCAGTTTCCTTCTTGCTTTCTGTTACTATGAAAACAATGGTTTTGTTTTGTTTTTTGGGTTAATGATAAAAATGGATACTCTATCCAGTCACAACATTTCATATGTGATATGTCATCCATATTAATATTTAAAAATAAGAGTTTTATCCCACTAGTGGTGGGGAATCAGGTACAAAATCAAATAATAATAATAATAATAATAATAATAATAATAATAATAATAATAATGTTTTTGGTACATAGCACTGTTGTTACTATTACTGTTTTGTCTCTTTTCCTAATCAAATGATACATCAAACTGGATTCCTTCCTCATCACACTTCAGACTAAATCCAAACTCTACTGTAGCACCATTCACCAGCTTCACTAGAATCACTTGGCAGCTAATTCTAAAAGCACTTCTCATTAGTCACACTGGTTTATGAAATGTTATTTAACACTAGCTCCTATTGATAACAACCTTCAGCTGAAGGAAAGAGATGGTGGCATAGAAGGACCTAGGGAAAGAAGCAGGTAAAAAGCTGTTTGAAAAAAAGAGAGAGAGAGAGAGAGAATAGAGTGGAAAAGGAAAACATTAGAGTAATCCTATACTGATATTTTGTTTCAGTGTGTGTGTGTGTGTGTGTGTGTGTGTGTGTGTGTGTGATGTGTTAACAGTGTCCTCTACATAGCACTGTAATCAGAGGTTTTGAACAAATGTCTACCACCAAAAATCCCAACAAATTAATTTTGGCCACTTCTCTCAATCTACCTATTAGAGAGGAAAGGAATTATGAAAAGCAAAGAGAGAATGTTTAGTCAATGTACAATGAAAAGAGGAACAGTGATGCTAATTTTGTCCTATTGGTGTAGAGGAGAAATAATTGGATGAAGGGGAGGAAAAAATATTTAAAATTGAGTCTTGGTGTCTTGATCCTTGTTCAGTTCTTGTTCTGCATATTAGTAGAGTGCTTATCACTTGAGAAGAATGTCATGATTCTCGTGATCCTCCTGCCTCTGCCTCCTTCAGCAAATCCTACCAGTGTGCACCACCACAACCAGTGAATAACATGATTCTCATCTGGACTTGGTATGTCCCACGAAGCCCTGCTGTTCCTGGAATCTAAGATGACTGCAGGTTGAGGAGCACAACTGAAGTCCTTCAGAAGTTTGGGGACACAATATTGTTTAACTCTGGATGGGAAATGTCTGTTACACTTATCTTTTAACTGTATTTTTTTAACTGGAATAAAGTAAATCAAGATGTTTCTGAGTTTCTAGATAGATCTCCCTTGAGAAATTGACATACCTGCATGTAAACTAAATACATGACCACAGATAAGGAGAGAGACAGGCCAGGCATTCCTCTGGCTTTTAATTACTGGTGATCCCAAGTGAGGTGCAATTTCTAAGTATGACAGGGGGGAGAGAGGGGGGTCAGAGCCATTACCACTTCATATTCTCATCTCTCCCTGGGCATCTCACACTGAACCTCATGACTTCTGTTTGTAAGTGTAAGTTGTCTCATAAATTGTTACTTCTAATTGACATTTCTCTCTAAGAGCATATCTACAAAAGAACCCAATTTCTAAATCCAGATAACCTAAACTTTGTATGTCTGAATTAAATTCATTACCCACTTCTACTCCCTGAGCTCATTACATACCCCTTATCTGAAAGAATAATCCTGTCATTTATGAAAGATCAAGGTCTAATCATTATAATGGGAGCACTCAGTATCATTGTTTCAAGTTCAATTGATTATTAAGTAGCTATTCTTTTTGTGTCTCTTTTTGTTCCCTTCAGATGTCTTTAGAACCCATGTTACTATCCATTTGGGACCAGTGTAAACATGTGACTTAATTTTTTTTTATTTAACTTTTATTAGTTACACTTTATTCCTTTTGTATCCCCCCATAAGCTCCTCCCTCCTCCCTTCCCGGTCCCACCTCCCCCCCCCTTTCTGCATGCATGCCTCTCCCTAAGTCTACTGATAGGGGAGGTCCTCCTCTCCTTCTTTCTGCTTTCTGATTTTTTTTTTTTTTGTTCTTCTCAATGCAGTTTATTCAGGAACCTTGAACAATCTTCTAACCCTGGGGAAAGCCAGCCCACAACTTAAATAACCTCTGGGTAGCCAACCCCAGCGTGCCTCGTGGGCAATGCAGATAGGTCCACATACATGGAAGCAAGCCAGATCCTCAGCCTTAGCCAAATATGGAGTTGTTTGTGACAGAGAGCACTCACCATCGGGAAGGTAGAAGGCAGAAACCAGCTCCATCTTTAAGGTGCAGCATTACGCAGCTCTCTACAGTTCCCCCGTTTTGTTTTAGACACATCAGGCAAGAGTAGAGGTCTGATCTCTGATATTAGAAATAAATTGGGACTTTGTACCGATGTTCATTTAGGTGTCATCCACCCAAAGAGCATCAGACCCGTCCGATACCTTGTTCTCAGAGGCGGGACCTGGGGCATCAACCAGCATGCAATCAGACATGCTCTTCTCTGGGTCCAAAGCAGCTGACCCTGAGTGCAGTGCTTAGCCTCGCATCCTGAGCATAACATTTTGGCTTTTTATGGTAGCCAACCATGCTTGGGGAGACTGTCCTGCTTCAATGGCTGTAAAGGCCTGAATGATCATGGCTGCATTACGCTATTATGAGACTCTGTCTTGCATATAGACCACAGGCAAACCAAGGAGACCAACACCAGAAGGCCTGCTAACGCTCCCATGCCCGCCCATTCCTTCAGATGATTCATGGCTGCAGCAATCCATGATGATAGTCCTGTGGCTGGTCCTGCGTCCACTGTGACTTAATTTCTTAAAGGGATGCTTACGTTTGGTACTCTAGCCTTCCACACGTCTAAAAGGCCCCTCCAAAGAAGCTAGAGTTGTTTATGAACAGTACTTAAGAATAAACTATTACCATTGAGCTTTTATACTGTTAGAATAAAGCGCAAATCTCCAGTACAGCATAATAACACAATTCTGTATGTGAAGTCATGCATGGCTGCTTATCACTTCCCTGACAAAGTTCAGCCTTCAACCACCTTGAATTTCATGAAATTTTCCAAAAATCTTAATCTTTTTCCTCTAGCAGTTTGTATTTCATTTTTAGTCTTCCTTGAATAAGTCACTTTTTCTCAACTTTTGGATAACTTTTCCTGACTTCATATGCTTCGGTTAGATTGTTTTCTTTTTCATATTTACTAATATTTTTAAGATACTTTTATTTTTTTTATTAATTACAGCTTATTCACTTTGTATCCCCCCCTCTACCTCCCTCCTCCCTTCCCAATTCCACCCTCCCTTTTCCCCACCCGTGACCCTCTTCCAGTCCACTGAAGGGGAAGGTCCCCTTCCCTCTGATCCTAGTCTATCAGATCTCATCAGGAGTGGCTGCATTGTCATCTTCTGTGGCCTGGTAAGGCTGCTCCTGCCTTGGAGGGAGGTGATCAAAGAGCAGGCCAATCGGTTCACGTCAGAAACAGTCCCTGTCCCCATTACTATGGAGGCCACTTGGATACTGAACTGCCATAGGCTACCTCAGTGCAGGGGTTCCAGGCCATCTCCATGAGTGGTCCTTGGCTGGAATATCAGTTTCAGAAAAAAAACCCTGTGCCCAGACTTTTAGGATCTGTTGCTGTCCTTTTGGAGCTTCTGTCCTCTCCAGGTCTTATTTACTAATTTTTAAGCACTTTGCAGCCTGATCCCAGTACTCTCCCTCCTCTCCTCCTAGTCTGACCCTTGTGCCTGCTCCCCAGTCCCCCTTCTTCTTCTTCTCAGAGAAAGGGGGCCCTAACTGGTACCAACCCACACTGGCACCTCAAGTCACACTGGGACTAACTGCATCTTACCCCACTAAGGCCTGACGAGGCAGCCTAGTTAGGGGGAAAGGAGCCAAAGGCAGGCAACAGTCAGAGACAGTTCCTACTTTCATTGTTAGGGTAGCAGCATGTTGACCAAGCTGCATATCTGCTGCCTATGTGTAGGGGGTCTCAGTCCATGCATGCTCTCTGGCTGGTGTTTCAGTCTCTATGAGCTCCTATATTACCTGGCTAGTTTACTCTGTGTGTCCTCTTGTGTTGTCCTAGACCCCTCTGGCTCCTTCTATCCTTCCTCCCACTCTTCCACAGAACTCCCCAAGCTCAGCCTACTATTTGGCTCTGGATCTCTGAATCTGTTTCCATCAGCTGCTAGATGGAGCTCCTCAGAAAACAGTTATGCTAGGTTCCTGTCCGTGAGCATAACAGAATATCATTAAAAGGGGCAGGGGTTGGCTCTCTCTTATGGGGTAGGTAGCAAGTTGGGCTAGAAATTGGTTTGCTATTCCCTCAATTTTGACTCCATCTTTATCCCTACTACACTTCTTGTGGGCAAGACAATTTTTTTTTGTCAAAGGTTTATGGGTGATTTTGTGTCCCCCTTCCTCCACTGGAAGTCCCACCTGGTTACAGGGAGTGACAACTTAGGGTTCTTTAACTCTTGCTGCTAGGAGTCTGAGCAAAGGTCACCCCAATAGACACCTGGAGCCTTCCCTGTCCCAAAGATGCCAACCCCACTGATTTCTATTCTCTCTCCCAGCCCTCCCCCACCTTCAGATCATTTTCTTAAAGTTTCTATTAACTCTTTATTTTGTTACACAGTCTTAAAAAATCTTTATATTTACTATATATTTAAATGTTTATGTATCATTAATATGCACATTTTTAGAACTTGCAGATGGCTTGAGCTGTGGTTCCTTGGATGATATATTCATGTCATCTGGAATTTTCATGTTAGTGTATTTGGTGTCTGAAGATGTGATTGTATACAGAGAAAGACAGAAGGAGATGCAATATGAGGAGGCAGGAATGGAAGTTATCTATCCTTATGTCAAATACATACAGAGGAGAAGACAATCTAAAAATTGAGGCAGAGACTGGAGTAATATAGTCATACATCAAGGGACACACTGAATGCCAACAGTCACCAACCCACAGACCCACATTAAGAATGCTCTGTTACCTGTATGCAGAATGCAACCCTACACCATTCGGATTTGTGATTTGTGATTGTAAAAGTTAAATCTCTCTTTGTGACTGTGTGGAATTTACTCTTTGTCACAGCAGTCTCTGGAAGCTAATATATTAGAAATTTCTTCCGTTTCTACATTTTGGTTTGTCGTAACCTAACCACAGACTAAGCACTTGAAAAAATATTTTCTGAAGTAATGAAGAGTCAAGGTAGCAATTGTTCTCTATATATTGAAAATTATTTAAGTGGAGCTACATGTATGAACAAAGTATAATCTAAAGTATAATCTTAAATATATGTGAGTACTACTAAACAAATAAGATTATAAGAAAGCATACTATAGATTGTCATGTCATGTTATGATGTTTCATGCAGTATTGTTTTTTTTTTTTCCTGTCAACCTTATCGAGTTTAATTATTGTTAGGTCAAGATAAGATTGATAACAAAATTGAAAATCATGTGGAGATATCACCCATCACATACATGTCTGAGTATGCTGTAGAAGACATGAATGATTCTTAGTAATTTATTCAAACTGATAGTTAAATTTAAATAAGCAATTCACGTGTTGTCCAATACAATCACTGAATTAATTCTTTCTCTACTTATGACAACACCAGCAGTATGTATAAAAATGTGTAGGCATAAGTCTATATTTCAATGGAAAGAACTTTAGGAGGGGCTAATTTATTATTAAACTTTACTAATAAGAAAAGGAACAAATGGTTTATTTCATTCATACCCCTTACATGCGAACACGAAATAGCATGTACCATTAAAAAAAAAAAAGATGTTATTTTGTAAGCTAGACTGATATATATCAAGGGATTTATTTTAATTTGGGGACTGTCAGACATTAAGTCTTTTATTAGTTTTACTCTCCAGTGTGGGTCCTCCTCAGAACAGCTCTATTCTTTTTGAAAAAGTCTCCCTTGACTTGTCTGGGTTGGTTGTAATTAATGGTGGTATAGTACAAACGTGGAAGCAAAGGGAAAGGAAGAAATTCAAGGGTAAAACTTATGAAAGAGATTAGGAAGAAATTAGAGGCACTAGAAAAGATACCTCGAGCTTTGTTTGGTAGAGGCATATTAAAGGCAGTGTCTCAAGGGGCTGTGCCTTTCTCTTCCTGTAATTAAATAGCATTGTGTTTGATAGCTTGACTCCACACTGTACTTCACAAAGCTAAATTACTTCAAGCACATTAATTATGTCTCTACTGTTTTAGTAGAATTATGTTCAGCTTTGAAAGTCAGAGCTTTTTATTTTGACATTTCTAAATCTCAATTACCTAATTTTGAACTACTTTCACTTCCATTGTTTGGGGGTTCACCTCAATAACATGTTAAGATTATTTTTAATTCTTATTATCTGCACAACTAAAAAAAGTAGCATTTGGAAGTATTCTATTATTTATTTATTTATTTATTCACTATACATCCTGGTCTTAGCCCCATCTCTTCTCATCTCCCAATCCCACCCTCCCTCCTTTTCTCCCATACCACTCACCTATTTCTCAGAAAAGGGGAGCCCTCCTTCTTATCCATCCCAGATCATCAAGCCATATTCTTATAGGTAAGAAAAAATGTTCCTAGGAGTTGTATAGCTGGATCTTGATGCAACACTATTCCTAAATCCAACTGTACCACTCCTAGGCATATACACAAAAGATTGCCCACCATTCAACAAGGACATGTGTTCAACTATGTTCATAACAGCTTTATTTGTAACAGCCAAAATCTAGAAACAACCCAGGTATCCCTCAATATAGGAATGGATACAAAAGTGTGGTACATTTACACAATGGAGTTCTACTCAGCAATTAAAAACAAGAAAACCATGAAAATTTCAGGCAAATGGTGGGAACTAGAAAAGATCATCTTGAGTGAGGTATCATAGGAGCAGAAAGACACATATGGTATATATTCACTTATAAGTGGATATTAACAATATAATATAAGATAAAATACTAAAACCTCTAGTCCTAAATAAGCTAAACAACAAGGAGTATCCTAAGAAAGATGCTTAATCCTCATTCAGAAGGGCAAACAGGATAGACATCAAAAGTAGAGGACAAGGAACAGGACAGGAGCCTTCTACAAAAGACCTCTGAAAGACTCTACCCATCAGAGTATCGAAGAAATACTGAGACTCATAGCCAAACTTTGGGCAAAGTGCAGGAAACCTTAAGAAAGAAGAGGAAGATAGAAATCATGGAGGGGACAGGAACTGCACAAGGAGACCAACAGAGCCAAAAAACATGGGCCCAGGCTGCTTGCAGAGACCAATACTCCAAGGACCATGCATAGAGTGGACCTAGACTCCCTGCTCAAGGGAATCCCATAACTGGCTCATTTTCTAGATAAAAACCCTAGTAAGGAGAACATGGGTTGTCTCTGGCATGAACTCACTGGCTGGCTTTTTGATCACCTTCTCCTAGGGGGATACAGGCTTGCCAGGCCACAGAGAAAGATGATGCAACCAGTCCTGATGAGACCTGATAAGCTAGGGTCAGAGAAAAGGGGAGGAGGACCTCCCCTATCAGGGGACTAGGGAAAGGGCATAGGGGAGAAGAGGGAGTGTGCATGGGCCTGGGAGGAGATAGAGGGGGCTACAGCCGGGATACAAAGTGAAAAAATTGTAATAAATAAATAAATAGGTAGATAAATAAATAATTAGATAGATAAAAAGTTGTGAGAGATTAATTAATTAATTAAAAAATAAGGAAAAAGAAAAAAATGTTCCACGACATGGCACCATATCATAGATTTTGTATGTGAGAAAAGAAAATACATAAAATGACTAAGCTGTGTCAGTCATTATGCAAAATTATTTACAAGCATTTTAAGCCATTTTTCTTACTTGGTTACTAAAAATGTATTGTCTGAATTGTTATACATTTTTTATGTGTGTTGTTGTTGTGCATACACTGATTTCATATTTTTATATCTTAACACACATACTGCCTTTGCATTAATTTAATTACAACACATTGTATTGGAATGATTGTTTACTGACTCTGAGTGATTGATTAATGTATTTTATGCATATATGCACATGATAATTTATTTTCTAATAGAAATACACTCATTTAGAAATGTCTTACCAGCACTTATTAATTATACATATTAATAAGGTGTGGCCTTTTTCCACTTTCTTGATCCACACCCTCTTTGATCTCTAAGAATCAGTTGAATTTTCAGGACTGTTTATGAGAGAGGAAATGTGGTACCTATCTTTCAGCACCCAGACTGATTGTTTAACATAATTTCTTCAAATTACATCCACTTCTTTGTAAATGACAGCTTTTCCATCTTCTTTATAGCTGAAAAATATTCCATTTTTGTCACTTGATGAAAATCCCAATCAATTCACTTTGATTTTACAATCAAAATTTGTATATTATGTTGAAAATCTTAAATAATAGATGCTAAATATTTTTCTTTAGGTAGACTTAATCCTGCTATATATAATATATTTATTATATATGTTTATATATAACATTTACATTATAAAATATATTACTCTATAATTTTCCTGTTTTATAATTGTTGTAATTGAAACATTAAATTAAGGCATTTTTATTTATTAATGCTCATTTATCCAATAAATCAGTATTTATCTCATCTTTTTATTTGATGTCTACTTTTATTTCTCACTCTGGCTGGCTTGTTTGCTTCTGTCTTTGACTATAGGCATGGCCCCTCTATGTTATCCAGCTGACCTCAAACTAATTGATCTTCAATATCAGCGTTTGAATTGCTAGAATTACAGCAAGTGTCAGCTAGATTTTAAACAGTATTCTCCTTCCAGCAAGAGCTTTAAAAAGTTACTTAGATCAATTTTATGTCGATTAAATTTTTCTATCAGTTTTGAAAGACACATAAATGTGCTGCTAAATACCACTGAATAATATCTTTGGTTTTTGATGCAGTGAAATGTCACTGTAGTCTTTCTTTGGTTAGGCTTATTTGAGTAATTATTTAAAAATTGAACTTTAGCTTAAGAATTTTAAATAAAAATATTTTTATTTATTTTTGGACATAATCCCATAAGCCCACTATAAATGCGTTATGAGGTTAAAGGATAAAACATAAGCAGCTGTTCCCAGTGGCTGATGCTGAATATTAGCAGCTAATGTATGTGCATTCCTAGACAAACATAAGCATGTGATAAGCTTCTGAGCTCTTCCATCATCAAAGTGAATGTTTGAACCACTCATCCCCATTCAGCCCACAAGTAACAGATTAGGGAATTACTCTGCAATATTTTAAGCTGCCGCTAAATGCTCACTTTAATTAATACAAAGTGTCATGGGATGGTCTAAACTGATTTTGATGGCTCTCCCCTAAGGCCAGTTCCACTTATAGCAGACTAATAGTATATGAAGAAGTGCTAAGAATAGTTAGCTCCAGGAAAGCAGTATGTGAAATCATAGGTGCTTTTTTCAAGTTTGCATTTTTTTAAAGTGAAGTACAGTACAGAGTGGTTATCTCTCTGTGTGTGCTCATGCACCTTTAGTGCATGTAGACATGTGTGTATATGTCCGTGTAGATGACAAGTTAAAAACTGTGTCTTATTTTTTGAGACAGAGAAATTTCACTGATCAGAGGGCACACCAGGTTAGGTTGGGTGGTTAACTGGGTCTTGGAACCCACCTCTGTCTTCCTCAGCAGTAGGTTAGAAATACCACTTCACTGGCTCTTTAAATGGCTTCTGGGAATCTGACCTCAGCTCTCCATGCTTTATTGGTTGAGCCTCTGCTCCTAGCTCTTTCCATTCTCACACACATAGTGGTTGCTCAATATATTTCTCCTTGAAAGCGATTTTGTTTCCGTCTAATTATGTTCCATTTATTGCCAATCTCAAGTGGATATTTTATATTTAAATACAACTTGCTGAAAACGTGAATGTTAATTGTTAGGATGAAATAGAGCAAATAATTGTTTTCTGCTATATTGTCTCTGGTCAAAACTATAGTTATTCTGAAATTTGGACCACTGACATTGTGTGTGGGTGTGTTGGCATCTAGGTGTGGGAGAGAGTACATGAGCTCTGCATTTGTGCATGTGCTTGCGCGCACGTGTGTGTGTGTGTGTGTGTGTGTGTGTGTGTGTGTGATGGTGTCTATGGAGTCATACCTCTGGGGACTACAGATTGACACTGGTGTTTGTGGTGTCTGTGTTAATCACTTCCCACCTTTTTTGTTTGTTTGTTTGTTTGTTTTTTGATAAACTGTATTTCACTGAAACTAGAGCCTATCTATTCTGCTAAAATGGCTGGCTAGGAAGTCTCAAAGACCCTCTGTCTCTACCTCTTTAGTAGTATTGTGATTACAGGCTTGTGTCACCACCCAGAGATTTTGCATAGGTTCCTGGGACCAAACACAATTTCTCTTCTTTTGCAGCAAGTGCCTTACCTATTGAAATTCAGTTCGAATTACCGTTCCAGTGATTCCCTCTACACAATTATTATTATTATTATTATTATTATTATTTACAATTTATGCACTTTGTATCCTGGCTGTAGATGCACCCTTATCTCCTCCAAGCTCCACCCTCCCTTCCACTTCCTCCTCTATAACCCTTCCCCTGTCCACTGATGGGGAAGTCCTCCTCCCCTTCTATATGACCCTAGTCAATCAGATCTCATCAGAAATGGTTGCATAGTCTTTCTCTGTGGCTTAGCAAGGCTGCACCCACCAGGAGGCGGTGATCAGAAAGCCTGCCACTGAGTTCATTTCAGAGAAAGCCCCTACTCCCCTAAGTAGGGACCCCACCTGGAGAATGAATCTATAGGGTACATCTGAAACAGGGTTTTAGGTCCTCTCTATGTGTTGACTTTGGTTGGGGTATCATTCAGGGCCCCCAGAGCTCAGTTTTTTATGGCTCTGTTGGTCTCCTTGTGGAGCTCCTGTCCCCTCCAGGTCTTTCTATCGCTCCCTTCTTCCATTAATTTCCCTGCACTTTGCCCAAAGTTTGGCTATGAATCTCAGCATCTGCTCCCATACTCTGCTGGGTAGAGTCTTTTAGAGGTCTGTCCGGTTCCCAGGTTCCCAGTCTTCTCCCACTTTCGATGTTCATCCTGTTTGAGCTTCTGAATGAGGATTAAGCATCTTCCCTGGGGTCATCCAACTTTAGCTTCTTTAGATCCGTAGATTTTAGTATGTCCTATATTATATGTCTAATATCCACTTGTATGTGAGTATATACCATGTATGTCTTTCTGCTTCTGGGTTACCTCATCTAGGATGATCATTTCCAGTGCATTCCATTTGCCTGCAAATTTCGTGATTGTTGTTTTTTTTTTAAATGATAAGTAGCATTCCACTGTGTAAATATACCACAATTTCTATATCCATTCTTTGGCTGAGAGATATCTATGTTGTTTCCAGATTCTGGCTATTATGAATAAAGCTACTATAAGCATATTTCATGTTTGCATCTATTAAGTTTTTCCTTCATTTCATTTTCCATTTTTTGCTACTCATAGTCGTATTTTAATTGTTTTGTAAATTTTGTTGTATGCTACAAATGAACCGAAATTTTATTTTCAATCTTCAGTTCTGCTTTTTAATGGTGTTGCCTATGTTATAATATTAACATTACTATAATTGTTAAATTAGCCTTAATGTATATTCCAGACCAGAACAGAATATGACTTATTGAGTAAATATTTCTTCCAATGTATAAAAAAAGAGAGTGCTGCATATGGAGGAAATGTCCATAATCATAACACTTGAAAGGAAAATGCAGGGAAAGCTGGAGTTTGTGTTACATAGCAATTTCAAGTCCACCCTGAGACACAAAGAGAAACTCACTTAAAATAAAATGACAAATCATATATCACAAAAACACATACACAGTTTGTAGTTTCCAACTATAAAGCCTAGTTTAGGATTTTTATTTACTTTGTTTGACCACATATCTCTAAGTTAGACTGATTTTTGTCTTACAAAGTATAATGTTTCAAATGTATTTGATCTATTGCTGGAAAATACTGAGCAATTTTCTAAAACATACATTTTTATAAAATCTTGCACATATGCTTTCATTATTTTGTAAAATCTTTGGTGTTTATAAAATGTTCATTTGATATTAAAAATATTTCTACAGTCTTTTTTATTCCCTGAATTGTGCAAATTCTGGAATGAGTTTGTAATCTAATGCTATGGTGAAAAATGGTTATGTATGTATTTTGAAGAATTCTATGGTTTTAAGTCTTTTAAGCCAAATATGTGTTTTCTTGATTGTCAGATTGCCACTTTAGCATGCATGAAGTGATGATGTCCAGTTTTCTCACAAGTGAAATAAAGGGAGTAAGAAAAGTTACTTGCCAAAAATACACATGTTCCTGGCATAACTGTATTTGCAGTTTGTAAGGCTACTGGGAATACCATTGCTTTGCAGTCCAGTCACTGCTAAAGCTGTTTGTAGAGTTGTCACACTGTAAGCTGAGATATATTTTACTGAAGAAAATTAAGATAATGAGGCTAGAAAACTCCCTAGAAGCTCTCAATTATGGGAAAGAGACACACTAAGGAATTTGGAATATTTTTCTATCTTCAGAATAGGGAACAGCTAGAGTACGCATTGGTTAATAAATTTCACATAGTAGTCAGCCGCAATGGAATGGTTCACAGATGTTAGGAGAGGGGAACAAACAGGTTTCTTCGTAAAGGTGTGTGTGTCCAAACACTTAACAACAATTTTTCTTCCCTGACATTGAAAAGGGAAGAGTGGGAAAAGGAAAGATTCCAAGTTATTTATGTTATATAAAGGTTTCAAGGATGATAATTCTCACAAAATGACAAAGTACAATAGTTTGTTTGGCTTTTTTTTTTAAATACAAATATGGAGGAGAGTTATACAAATGACACTTAGACAAAAACTTCAATAATTTATAAGACAGGGTCAGAGCAATCATCAGAACTAACAAAGCTAAGTACACTCATTATGAGAGGTGAGCACTGCTTGTATCCTCCCTTTCACATATATATATATATATGTGTATATATATATATGTATGTATGTATATATTTTATGGAACAGAGTTAGAAACATTATTAGAACTATTTATTAATAAATTAATTTTGTTATTTATTTATTTCTTAATATCATTTTTATTACAGTTTATTCACTTTGTATTCCAGCTGTAGCCCCACCCTCTTCCTCTTCCAATCCTACCCTTCTTCCCTTCCTCATCTCCTCCCATGACCCTCCCTAAGTCCGCTGATAGGGGGATTCCTCCTTGCCTTGCTTCTTACTCTAACCTATCAGGTCTCATCAGGACTGACTGCATGTCTTCCTCTGTGGTCTGGTAAGGCTGCTCCACTATCAGGGGGAGATGATCAAAGAGCCAGCCACTGAGCTCATGTCAGAGACAGTCCCTGTTCCCATTACTAGAGAACCCACTTGGAGACTGAGCTACGTCTGCATACCGATTCTAGGTTATCTCCATGCATGATCCTCGGTTGCAGTATCAGTCTCAGAAAAGACCCCTGCATCCAGATATTTTGGATCTGTTGTTCTTGTTGTGGGGCTCCTGTACCCTCCAGCTCTTCCTATCTTCCCCTTCTTTCATAAGATTCCCAGCTGTTTGGCAATGAGTCTCAGCATTTGCTTTGATACCTTGCTGGGTAGAATCTTTCAAAGGCCCACTGTGGTAGGCTCCTCTCCTATTGCCTGCTTTCTCCCTCTTCAGATGTCCATCCATCCCATTTGCCTTTTTGAGTGAGGATTGATTATCCTACCCAGGGTTCTCTTTCTTGCTTGGCTTCTTTAGGTGTACAGATTTTAGTATGTTTGTCCTATGTTATAGGTGTAGCATCCACTTACAAGTGAGTGTATACCATGTGTCTCTTTCTCCTTCTGAGATACCTCACTCAGGAGGATCTTTTGTAGATCCCTCCATTCACCTGCAAATTTCATGATTTCCTTGTTTTTAATTGCTGAGAAGTATTCCATTGTGTAAAGGAACAATTTCTGTATCCATTCCTCAACTGAAGGACATCTGGGTTGTTTTCAGATTTTGGGTGTTACAAAAAAAGCTTCTATGATCATGGTTGAGCAAATGTCCTTGTTGTATACTTGAGCATATTTTGGATATATGCCTATGAGTGCTATAGCTGGATCTCTAGGAAGCGCTATTTTTAATTTTCTGAGAAAGCACCAGAGTAATTTTACAAGATTACATTCCCACCAGCAATGGAGGAGGGTTCTCCTTCTACACATCCTTTCCAGCATGTGTTCTCACTTGAGATTTTGATGTTAGCTATTCTGCTGGGTGTAAGGTGAAATTTCAGGGTCGTTTTGATTTGCATTTCCTTGATGACTAAGGACATTGAACATTTCTTTAAGTGTTTCTCTGCAATTCGATATTCCTCTGCAGAGAATTCTCTGATTAGCTCTACACCCCATTTTTTAACTGGATTATTTGTTTTGTTGCTTTTTAACTTTTTGAGTTCTTTATATATTCTGCATATTAGCCCTCTGTCAGATACAGGATTGGTGAAGATCCTTTCCCAGTCTGTAGGTTGTCATTTTGTTCTGATAACTGTGTCTTTTGCTTTACAGAAGTTTTCAGTTTCATGAGGTCCCATTTATTGATTGTTGATCTTAAGAGCCTGTGCTGTTGGTGTTCTGTTCAGGAAGTAGTCTCCTGTGTCAAGGCTATTCCCCACTTTTTCTTCTCAGAGGTTTAGTGTGTCTGGTTTATATTTTAAAACAAATATTGGCAACACATTATTTAGTAATGAAGCATAAATTTTCAGAAATTTGTAAAATTCCACACACTTTTTTTCTATTTAATTTTCCATGGACTTGTACTTAAATATCTTGATAAGACTAGATTCCAGTGCTATATTTAGGAAAATCAACTGCATGCTGCAAAATAAAAACAAAAAATGTGTTAAGTTCAACTAAGGTCTGTGAACTTTGTGTGTGTGTGTGTGTCTATAATGGCTTTATTTTACTTTTTATTTTCAGAATGGAAAATAAAACAATCATTATGTAAAAAGAAGGAACTTAAAATTTTGCTCTGTCTCCATGTATGTTTTTTGGGGATTACAGGAACAATTTTTCACCTGTCTCTTATGACATGCTGGGGACTTCAACAGGGCTGTATCTATGCTAGCCAAGCACTCAGCCTGTATTAATTAACACATGTTAGACACTAGATCACATAAAATTTTTCTTGAAAGTTCTGGTTTACCAATAACTTATTTATGTCTCTATCTTAATAATATTGATTAGATTTCATTTGAGTTACAAATTTTATTCATCTTGGAGATTGGTTACTTATTATGTAGTATAAATTTAATATCTACAGTGACATAATCATTGTGACTTTTTATTTTTAGACACATTATTTTAAAGTGTGTTATGTAAGTTAAGTTTTCACCTGTAAGTATAACTGTGTATCACAAGCATGCCTGTGGACAGTGCATCCAGAAGAGAGCATCAGTCCTCTGGAACTGGAATAACAGATGGTTATGAGCCACCATGTGGCTATTCTTAATGGAACCCACGTCATCTTCAAGTGTAGCTGATCCTCCTAACTGGTGAGCTGTCTCTCTAGCCTAATAGATAATTTAAAAAAAATCAACACTGTCTAATTAATTATTATCATATCTTAAAATTAATATACTTATGTACAAATAGTTCATACTTTTTAAAAAAATTAGTTTTAAATATTTTTACAAGACTGTATCTACATTCAAATGATGCTATTGACTTTATTACATTAATTCAATTTTTGATAAATCACACAGTGAGGATGATCTATGTATTTTAAATTTTTATTCATCCTCCCATTTAATAGTATTAATATTTGATTAAATTTATGAACATTATAGTTTAGTATAGATAGGGAAGAAAGATTGACTGTAAAATGCACACAGTCACTGCATCCTTACTGAACATTTGATATTTGAAAACATGATGGAGTGTATGTTTTCATTAATCACAAGTGTAATCAAATGCTACCTTTAATGAAAATAACCAATTGTTCCTTCTCATCAGTTTCTATCTTCTACTCTCCTTCTTTGTTGGAGACGCTGCTAATTTGACCACCGGAAACAGAGGTTATGTTCTGAAATAATTAGAGTGCTAGATGAAAATATATTACAGTACTTTTAGTTATATAAAAGTAGTTGATTATTTCACATCTGATTTTAAACTCTGATTTTTAAAACTACTTTTTGCTATTTATGATCTTATACTGCTGTCATCTTGTTCATTCTTCATCCGCAGTTTGAGAAACAAGGGTAAGTCCCATGCTATATTTTTCATCTTGATTAGTTATTTTTTTCAGATATTAAAATGTTTGCAGGATAAGAGAAATCTTGAAGTACTTTCTGTGCAAGCATAAAGATGTCTACATTGTCTGCATAAAGGTCTGACTACTCTTCTATATATGCTTATGTAACCCAATCTGGACACTCTGGAGCTCTCTGGCCAACAAGCCTAACGTGTGGCTGCTAACCCTCTGGCTACAGTAGAAAATACTTTCTCAAAAAACAATGTAAGTGGCTCTTGAGAAAGACATGAAGTTAACTTATGGCCTCACCTGCACCTGCACATACAAGTGTATATGTCTTCCCATACATGCAACCCTGGTAATGTGCATACACAGAAATACAAAAGCACATTAGGAAAATCATATGGAAAAATACAAGATCAACAACCTAGCTCTATAGAAAATACAGACCAATTGAAGATAAATCTTTTCTTTAAGAGGTTTCATGTGCTATTTCAACATTGTTCCTCTCTGGCCAACAATAACTTTTCCTAAAGATGATATAACTGTACCATCTGTTCAGTTAAAGGTATTTTGATTTTAAATACATGGTTCCTTATTTTACAGAAGATTTTGGGGCCTTTTTTTCTGTCAAAACTATTCCACCATTCTTTTGTGCTCCTTATTACTTTCATTGGCAAAGTAATGGTAGCATTTTCACATTCCAGCTGTGTGCTAGCTATGAGGAAACTCTGGTTCCATGTAAGACTGACTTTAAGTACACCTGTTAAAATGGAAGTGTAGTGAAGTTTCTGGTCATCAGAGAACATAGGCAGTATGGTAAGGGAGCAAACTAGAATAAACCACAATCTACTGGAATTATAAAAATCAATAGATATTTATTTTAAGCATGACAATTATACAGCTAAAGTGAATACCCACAGAAATATGTTCATGTAAATATTAAGTAATTAAAAGTTAAAAAAAGCCATAAAGTAGAAAATATTGGCAGGCAGTGTAGTAAGCTATCCATACATCTACGATCTGGCAGTGAGAAACTGTGGGTAAGTTGCTAAGAATTAGTAATAACACCATTAATAATCTTGCAGTAGTATCTCTTCTAATAAAAGTAACGTCTATTGAATGATAAGGATTAGCACATAAATGCAAACATACATGTACATTACCTGACCACTTAATTTCAGAGAAGCCAATCCGACACAAATAAATAAAACTTGGTACCAAGTCTATCCTCAAAGAAGTTACTCATTGAAGGTAGGGAAAGAGGACTGCTGAAGGTGATGCACATTGTAAATTAGATACTTTCTAATAAAGGATATAGAGATCCTGTTAGTAAAAATTCATGAGACATGCAGTTTAAGTGACACTGATGAACCTTTGAAAATGAACTGAACTTGATTACCAAAAGTCCATCAGAGAATGTCAATAATCGAGGTGATGGGGCATCAACTTAATGAGTTAATATTAATAACAAATAGTTAAAACCAATATTATTTCTCTGGAGGTATCTGGAAGTAATCTCACATTTGAGATTGTTTAAAAATGAAAGGAAAATACACATGAGGGTGTCAGTAATTGTTTAATTACACCACTATTTGGAAATACATGCTACCAAATATCGCCTCTGTTAAGGTACTCTAAAAGGTCAGGTCAATTCTTTCACCTCCTCAATAAGTTGGTGTTTTTCTAACTTCAGCAGTAAGAATCTCTATGACATAATACACTTTGCTTCTAAGAGTTAGGAAGTAAAGCTACAGTAACTTTCTTGATTATCTCTCTTATTTTATCATTATTATTAGTAATTACATATTATTCACTTTGTATCCCAGCTGTAGTCCCCCTCATCTCCTCACAGTCTTACTTACCCTCCCTCTTCTTCCCCTAATGTCCCCCTCCCCTAGTCCACTGATAGGGGAAGTCCTCCTTCTTAATATCTGACCCTAGGCTATCAGGTCTCATCACGACTGTCTGAATCCTCTTTCTTTGCGGCATAAAAAGCCACCTCACCAGAGTGAGGTGATCAAAAGAGCAAGCAATAGAGTTCAATCCAGTGACTGCCTCTTTAAGTGCTCCTCAAATCATCAAAGGTGACCTTGAACTCCTCAGCCTCCTTCAAGTGATATATGAAAGAATGTATCCACCATGCTTAATTATGTTGTGTTCATTTGTAATAAATATTATTTGCCTCTATATAGGTTATTTCTATATTCTTATACCTGTGTCTGGTGTGTGTTGAGGGCTTGGATATTTAAAGTTTAGTATTCTCTGTATTTAATATATTTCTTTAATTGGTTAGCTTATTAAGGTTCTTAACAATAAATGCATTGGTGTTCACTTCCCCTTTGCTCCTCCTTTGTCCTCCATGACAGCCATGAACTACTCAACAAATGGCTTTTAAGGATATTTTTACAATTATATTAAGCAAATGAGTTTTGAGTATATCTTTAAAATTATTTCATACATGCCCACTGGAGCTTTAACAATGATTATAAGTGCTCTATCTTTGGATATTTCAAGGTATGGGTACCAAAGGTGGCATGGCGATAAGTACTTTGAACAAGCTATAGTTATACGTGAAGTACTTAGAGAAGAGACATATGTCTTGTTTCATCAGGTCTTCACAGCAGACTTGCAATTTTATCAATGAATAGTAACAAATACACTAAGATTATTCAAATTAGTAAAGAACATTCCGACCATAAATAGCATGTAAGTGGTGAACCATAATCAAGTAAAAATACATTTTTCTTCTGTAAGTGATCAAACTCTGCTTAATGAGCATGCACGTGTGGGAATGTGAGAAGAAATGTAGAAGAACAAAGTCACAAAGCTGGCAGCAACAAAGCGGTAACAGAGAATGAGGAATGCAAAGCCCTTCTCTAGGACCCCATGTATCTTGTCTTGTTAAAAAGTATCCTTACTCAGAATTCGTACCTGAATAAATATTTAAACCTGTGCATAAATTTGGATATTATGCCATAATCTTTGATTTGTATTAATTCACCATCCTAGTTATTCAGGGATTTATCAGGAGGTAAAAACTCTATAAATGATTTCGAGCATCTGTTTAAGGGTAAATAAATTCTTGGTGACTAAAATTTATAGGGTTACAGCTCAGAAATGGATACACACATTTCACTACCTAGTTGCTGTTTTTTATTTCTACATGTTTCTCAGCTTCAATCTTGGTAGCCTCACTTGTAGCCACCTGTTCTCTCCACTAGTAAACATAATATAAAATGCATAGGTGTCATTGGTTTATGAATTGCTGGGAATTTAAAGGATCACATCTAAGGGATAATAGAACTGGAGTAAGAAAAATTATATATATATATATATATATATATATATATATATATATATAAACATATGGAACAATTTGAGTCAGTAGGGTTAAAAGCAATGAATAAAATTTTGCAAGCATGAAGATGATATTCAACATTCATCTTTGTAATTTTTTGGACCTTATGAAACTGAATCCAGCACATACTTCAGGCTCTTCTTCAAATCTCTGATTTTTATAATAATTTATTCATGAGTCTTGGAGACTTTTTTGCATCACTTAAATGTGCCATATCTTGAGTTTTGTTTTTTTGTTTCTTTTTTTCTTCAGGCTTATCTTGCTCTTCTGTAATTTATTTAAGTATTTTAGTGTTTTAGACAATTGTGGATTAATGATGCATTTAAAGTGCTTTGCAATGACCTTAGGCTAGGTAAATTACTGAAGTAGTGCCAGCCAGGGATATTTATTTTCATGGCAGTAAGCATTTGCTCTCTTGTTTAACCACATGGCACACAAAGTAACTGGCTGACTTAAAATATATTCCATAAGAGTTACAAATAATTTTTAGTAAGGAGAAAATAGCTGTTTATAATATTGGTTGTACTATGGGCAACATTTAATTTTATTTTTCACTATGATTTGATGACTTTTTCTCAGTTATTAACATTACAGGTTTGAAGAAAAGTGCATCCTCATGTAATTCTGTCCTTAGCTCTAGTCTCTGTAGATGGCTTCCTAAATCTTGGCATTAAACATTCAGAACTCAAGAAATGTATTCAAGAAAATCTGAAAACTGTCACCTGCAATCCTGCATTTGACATTATTAGAGCACTCCTCTTAAGCACTAACTTGAGCTTCTGCCTCATCCTTGACACTCTGGGGAAAGTCCTTGCCTGTCCTAATCTTCACGTCTTTATCTTCAAATGGGTACACTCTGGAGTAGGTTGCAAGATATCATGTTGGGCATTGGCTTGCCATAGCAAAGTCCTCCATTGAGAAAAGTGGACATTGACTTCTCATTTGATTTCTCTACCAGAGGCAAAAATGCAGTGTTTTTTTTTGTTTGTTTGTTTTGTTTTGTTTTTGTTTTTGTTTTTGCAGCAAAACACAGTTTCCTGGGAGCACGCAACTAAATATTGTCTCCTTACTACTAATAGTTTACATTCATGTCCACAGAGGAAAAAAAACAACAACAAAAAATGTTTTTCAACTGTCTTATCCATGATTTCTTGTGGTAATGTTTGCTAATGACTCCATTAATTCACCCCAACAAGAACATTTTAATCCATATTTGAAAAAAAAAGTAACATCAAATGACAGAGAAACTTCTGCTAGACCTTCTTACCTTAAAAATGGGGATCCTTTTTATTCATAATAACATCAATGCATATCATGATTTGGAGAAACATCAAACTGTGTCCACTCTGTTTCAAGAGTCTTTGTTGGCATGTGGCTGTAATTCGTTGTTAGAACTCTCTTTTAAAAATTCTTTATTAATTACACTTTATTCACTTTTTATCCCCCCTGTGGTTCCCTCCCTGCTCCTGTCTCAATCCCTCCCTTCTTCCCCGCTCTGTACACATGCCCCTCCTCAAGTCCACTGATTGGGGAGGTCTTCTTTTCTTTCCTTCTTTTCTTCTCATAAGGAGTGGCTGCATTGTCTTCTTCTGTAGCCTGGTAAGGCTGCTCCCCCCTCAGGGGAAGGTGATTAAAGAGCAGGTATAGATATATAATATAGGATAAACCTACTAAAATGTACACCTAAAAAAACTAATCAAGAGGGAGGACTCTTGCTAAAATGCTCAATCCATATCCAGAAAGGTAAAGAGGATGGGTCAGAAGAAGAAGAAAAGAAGAAACAAGTCAGGAACCTACCACAGAAGACCTCTGAAAGGCTCTGCAGCACAAACTATCAATGCAGAACTCTTTTTTTATTAAATTTTTATTTTTTAATATTAGTTACAGTTTATTTATTTTGTATCCCAGCTGTAGCCTCTCCCTCATTCCCTCCAATCTCACCCTCTCGCCCTCATTGTATGCTTCAGCATTTGGATTCAAATCCCAGCACTGAAAATACATAAGGAAATAAGGAAGAAGAAAATATCTACATTTTTTTAAACTTGTACTTAAACTATTTCTAACACTCGCTATCTGAAGATACCATTTCTGCTGAAAACCAGAAGCAAAGCTGTTTCTTTGCTATCTGTCTTCCTTAACATATGGTTATAAGAGCAAATCTTGCCAACATATTGTGTTTATTTCTGTGAGCTGAAACTGTAGAAAAATTTCAACACAATGAAACAATAATTATGAGGATAAAAAACTGAAGTCTAGCTTATTAATAAATGTTAATAAATTGAGAAAAGAGAATACAGATGCAGCTGTCAGTGAAAATATTCAATGAAATTTGTTTCAGTAACAAAGGTTATGTGAAACATTTAACATTTTACTTATTTATATCACATGTAAATATATCAGATCTAAGAAACAAAGTTTTAATTAATAAATATGTCATTGCTTTATAAAATTTATAGTTTGGATTATTTGAGCTATTAAAATCATGTTGATAAGCAAGCAAAACCGTCTTTGTTTTTTCCCCTGCTTATAAAAGTGCCAAAGACACCATTAGGTTTAGGATAGTGAGATCATTTAGTGGTTAAAACATTTACCCACAAACATGAACCCAGAGTAAGAATGCCTGGAACTCACATAGATGTAAACACAATTAGCCAGGTGTATGTATTAGCCCTCCTGCAATTCCAGGAGCAGAGAGACCAGATCCTCAGAGCAAGCTAGCTGAGGAGACTAGTCACATTAAGCAGCTCTTGATTCAACAAAGAGGCTCAGCATCAATTAATAAGGCGGAGGCTGAGCTAGGCTGATGTATGACATCAATTATGAGCCTCCGCACACATGTATACAGACATGCATCTATATGCACATGCCCATTTGCCACAGAAACAAGCACACATGCATATCACATATACTCAGAAGTGGAAATGAACATATGAATATGCCAAGAGCATAAATGTCTGTAGAAACTAGACACCTGTGTCATAATTTTTTACTAAAGTCAGGTCTGGATTTTTGTTTGTTTGCTTTTATTTATTTTGTGTGTGTGTCGGTGTGTGTGTATATGTCCACTCTGACACACAGTTTGAATTTATTACCATGAATTATTTACTGTCTCAGCAATGAAAGTGTCAGTAGCATTTGAAATTGTTTATGTCCTCTATAATTTCAGATCTACCACAAAATAGAAACTTTTAAAATCAAATACATATTAAACATGATCTTTCAAAGACCCTCTCATACATTATGAGAATTTTAACTATAAAGTAAAATGAATTGCTGAAGTGGGGGCAGAAAGATTGTATGAGTCAGACAGTCAGTGAGATTGCTGTGAGACTTTAATGTCAGAAGCTACACCCATAAACTCTCACCAACATGACCTCACAATCATGTGTTGAACAAGGACAGCAACTATAGACATGCTAAGGTGGACAGGGAAAAGACCAGGGGTCTTAAAACCTACTAAAGAACTGCAGGCAACTAAAAAGTGTTGAGAAGGGGAGAATTATTTTCCCAAGGGAGGAATACACCAACTTTGATTATCAAATATCAAGTATCCACCCCCCAATCCAAACTATATGTAACAGTATAAGACTGATTTACACATATGTATCTCATATATGCATGTAACAAGAATTAATGAAAAAGAGACCATAAGTTTGAAACAGAGCAAAAAGGAATATCTGGGAAGATTAGGGCAGAAAAAAAGGAAGGAAAAAATAAAATTATAATTGCAAAAAAAAAACAAATATTAAAAAGTTAATCAGACTTCAATCAAACATTTTGAAATTATTCATTTGGTTGACATATTTTAAAATCTAATTTAATGAACCATTTTTAGTTACTTGGTTTATCAGTACATCATTTATAATACCTATGCCTGTGGTCGTACAGGAAAGTTGCTCTATATAGAACAGTGAGTTTTAATGTCAAAGGTTGTCAACTGATTTTGATGACACACCTGAGTAAAAATCATACCCCCACCAATATAGGTGGATTAGAAAAGTTATCAAAATATTAGAAATATGGAAAAGAAGATCATAGGTAATGCATTAATTAATTTTAGGGTAATTTATTGTATTTATAGATATAAATAAAAGCTTTTAATTTTAATTTAATATTTGGTTAACATTAAATTTGCATGTTAATAGGTACAGTTACTTATCTTAAAACAGATTCTATGCCCTTATCAAATGAAGGTGATTAACATTTTCATCTCTCACATCATTTTAATTGTACCTTTTATTATTTTCTTTTTCAGATCAGGTTAAAATTTGTAAGAGTACAGCTAACTATATCTGTGCAATGATAGTATTAGGTTTTCTTATTCTGCTGAAATTGGTGTAACTTATCCAAATCCATTTACTCAGCTTGAGCTTGCCTCCCTTTTCCTTTCCGTTAGTACTCAGTGTTCAAAACTTGTCCAGGTATTTCATTTTTAGCCTCTACATGCTAGAGAGAATATACAGTATTTGTCATTTTATGTCTCATGTATTTCGTTTAATAATAGACGTTTCTCAAATGATGTAATACACATTGAGAGTGGTGACACAAATCCTTAATCACATCACTCAGGAAGCAAAGGCAGGCAGATTTCTGTGAATTCTAGGCCAGCCTGGTCTACAAAGAGAGTTCCAGGGGAGCTAGTGCCCTTACACACACACACACACACACACACACACACACACACACACTAAATAAAACAAAAAGCGAAAGAAAACAAAAAAAAGATACGACAGAAAGGAATATTAAATACATACATGACATAATACTGAATTTATCCATCAGGAAAATGCAAAACAAACCCACAGTGAGATACCATGCTATCTCTGTTAGCCTGCTATGGAAGCAGGAAAAAACAAGTAACTGTGGAGCATAGGAGCTCTCTTAGCCTAAAGGTGGCAATGTAAAACTGTACAGAGCTCAGGGGAAAAAAACAAGAAAAAAAACGTTAAAGTTAATTTAGCGGTCATATTTGTGTTTATATGTTTCAAGAAATAATATCAGCATTTAAAACAAACATCTGCAGTCCACGAGACTTTATTCACCATAACAGTCATCTGGAATTTCTAGGTGACAATCAACAGAAGACAGTTAATGCACGCCCTTAATCCCAGCACTTGGGAGTCAGAAGCAGGTATATGTCTGAGGCAGTCTAGACGGTGGGTTCCAGGGCTACACAGAGAAACCCCATTTTGAAACAAATAAACAAACAAACAAACACTATGAACAGAGTGGAATATTATTCAGCCTTGAAAAATTTGCTCCTGCCATTTTCACCAAAATAAGCAGAAGTGGGGTGTGCCATGGTAACCTGAAACAAGCTTAGGTGCAGGTGAAGAGATTTTTAGATCAACCATTTAACCCACTGCAACCTTTGCTTTTCTTTATAAAATCACTGAAAATTCTGAGAAAAAAGCAAATTACAAATTGTGAATGTAGGTATGTCTTTGAAATAATAGAATACATTAGTCATTTGTGACTAGATTAACAAAACAAAATTTTATTCAGATTATTTACTTAGAACAGTTGTTAAATAAATGTTAAATCTATGACTTCTTTCAAAAAATCATTGAAAATTTTGTTAGCCCTTTATAGTAGTCTTTAAGTGAAAAATAAAATAACTTGAAAATAAAAAGATGTATCTTTTAAACTGAGCATCCAGTCACTACTGTGAATGATATTGAAGTTTACTTTTCAAATTCTGGTTTATAAAAACATTTATTGAAGTAGCAAACACAGTGGGAAATGTTTATCACACTACAAGTTTTATTCATTTATCATATATTCATTATTTATCAAAATATCACTTACTAGCACATCATTAGGATACCTAGATATTGTCAATAGTAATTAAATTTTATCTCTACTTGTATTAATTTCTTGAAAGACAAATAACCTTTGCATATAACTTTTTGTTGTTTTTCTATGGAGTTACATGCACCATGTGGGGAATATAACATGTTTTATTTAAAATCATTACTGGACAAGTGACATTTAAATGTCTCAGCTGAAGTGAGTATGTCCATGTTCTTTTGTGTGAAGGTACATGTGTGTGTGTGATGGTGTGCATCACATGCGCGAATGTACTTTCGGAAGATATTTATCAAGAGCTGTCTCTCAACTGTGAGGACAGCAGCACTCACTGGGACCTGGAAATCACCTATTAACTTAGGCCAGCTGGCCAGTGAGCCTCAGACATGCTCCTCTGTCCATCACTGTGAGTACAAGCATGGGACATTATACCAGACCATTTAGGTAAATCTGAGGATGAAACTCCTAATCTCACGTTAGAAAGACACCCACCTCAAATTAAACTCTCTCTGTGATCTGACTTTTATTTTTGACTCAGGTTCCACAGATATTAAGGGCCTGCTTTTAAAACTTTTGTTACCATGTTTTTTTCTGCATATTTAATTTTTTTATCTTCTACTGTACAATCTCCAAAGAGGCAAAACATTTTTCAATTAATATCCTTGTTCTTTTAGAGCACACACACAAAACAATACTTAACTGCATCCTGCTTGTTTATAGGTTCTGTTTTTCATTTAAATTTACTTTCCACTCATATTCAAACCACAAGTTCCTTAAAACTCATTAGATACTACATCCTCAGCATAATCCATTCAATGTATCTTCAATTATGTTTAACTTATGCTTAGGACTGTCGCTATTCATTGGCAAGAATGCCTTACTTGTTCATATCCTCCTTACAATGTTTATACCCCTTTTATGAAATTAGTTTTATTAAAACAGAGAAAAGTCAATGAGTTGACTCCAAAAACATTGAAATAATACAGAATCTCCCCATTAGCTTGAAATCAAATTGTGCAAACAAGGTAAGAGCTCATCCACTAAGGTGAGTCACTAGATGCATTAGCTTAGTTTTAATGCTCTTTATACCAAGGATTACCTGAAACTCCTATGCCAGCATTATAGCTGAATGTAATTTATAGACTTTAAAATGAAATATTATGTTTGCATGATCATCTGTGCTCTGTGTTGTAAACTTCTGTATAAATAGGTAATTTTATAAAATACAAGTGGATTAGCAACAGCAAATGGAACTTTTAACATGACAAAGAAAATTAACATAGAAATAACATAAAATCTAGAAGAACCACAACAGAGAAGAGACACATTTCCTTGACATACTATAATAGACATTCTGATTGATAATCTAATTAGAGGGACTGGGAAGAAATGCCTATCATAATAATAAATGTTGCTGAGTATGGTGGCATATGTCTTAAATCCTAGACCCTAGGAAGCAGAGGCTCATGAATATGTATAAGCTCAAGAAACGCCTGGTCTACATAGTTTAAGGCCAACCAATTATATGTAGTGAGACCCTGTCAATAACAGCAACAACCCCAACAGTAATAATAATATGGGAAAAAGAAACCGTAATTTTTATAATTTTTAACATAGTTTGCAAAGTATTCTTGCTGATGTTGATCCTATCTACATACATAGTTCTTCTAATTTTACTTGGTCTTAGCCTTTTGTGGTTGTAATTTATATGGATTAACCATGTAGTAACTACAATTTTCACCTATTTAGAGAGTAAGCCCTACATGTAATCAAAAGCTGTACATATTTGGAGAAACCATAGAATGTGCTGAAAATAAAAATGCCTGGAGGATACTAGAATTTTTTTCATTCTTTTACAACCAAGAGCAGAATAAGTTCTGAGTTCATATATAAATGATTAAAGGAACAGTAGTTAATATTGATGCAAGTTTTTTGCATGTATAAGAAGAAGATGATCCATTTTCTGTAAATTTCTACTATGAGTACTATCAAAAGTATTAACTGTTAATATGTGTGGCATGACACAAACTTTGCATTGGTATAAATGTTCTTCTAATGTACCAGTTAATGTACAGTGGCACTATGAAACACTGCAACCACAGGTGTTTAATGGATGGAGTTTAAACCATTGACATTTATTAATATTTTTAAAATGAATTCATTTATTTTATCACTTTATATCTCAATTGTAGCCCCTCCCTCCACTCCTTCAGGTCCCACCCTTCCTATCTCTTTCCCCATCCTTCCTCCCCTACTCCTTAGAAAATGGGTACCCCCCCACCAACCTACCCCAGATCATCAGGTGGCATCATGGCTGAGAGTATCCTCTTCCACTGTGGTCTGATTGGGCAGTCCTGGTAGGGAGAAGTGATCATTTACACAATGGAATTCTACTCAGATACTGAAAACATAAATATGGTAAAATTTTCAGGCAAATGAATGGAATCTAGAAAAGATCACCCTACATGAGATAACCAAGACCCAGAAAGACACACACGGAATGTACTCACTTATAAGCAGATTTTAGCCATGTACTACAGGATAACAATACTAAAATTTACCAACCAAAGAAAGCCAAGTAACAAGGAAGACTCATGGGAGGATGCTTTAGAACCCTGAAAATGCAGCCATTTCTGATGAGAACTGATAGACTAAGATCAGAAAGGAGGGGAGGACCTCCCCAATCAGTGGACATGGGGAGCAGCATGCATGCAGAAAGGGAGGGGGAGGGTGGGACCGGGAGGGGAGGAGGGAGGGGCTTATGGGGGGATACAAAATGAATAAAGTGTAATTAATAAAAGTTAAATAAAAAATCGCCCTCAGAAGAGGAAATAGAATGGACAGAGAAAGAGGTTGAAGAGTGGAAACAAGATAGGAGAGGGAGCACAAATAAAAGTGAGGGTGGAGATCAGACATGGGAAAAGCAGGGGCAGGAGGACAGAGGGCCAGCAGAAAGATGCCAAACCTTGGTATGGTCTTCTCTGTGACAAGCTGGAGACTTATGACAGGGTAGGCTTCTGGAAGGACATGGTGATGACTCTAGCTGAGAATCCTAGTAGCATAAGGTCTTGGAGACTGGAAGATGCCACCTTCTGATTAGGCAGGATTCCTAGTGAGGGGATGAAAACACCAACCCATCCACAATAACTTTGAGCCAAAATTTACCCTGCCTACAAGATGTGCAGGGATAAAGATAGCAAAGAGACTGAAGGAATGTCCAAGTAATTCCCCACTCCACCTCACACCCACCCCAAAGGTATCTATTAATCTTATCTTTTAATTTCTAGAAATATGTTGTCACCTTTACTCTGTCTATGTATTTTGTAGCATGGGGTTGGAGCCAATTCTTTTTTTTAATATATATATATTATTTTTTATTTCTTTTTTATTTCTTTATTAATTACATTTTACTCACTTTGTTTCCCCCCCCGTGGTTCCCTCCCTCCTCCCGTCCCAATCCCTACCTTCCTCCACCTTCTGTAAGACCCTCCCCAAGTCCACTGATAGGAGAGAACCCCTTTTCCTTCCTTCTGATCCTAGTCAATTAGGTCTCATCAAGAGTGGCTGCCTTGTCCTCTTCTGTGGCATGGTAAGGCTGCTTCCCTTTCAGGGGGAGGTAATTAAAGAGCAGACCAATCAGTTCATGTCAGAGACAGTCCCTGTTCCTATCACAATGGAATCCACTTGGATACTGAACTGCCATGGGCTACATCTGTGCGGGGGTCTTGGGTTATCTCCATGCATAGTCCTTGGTTGGAATATCATTCTCAGGAAAGACCCCTGTGCTCAGATTTTTTGGTTCTGTTGCTCTCCTTATGGAGTTTCTGTCCTCTCCAGATCTTACTATCTCCCACTTCTTTCCTAAGATTAATTGCACTCTGCCCAAAGGTTGCCCATAAGTCTCAGTATCTACATTGATAGTCTGCAGGGCAGAGCTTTTCAGAGGTCCTCCATGTCAGGCTCCTGACTTGTTCCCTCTTTTCTTCTTCTCTGATGTCCAACTTCTTTGCCTTTCTGGATAGGAATTGAGCATTTTAGCAAGAGTCGTCCCTCTTGATTAGTTTCTTTAGGTGTACTGATTTTAGTAAGTTTATTCTATATTATATGTCTATATGAGTGAGTATATGCTGTGTGCACCCCTCTGCTTCTGGGATAGCTCACTCAGGATGATTTTTTCCAGATCCCACCATTTACCTGCAAATTTCATTATTTCCTTGTTTTTTATTGCTGAGTAATATTCCATTGTGTAAATATACCACAATTTGTGCATCCATTCCTCCACTGAGGGGCATCTGGGCTGTTTCCATCTTCTGGCTATTACAAATAAGGCAGCTACAAGCATGGCAGAGTAAATGTCCTTATTGTGTACTTGAGAATCTTTTGGATATATGCCTAGGATATAGCTGGATCTTGAGGAAGCACTATTCTTAGTTGTCTGAGAAAGTGCTAGAGTGCTTTCCAGAGTGGTTGTACCAGTTTACATTCCCACCAGCAGTGGAGGAGGGTTTCCCTTTCTCCACAACCCCTCCAGCATGTGTTGTCTCTTGAGTTTTTGAGCTTAGCCATTCTGATGGGTATAATGTAATATCTTAGGGTTGTTTTGATTTGCATTTCCCTGATGGCTAATGAGGTTGAGCATTTCTTTAAGTGTTTCTCTGCCATTCAATATTCCTCTGCAAAGAATTCTCTGTTTTGCTCTGTACCCCATTTTTTAATTGGATTACTTGATTTTTTGCTGTTTAACTTCTTTAGTTCTTTATATATACTGGATATTAGCCCTCTGTCAGATATAGGGTTGGTGAAGATCTTTTCCCAATCTGTAGACTGTTGTTTTGTTCTGAGGACAGTATCCTTTGCTTTACAGAAGCTTTTCAGTTTCATGAGGTCCCATTTATTGATTGTTGCTCTTAGAGCCTGTGCTGTTAGTGTACTGTTCAGGAAGTTGTCTCCTGTGCCAACGAGTTCAAGGGTATTCCCCACTTTTTCTTCTAAGTGGTTTAGTGTGTCTAATTTTACGTTGAGGTCTTTGATCCACTTGGACTTTAGTTTTGTGCAGGGTGATAAGTATGGATCTATTTTTATTTTTCTACATGTAGACTTCCAGTTAGACCAGCACCATTTGTTGAAGATGCTGTCTTTTTTCCATTGAATGGATTTGGCATCTTTGTCAAAATCAGGTGTCCATAAGTGTGTGGATTTATGTCAGGGTCTTCTATTCGATTCCATTGATCCACCAGTCTATGCCTGTTTCTATGCCTGTACCATGCAGTTTTTAGTATTGTTGCTCTATAGTACAGCTTGAGATCAGCGATGGAGATACCTCCAGAAAATCTTTTACTGTAGAGAATTGTTTTAGCAATTCTGGGTTTCTTGTTGTTCCATATGAAAGTCAGAATTTTTCTTTCCAGGTCTGTAAAGAATTGTGTTGGTAATTTGATGGGAATTGCATTGAATCTGTAGATTGCTTTTGGTAAGATGGCCATTTCTACTATGTTAATCCTGCCAAGCCATGAGCATGGGAGATCTTTCCATCTTCTGATATCTTCTTCTAATTCTTTCTTCAGAGACTGGAAACTTTTTTCATACAAGTTTTTGACTTGCTTGTTTAGGTTCACAGCAAGATACTTTATGTCATTTGTGGCTATTGTGAAGGGTGTTGTTTCCCTAATTTCTTTCTAGGCCCTTTTGTCCTTTGTATATAGCAAGGCTACTTATTGTTTTTGGAATTAATTTTGTATCCAGCCACTTTGTTGAAGGTGTTAATCAGCTGTAGGAGTTCCCTGGTAGAGTTTTTGGGGTCACTCAGGTATACTATCATATCATCTGCAAACAGTGATACTTTGACTTCTTCCTTTCCAATTTGTATCCTGTTGATCTCCTTCAATTGTCTTATTGCTCTAGCTAGGACTTCAAGAACAATGTTATTTTTCTTACTAGTTACATTTTTTTAACTCTGTATCCAAGCTGTATCCAGCTCCCTCATTCCCTCCCCAATCCCGCCCTCTCTCCCTCATCTCCTCCCTGCCCCTTTCCAAGTCCACTGATAGAGAAGGACCTCCTCCCCTTTCATTTGACCCTGTTTTATCAGGTATCCTCAGGACTGGCTGCAAAGTCCTCCTCTGTGGCCTAACAGTACTGTTCCTCCCTTGGGGGATGGGGTGGTCAAAGAGCCTGCCATTGAGTTCCTGTTAGAAATAGTCCTTGTTCCCCTTACTCTAGGAAACCAATTGGTTACTGAGCTACCACAGGCCACATCAGAGCAGAGGTTCTAGGTTATATCCATTCATGGTCTTTGGCTGAGTGTGCCCAGATATATTTGGTCCTTGTGGAGCTCTTATCTTTTCCACATCATAAAAACTCCCCTTCTTTCATATGATTCCCTGTACTCTGTGCTCTTGGATTCGTAGGATTAACATTGTCAAAATGGCCATCCTGCCAAAAACAATCTACAGATTCAACGCAATTCCCGTCAAAATACCAACTCAATTCTTTGCAGACCTTGGAACCAATTCTTAACTCTTTGCTCAAGACATGATGAGAATTACTGTTCTGAAAAATAAAGAAAAAAAATCAACAACAAAATACCAAAAATAAACAAACAAACAAAAATGCTGGTTAGTTTTATCCTAGCACTTGGGAGGCAAAGGCAAGCAGATTTTTTTAAAGTTGAGGCCAGCTTTGTCTACAGAGTGAGCTCCAGAACAGCCAGGGCTACAAAGAGAAACCCTGTCTCAATAAGCTAAAACCAAACCAAAATAAAAGAAAACATAAAACTTGTTTAATTTATTCTCATCTTCACCATTTGTTCAATGAATTCTGCTGCCATTTTGTCATTTGTATCTGAGGCAGTATTATTATTTTTCCTATTCAGGCACCATCATTCCCTTACTGGGACACCCTGGCTCTTTTGATGCCTGCCAAATTTCTATGTAGATAATAGAATTCAAACTGTTAACATTTTTTAGAGTTCTTTTCTCTAAAAGGATGTTTTCAGATGTGAGGTTTGGAATAGCTAATGCCCAAGGGCAGTTCACAGACGTGACTGATTATAAAACAGAAGCAAAGGCAACTCTCCAGAGCTCTGTGCACCCATGGGTGCTCTATGTGAGGTTGCGACAACGTGAGAGTAGATGAAGTTGTGATTTCAGTTTAGAAAAAAAAAAATCCCCAAGAACTAATATAACAATGAGAACTGCAATGAGAACTGCTCTCAGGATAATGTGAAACATATAAATAAACGGGACCAAGAGGGTTGCATTGTGAAGAAAACAAGCAATTTAGTCAGCAATGGTCGCTCTAGCAGATATGCTTTTGTGAAGGTGCCCGTTTCCAGCTGATTGAGATCTCTGTAGTCTCCTGCTCTCTTGTTCCATTACAATCAGCATGAAATAGGGTAACTATCATAGCTACAGCATTGCATGTCTCCAAACTTATGGACATTAATCTTTCTGTTCTATGTTGCATGGATAATATTTAATAACCTTAGTATCCAAATGTAAAAATTATTTACTTATTCAATCCCTAACTGGTTCATGTATCAATAAATCACTTTGCCAGGCAATAGCCACTAACCGCAACAAAGTATTGTAATAATTTTTCAATTGAGTACAAAATACAAAATTACATTCTTTATCCATCCAAAATTATACTGTTTAAATGGGTAACTTGCAATGAGAAGATTAAATGCTTGCTAGTCTATTTTCATAGAAAGTTTAATGGAAAAATATTAAAGACTTATAGATTAAAAGTAATGTCTGATGCTCTTTGGGTGGATGACACCTAAATGAACATTGGTACAAAGTCCCAATTTATTTCTAATATCAGAGATCAGACCTCTACTCTTGCCTGATGCATCCAAAACAAAAAGGGGGAACTGTAGAGAGCTGCAGAATGCTATGCCTTAAAGATGGAGCTGGTTTCCGCCTTCCACCTTCCCGATGGTGAGGGCTCTCTGTCACGAACAACTCCACATTTGGCTAAGGCCGAGGATCTGGCTTGCTTCCATGTATGTGGACCTATCTGCATTGCCCTCGTGGCACGCCTGGGTTGGCTACCCAGAGGCTATTTAAGCTGGGGGCTGGCTTTCCCCGGGGTCCGAGGATTGTTCAATGTTCCTGAATAAACTGCATTGAAAAAAAAAAAGTAATGTAAGGTTGTGATTCTGTGATGACTGTAAGACTCCAAACGAAGTTATGGACAGGGTGAAAACAAACTGATAGAAAGAATATTTAATCACAAACTTATATTAAGTAATTTTTATGTTAATATCAATGCTATCTGAAGAAAACTGTGCATCTGTGCCTCCTGAGCTGTTGAGGTTGCTCAGTGGTCTCTCATTCAGAGAATCTGAGTTTAGTTCCCAGTGCATTGTCTGCTAACAATTTCATGCAACTCCAGTATTAGGGATCCAATACCTTCTGGCCTCTGCAGGAGTCTGCATGAAAGTACACATGCCAACACAAACACACACATATATACATATATATATAATTAAATTAAATATTTTAAAATATATGTTTCCTTTTCCAAAACGAGACACAGAGAGTATCATTGACAGTGTTAGTGTTCAGTTCCTTGGAATTCGGTTGTCATCATAAGGCTTGTTCTTACTAATAGGTAATAAACATATGGTGCATATGTCACAGCTCGCCAAGGTTTTTAAGAAACTAGATGTTTCCCCCTCCTTCAATCAATGTGATAGAGAGAACCTACAAGTCTCAAGGGATGGAAGACACCAAGCTTGTAAATTATTGCAAGAAGCCAGTCTACTCATTAAATGGTAACATTTACTTTGAATTGTCATGTTAATAGGACAAGCCACATTTTTGCATTAAACAGATAGAAAACGGAGTGGGTTTTTTTTTGTGATAACACTTGATAATAATAATAAAAAACTGTAGGCAGAGAGTGTATTTTGTTATTCATTATCCAATAAATGTGGACACACTCATCACAGTAGATGCTGAACAATGTAATAATCTCTGCAGGAGCCAACTGTGTGTTTGCCTGCATAAGGTTTCAAAGTATGTACAGACCACTTTTCTTTACCCATCAAAACACAGCTTAATACCTGCCATTATACCAAGTTATGATAAATATGATATTATGAAATATTCTCATCATTTGTTATTCATCCTAGGGTTGTGTTCTGTTTATTTTTTCTTTTCTTTTCTTTTTATTGCCTTAGTATCAATGCAATTCTAATGATTCCTTCTGGTTGTTTATGCATTTCAATGGTGTCTGCATGTCTACAGATTCACTTATTCACTTTGATGAGCTTTTAATCTTGCTGTTGTTACCCAGAGGAGTCTCATGTCCTTTGTATGATTGTGCAAAATGAAGGAATGTGTGACTGTCTTGATAGTAGTCTAGCTGTTCTAGACCAGAGAGTTTTCTCCCCACTCATCTTCCAAGGAGATTTCTAGAGGAGGCAGACAGTAGGGGGCAGTGCAATGAAGGAAGCCCTTGTTTGAGGGCCGGTGCTTTAAATATGAATTCTATCACCTCTTAATGTAACAGCCTAAGGTAAAGTCACTGAATACTTCAGAATTTATGAGTATATTATAAAGATAATAGAATGTAGTGATATGACTTTTTTCAGCCCTAAGATCATGATCTGCATATCTATCCAGTTTCCGTTGAGGAGCTGTGATTGTAGCCAGGTTTGCTAAGTTATCAGTCACAAAAACTTCACAGATAGTTCTGTGGTTACACTAAGACTGTATTGCAGCTTTGTTAAAATATTCCCTTAGTTAAGTTTTGAAGTTCGCAACAGAGAAAGATGAATATCCTCTTATTATTTTCAATTATACTTGCTTTGGATTATGAGACTGGAGAATAGCCACTGTAAGTAAGAAAATTCATTCTGGTTTTAAATCAGTGCGCTTTAACTCTCCCTATGAATCAATGACCATATAGCTTGATTACTTGTTCAAAGAGCTGTAGGCGGTACACACTTATTAGCAGATATTTTATTGTTGCCTGAGAAGCATCTCAGCTTATCTTAATAGGGTCTGTTAGTACTGAAATGATGTTGTTTTCCAAAGTTTTTTTTTTTTGCATCTCATTTCATAAAATATGCTGATACTTGAAAAAATTAATAGTGTTTCTTGCCTATAAATGTCTTCTTATTTAATATTTAGCATTTCACTATGATATATGTGTGCAATATTATAGAAGTAACATAAATAATTAAAATTTACACAAAATTACTTTCTTAAGAAATTGTCCTGAAGTAAAACATATGAAATAAAAGTACAGAAATCTTTTTGGCTATCAATGTTTTCATGTGATTGAAAAGTGCATTGTTCAGCCAGTCCTGATGAGACTTCATAGGCTAGGGTTAGATGGAAGGGGAAGAGGACCTCCCCTATCAGTGGAATTGGGGAGGGGCATGAGAGGAAATGAGGGAGGGAGGATGAGGTTGGGAGGGGAAGAGGGAGGGGGCTACAGCTGGGATATAAAGTGAATGAATAAATTATAATTAATAAAAAAAATAAATTAAAAATTTTGAAAAACATGCCCCTCTCCCACTGATAAGGGAGGTTCTCCCTCCCTTCCATCTGACGCTAGCTAGAGGGAGGGTGGAACTGGGAGGGAATGAGGGAGGGGGTTACATCTGGGATACAAAGAGAATAAAATGTAATTAATGTAAAAAATAAAAATTTAATTAAAAAATTCTGAAAAACAGAAAATGCCCTGTTTTAAATGTACATCAATTAATATTCTTTTGTTAATATTCTCTTCACTGTCATTGTTATTTTGACAATACACAGCCTTAAAGTGTAAAGACATTCTTTACATATAGATGCAGAAATGATTTTTTCCATATCTATGAATACAAAGTAAAGTGCACACTGTGTTCACTTTTTAAAAATCTAACAACAACCCTGGACCAGGGAGAGAGGCAGGGTCCCTAAAGCACATCTTCTTTGCATCTTTTCTAGGCTCCTAAGCTTCTGTTAGCATGATTGACATTTAAACAAAGCCAATTTGGAAATCCTCAAAATAGAACATTTTTTTTAATTTTATTTTTTTCTTATCAGTTACATTTTATCAACTCTGTATCCCAGCTGTGTCCCGATCCCTCATTCCCTCCCAGTTTCTCCCTCCCTCCCTCATCTCCACCGTGCCCCTTTCCAAGTCCACTGATGGGGGGGACCTCCTCCCCATTCATCTGATCATGTTTTATCAGGTATCTTTAGGACTGGCTGCAAAGCCCTCCTCTGTGGCCTAACAAGACTGCTCCTCCCTTGGGGGGTGGGGAGGCCAAAGAGCCAGTCATTGAGTTCCTGTTAGAAATAGTCCTTTAATTGGTTTCCCAAAGTGAGGGGAACAAGGACTATTTCTAACAGGAACATGGAACATTTTTATTTCCTAGCAACCCAAAAATTTGTATTGGAAATAGCCACGCCTTCTTGGAAGTTTCGCTCCTACTGGCTTTGAGAAAACAAAGATAGCAAAAATATATAGCAGAACAGAGTTTTGTATCACTTCATTTCTACAAATTTTGGTGATGTGGTGAATCTGACCATGCTTTCATTTCATTAGGCTAACTGGTTTTATAAATTTTTGTTTATTTTTGGAGGATTAGATTTTATGTGTGCGCATTGTGTCATTATTCAGAGAAACATTCTCACAGCAAATCCCTGACCTCTGGCTCTTGCAGTCTGTCCACATCTTCCTCACTTTTCCCTGAGATTTAGGAGCAGGGATTGTACTATAAACGTAGGACAAGGCTCCATAACTCTGTGTTTTGATTGGCTGTGATTTATAAATTAATCAGGTATGTTGCAAAGAGAATTTTTCTTGATGAGAGGTGAGGATTACACCAATCTATAGCATGTGTCTAGAACTATGCATAATTTCCCTCTCTTAAGTCTACTTAGAGAACTATTGGTTATTGCAAAGATGTGTATACCACTACCATAAAAGCTAGTTCTCAGGGTGAAGTCATACAAATCACGCTCAGGAGCACCAGACCCATGTGTCTGAGAAACTTTGTATTTTTAGCAACAGGGACTTACATTCCACCTCTGTGGGGCAAACAAGGGCACTAGCAATTGGCTTCATGTTTTTTGGAGTCTCATTGACAACCCTGACCAATAAATTTGCCTTTAAGTGTGTGTGTGTGTGCGTGATTGTTTCGTGCACATGAGTGTCAGTACCTGTGGAGCCTGGGTATTGGGTCCTTATAGCTGAAGTTATAGGAAATTGTACACTTCTGAACTTAGGTGTTGTGAACAAAATTCAGATCTTCTGAAAGAACAGTAAAACTCTTAACCACTGAGCCATCTCTGTATCACCTTGATCTTGGTTTAGAATGGCTGTCATCTAACAACATCTTTAGGAGTCATGATCTTATGCAAACTAATAAATCTAAGCTATTGAATCTTTCAAAATGTGTTTCTCCTCATAATGAAATTGTCTTATGCATCTGTGTATTCTGCCATCAATACACATGTATATAAATATATATGTATATTCCATTATATTAACAGTAAAATATGGTATAATAAAATATAAGCTGGAAGTCATGAGATTTCAAGGATTACCTCTGGACTGATGATACTTCTATACTAAAAGACACACAAATTTTATTTTGAGAATTTTACACTCAGTTTTATAGAATTATACCGGAATTATATTGGTACACTTGGTTCTTGTTTGTTTTTTTTTTATTAATTACAGTTTATTCACTTTGTATCCCCCCATAAGCCCTTCTCTCCTCCCCTCCTGGTCCTACCCTCCCTCCCCCTTCTTCTCCTATGCCCCTCCCCAAGTCCACTGATAGGGGAGGTCCTCCTCTCCTTCCTTCTGATCTTAGTCTATCAGGACACATCAGGAATGGCTGCATTGTCATCTTCTGTGACCTGGTAAGGCTGCTGTCCCCTCAGGGTTAGGTGATCAAAGAACAGGCCAATCAGTTTATGTCAGAGCCAGTCCCTCTTCCCATTACTGTGTAACCCACTTGGACACTGAACTGCCATGAACTACATCTGTGCGGGGGTTCTTGTTAATATGTACTATAGTACCAATACAATAGGTAAAATGCATTCATCCATACAGGAACTAATAACTAAATGTTATGGTTGTCTATATTTTTGGTCTGATAAAAAGCATAAATATAAATATTGGAAAAAGTGCAGGGAATCCTATGAAAGAAGAGGGAGGTAGTAAGACCTGGAGAAGACATTAGCTCCACAAGGAGAACAACAGAACCAAAATATCTGAGCACAAGGATCTTTTGTGATATTCATACTCCAACCAGGCACCATTCATGGATATAACCTAGAACCCCCACACAGATGTAGCCCATGGCAGCTCAGTATCCAAGAGGAAGGTTCCCTAGTAAGGGGAACAGGGACTGCCTCTGACATGAACTCAGGGGCTTGCTCTTTGATCACCTCCCTCTGAGGGGGGAGCAAGCTTGTCAGAGCACAGAGAAGGACAATGCAGCCAGTTCTGATGAGACCTGATAAACTAGGATCAGATGGAATGGAAGGAGGACCTCTCTTATCAGTGGATTTGGAGACAGGAATGGGAGGAGATGAGGAGGGAGGATGGGATTGGGAGGGAATGAGGGAGAAGGCTACATCTGAGATACAAAGTGAATAAACTGTAATTAATATAAAAAAGCATAAATATGTTTAAAATAAGAGTTTAATCACATGAACTAGAATCATTTTCTAATTTATCTATACCAATTAAATTATAAAAGATTTCACAGGTTAGTAATATTATTGATTCTCGTCAAACAAATTAAAGTCTTCTAATGGCTACTCTAGTATCAAAGACATAAACAGGGATGATATATATAAACACTTAAAAAACTGCAACAAAACCTGAGGATATTTTCTCTTTCTTACCTTTGCGTTGTTGATGCCACAAATATGAAAAGACTACAGTGTGCTGTTTTCTGCATTCATAACTGTGGACTTAACTCATTTTAAAGCATGTGAAATGAAATTTAGGCTTTGTTTTCTAAGCCAGATCATTAAGTTTATGTTCCCATGATTTCATTGCACAGGGTCCCTTATGTTTAAGTCTTCTATTATTGAAATTATTTTCAATTCCTCTTTTACTACCAATATTTCTTAATTTTTATCTTTCAACTTCTGTGTCTGCTTTGCTTTATTTTGGTTTAGTTCTGTTTTGTTCTGCTTTCTTTCTTCTGTTTTGTTTTGAGATAAAGTCTCACTATGTAGTCTGGAATATTCTGTTCTCTGCCCTTTGCCTCCTGAGGGGTGAAACTCCAATGTCTATTACTACAGCCAGGACTCTTTCTAAAGTAAGTTTCCTATGCTGCCTTGCTTCTCTGCACTGAAAGAGATAAAACAATTTGCAGCATCAGAAAATGATGAGGTTTAGTGAAGGACAAGATAAAAATATAAAAAGTGACATCACTAGCTGTGCTTTTACCCCTGTGAGAGTAGATGAAATGCTTTAGTACACAGGAATTGTGTGTGTGTGTTTTAAGTACCCTGATAAAAGAGACACTGGGTAGTGAGTCGTTTCAGTGAGGGGTTGTTTTCTGTTTTGTGGGCATTGAGCTTCAGGTTTAATCTACTCTAAGCCATGTACACCAAAAAATAGAAGCAAAAATCTTACGAAAGTAGTTCTTGCTAGCACACAAGTATTAAGGAATGCCACTTTTCACACACCCCCACACACACATAAATTCTAAATGGCAATGTATATCGATACAGTAAAAATATAAAATAATAATAAGTAAAATAATAGGTAAATATAAGTAATTGCCTACTGTATACTTTAAACCATATGAGGTTTTTTTTTATAGGTTAGAGTCAACAATACAGAAAATTAGTATTTGTGATACTTGAACAATGAAATACAGAAAAATATTTGTCTCGTCTTTGCTTATTTTAAAATGTTTGTTGGATGTATTGACTTTTTAATAGAGGCCCAGAACGTGTCTGCTGTAAATAATTCATAAAAGAAGTAATAAATAGTCAGAAACAAACTTGAATGTGAAATTAAGAGTATTTTTATTTATTTATTGTTTATCGCTATCTCCCAAAGCCATGTATACTATTTAATTTTTAAAACTAAGCTCAGGTTTTAGCTCCCCTTTCTATCACATGCTTTGCATTGAATACAAATTTAACCTGTTTCTTGGTTTCAGATTGGAATTTTTGTCATTCTTCATTATTCCTTATTTCAACAGTATCAGTGAAAGGTTATCATCCCACTAGAAAGTTAAGATCAATTGCTTTAAAAATAAGCAACAGCCAGGAGCTCCACAAGGAGAGCAACAGATCCAAACAGTCTGGGCAAAGGGGTCTTTTCTGAAACTCATATTCCAGCCAAGGACCCCTCATGGAGATAGCCTGGAAGCCCTGCACTGAGGTAGCCTATAGCAGCTGAGTATCCAAGTGGCCTCCATAGTAATGGAGACAGGGACTGTCTCTGACAGGAACTAATTGGCCTATTTTTTTTTTATTTGTTTGTTTGTTTGTTTGTTTTTTTAAGGGATGCAAAGTATTTTATTGTTCTTTTTTCTGTTCTTTTTTAAGTTAAATTTTATTTTTTTTATTATTAGTTACATTTTATTAACTCTATATCTCAGCTCTAACCCACTCCGTTATTCCCTCCCTCATCTCCTCCCTGCCCCTTTCCAAGTCCACTGATTGGGGAGGATATTCCTCCCCTTTCATCTGACCCTGTTTTATCAGGTATCTTCAGGATTGGCTGCAAAGTCCTCCTCTGTGGCCTAGCAGGACTGCTCCTCCCTTGGGAGGTGGGGAGGTCAAAGAGCCTGCCATTGAGTTCCTGTCAGAAATAGTTCCTGTTCCCCTCACTATGGGAAGCCAATTGGTTACTGAGCTACTACGGGTTACATCTGAGCAGAGGTTCTAGGTTTTATACATACATAGTCCTTGGTGGAGTGTCAGTATCAGAAAACACCCCTGTGCCCAAATATATTTGGTCCTTGTGGAGCTCCTATCCTTTCCATGTCATACTAACTCCCTTTCTTTCATATGATTCCCTGCACTCTACCTAAGGTTTGTTTATGAGTTTAGTATATGCTTTGAAACAGTGCTAGGTAGAGTCTTTCAGCTGTGTTCTGTAGTAGACACCTGTTATACATCCAATGCACATCTGATTTGTCTTTCTAAGATTGATCATCTTACCCCATGTCTGCTTTCTTGTTTATCTTCTTTAGGTATATAAATTTCATTATATTTATCATATCTTGTAGGTCTATATAAGTGAGTATATACCATGTTTGTCTTTCTCCTTCTGGGATACTTCATTCAGAATGATCTTTTCTAGATCCCACCATTTGCCTGCAAATTTCATGATTTCCTCTCTTTTGATTGCTGAGTAGTATTCCATTGTGTAAAAATACCACAATTTCTGTATCCATTCCTCCGTTGATGGACATCTGGGTTGTTTCCAGGTTCTTGTTATTACAAATAAAGCTGCTACAAACATGGTTGAGCAAATGTCCTTGTGTACTTCAGCAAAGTTTGGGTATATACCTAGCAGTGGTATAGCTACGTCTTGAAGCACTATTCCTAATTGTCTGAGAAAGTGCCAGATTGACTTCCAAAGTGGTTGTACCAGTTTACATTCCCACCAGCAATGAAGGACGGTTCCCTTTTCTCCACATCCTCTCCAGCATGTGTTGTTACTTGAGTTTTTCATCTTAGCCATTCTGATGGGTGTAAGGTGAAACCACAGGGTCATTTTGATTTGCATTTCCCTAATGGCTAATGAGGTTGAGCATTTCTTTAAATGTTTCTCTGCCATTCAATATTCCTCTATCGAGAATTCTCTGTTTAGCTCTGTTCCCCATTTTTTAATTGGATTTACTTGGTTTGTTGCTTTTCAGCTTCTTTAGTTCTTTATATATGGTGGATATTAGCCCTCTGTCAGATAAAAGGTTGGTGAAGATTCTTTCCCAATATGTAGGCATTCGTTTTGTTTTGATGATGGTGTCCTTTTCTTTACAGAAGCATTTCACTTTCATGAGGTCCCATTTATTGATTGTTGCTCTTAGAGACTGTTCTGTTGGTGTTCTGTTTAGGAAGTTGTCTCCTGTCCCAATGAGTTCTAGACTCTTACCCACTTTTTCTTCTAACCGATTTAGAGTATCTGGTTTTATGTTGAGGTCTTTGATCCACTTGGACTTTAGTTTTGTGCAGGGTGATAAATATGGATCTATTTTCATTTTTCTGCATGTAGACATTCAGTTGGACCAGCACCATTTGTTGAAGATGCTATCTTTTTTCCATTGAATGGTTTTGGCATATTTGTCAAAGATCAGGTGTCCATAAGTGTGTGGGTTTATTTCTGGGTCTTCTCTTTGGTTGATTGGCCTGTTCTTTGATCACCTCCCCTGAGGCAGGAGCAGCCTTGCCAGTCCACAGAAGAAGACAGTGCAGTCATTCCTGATGAGACCTGATAGAAGAGGATCAAAGGGGAAGGGAGGAGGATCTCCCTTATCAGTGGACTGGGAGGGGATCATGGGTGGGGAAGAGGGAGGGTGGAACTGGGAGGGGAGAAGTGAGGAAAGTACAGGGGGGATACACAGTGAATATTCTGTAATTAATAAAAAATTAAAAAAAAAAACACCAGTAAGCCTGACTTAAGAAGGGAAAGTTCATTAAAGCCCCATAGAAGAACCCTTGTCAGGCTTTCCATATTGCTCTTGACAATAGTTGAGAGGCACTTATATATTATGTTTATTTTTAGTGACAACCAAGTTTACCTTGGGCTTTGAAATGAAAAAAAAATTGTAACTGTCTCACATGGCTTTCAGCTTAAGTAGCAGCTAGCTGAATTATGCGAACTGGAAGCTGTTTTCTTATTTTTCAGCTTGAAGAGAATTATTTTTCCAGAATGACTCCAAGGGAACAATGCTGTTTTCTTTGGGTCTATTGATTAACTTAATCATTTAATTAATGATTTGTGAGAACTAAAGCCATAATAAAGTGGAGTGACTGAATTTAATCTACCTTAAGTGATGGGAAGATAACGGCAGTTTCATTTGTCTAAGCAAACTGATCAAGATAGTTGTTTTATGTCCTTGTGATAGATTTTCCTAAAGAGCTTAGTGACAGAAAGCACCACTTGAAAATTAAAGGAGAGAATCAACTCTTTTCTGTGTGGCTCCTGAGTAGATTTGGAGGTGTACCAGGGAATAGAAGGTGAGCAACTGGATTTCGCTGAAAAAATATCATAACTGAATGCACACAAAATACATATGTCTTTGTTTGAATACTTAATAGAATGTCCATCTCTTGCCTTCATTTCTTTCAGTGCACATCATCCATTCATGTCATTTTGTCTTTAAGTTGTGCTTTTTATTTGTGGCCCAATGAGTATTAAAGTAAGCAATATCTATCACTAGCCATCTAGTGGAAGCTACTCTGACAATATCGGTGTATGTAAGCTCTCCAAATGTGATCCTTGGATTGCCTTGTTGATAAACCTTAAAGTTGTAGGAATGGAGTTACATTTTGTTCATCATCAATACCCACCACAGCTTCAAAATATACATTTTACTATTTCAAAACACAATGATTTTTATTTGGGGGCAGTTTGGGTGAAGGAAAGATTGGATGAGGTGCTAGGGTTTTAGGCATGTGTGAGGACTTATGTTTTATTCCCCAGTCTCACAATTAAAGCTAAACTCATTACAAATCCCAACATCAGTTAATTTTCCTTAATTTAGAATATTGTACTGCTGCTACACATTTTTATAATCAAAGAGCCAATAATAATTCACAGTTATTAACTAAGTTTCAGATCTCACACTAGCGATCACACATTGTATGTTCTGGATTTTAACATATGTATAAAGATCAATCTCGACACAGTCACACAGATAGGTCAACTGCTCCAAACGTCTCCTGTAATCTAAAATTGAGCCCTTCTACTCCCCCCAACTCCAGGAAAGCAGTTATATTTTCATGGTTTCTATACTTTTGCCTCTTTGAGAAGGTGTATATATCTATGTGTGTGTGTGTGTGTGTGTGTGTGTGTGTGTGTTTGTGTGTGTGTAAATGTTCAGCATAGAGACTTTAATAATGTCTCTTTTTTCCCCTTTGGAAATATAGATTAAGTTTCCTCCATATACTGATTTGGGGGGTTAATAGGTCATTCATTTTTAATGCTGAATATGATTCATATTGTGATATGCAAATTACTTTTTTCCATTCTTCTCACTCAGGAATATCCTAGGTCTTGTAATTAATTAATAAAGCTATCACAATAATCACATACCAATTTTATGCTTATATGAATTTTATCCCATTTAAGAAGATATCAGGAAATACAATAAAGATACAGTGATGGTTGTGAGAAGTTGCCACATAGTCTTAGAGGGACAATCTCTAGGTGTTTTTTTTTTTTTAATTTATTTCCTTTTTTATTAATTACATCTAATTCACTTTGTATCTAAGTTTTTTCATTAAGGCATGATATCTTGTCTTATTTTCCCTGCTAGCCCCACAAAATACTCCGCTGAAAAAGAATAGCTTTGCTACATTCAGCATTTCCCAACATTGCTTATCCTTAAGACCAAAATATACAACCTCCTCCCCACTTTTAGGGACAAAGGTGATCAAGTTAGGCAATCCAGAGCAGGTTGGAGAGATGGGAGTTTAAAAAGCAGAAGTAAGCCATTTGTCAGAGAAAAGGTCATTTCATTTCTCTAAGTTTCCTGAAGGCGGCTAGACTTAAAACCCTGAGGGTAGTTGGCTGGCTTCCCATATGTCCAAACTAAGCATTTCTCCATTAGTATACATACTGTCTTCTCTTTAAATGGAGCCTGCTGAGTCTTGGAAACTGGCAAGGTGTTTCAATACTCATCTTCTTGGGGACAGTTCTGAGACAAATGAACAAAGGCTGGAAACTCTGTGAAACCAGAGCCAAGACAGTCCTCATGCACCCCTGGTTGTTTGAGCAAGCAGTGGATCAGAGCTCCTTAGCAATCCTGTGGTCCCATATGTCATATCTGAAGTCCAGAAGAGGAACTCATTAGCAAAGGCCTAAGTCATTACACCTTGTCTAGAAACACCAAAAAAAATTGTGCCATCTCATACAAGCAACTTAATGGCCCAACTGAAAGTCCTAGAGAAAAAAGAAGCAGAATGAATATATACTCACTCATATAGACATACAACATAAGAAAAACCCACTAAAATCTGTACATATAAAGAAACTAAGCAAGAGAGAGGACCCTAACTAAAATGGTCAGTCCCCATCCTGAAAGGCAAAGAGGATGGACATCAGAAGAAGAAGAAAACAGGAAACAACCTAGGAACCTTCTACAGAGGGCTTCTGAAAGCCAGAAGAAGAAAACAGGAAACAAACTAGGAACCTACCACAGAGGGCCTCTGAAAGCCTCTGCCCTGCAGACTATCAAAGCAGATGCTGAGCCTGATGGCCAACTGTTGGGCAGAGTGAATGGAATTTTTTTTTAATTTTATTTTATTAATTACACTTTATTCATTTTGTATCCCCCCCATAAGCCCCTCCCTCCTCCCCTCCCGATCCCACCCTCCCTTCCCTTTCTGCATGAATGGAATTTTATGTAAGAAGTGGGAAATAATAAGAGCTGGAGAGGACAGGAACTCCACAAGGAGAGCAACATAACAAGAAAATTTGAACACAGGGAACTTCCCAGAGACTCATACTCCAACCAAGGACTATTCATGGAGATAACCTAGAACCCCTTCACAGATGTAGCCCATGGCAGTTCAGTGTCCAAGTGGGTTACATAGAAATGTGAAGAGGGGCTGCCTCTGACATAATCTGATTGGCCTGCTCTTTGATCACCTCGCCCTGAGGGGGGAGCAGCCTTACCAGGCCACAGTAGAGGACAATGCAGCCACTTTTGATGAGAACTGATAGACTATAATTAGAAAGGAGAGGAGAACCTCCCCTATCAGTGGACTTGGGGAGTGGCATGCATGCAGAAAGGGGAGGGAGGGTAGGATCGGCAGGGGAGGGGCTTATGGGGAGATACAAAACGAATAAAGTGTAATTAATAAAAAAAATTTAAAAAAAGCTGGTTCTCTGAAAAAAATCAACAACATAGACAAACCATAAGCCAAACTAACTAAAAGGCAGAGAGAAACTATCCAAATCAGCAAAATCAGAAATGAAAATGGGGACGTAACTACAGACACTGAGGAAATTCAAACAATCATTAGGTCGTACTACAAAAGCCTATATGCCACAAAATTCAAAAATCTAAAAGAAATGGACAATTTTCTTGATAGATTCCATTTACCAAAATTGTCACGATCAGGTAGAAAGATTGAATAGTCCTATTTCCCCCCAGGAAATAGAAGCTGTTATCAACAGTCTCCCTTCCAAAAAAAGGCCTGGGTCAGATGGATTCAGTGCAGAATTCTACCAGACCTTCAAAGAAGTGCTAACTCCAATTCTCTCCAAACTATTCCACAAAATAGAAACAGAAGGAACATTACCAAATTCATCCTATGAAGCCACAGTCACCTTGATACCTAAAGCACAAAAAGACCCAATAAATAAAGAGAACTTCAGACCTATCTCTCTAATGAACATTGATGCAAAAATATTCAATAACATACTTGCAAACCAAATCCAAGAACACATCAAAGATATCATCCATCATGACCAAGTAGGCTTCATCCCAGGCATGCAAGGGTGGTTCAACATACAAAAATCCATCAATGTAATCCACCACATAAACAAACTGAAGGAGAAAAACCACATGATCATCTCCTTAGATGCCGAAAAAGCATTTGACAAAGTCCAACACCCATTCATGTTTAGTCTTGGAGAGATCAGGGATACAAGGCACATATCTAAACATAGTAAAGGCAATAGACAGCAAGCCTATAGCCAACATCAAACTCAATGGAGAGAAACTTAAATCAATCCCACTGAAATTAGGGACAAGAGAAGGCTGCCCACTCTATGTGCTTTTAAATACCCACAGCAATGTGCTGCTGGGATTCCTATTGCTTTACTTTCTTATAAGTATTTCTCATTGCCAAGGCTTTGCATTCAGCCATGCTAATCAATGCAGAGAATTATCTCAATCATGGTTAATTTGGAATTGTGTAATCACACAGTTTTGAGGATCTTTTGTGGAATTTTATTATCTGTAATTTCCCTCTGTTTAGTTGTCTCTATTTTTGCCTACTTTTTTTTTTGAGACAGTTTCTCTGTGTAGTCCTGATTATCCTGGAAATTTCCCTGCATCCCAGGTGGCTTTGAACTCAGAGAACTACCTGTCACTACCTCCTGAATGCAGGGACCTGAAGGGTGTGCTCTTCTCTGTTCTAATTTTTAATGATTTGCTTGCTTACTTATTGTTGGATTTTATAAGTTATTTATGTACTTTTTGAAAACTGATTCTTTATTAGACATTTTTATAAAGGTTTTATTCTACTGTATGGCTTATTTTTCAATCTAGTCACAGTATATTAGAAAGACCAAGACCTGACATCTATTATTTTAAATCTTTAACATTTTAATATATTGGGTTACATTTTGTTTGAAGTTGTATCTAAAATATTATTACCAAACCTAGAATTTTCTATATTCTCTCTTGTATGCTTCTAATAGGAATTCTATAATTTTGTTGTTTATCCTTATATCTACATACCAATTTGAATTAATGATTGTGAAAAATGTTAAAGTACATGTTTAGTCCATGGCTGTGTCATCCTAATTGTCTCAGATTGCATTTAAAAGATAAATGTCTATTTTGTACATTGATAGCATCAATTTGCTTCTTTACTTCTGTATGTAGATATCTAGTTATTCTATCACATTAGCTGTATTGTCATGCTCCATTTGAATCATCTTTGCCCCTTTGTTAACATCAGTTAACTACATCTGTGTTTATATTCACGGAATTTCTTTCTGTTTCATTTATCATTTTGCTCATATTTTTTGTTAATACCAATTAGTAATTGCTTATACTTCATAGAAAATTTTGAATTATATTAGAATCAGACTTGAGACGTACTTGTCTGCCAGTAGCATTCCATTGACTTTTCACATACTTTTTGTCTCTACATCATATATGTTTTGGGAAACATTACAGTGCCTGTGAGCCATGAGTGACCAGTGGGTATGGAATTCATTGTATATGGAATCTATTACAAATCCATAGCTGTATAAACAACTCATGTTTTACTAATGATTTTAGATATGAAAATAAGTAAGTATACAGAAACTATTATACAGCTTCTGATATAATGTCATTATCTAACATCCATACACATAATTATAGGTATACAACTAGATGTGTTTGTTTTAAGTTGACTTTGATAATCTTTTCAAATATAGTAGCTTCTTTTTTTCTTAGTTCTTAATTCAAGAAAAGTGTTGAATTGCATTCCAGTATATGAAAATTACTTAAGAAGTTCTTAAGATATTCCTCTACAGAGAGTTCTCTGTTTAGCTCTGTTCCCCATTTTTTAATTGGATTACTTGGTTTGCTGCTTTTCAGCTTCTTTAGTTCTTTATATATACTGGATATTAGCCCTCTATCAGATAAAGGGTTGGTGACGATTCTTTTCCAATCTGTAGGCATTCATTTTGTTTTGATGACAGTGTCCTTTGCTTTACAGAAGCTTTTCAGTTTCATGAGGTCCCATTTATTGATTGTTGCTCTTAGAGACTGTGCTGTTGGTATTCTGTTCAGGAAGTTGTTTCCTGTACCAATGAGTTCTAGGGTCTTCCCCACTTTTTCTTCTAACCAATTTAATGTCTGATTTTATTTTGAGGTCTTTGATCCACTTGGACTTTAGTTTTGTGCAGGGTGATAAGTATGGATCTATTTTCATTTTTCTGCATGTAGACATCCAGTTGGACCAGCACCATTTGTTGAAGATGCTATCTTTTTTCCATTGTATGATTTTGGCATCTTTGTCAAAGATCAGGTGTCCATAAGTGTGTGGGTTTATTTCTGGGTCTTCTGATTGGTTCCATTGATCCACTATTCTGTTTCTATGCTAGTACCATGCAGTTTTTATTATTGTTGCTCTATAGTATAGTTTAAGATCAGGGATAGAGATACCTCCAGAAGATCTTTTATTGTAGATGATTGTTTTAGAAATTCTGGGTTTCTTGTTATTCCAAATGAAGGTGAGAATTTTTCTTTTCAGGTCTGTAAAGAATTGTGTTGGTAATTTGATGGAAATTACATTGAATTTGTAGATTGCTTTTGGTAAGATGGCCATTTTTACTATGTTAATCCTGCCAAGCCATGAGCATGGGAGATCTTTCCATTTTTGATATCTTATTCTAATTCTTTCTTCAGTGACTTGAAATTTTTTTCATACAAGTCTTTGACTTACTTGGTTAGGGTTACACCAAGGTACTGTATGTCATTTGTGGCTATTGTGAAGGGTGTTGTTTCCCTAATTTCTTTCTCAGCCCTTTTGTCTTTTGTATACAGGAGGGCTACTGATTATTATTATTATTTTTTTTTTTTTTAGTTAATTTTGTATCTGGCCACTTTGCTGAAGTTAGAAACACTTAAAGAAATGCTCAACATTATTAGTCATAAGGGAAATGCAAATCCAAACAACTCTGAGATTTCGCCTTACACCCATCAGAATGGCCAAGATAAAAAACTCAAGTGACAACACATGCTGGAGAGGTTGTGGAGAAAGGGGAACCCTCTTCCACTGCTGGTGGGAATGTAAACTTGTACAACCACTTTGGAAATCAATCTGGTGCTTTCTCAGACAACTAGGAATAGTGCTTCCTCAAGGTCCAGCCATACCACTCCTAGGCATATATCCAAAAGAGGCTCAGGTACACAATAAACACATTTGTTCAACCATGTTTGTAGCAGCCTTATTTGTAATAGCCAGAAGCTGAAAACATCCCAGATGCCCCTCAACTCAAGAATAGATGCAGAAATTGTGGTACAGCTACACAATGGAGTATTACTATGCAATGAAAAATAAGGAAATCGTGAAATTTTCAGGTAAATGGTGGGACCTGGAAAGGATCATCCTGAGTGAGCTGTCCCAGAAGCAGAAAGACTCACTCATAAAGACATGGTATATACTCACTCATACAGACATATAACATAGGATAAATCTACTAAAATCTGTACATGTAAAGAAACTAATCAAGAGAGAGGACTGTGACTAAAATGCTCAATCCCCATCCCAAAAGGCAAAGACTATGGACATCAGAAGAAGAAGAAAACAGGAAACAATATAGGAACCTGCCACAGAGGGCCTCTGAAAGGCTCTGCCCTGCAGAAGAGGGACTGCCTCTGACATAATCTGATTGGTCTGCTCTTTGATCATCTCCTCCTGAGGGGAGAGCAGCCTTACCAGGCCACAGAAGGTGACAATGCAGCTACTCTTTATGTGATGTGATAGACTAAGATTAGAAGGAAGGAGAGGAGAACCTCCCCTATCAGTGCACTTGTGGAGGGGTATGGATGAAGAAGGGGGAGAGAGGGTGGGACTGGGAGGGAAAGAAGGGGGCTTATGGGGGAAATGCAAAGTGAATAAAATGTAATTAATAAAATTAAATTAAATTAAAAAAGAAGTTCTTAAGAAAACATGAACTATTGCAAACAATTTTTAAAAAGCATGAAAGATGAAAGGTTGGACTTAAAAATACAATGTACCAAAAATAATGCCTTGGATGTAGAGCTGATGGACTGAACCCAGAGAATCTTGGCTTTAAGTCCCTGGAAAGCCATAAGGAATAGACTGATAAAATTCAACAATAGGCAGAGAACAATTCAGTAAATTTAAGATTTAGCCAGAGAAAGCTATTGTTGGACACAATTAATTCACTGGAGAGTGTAGAACCTAGTTGATGTCATCTACATAAGGGGGAAACTGAAAGGATTAATGGTGCAATTATTGAGATGGCACTAAAATGTCCAGTTTTCTAAGATGCACAAGTAGAAGCAGGATATTTGGTGAGTTTTTCTTTAGGTAATCAATAAGGCAGGGTTATTCCAATAACATTCTGAGTGATACTGAAAAGGTTCTGCTCATAGGTCTATGTTTAATTTGAGATGAAGCAAGGGACACTCCCCAATGCGTATGTTCTTTGAAGGGGAGGAGCAAGGTGTTAGTAAAACATCTGTGCATTATTCAGTTCAGAGCTCCTGCTCCTGTTCAGCATCCTAAATGACAATCACTGAAAGACACAAAGACTGAGTCCACAGTGGGAGCATAGGAGCACTGGCTACTCAGTGCTATCTGCTGTTTTATCATTTCCTGATTTGATTAATTAGCTAAAGGTACTCAGGGGGAGGTTTGCTTGCACATGTTTGCTTTTGGATGTTCATCTGAAGGCATGAGAATGCAGTATGTAATATAAGCACAAAGTATTATTTATTCTATTCAAATCATGCTTTTCAAATTTTTATGTAAATTCATGACTAAACAGATAAAAGTTGTGACCATTTTAATCTACAGATACCCATTTTCACAGAAATAACTAAACACATCATTGAGCTTTCAATCATCTATGCTGCAATTCTAAGAACCATTAATAATTGGAATGAATATTTCTATTAGGAGTTGAACTTAGTTTTGAAGCCCCAGAATCTGGATGTTAGGATTGTTCATAAACAGAGGAAATGTACACAATATTTATTATATTCTCATTGCATTAACTGCTTGATTGCAACCTGTAAGATATGCATTAATTACCCACATTTCTCATATGTTAATTTCTAAATACCACAAAATTATTATAGAATTTTGAAAACTGTGTGTAATAGAAACAAAACAGGTTTAGGGTACAATTTGAAAGCTAAAATGCTCATTTGTAGGCTTACAATATATATATATATTTACATTTTATGTTCCCAAAATGTCCATACCTTTCTCCTCAGACTCCAAAAACTAATAATCACAGTTATCTTAAAAAGAACAAAGGATGTTGTGTGTGGAGAGAATGGCTCAGCAGTTAGAATCACTTGCTGCTCTTACAAAAGGACAATGGTAAAGTTCCTGGCTCCCACTTAGCAGTCTGTAACTTCATTCCAGGGTATCTGTGTCCCTTTCTGTATACTCAGACAACACATATACATGTATTGTGTAAATGTACATGCAAGAAAAACATTCACATGCATAAAATAAGCAAATGCAATAAATAAATAAGTCTAAAAAACTAAGTTCAATATAAATTCATACAGGTTCCCTAGAGTATATCAGTAAGACATGATCTTCACATAAAAGCATCTATCTTTGAATGTCTCTTCTTTTCTTTCTTATCATCCTGCGGGATTACAGGAGTCGATTACAGCAGCTGGGAACCTAAAGTCAGAGACGAATATCTGGGAAATATTCGATTATGTGATAGTTACACTTGTAGTTAAAAATATACTTTATTCTAATTAAACTAAAAACAGCATTGTGGTTTTTTTGGTTTTTTTTTTTTTTTTTTACAAATTATTCATGGACTCTCATAAATACATTTGGGATGTTAGAATTTCAAAGAACGGCTTTAATTTGCACATACCTACAATCAGCCTTTTGGATTAATAATTTTTTTGGAGAGTGAGAGATGGGGAGAGAATAATCCCTTCAAGAGTAATGTAGTGATCCCACCCAGTGACGTAGTGATGTAATGGGATGATTAATGATTACTGGAAAGATGGACCACTGTCAACTACAGTTTACCGTGACACAGTATACACATTAAGATGATTTTAATAAAAGCCATTGTACTGTCACTTGAGTGTCTCCTGGCCAACTTGGGGCCACAGAACATTGAGGGGTGGCTGTAGTTCCAGGGTATCGAAGCAGATGTTAAGATTCATAGCCAACTTTCAACTCAGTCTCCATGTGGTTTCCCTAGTAAGGAGAGCAGGGTCAGTCACTGGTATGAACTTGGTTGCCTGTTCTTTTCGTCGTGGAGAGGTGGCCATACTCGGCCCCAGAGAAAGAGGATCTAGACAGTTCTGATGAGACCTATTAGGCTAGGGTCAGATAGCAGGGGAAGAAGACCACCCCTATCAGTAGATTCTGGGAGGGGCATAGAGGGAAAAGAGGAAGGGAAGGTGGGACCGGGAGGAGATGAGGGAGGAGACTACAGCAGGGATACAAAGTGAATAAATTATAATAAATAATAATAATAAAGAAAAAAATAATAAGTATTCCTAAAAAAAGCTACATATGTATATGACCCTGCTCGATGTCCAAGTGGGCTCCCTAATAATGAGAACAAGCACTGTCCCTGACATGAACTCAGTGGCAGGCTCTCAGATCACCCACACCTGGGGGATGCAGCCTTGTCAGGCCACAGAGGAAGATGATGCAGCCAGTCTTGATGAGACCTGATAAGCTAGGGTCAGATAGAAAGGGAGGAGGTCCTCCGCTATCAGGTGTTTAGGGAAAGGGCACAGGGGGAAAAGAGGGAGGGTGGGTAGGAATGGGAGGAGATGAGGGAGAGGGCTGCAGCTGGGATACAAAGTAAACACATTGTAATAAATAAATATATAAACAAAAATTTTTAAAAAAGAATATATTGACCTATGGAAAAAAACAAAACCAAAAACGGGAAAAAAAAAAAAAAAACAACAACAAAAACATGAGTCCCTTCTAGCAGAGCTATACATTAGTGATTGGTGATGCATGTGACATGTCACTATCCAGCAGCCACACTTAATGGAGCGTTGATGTTCACCATTGACACTTAGGTTAAGTCATATGACTGTGAGTGAGACATGAATGACCATACACTGACATGGTAGCACCTCTCTATAGCTATCTTTCTGTCCCCCAAACTAAGCCCAAATAGTCGTTCCTCAGAACTTAGTTACAGTGAATATTGTGTGTTTGAGTGCCATGGACATATGAAACCACTCTAAAATCAGATATAATGTTCTATAGTCTGGAGTATGTCTTAAGAAAATGGCTGAACTACAGTCTTAAAGATTGGCCTTTTATTGGAATGAATGAGATTTGAATCACTCAGTCTGTTTGAGTCAACTCTTCTGTGCAGACACACAATTATTTGATTAGATAATCTTTAGTAACAATTCTCACTATTTCTTATTCATTGCTTTAAAATTAAACCTTACTAATGATGCTGTTTAATGGACAATTATTATGGGAGGGCAAATCCTGTGACTCACTCTAGTAGTACTGAGGTCATGACACTTGTGAAGTCAAATCCAACAACTGAAGTGACATCTGGAGCTCTTTTCAATTTAATATCACTTTCCTGGCAAGATCTACTTCTCCACAGAACTCAATCATGTTTGCCTTCATCAATCATATTGGAACCTCAATGCATTCCCTTTTTTTTCTGGACTGAGATGGTCTTTTCTTCATGGTGCTCACTATTTAAAACTCAAACTGCTGCTTCACCCTCAGACTTCTCCTAGACACCTTCATTAAGTCTGCACTCCAGCCTTTCTTTTCCATATTATTATTTACATTTTCTACACCACTTCAAGTTTAACGGTCTTGGTGCATCAAATTAACTTTCAAGATAGGTAGAGATCTTTGTGGGGATAAATATTATGTGCTTCAGCATAGAAGCTACTTGGAAGTATTTAGGAGACATCAAACAATGTATTGACAGTAGGGATTTAAATCTGAATGGGAGTAAACTATGCGGGCTTGGAGGTCTAGGATGGAGTAACCATTGCCCAGGATTGTGATCTCAGTTAATTAAATAACTACTAGTTTCTGTGTGATGATTTGGATATATAGCTGGCTTAAGGAATCACAGCTGCTTAACTAAAAGATAAATCATTATTAAACTTTAATAATCAACAACAATTGTGGCTTCTAGTTATAGGTGTGCAGTGTGATTCACGGTGATCAATAATTTGTTGTAATTTTTTACCTATTCATTCCAATGAGTGCATGTGTTAAGGTTGAAAAAAAACTATATTGACACTTTGGTAAAGCAGTTCCTTACCAATAATGACACCAGTGTTAATAGAACCAGGCCCTTATTCTAGATAGTCCCAAGCAATTCCCAAACATCACAACCAGGTAGCTGAAGAAACAAGTGAGATAGTCATGAACATATTAGGGTTTTGGAGTGACAATGCCTGAATTATGACATTCTATCATTATCATATATATGTATACATGCAACTACTGAAGAAAAGAATATGAGGCAATGTAATTTTTTTCTTTAGGCTTAGTTGTCTGTATTTAGGGAAAATCATTAACAGGCCATGAATTTGATGGGAGACTTTAAACCTCCTAAGAAAGAAAAAAATTAAATATGAATGAATATTTGATTAAGTACTTATTAATAAAATATAAAAGACTGACAAATTCTAAATATATGTTAATTTATTTAAATTCAAAATGTATAAAACATAACTTTTGAGAATATACTTTAATTATGTTTGAGAATATAAATAAGCGCAAATGAACGTTTACTTAAGAAATGAGATATAGTAGGCTAACTATTTCTGAATGAAAATTACTTATTATATTGAGAAAACACTTTATTAAATATAATTGTATATTGATAGGAATGTCGATTTCTATATAACAGTAAATTTTTTGGGTTTTAGTAATATTGGAAGTTTTCTTTAGCTATTTGGCTTAATTTTGTATTTTCTTAATGATATAAATTGATTTACTTAATTATTTGGATCAATTTCATATCCTAAGTATGCAAATACCATTTAGTTTTAACAATTCAAAAATTACCTAGTTTATTTCATAGACATGTTTTATTTGGTTTGGAATTAAAACTTTTTTATTATAAATGAACAATATAATAGCTATTGTATTAATAATGAATATTGAATAAAACAAAAGTAAATTTGAACCTAGGATAGGTAGACTTGCCATTCCATGAATTCTACACATATGACAATAGAATAAAATGAAAGCCTTGACGAAGCTATAAGGCTAGAAATTGACAAGCAGTGATAAACACAGAGTATTTTATCAGTAAACTCTAACTGTATGACAATAATCATTAAGTAAAGCTTTTCAGTGATTTTTTTTATTGATTAGTTGGGAATTTTATACAGTGTACTTTGTACTTATTTAAGCCTTTACCTGCCTTTCTCCCAACTCCTCCTCCATCTTTTCTGCCTCCTTCACCTCTTTCCTCTTCATCCCTTTCCTCATCTAATCCATTTTGTCTTGCTCAGATTATGTTGGTGATAAGTCTTTTTCTTGTATGTAGCCAGTCTCTAGAGGCCACATCATTAAAGGAGATTATGAACTCAATGACTGGCTCTTTGACCTCCCCACCTCCCAAGGGAGGAGCAGTCCTGTTAGGCCACAGAGGAAGACTTTGCAGTCAGTCCTGAAAATACCTGACAAAAGGGAGTCATATGAAAGGGAAGGAGGTCCTCCCCTATCAGTGGACTTGAAAAGGGGCAGGGAGGAGATGAGGGAGGGAGGGTGGGATTGGGGAGGGAATGAGGGAGACAGCTGGGATACAGAATTAACAAAATGTAACTAATGAGAAAAATAAAATTATAGAAAAAAATGATCAATCTCAACTGCAAATTCATCATGAATTCAGTGGTTGGCTCTCTGATCACCCCCTCCACCCTCAGGTGGGGAGCTGCCTTGCCAGGCCACAGAGAAAGACAGTTCTGTGCAGCCAGTTCTGATAAGACCTGATAGATTAGGGTCAGATGGAAGGGGAGGAGGTCCTTGGACTTGGAGATGGGAATGGGTGGAGATGAGGGAGGGAGGGTGGGATTTGGAGGGAATGAGGAAGTGGGCTACAGCTGGGATACAAAATGAATAAACTGTAATTAATATAAAAAATAAAATTAAAAAAGAACTTAGAACTTCCTAAAGCAGGTAAATTTCAACCAGGACTTCTGGTAACTGCCTCCTTTGCTTTCTGTAATCATAACTAAGGACCCCTGCTTCTGTTTTACTTTTGATCGATCTGACTGTATTCCGACTACATGCTTGATAAACTGTTTCATCTTTCCGAAAATCATAAGCAAAGGAACATATTAAGTTCATTGTCATTTAATCTCTGTAAATAATTAATAGAATACCAAATGTAATATAGAACATGGTTAGAGTTAATAATTTATTAATCAAAAATAGTAAATTTACACGTCTTACTAGGACTCCCAAAGTGAGATTTTCTAGAAGAGAGTAAGTTCAAAAAGTTAGGTTATCCTCAATCAAAAAATAATTTATATCTAGGGTAATATACATTAAATACAGCCATTTATAAAGTTGTATTTATTAATTTTAAAATAAAAAATTGTGTAAGCTATCACTGTATTGTTGCAATCATATTTTAACATCTTATCTCTAAATCAATGTTTACCACCAAATGACCACAAATTTAACTTCTCAATGTCTCCAATGGTGATGAAGTCTTTCTTCTCTATAAGGTCATGATTATGTTTTTTTAAAGAAAGCAAGAAAATGAAATATGGCAGTCTGTGTGAAGCCAACTTGATAGATTTCTTGTCTAGCAGGCAATTAATATCTTTACATCTCCAGCACCTCACATGCTTAACACTACTTATGATATTTTTTGGCCTCATAACCCTGTCAAAGATATAACTTTACTCAATTTGAGAAGGATTCCTGGGTTGGCAAGTCCACCGTAATTTAATTTTAGTTGAAACAGAATGAGAGTCTTAGTTTTCAACATACAAAATAATTTAAAGAAAATCTGTATATCCCCAGCACCTCATAAGCCCGGCTTGGAGACATTTATAATCTCAGAACTCAGAAGAAAAAAATCAGGATTATCAAAAATACAAAATCCTCAGCACCATAGTTTGAGTCTAGCCTAGTCTAGGTGAACACCTGTATCAAATCAGAAGAACAGAAAATTAAGTTAATACTATATGTTACAAACATGTTCAAATACAATGATTAAATAATTTGCAATACTAAATGAAAACACACTAACAATAGAAATTTCTGTTCATGTTGTCTTTTCAAAATGAAGGTGCATTTGTACAAGAATTGAAATACTGAAAGCTATATATTGCTGATTAACTCTTTCCTATCTTGCAATAGAAAGCTGTGAGTCACATTAACCCTGATTTATTTATTTTATTTTATTAATTACACTTTATTCACTTTGTATCCCCCCATAAGCTCCTCCCTCTTCCCCTCCCGGTACCATCCTTCCTTCCCCTTCTTTGCGTATGCCCCTCCCCAAGTCCACAGATAGGGGAGGTCCTCTCCATCCTTCTTATCTTAGTCTAGTAGATCTCATCAGGAGTGGCTGCATTGTCATCTTCTGTGGCCTGGTAAGGCTGCTCCCCCTTCAGGGGGAGGTGATCAAAGAGCAGGCCAATCAGATTATGTCAGAGGCAGTCCCTCTTCCCATTACTATGTAACCCACTTGGACACTAAACTGCCATGGGCTACATCTGTGCAGGGGTTCTAGGTTATCTCCATGCCTGGTTGGAATATGAGTCTCTGGGAAGACCCCTATGTTCAAATTTTCTGGTTCTGTTGCTCTCCTTGTAGGGTTCCTGTCCTCTCCAGATCTTATTATTTCCCACTTCTTACATAAGATTCCATGCACTCTGCCCAACATCAAAGTCTCAGTGTCTGCTTTGATAGTATGCAGGGCAGAGCCTTTCAGAGGCCCTCTGTGGCAGGTTTCTAGGTTGTTTCTTGTTTTCTTCTTCTTCTGATGTCCATTCTCTTTCCCTTCTGGGATGGGGATTGAGCATTTTAGTCAGGGTCTTCTTTCTTGATTAGTTTCTTTAGATGTACAGATTTTGGTAGGTTTATCCTATGTTATATGTCTATATGAGTGAATGTGTGTCTTTTTGCTGATTTATTTAGAAATATAGATTACAATAAAATTGATCTTGCTTTTGGTGTCAACAAAGTTAAGCTTGTCTTGTTCCTTGTCTTGTTCAGCCCCTAGTTTGTTTCTTTAGGACACTGAAGGAATTTGTGTAGATTTTGTTACTCAGGAAAAAATCCAAGCAGAAGAAATGAGATTTAAGAACACACAAACTGGCCTCTGAGAGTTTACCACTGTCTAGTGAGTGTATAAATAACACAAATCAGACTTGATATTTGCTTGTTTGTTTGTTTTGGTTTTGGTTTTTGCTGTTTTGTTTGTGAGGAGGTCACAGTGCAGGGGCCAGATATGGAAGGACTGGGAAGTGAGTGTGGTCAGAGTGTATCATGTGCAATATCCAAAGGACCACTAACAATATTATGTTGAAAAAGTCATTTTTAAAGAGAACACAAAGTTGGGAGAGAGATGTGTTGATGAAGCTTGGATTTCTAACGGGAGTGATAGTGATAGAGTGGAAGAAACAATATTCACTCTAGTGTCATCGAAAATCTCCAGTTCATAAAAATATTATATAAAAGTGAAAAGAATATTATTTAAAAGTTTAAAAAATCTCACAATGCTGTGAATAGAATGCACAATCTAGGCCTTAACAAGTAGAACCAAGTTTAACCAAGCAAAATAAAAGTTTTATGTGTATATATAATACATACATATATTATATGTGTATATTATAATATATACATATATTATTATATATGTATAATATATACATATGTTATATACATATACATATAAATTGTTATATACATATAACATATACATATGTTATATGTATATATTATACATACATATATTATATATTATATTATATTATATTATATTATATTATATATTATACATACATATAATACATATATGTGTATGGATGGATGTATTTAAATGTAAACAATTTAGGTGTCACTGGAAAAAATAATGTCATAGCATAAAAAGTGGAAACAACATTATATGCACATGTAATTGAAAAAAAGTATTTAATTTCAAACACTTAAATATCAGACAGATTGAGGAAATCCAGTCTGTTGATACAGGGTTTCTCTCTGTAGCCTTGGATGTCTTGGACTCACTTTGTAGTACAGGCTTTCCTTGAACTCACAAAGATCCACCTGCCTCTTCCTCCAAGAGTGCTGGAATTACAGGAGTGCATCTCTATACCCATCTGCTACATAGTTTATTTAATCCAAGAAAAAATTGTGAAATGAGACAAGAAGCAGAGACTTAGTACTGTCTGTACTACTGACATAGAAAAGATATAGTACACAGGGATAAACCTCACAGACGAACAGGAAGGCTCTAGGTTCTTAAAAAGCAAAACCAATTGATTAGAAAGCTGTGTTTCAAAGTTACAAAATGCCTGTTATAGACAAACAATTTATTTGTCTATATAGTCATTATTAAGCTAACTATATCAGATTAGAAGTATAAGATATTTTAAGTACGAACAAAAACTTTTATGCAATTATTTCTTTTACCAGATTTTGTATCCATACATCTAAAACACTTTAAATAATGCTTTGGACCTCAAAAGAACTAAAGATAATTTTCCTGATTCAAAACAAGAAATGAAGGGTGCAAATTTTTGTGTTGTACCTAGCTTACGCTCTTAAGCTACTAAAAGAAAATAAGAACAGCATGTTTAGGTTTCTATTGTGATACTTAAGAAGGCAAAAATTCAATAGCCAGAATTAAATTGAAAAGCTAGCCTAGGAAGGACTGCCTGTTCCGAAGCCAGCCATCTCCATGACTATGTTCTGTCAGGCCTCCAAGTAAGAAATAAGTAAATTTCTAAATGATTATGAAATGTTAGTGTCTACAGGTGGAAACTAAATGAACATGCCCCAAATTAAAACAGGAGCCAGTTCAATCTTATTTTAAATATAACAAATGCTATTGCAATCTGCCCTCTTGATCAAGGACAGCCTATTGAGCCTTCCTAACTGGCAAGCCTAGATGCTGAAACAAACGCAGGTCTTCTCCAATTTGACAGGATGCCACCAGTGCAAGTAACATGCCTTGGCCAGGCTGTATCTCCCAGTAGAGATCCAGGTGCACAAAAGTATTGTATAATTCAAGCATAAATGTGTTTTGCATTTAGGCTTCGGTTCTATTCCTCAAGATATCTCTTTATGTATATGTGAATACTCCAATTTGTGAAAAATAATCCGATCTGAAATCTTTTGTCTAAATGTTTTGCATGAGGGCTGCTCAACCTGTAGTCACTTTTTTAAAACTAGAAACAAATCATCCTAGACAAAATATTCACAAGTGGACTGTATCACTGAACTTTAAAGAATATCACATACTGCTATGGCCATTTGAAATCCTAAGTTTAGATATGATACTTTTATTTCGGAGCCTCTTCATTAACCCTCTAAAGTACTCCAATATCAATTATTTTTTTCTTAGTTTAGATTCAAAGATGACTTTTTAACAATGACACATTTCAGTCCGTTTATGTTGCAATGATAAATATTTACTACAGTAGGTAAAGAGAATTGAGAAAGAAGTTGCTGTCAGCAATATTTAACAATAATTCTGAAGTAAAACATAATGACATAATCTGAGGCAAAAGAAAATGTAAAGATTTTAAAATTGTTTTTTATTTTCACATTATCATGGTGTCTTTTTTAGAAAATCAGACTGATTTAATTGAAATGGTTTTACATAATAGGATTATAATTGTTTTAATTAGTTTGGACTGATTTAAGGAAGGAAGTGCTGTAGACTAAATTACTTCCAAAACCAGCACTCTATTGGGTTTAGGAAGCTGGAAATCACATCAGGTGGTAAGAGGCTAGGGATCTGGTGAGGTTCAGGCTTAAGGACTGCTAACTGCCTGGCAAATCTTTTCCTGGTGGAGACAGGGTAGGAGAGTTCTCTAGACTCTTTCCATAGGAGCAATGATCCTTACTGTGAAATCACTGTACCCATAACACATTATCTCCCTAAAGTCTTACCTCCTAATACCTTTGAAAGGTGAACATTTCAAAATAAAATAGCAACAGTCAGTCTACCACATACGTGTTTCTGTTTACAAAATAAATATGACATTAGCTCTTACTATAAGCCCGCAGTTATTATCTAGTGTATTTACGAAAGCGGCTGACACATTCTAGTAAAATAGTTTATAATACTTGAGGTATGATAAGCTTAGGAACTTGAGTGAGTGTTCTCTATTATGAAAATCAGAAAGCTAAGTGGGAAAGGGAAATGAAAAGAAGCTACAGGAACTGCACAAGGAGACCAATTGAGCCAAAAATCTGGGCCTCTGTAACCTCAGGTTCTGGGATTACAGGTGTGCACCACTGTGCTCAGCAGAACATAAGATATTTAAGTAAAGAGGTTTAGTGTCGGGAACTTCTTTTTTTCAACATCTCTAGAGGGAAATCATCACAGCACCATCAAGCTTAACAAATCATGTTAATGGAAATTTTTTAAGACAATTGCCTCATTTAGTGAATTAAATACTGCTCTACTGATGCATGCTCTCCAATAGACATAACTATAGTTTTATAAATCTCTAACAAATCAAAACCTACTACAGTGTCTCACTTTTTAAAGCAGTTCTTAGGTATGGAAGGGAGTCAGGCAGATGGTCAGGAATACAAGAATATAGCAAAGAAAGAAGTAAACACAAATTATTTCAATAAGATTGAAGACATAAACAGAGGGAATAATCACACCATTCATTAATACAGAAAAAACAAAATTTGGAGTGATTTTAAAGGACACCCTAGGTGTCTTCTTATTTCTCACCCTCCTGCTATTACTGTTACTTTCTTTTTTAATTTTTTTAAAAATTTACTTTTTATGTTTCATTCACTTTGCACGCCAATTATAGCCCCCTTCCTCCTCTCCTCCCAGTCCCACTCTCCCTCCCTTTTTCTGTCTTCCCTTCCCCTACTCCTCCTCCTCTACCATCTGACCACAACCTGTCAAGTCTCATTAGAACTCCCTGTGTCTTCTTCCTCTCACAACACCAGGGTAAAGTGATCAAAGAGCTGACAACCAAACAAGTCCATGTCAAGAAACGGCCCTGCGCCCCTTACTCGGAACCCACCAGGAGACTGAGCAGCCTATGGGCTACATCTGAGCAGGGACTTAGGTCCTTTCCATGCATACCCTTGGTTAGTGCATCAGTTTCTTCCAGCCTCACTAGGCCCAGATTTGTTGGCTCTGTCTTCTTATAGAGCTCCTGTCCCTTCCTGGACCTTCTACTCTCCCACTCTTTCCTTCAACTCCTACTTGCATTTCTCTACATGCAGACATCCAGTTAGACCAGCACCATTTCTTTAAGATGCTATCTTTTTTTTCCATTGTATAGTTTTGGCACCTTTGTCAAAAACCAAGTGTCTGTAGGTGTATGGATTTATTTCCGGGTCTTCTACTCAGTTACTTTCATTATTGAGATTTCTCTAGATATTTTGGACATTTGATTCATATATCATAACTGTCCATATTAATTTGTTTCTATTGTACTGTAATTTTAACATATTAGTATGAATTGTTTTGTTTGTGCTTGAATCTGAAATGTCTGCATAGGCTCAGGTGTTTGAAAAGTTGGTGCCAGGAGGTGATAGCTTTAGGGGAGGATGTAAAAAATTTTAATTAAAAAAATTATACAGGACAGGAGCCTACCACAGAGGGTCTCTGAAAGACTCTACCTAGCAGTGTATCAAAGCAGATATTAAGGCTCATAACCAAACTTCAGCAGAGTGCAGGGAATAAAAAACAAAATAAAAACAAAAACAAAAACAAAACAAAACAACAGCAACAACAACAACAAAAAAAAAAAAAAACGGTGTGTGGGGGGAGTTAATATGACCTGAAGAGGACAGGAGTTCCACAAGGACCAAATATATCTGGGCACAGGGGTCTTTTATGAGACTGTTTCTCCAAACAAGGACCATGTATGGATGCAACCTAGAGCCTCTGCTCAGATGTAGCCCTTGGTAGCTCAGTATCCAAGTGGGTACCCTAATAAGGGGAACAGGGTCTATTTCTGACATGAACCTGATGACTGGATTTTTGACACCCCCCACCCACACCCCAGGGAGGAGCAGCTCTGCTAGGCCACAGAGGAGGACTTTGCAGCCAGTTCTGAAGACAACTGATAAACCAGTATCAGATGGAAGGGGAGGAGGTTCTCCCCTATCAGTGGACTTGGAAAGGGGCAGGAAGGAGATGAGGGTGGGAGGGAGGGATTGAAAGGGTGGGAAAAGAAGGAGTGGGATACAGCAGGTATACAAAGTTAACAAACTGTAATTAATATAAAAAAATCAAAATTAAAAACATCAAAACAAAAAATTAGATAGATAGATAGATAGATAGATAGATAGATAGATAGATAGATAGATAGATAGATGAGAAAAAAGGACCCAAACTGGCCTTAAATTTACAATCTTCTTGATTAGCTAGACAAGTGCTTATCACATATGTGATACCCCTTGATTAGAGCTCTTTTTATTCCATCTAAAGATAATATAAATTAAGCCAGGCAAGATGGCACACACCTATAAAATCCCATCACTCAGGGAGTCAAAGGCAAGTTGATCTCTGCGTATTCAAGTCCAGCCTGGTCTACAAAGTGAGTCCAGGACAACCAAGGTCGTGTTACACAAAGAAGTCCTGTCTTATAAAACAAACAAAAACAAGATATAAAGTAGACCAATAGCCAATAACCCTCAAACACTAGCTACATGTTATTTTACTCTTCACTCTTAGACACACATTTCAAAGTTAAATTATGTCCTACTAATGTAAATAATGTAGATTGAATTTTAGTCTGTTTTACCAGTATGGTTATGTGCATGACCCAGGTCAATGGTATATGTATCAAGTTTCATGAATGAATTCTGAGAAATGCATTGTACTCAAAGTTGATATTGTACTTAACTTTAATATTCATTCTTCCTATAGACTTGAATGGAGATTTGATAGACCACAAAGAGATATTTCTCAAATGCTAATGTAGATAAATATGTCCATGTTTCTAAAGGGACTTCACCTATTTATAAGAAGCACGAGCTTCCACCCATTTTAAGCCAAGGTAACTTCACATGTTCTATACCCAGAGCCGAAAGTAAATCCTAAATACTGATATAAATATCAAAATAATTTGTTTAAGTATATTTCTCCAGCTACTTTCTGGTTTTAATTATGGTGGCATAAGCTTATAATTCTAATGCTTTGGAGGTTGAATAGGAAGAATGCTGTAAATTTTTGGCAAACCATGGTTACACAGTGATTAGCAGAGCAGCCAATCCTGCCAAGAAAGACCGTGTCTTAACAGAAAGAAAAGAAATAGCAAATAAATAACAAGAAAAACACCCCCAAACCTCCAAAATATAATCCATCAGATCTGAAATTCCTGACGTCCAGTACTTCAGGAAATGGCCATTTTGTTCTGTCCCTACTCCAACATGACCAGAGTCTGAGTAAAAAGGAGGATCATAAGATCATGATGTAAGAGAGAACATCATATGAAGACTGGAGCTAAGTTCCTATGGATCACAGGTCCATCAGAACCTGGCAGAGCAGCCTGGGGTGAATGCTGCTCTACCAGTTCAGAGGAAATGGAGCTTGGCTCATGCTTTGTTTTCAAATGTTCACTCTGCAGAACTCAGGTAAAATGTGTTTCTATTGCTCCATACCCTAAGGACTGGGACCTAGACATTCCATAGAGTCATTTTTTTCTTCCTTTTGTAATTTAACATGAAAATGGGTTGTTACAGACTAAAAATAAAACCAATTTATTTCATCATTATTATGTAAATGTGCATGAATAAAGTAGTGAACAATTACATTAAAATATTTAAAGCTAAATTATTGTGCAGCTGTAGATAAATTAAATTTATAATTGATATTTAAGGCTTCTTTTTTTTTTTAACTATTTCTTCCCTTAAGAAGAAACTACCATGGGGCATAAGTATGAAGTCAGTTACAATGTTTTCATTCTTATACAAAATATTCTGGGTGATAGTTACATCATCATAAGGCAAAATAAATTAAAGAGTGTTGTGTCCCTATGCAGTCTTCCTGCACAATAACAACATCATCAAAACATGCTATATTTGGGCCTGGAGATGCTAGCATTCACTCCATCTCAGAGGATTCACATACCACATTTCAGTGAATAAAGTTTATCCTCTAAGACCTCCTTAGCCATCAGAGAGATGCAAATCAAAATGACCCTTGATTTCACCTTATAGCAATCACAATGGTTAATATAAAAAACTCAAGAGACAACACATGCTGGAGAGGTTGTGGAGAAAGGGGAACCCTCCTCCATTGCTGGTGGGAAAGTAAACTTGTACAACCACTTTGGAAATCAATCTGGTGCTTTCTCAGACAACTAGAAATAGTACTTCCTCAAGATCCAGCTATACCACTCCTAGGCATATATCCAAAATATGCTCATGTACACAACAAGGACATTTGCTCAACTATGTTTGTAGTAGCTTTATTTGTAAGAGCCAGAACCTGGAAACAATCCAGATGTCCAACAATGGAGGAATGGATACAGAAATTGTGGTACATTTACACATTGGAATACTACTCAACAATCAAAAACAAAGAAATCATGAAAATTTCAGGCAAATGGTGGGATCTAGAAAAGATCATCCTGAGTGAGGTATCTCAGAAGCAGAAAGACACAAACAGTATACATTCACTTATAAGTGGGTACTAGACCTATAAGATAGGATAAACATACTAAAATCTGTATACCTAAAGAAGCTAAACAAGAAAGAAGACCCGGGGTAAGATGATCAATCCTCACTTAAAAGACAAATGGAATGGACATTGGAAGTAAGAGAAAACAAGTAACAGAACAGGAACCTACCACAGTGGGCCTCTGAAAGACTCTACCTAGCAATGTACCAAAACAGACACTGAGACTCATAACCAAACCTTTGGCAAAGTGCAGGGAATCATCTGAAAGAAGGGGGAGGGGACAGGAGTTTCACAAGGACCAAATATATCTGGGCACAGGGGTCTTTTATGAGACTGTATTTCTGAACAAGGACCATGTATGGATATAACCTAGAACCCCTCCTCACATGTAGCCCATGGTAGCTGAGTATCAAAGTGGGTAGCCTAGTAAGGGGAACAGGGACTATTTCTGACATGAACTCAATGGCTGACTCTTTGACCTCCCCCTATCCTGAGGGAGGAGCAGCCTTGCTGGGCCACAGAGGAGGACATGGCAGCCAGTCCTGAAGAAACCTGATAAGCTAGGGTCAGATGGAAGGGGAGAAGGACCTCCCCTATCAGTGAACTTGGAAAGGGGAAGGGAGGAGATGAGGGAGGGAGAGTGGGATTGGGAAGGAAGGAGGGAAGGAGATACAGCTGGGATATGAAATTAATAAACTGTAACTAATATTAAAAAAATTAAAATTTAATTAAAAAAAGAATCTGATTATCAGTAAAATTCAACACAATCAACATGAACTATAGGTACCTCTTTTCCTATTGGTCTCAAAGTTGAAATGTTAATGTAGCAGTGAGCATTAACTGTGTTATAAATATTCCAGTGTTTAATCCTTCACAGTGCAGTCTTTCCTATACTCCAAATATAAATTTTAAATTACTCTAAAATTACTATGCTACCAAAAAAGATTTAGTTCCAAGCCAGGTGTCATCTTAGGTATGTTTAGAACCATATTTGTGATTTTGTTAAATATATTTTGCTGGATATATTCAAATATGTCTTTATTTCTATGCACAGAGCAAATCCAGTATGTTATTTTATAGTATATTCCAGAAAGCATTTGCATTTCTTTCCATAGAGATAATTTATGCTACACCTGACAAAATTTTATTTGGCTTGTGCTTTAAGCCATAGCTGAACTTTGGTTTAAAAGAAAAAAAAAACAGACATATTTATCATTTTTATGTCTCACCTTTTATTATTGATGAAACTTTCTGATTAAATTGTGTGTCATATGGATATGACCATAAAATGTCATTTTTAATTTCATTTCTATTAAATTATTCTTGAGAAAAATAATATTTGAGTAAGATACTGAGGTCATAAGCTCAATGAATCTCTATCTCAATTAGGAAAGTAAGGGACTTTTACATTATTTGCAATGACAAGATATATAGGACTGGTTGAAAAAAGAAGTCTGGGGAAAATGTAATTATAATCTCAAAAACTATTTATAGAAGCGGCTTAAGTTTTTGTTGTTGTTGTTGTTGTTGTTGTTGTTTTCCTGTTTGATCCTTAAATTAGTTTACTATGGCTGTCATATCATGGTATCAAAAAATAAGTAGCTTTAAAACCAAGTCTTATCTGCCAGGAAACTTAGTAGTCACCAATGGGACCAGAAGCAGCATGACAATACAAGAAAGCCCACTTGGGCACCACCCTGAAGGCCAATCCTTTTGGAGGTGCCTCTCATACAAAGGGAATTATGCTGGAAAAAGGAGTTGAACCCAAATAGACAAATTCTGCTGTCCGGAAGTGTCAGGGTGGAGCCGGTCAACAAACAGCAAGAAGATTATAGCATTCATGCCAAAAGACAGCTGCTTGAACTTCACTGAGAAAAACGATGAAGTTCTGGTGGCTGGATTTGGTGGAAAAGGTCATGCTGTAGGTGGTATTCCTGGAGTCCACTTTAAGGTTTTTAAAGTAGCCAGTGTGTCTCTCTTGGCCCTGTACAAAGGCAAGAAAGAAAGAAAGAAAGAAAGAAAGAAAGAAAGAAAGAAAGAAAGAAAGAAAGAAAGAAAGAAAGAAAGAAAGAAAGAAAGAAAGAAAATCTAAACGTTGACAATGGAAACACAGTAATAAATTTTCATATTCTGAAAAACAAAACAAAATAAAGTAAAACAAAAAACAAACAAACAAACAGCAACAACAACAAAAACAAGTCCTAGCAGCTACTGCTATGTGATAACTGGGCCCTATTTGCACACCTACTAACCTCACTTTACATTATTCAGTAAAGATGTTATTTGCAAATAGGGCCCAGTTATCATACGGCAGTAGCTGCTAGGACTTCACATTTTTGCCATTAAGGACATACTTCAAGCTATTCTGCTCTCTGGACTTGGCAGGTTAAATACTAATTTATAGATGTTCAAATGAATTATGAGTAGAAATATTATTAGTCCATATAAAAGTAATGAATGTTAATGGTGTTTTAAATAATTAAATAGTGTGTATGCTCAAGGTAAAGTGGATGTTTGACATATAAGACAGAAAAATTCTTAGCATGCATAAGAAAATTCAAGACAATTATTCATTTTTACTCATTTTCTGTACTATATTTTTCTTTTATTGAAAATAGATTTTTTTTTCTGACAATATATTCTGAACATCATTTCCCCTTCACCAATTCCTATCAGATCCTCCTCACCACCCACTCAAATCCACATATTGTTGTTCCAAATTTTAAGAGGACAATCAGATCCCCCCTTAATCTCCAGAAAACTGCTGTATTAACCCTTAGTCAATCAACTGAGGAAAGTCTGATGCATACATTGGCATCTCCTATGTTATTTTCATTCCATGTGAAATCTGCACAAATTTGAACTATATGAAAGTTCATTGATTAGGTTTACATAAGTTGATATCAAGTATATCTAGATAAAACTGTAACTTCAATTCTCAGTATAAAATAATTGGCTTTATTTTAAGAGGGTATCTAGAAACAAAATAACAGAGAATGGATCTTTTAATATTCACTGCTTGTATCTTCCTGCAGAAAGTGAGTCCTTGTCCAGGGTAGTCCTTAGCTCCAGATCCCTTTTCCAAGGAGGGACTGCCTTGCCAGGCCACTGGAGTAGAAAACATGTTCAGTCCTTATGCAACTTGATGAGCTGGGGAGTGTGGAAAGGGGAGCTTTCCTTTTTTAAGGAAAAGGAAAGGGGAGAGTTGGGAAGGAGAAAGGATGGGACTAAGAGGGGAGGATGGAAGGGGCTACAGGATACAAAATGAATAAAATAAATAGATGAAAGAAAAAAAAGGACTGTACACACACACACACACACACACACACACACACAACCCTGCAGAAATTTCAAACATCTCTTTTTCTGTTAGGCCTCCTGATTAGTCCTGGGGAAGAAATGAGAGTTTTATTTTTGTATTCCTTAATCTGAAACAATGGACAATCTTGTAAAATTAGCGTGAGAAAAGCAAGTTTAATCATCCAAAATCTATAAAGTAGGTCATGAATTTCCTTTGTTTATCTTGAAACAGGCTTAGAGAAAGACATTATTTGGCTGTCTTATGGCCAAACATACAAAGACATACAAACAGGATATTAGATAAGTTAAGAGAAATGTCTGTCTTCTACTTCCGATGTCTATCTAGTTTGCCCTTCTGAATGAGGATTAAGCCTTTTCCCTAAGGTCCTCCTTGTGGAACTTCCTTAGGACTATAGATTTTAGTATGCTTATCCTATATTATATGGCTAATATCCACTTATAAGTGAAATATATACGATGTGTGTCTTTCTGCTTCTGGGTTACCTCACTCAGTACAATCTTTGCTAGTTCCATCCATTGGCCTGAAATTTCATGATTTCCTTCATTTTATTATCTGAGTAGTATTTCATGTATAAATTTCATGTACCACAATTTCTGTATCCATCTGTTGAGGGGCATCTAGGTTATTTCCAGATTCTGGCTATTATGAACAAAGCTGCTATCAACATAGTTGAGCAAATATCCTTGTTGTATGTCTGAGCATATTTCGGGTGAATGCCCAGGAGTGGTATAGCTGGATCTTGAATTAGCACTGTTCCTAATTTTCTGAGAACATGCCAGATTAATTTCTAAAGTGGGTGTACAAGGTTACATTTCCACTAACAATGGAGGAGTTTCCCATTTCTCCTCAACCTTTCCAGCATGTGTAGTTCCTTGACTGGAGTTGACCATGAAGGCTAGGCTGGCTCATCAACAAACCCCAGGGATCTGCCTGTCTCCACCACTTCAGCACTATTACTAAAAGCTTTCACCATAGCAAGTGGCATTTTACAAGCTTTTTTTTTTTTTTTTTTTTTTGACGTTAGATAATCTTTTCTCTTTTTTTCCTTTTTATTGATTTGTTTATTACAATTTATTCATTTTGTATCTCAGGTATGGTCCGCTCCCTCATCCCTTCCCAGTCTCACCTTCCCTCCCTTTTCTCCTACTATGTCCCTCCCCAAGTCCACTGATAGGAGAGGTCCTCCTCCCCTTCTATGTTACCATAGCTCATCAGGTCTCATCAGGACTGGCTGTGTTGTCTTCCTCTGTGGCCTGGTCATGCTGCTCCCCACCACCACTACCCAAGGGAAGGTGATCAAAGAGTTCATGTCAAAGACAGTGCCTGTTCCCCTTACTAGGGTAACCACTTGGATGGAGACTGAGCTGCCATGGGCTACATCTGTGCAGGGGTTCTACATTATCTGTGTGCATGGTCCTTGGTTGTAATATCAGTCTCAGAAAAGAACCCTGTGTCCAGATTTTTGTTTCTGTTGCTTTCCTTGTGGAGCTCCTGTCCCTGCCAGGTCTTTCTATCTCCCCTTCTTTCATAAGATTCCCTGCACTCTGTCCAAAATTTGGTTATGAGTCTCAGCATCTGCTTTGACAGCCTGCTGGGTAGAATCTTTCAGAGGCCCTCTATGGTAGGCCCCTGTCCTATTCCCTGTTTTCTCCCTTTTCTGATGTCTATCCTGTTTGCCTTTCTGATTGAAGGTTGTGCACCAGTACCCAGGTTCCTCCTTCTTGCTTAGCTTCTTTAGGTGTACAGATTTTATATATTTATCCTATCTGTCTAATAACCACTTATGAATGAGTATTTAACATGTGTTTTTCTCCTTCTGAGATACCTCACTCAGGATGATCTTTTCTAGCACCCACCATTTGCCTGCAAATTTCATGATTTCCTTGCTTTGAGAGCTGAATAGTATTCCATTCATTCCTGGGGGAAATGTAAACTTGTACAACCACTTTGTAAATCAGTCTGGTGCTTTCTCCGAAAATTAGAAATAATGATACATCAAGATCCAGTTATACCACCTCTAGGTATATATCCAAAATATGCTCAGATATACAACAAGGCCATTTGCTCAACCATGTTTGTAGTAGTTTTATTCATAATAGCCAGAATTTGGAAACAACCCAGATGCCCCTCAACTGAGGAATACATACAAAGATTGTGGTACACTTGCATGAGTTTTGAGAATTCAACTATAGTTCTGCCCTTTTCAGAGGAAAGACTACGAAATGAGCTATCCTTTCAGCTTAGTTTCAGTTATTTAAATATGAAAAGAACAGAAAACTTATTCATCATTGAAGGGAAAATAGAGATATTGATTACATGTAGAAGTACAAAAAGTAGATTCCAGAATTGAGTTGGATTTTTTGATTAATATAAGGCTCCTTGTCAAGGCTTCTTAGCTTCCCATCCTGAAAACACACATGGCATTGAAGCTTACTAATGAATCATGTGCTGTGGAACAGATTTTGATATTCTAATAATCCTAGTTAGCATGGTGTTATAAAAACTGTGCCAAAACTAATTTGGAACAAATTCCCAGTGAAAGATAATGTAATATGGTATTTTCCATGATTGTGTTGTAGAATTCAGTAGGACATGAAATGCAGAGCAATGTAATTCTATTAAAATCATACAACATAGATGCTTTGCATTGAAAATGATACATTATTTACCATCCATATGAAACTGTTATCCTGATTATTTACTTGATCATTTTGAAGTAATTGACATTTTTATATTCAGCCACAACTTGTGTCATTTTAAGAGTCATAATTAGCTGTCAAATAAAGTTACTAAAATTCAGAAACAAGCAATGAAACTCCAGGAAAATCACAGGTCTCATGGAAATATAGCTTATAAAACCTGGGAAGACCCATTACTAATACAACGATAACTGACCTTGAAGTACACTTAGATAATTTTATTTTTAAATATTTTTGATATAATGAAAAACAGCCCTTCATTCCTGAACTGTAAAAAAGAACTCTAATAGTTAACTTTTGCTATTTTCTTTTTATTAACAATGGTAGTTTTACTTTCATGAACTGCAATATTCTTCAAGCCACGTGGCTTTTACATTCAACAATGAAGAAAGGGTACAGTGTTTTTTCTTGTTATAAAAAACTTGACAAAATAATTAAAAGAGAAAGGTTTATTTTTTAACTTGCAGTTTGAAGTTAGAGTCCCTCATTGCAGGGAAGGTACAATGGCAGTAGCTGTCATACCTCATCCAAAATCAAAAAGCAGGGAATGATGAATATTTTCTCTGAGCTTACTTTTTCCTTCCTGGATGTCCCTCAGCCAAGGCAAAATTATAGAAATTGTGAGACATTTACACAATGGAATGCTACTCAGTGATTAAAAAGAAAGAAATCATGAAATTTGCAGACAAATGGATGGGACTAGAAAAGATCATCCTGAGTTAGGTAACCTAGAAGTAGAAGACACACATGATATATATTCACTTATAAGTGGATATTAACCATACAATATAGGATAAACATACTAAAATTTATAGTGCTATAGAAGCTAAGCAACAACAAGAACCATAGGAAAAAGGCTTAATCCTCATTCAGAAGGGCAAGCAGCATAGACATGTAAAGAGGAAGAAAACAGGGAAAAGGACAGGAGCCTACCACAGACAGCCTCCAAAAGACTCTACCCAGCAGAGTTTTGAAGCAGATGCTGAGACTCATAGCCAAACTTTGGGTCGCATGCTGGGGATCTTATGGAAGAAGGGGGAGATAGACAAACCTGGAGAGGACAGAAGCTCCACAAGGAGACCCACAGAGCCAAAATATTTGGACACAGGAGTTCTGGAGAGACTCATAAATCAACCAAGGACCATGTATGGAGAGCAGCTAGAGACTCTGTTTAGATGTAGTACATGGCAGTTCAGTATCCAAGCAGGTTCCCTAGTAAAGGGGAGCAGACTTGTACTCAGTGGCTGGCTCTTTGATCACCTCCTCCTGAACAGGAAGCAGCCTCACCAGGCCACAGAAAAAAAAAACAGTGCAGCAAATCCTGATGAGACCTGATAGGCTAGGGTCAGATAGAAGGGGAAGCTGTCCTTCCCTATCAGTGGACTAGTGGAGGGACATAGGGGGAGAGGAGGGAAGAACAGTGTGACCAGGAGGAGATGAGGGATGGGTACAGCTGGAATACAAAATGAATAAGTTGTATTAAATGATAAATAATAATAATTTAAACTGATTCCAAGCCAAGATGATTGTGCCACCCACAGCAGACATTCCTCACCATCTCACATAAGATAGGAGAGATAATTAACCACAGTCATAACTACAAGGTGCTATGTTTTCTTTTATTTTTTTATTTTTTTTTTATTTTTCTTATCTTGATTGTAGGCCCCTCCTTCATCTTCTCCCAGTCCCACCCTCCTTCCTGCTTCACCTTCTATCTCCCTCCCCTAGTCCACTGAAAGTGGGAGTCCTCTCCCCTTTCCATCTGATCCTACTCTATCAGGTCTCATCAGAAGTGTATAGATCTTCTTTCTCTGTAGCCTGGAAAGGCTAGACCCACAGGGAGAAGTGATCAAGAGCAGGCAACCAAGTTCTTGTCAGAGACTGTCTCTTCTCACCTTACTAGGGAGCCCATGAGGAGACTGAGCTGTCTATGGGCTACATATGAGCAGGTGTTTAGGTCCTCTCTATGCATGGTCCTAAGTTGGTGCATCAGTCTCAGTAAGCTTCCTCTTGAGCCCAGATGTTTTAGCTTTGTTGGTCTCCTGTGGAGCTTCTGTCTCCTCTGAGTCCTTTTACCCTGCCTTCTTCTATAAGACTCCCTGCCATCTGCCAAAAATTTGGCTGTGAGTGTCTATCTCTGCTTTGATCCCCTGTTGGTTGGAGCCTTTCGGAGAACATCTGTTAGTTAGGGTCCTGTCCTGTTCCCTTTTCTACCGCTTCCAGGTTACAAGTTGACAACTGAAATTAGCTTTTACACAAGTTAATTGCAATCACATTTCATTGAAAAATTCAACCAATTTCTGTATGAACTTCCAAACAAACACAATATTCATTTCATCTCATGTCTGGAGTGCTGTAGTACTAAGGTTGGCTTTCTTTTTTTTTCCTTCTCACTTTGCCTTCCTAATTCCCTCATCACAACAAACTTTTCAGATGATCTCAGGAGAATGAGGCCTGATTCTGTTCCTTTACTTAAAAAACAAAAACAAAAACAAAAACAAAAAGCAAACCCTGTGCTCCTTGTTATTTATCTTCTTTTTTTTTTTTGTAGGAATGAAATCCATTCTTTTGTATGCTGATTAAAAATAACAGAAAGCAAAGATAGACATACAAAACAGCAGTATAAATTAATTTTTATTAAATTAAAAAATACCTATTGAGTGTTATATTCATGCATTTGTGGTAGCATAGTATGGTGGCTATATTGGTCTTTTTTAATTTTATTTTTTTCTTATCAGTTACCTTTTATTAACTCTGTATCCCAGCCGTGTCTCGATCCCTCATTCCCTCCCAGTCCCTCCCTCCCTCCCTCATCTCCACCGTGCCCCTTTCCAAGTCCACTGATGGGGGGGACCTCCTCCCCATTCATTTGATCCTGCTTTATCAGGTATCTTCAGGACTGGCTGCAAAGCCCTCCTCTGTGGCCTAACAGGACTGCTCCTCCCTTCGGGGGTGGGGAGACCAAAGAGCCAGTCATTGAGTTCCTGTTAGAAATAGTCCTTGTTCCCCTCACTTTGGGAAACCAATTGGTTACTGAGCTACCACAGGCTACATCTGAGTGGAGGTTCTAGGTTATATCCATACATGGTCCTTGGTTGAATGTCAGTCTCAGAAAAGACCCTATGCCCAGATATATTTGGTCCTTGTGGAGCTCCTATCCTTTCCCCATCAGACTCTTTAGGTGAGTGGGTAGTAGTATGTTTATCTTATATAATAGGGCTAATATCTGCTTATAAGTGAGTATACACCATGCATGTCTTTCTGTTTCTGAATTACCTCACTCAGCATGATATTTTCCAGTTCCATCCATTTGTCTGCAAATTTCATGGTTTCCTTGTTTTTATTAGCTGAGTAGGTAGTCCATTGTGTAAATATGCCACAATTTCTTTATCCATTCTTCAGATGAGGGACATCTAGGTTGTTTCCAGATTGTGGCTATTACAAATAAAGCCTCTATGAACATAGTTGGGAAAAGAAAGGCAAATAGAATAGACAAAGGAAGAACTTGAAGGGCGGTAACAGGACAGGAGCCCACCATAGATGTCCTCTGAAAGACTCCACCCAGCTGGGAATAGAAGCAGATGCTAAGACTCACAGCCAAACTCTGGCAAAGCCCAAGGAGTCCTGTGGAAGAGAGGAAGAATGGAAGGACTAGGAGGAGACACGAGCTCCACAAGGAGACCATCCAAACAAACAGATCTGGGCTGGGTGGGGGGAATTGTAGATACAGATGCAAAAACATTACCCCTGATGCCTGCTTTTTAATCACTTCCTCCTGGCATGGTGGTCTAGCCAAGCTCCAGAGGGAGAAGATCCAGGCAGTCCTAAGGATACTTGGTAGGCTGGGGTCAGATGGTAGGGAAGGACGGTTCCCTCTTTCTCAGGACTAGAGGAGGGAGATAGAGAGCCAGAGGGAGGAAGGGAAGGGCTGGGAGGAGACGAGGGAGATGGCTAAAATCAGGATATAAAATAAATAAATTATAAAAAATAAATTTAAATTTTACAAGGGAAAAATAGCCCTCAGTATGGATAACCAATTGGTATGCTCTTTTCTAGAAAAGACTATTTCTCCCACTCTCAGAATTTCTTAGTCACCTGCAATTCTTTGTCTAGAACTGAGGCATCATGAATTTGCCCATGTGTGTACATATACATATGTGTAACATTATATAGACTATTCTGATTATATTTATGGCTCACACGTGCACACATGCAGCAAAAATAAATTTAAAAAAATTTAAATAGAGCTCATAAATTTTAAAGAGAGCAAAGAGGAAAGACAGATAGGAAAGGTGGAGAGAGGAAATGGGAATGAAAAATTATGTAATACATTATAATCTCAAAAAGTATATTTAAGTGTATTTTTCTCAGAAGTTACTTTCATTCATTATAAATATCTTTGCCCAATTTTCAAACAAGACTATAAGACTCTTTCATTTTCTGGAAACTGCCTAAACTGTGGCTACAAATTACAGCCCTTTTTTGAAGTTCAAAATGAAAATAAAATGTGTACTTTTAGTCTTTTCTCTAAGAGAAAAGCAGCCTTGTCAAAATGCCATTGGTTGAAATAAACTACTGCAGAATATTGACTCAGAACATCAGAAGGTATTTCATTTTATACCATAAATCAACTACTTCCCAATACTTTGTGAAGTTCAGAGTAAGTCAAGTATGAAGCAGAAACAGTGACAGAGCAGGACACCTGTCCCATGATTGCAGGAAGCCATTGTATTATTGCTTTCTTTAGTGTTTGGGTTTGGTGCAGTTAAAATAGAAAAAAAAACAAAGTGAAAATGTTTTATCTCCTTTTATAAGGCAGAAAAAAAACTCTAAAATTACCCACTATATCACTACAATGAAGAAAAGCCAAGATAATGCACTAAATTTAGCATCCTGTAAAGTACTGTGTTAATAACCATGCTGCTTTTGTACAAACAGAATCACTTGACCTCTTTCTTTCATTTTTATAATTAGCAAAGATAATGAATCAAGCAAAACTAACTTTATAATGGGAAAAATAATGATTAAAAGATACATTAATTTCACACACAACTTTTGATGTTGAAAATGCACTAATAAAATTGCTGCCAATTAGGCTTGTGAGAAAAGACAGATCAGCAGAATGAACTGTCATTTTTCCAGTTGCAAAAAGTTCCAAATTTATCATCTTTATCTTCTTGCATTCATAAAATTACAATCACATGGAACATTATTCCATAGACAACTTTCTGTGTTAATGAGGGAAATACAACAGAAATGTTTATGTCTTTTCTCTTCGTGTTGCCTAAACTAGCCTCCTGTCTTGTCTCCCAAATAGTAGGTTCACAGGTATTTTTTGCCAGGCCTGGTTCCTGTACTACTCTCTCCTATGTGTTGATTGTACTATCAGAAACATTTACAATGCCAAGTTACATGTAATTTTGCCTACTGGTTATAATTTGGAGGTATACTATACATATAATTTAAACCATCTAATTTCTCATTAAAATTAGGTACTTAATATATGCAGAATCATACTGACAAACTGTCATGTATTCTCAGAATGCTTGGATAGACTATCATTTTATAACAATGTATAAAACTTGACCTCATTCTTTTTAGCTACATTGTTTCAACTATTTGAAATATTTTGTTTAGCATATGCAAAGGTGATAACATTTAGAGTCATACTGACTCTGAAGGTTCAGTTCTTGTCTATTTACATGCTTAATTTTTTACAGCCCATTATTATTAGAAAATTTCAGAAGATATAGTTCTTTGAGTGTGAAAACTCATGTGCTTATTTAAATAGTGATATCATGTATTATTTCGTGTATGTCAATAGATTTTATATAAGATGGTGAATTTGTCCTTACTGAGGAATTTTTCAGCCCTTGTTTGGCACCACAGATGATGATATGTCATCCCTGGAACCCACATAGTAAGTAGAAGGACAGAACTGACCCTGGAAACTTGTCCTCTGATCTGCACACACATACCATAACTCATACCCCTATCCAAAAACAAATGTAAAAAAAATAGAGTATATTATAGTCTATATCTCTGGTTGCTTTTATAACTTTATTTAATTTTATTTGGTAAATCTTAAGAATTTTTTGCATTTCTTCTTGAAGAAATATCAAAATATATTTCATTGTCTCATTAAATTGACAAATATCACTGAGCTCCCTCCATACAAACCATTTGCTAAAATGTGCAGTTACAGAAGGAGTCATTGATAGTGAGGGTGTTTCCCAAACAATGGGCACTACATTTTCAAGGCAGTAATCACAAGGAAGCAAACTTTCAGTGCCTCACCTGAGTCAGATCAGGGGAATTCTAATTAACAGTTAGGTCAATTTCTTAAGACTCCGGCCTTTATGATTCTGGCTCAAAGTCTCTTTGTTCAGCCTGCTCTCCAACCTGGGTGCTGTATCACTTTCATCACTACATTAAAACAAGGTTACTTTGTGGAAATAACTGATTGTTTCCCCTAAGGAGATCTCTCAGGGCAGCCAGTAAGGTGACCTAAGCAGTGTTTACTCTCCATGCTCCCTTAAATAGTCATCCACTAGGTGATGGGAGGTTGAGACTGAAGATTAGATGGATATCTTCATTCCCTAGGAATAGACACTTGTTATGTTTTATGTTGTAAATCATGTTTGTTTGTTTTTTTTACTTTATACTGTTTCTTTGTGAATTTAACGTCATGCCCTCCAATCCCACACTCATCTCCCCTCTCCTTACACCAGCACCCGACCTTTGAAACCTCCTTATAACAGATGAAAAAAAAAATCTCACTGTGGAAGCTGTAGTGTGTCACAGTGTGACCAATATAATCTTTTGTCCACAGATCTTTGCTTGCAAATGTTCATTGCAGTGAGTCCAGTATAAGGCCTCTGGCTTCTGCTATACTATCAATTCAGGAAGGAAGATGTGACATCTCTCTGATATCCTGTTACTCTATGTTATGAAGAAAGTATGAGCTCTCCCAAGGAGATCTGGCCCTGCCCCTTGCCTGGGGCAGCACTCTGGAGAAAGAGCCCTGTACCTCACCTGGGCAGCACAATAGAACTGATTTTGGATGTGGGGACTGTAGGTGTACTGGCCTGAGAGTGTGAGCTTGGGAGAGATGGCCATGTAACTTGTTTGCCATGTGTGGTGATGTGGGTGAGGGGGAGATACTTGCTCTTTCTTATTCTCTTCCCCTCTGCAGCATTCCATGTTGAGAAGAGCTAGTATACTCATGGTGGGAGGGGGAGGAGATAATTAGCACAGGAGGCCAGAGAAGAGGTCACCTAAAGCAAAGGTAAACTAATTAACTGTAACCGTGAGAACTACTATGTGTGCAAGTTCAGAACTATGCTGAAATGGATACAGAATAATAAGACATATAAACAATAAAATATAAGGTGGCAAAAAAGTCGGATAAAAGCAGAATTGCAAGGGCAAAGCAGAAATGAAAGGCCAGTCCTCTGGGAGCAGATTATTTACAGAACTCAGTAAAGAGTAAGGGAAAGCTAGCATAAGAAATGACTAGTAAAATGTTGAGAAAACCTCATTCTTCCCCAGGGACAAAGAAAGAATAATAGTCAAGCTTGTTGCTTGGGAATAAAAAAACTGTCAATAGTTCAAAAGCCTCTTTCAAAATTATCAACATTCTTACAGTAGACTTTCAAGTACAAGCAGATTCTCTGTGATCAAACACTAAAATGTCTCTGCTTAACATTTTACAATCTCAAATAAACTGTTTTAAATATTCATAGACAATCGATGGGGCTTTCAGTTACTTTTCTTTACAAATGCAGGCATTGTTGCAAACCAAGAAGGCTATAGTTTCTTTATTGGTAATGTTCTGCCTAGAGAGAAACCTGACTCCAAGGAGATGGAATCCAATGCCCTACTCTCATTATCACTATTTGTATACTGCATTCCTAGGTACTAATTATAAGCACAAGGAAGATGCTTTGCTATTCCAGGATGTGGCTATCATTGTTGATTTTGCTCTGGGATGGGTTCCTATCATATAATCTAAATGGCATCAAACTTGTTTTTCAGCCCAAGGGAAACTTGCTTTTTGGTTGTTGTTTCTATATTGTTCTGCTTTGTTTTCAGCATCCCAAGCGCTAGGATTACACTCTTCGACCCATATTTCTGGATACTGTTCTAGCTTTATGATTGTAAATTAAAACATGAAAGCTTGTGTTAAAAAAAAAAAAAAAAACACCAAATATGTTAAGAATAAAGAAAAAAAGAAATACAAAGTCCTCATTGATATTAATAAAAATTAATTGGTTTTGTGTGTGTGAATATGTCCTGGATGTGTGTGTGGTGCCTGTGTGTGTACATGTTACTGCTCATGTGTGTATGCAGGTGTGTGTGTGTGTGTGTATGTGTATGCATGTGGACTATGCACATGAAATTGAGAAGTTGATTCTTCGTGTCTTCCTCAATTGCTCTCCACATTGTTTATTATTATTATCATTATCATGTTATTATTAGCACAGATTTTACTGATTCAGTTGGTTTGCTATTAAACACCAGGAGTCCTTGTGTCAGTGGCCCGCAGTGCTGGGCTAACAAATATGTTCACACTAGATGTTTAACAAGGATATTAACCATCAGAACTCAGTACATTTTTTTGAGTTTTTGTTTCGTTTTTTATTGTCTTTTTAAATTTTTTTTTATTTTTTATATTAGATACAGTTTACTAACATTGTATCCCAGCTGTATCCCACTCCTTCATTCCCTCCCAATCCCACCCTCTCTCCCTCATCTCCTCCCTGACCATTTCCAAGTCCACTGATAGGAGAGGACCTCCTCCCCTTCCATCTGACCCTGGTTTATCAGGTATCTTCAGGACTGGCTGCAAAGTCCTCCTCTGTAGCCTAGTAGGGCTGTTCCACCCTCGGGCAGGGGAGAAGTCAAAGGGCCAGCAATTGAGATCATGTCAAAAACAGTCCCTGTTCCCCTTACTAGGGTACCCACTTTGATACTGGGCTACCATGGGCTACATCCGAGCAGGGGTTCTAGGTTATATCCATACATGGTCCTTGGTTGGAGAAACAGGCTCATAAAAGACCTCTGTGCCCAGATATATTTGGTCCTTGTGGAGCTCCTGTCCTCTCCACATCATGCTAACTCCCCCTTCTTTCATACGATTCCCTGCACTCTGCCAAAGGTTTGGTTATGAGTCTCAACATCTGCTTTGGAACACTGCTAGGTAGAGTCTTTCAGAACCTCTGTGGTAGGTTCCTGTCCTGTTACTTGTTTTCTCCTATGTCCAATGCACCTCCCGTTTGTCTTTCTAAGTGAGGATTGATCATCTTACCCAGGGTCCTCTTTCTTGTTTATCTTCTTTAAGTATATAGATTTCAGTAGGTTTATCATATCTTATAGGTCTATATAAATGAGTATATACTATGTGTGTCTTTCTGCTTCCAGGATACCTCACTCAGGATGATCTTTTCTAGATCCCACCATTTGCCTGCAAATTCATGATTTCCTTTTTTTTTAATTGCTGAGTAGTATTCCATTGTATAAAAGTACCACAATTTCTTTTTTAATATTTTTTTATTTTTAAATAATTTTATACATTCACTTGTATCCCAGCTGTACCCTCTCCCTCTTTCCTCCCAATCCTCCCCTCCCTCCCTCATCTCTTCCCTGCCCCCTTCCGAGTCCACTGAGAGGGGGTATCCTCCTCTCCTTCCGTCTGGCCCTATCTTATAAGGTACCTTCAGGATGTTTGCAATGTCCTTATCTGTGGCAAGAGAGGTTTCTCTTCCCTCATGGGGGAGGGGAAGCTCATGAGTTCATGTCAGAAACAATTCCTGTCCCCCTTACCAGGGAACCCATTTGGATACTGAGCTACCTTTTAATTAGTTTGGCTAAAGCTTTGTCTATCTTGTTGATTTTCTCAAAGAACCAGTTATTGGTTTCATTGATTCTTTGAATAGTTTTATTTGTTTCTAAGTGATTGATATCAGTCCTGAGTTTGATTATTTCCAGGCATCTGCTCCTCTTGGGTGTATTTGCTTATTTTTGTCTAAGGCTTTCAGTTGGGCTATTAAGTTGCTTGTATGAGATGTTAGAAACTTCTTCTTGAAGGCATTTAGTGTTATGAATTTTCCTCTGAGCACTGCTTTCATTGTGTCCCATAAATTAGGTATGCTGTACTTTCATTTTCATTGAAGTCTAGGAAGTCTTTCATTTCTTTCTTTATTTCTTCCTTAACCAAACTGCCATTGAGCAGCAAGTTGTTCAGTTTCCACGTGCACGTAGGCTTTTTGCTAATTCTATTGTTGTTGAGGTCTAGCTTTAGTCCATGGTGGTCAGAGAGAATACAAGGAAATATTTCAATTTTCTTGTATCTGTTGAGGCTTGCTTTATGACCAACTATATGGTCTATTTTGGAGAAGGTTCCATGAGGTACTGAGAAGAAGGTATACTCTTTTGAGTTTGGGTGGAAAGTTCTGTAGACATCTATTAGGTCCATTTGATTTAGGGCCTCTTTAAGTGCCTTTATTTCCCTATTTGGCTTCTGTCTGGATGATCTGTCCCTTGGTGAGAGTGGGGTGTTCAAGTCTCCCACTACTAAGCTGTTGGGATAGATGTGTGATTTAAATTTTGATAATGTTTCATTTATGAATGTAGGCACTCTTGTATTTGGGGCAAAGATGTTCAGAATTGTGATGTCCTCTTGGTGGATTTTTCCTTTGATGAGAATGTCATGCCCCTCTTCATCTTTTTTTTTTTTTTTCAATGCAGTTTATTCAGGAACCTTGAACAATCATCTGACCCTGGGGAAAGCCAGCCCATAGCTTAAATAGCCTCTGGGTAGCCAACCCCAGCATGCCACGTGGGCAATGCAGATAGGTCCACATACAGGGAAGCAAGCCAGATCCTCAGCCTTAGCCAAATATCGAGTTGTTTGTGACAGAGAGCACTCACCATTGGGAAGGTGGAAGGCGGAAACCAGCTCCATCTTTAAGGCGCAGCATTTTTTATTAATTTTGGTTGAAAGTCTACTTTATTAGAAATTAGGATAGCTATCCCAGCTTGTTTTCTGGGTCCATTTGCTTCATGAATGTTTTTCCAGCCCTTTATTTTGATGTAGCATTTATATTTGTTGCATAGGTGTGTTTCTTGGATGCAGCATATTGTTGGATCCTGTTTCTGCTCCCAATCTGTTAGTCTGTGCCTTTTTATTGGAGAGTTGAGTCCATTGATGTTGATAGATAACAGTGACCAATGAACATTAGTTCCTTTTATTGTGGAGTTGGTGGTCTTACTGTGAATCATTTCTTGTTTTCTTTTAATTTTTGTTTGAAAACTATCTGTATGCAATGTATTCTTGGGTATAGTTGTTTTCGTTGGACTGGGGTTTTCCTTCAACTATCTTCTGTAGGGCTGGTTTGCTGTGTAATTATTGCTTAAATTTAGTTTTGTCATGGAATATTTTGTTTTCTCCATCTATGTTGATTGAAAGCTTTGCTGCATATTATAGTCAGGGTTGGCATCTGTGTTCTCTTAAAGTCTGCATGACACCTGCTCAGTCCCTTCTGGCTTTCATAGTTTCTGATGAGAAGTCTGATTCTGATTGGCCTACCTTTATATGTTACTTGGCCTTTTTCCCTTGCTGCTTTTAATATCTTTTCTTTGTTCAGTGGATTTAGTGTTTTGACTATGATGTGACGTGATGTGTTTCTTTTCTGGTCTAGTCTATTTGATGTTCTGTAGTCCTTTTGTATGTTTTGGGACTTCTCTTTCTTTAGGTTATGAAAAATTTCTTCTAGGATGATTTTTGAAAACGTTTCCTGGACTTTGGATCCTGGCATCTTCTTTTTCATCAATTCCTATTATTCTTAGATTTTGTCTTCTCACGGTGTCCTTGATTTCTTGGAAATTTTGTGTTTGGGCCTTTCTGATTTTACTTTTTCTTTGAGAGAAGTAACAATTTCTGCAAGTGTATCTGCAGCACCAGAGATTCTTTCTTCCATCTCTTGTGTTTTGTTTGTGATGTTTATCTTTGTGGTTCCTGATCTTTTCTCTAAGCTCTCCAGCTCCACAGTTTTCTTAGTTTGTGTTTTCTTTATTGATTCTAAATCTGTTTTCATTCCTTGCACCATTTCCTTCATTTGTTTGAATGTGGAAATCTGTCTCTCTATGATGATCTATGTTTTTTTTTTGTTCATTTTCTCTCTATATGCTACTAAATGTATCTCCACTTGTGCCTCTATTTGTTTGACTTTATTTGCCTGTGTTTCTTTGACAAGTTTGTTCATTTCCTCTTTCTTTGCCTCCACTTGGTTGGCCAAATCTTTGAGAGATTTGTTCGTTTCTTCTTTAGCTGTCTGTATTTTTATAACTATTGCTCTGAAAGATTTGTTTGTTTCCTCTTTATGTGCCTCAAATAATTGGATAAGCATGGCTTTAAAATAATTTTCCTGTGTTTCTGATGAATTGGAGTATCCATCGATTTTGGGGGTTGCTGGTGAAGCCATGATGTCCTGAATTATGTTGGATGTGATTTTTTGCCTACCCCTGGGCATTTGCTTATCCAGAAACCTTCCCTGTTTGTTCTTGCATTCTGCAGTTCAGACTAGTACCGTCTTTCTCTGGTGTCTTGAGAATTCTTCAGGAAGTTGAAAGAGGTCCTATGGTTTCAGCATGTGCATTGGTGTTTCAGCTATACCTGTGGAAGGAAAGTCCTTGGGCACAGAAGGAAAAAAAAGGGGGGGCAGCATGTGCGTGGAAGTGTGCCTTTGTGGGACAGAGTGATAGGTAATGTTGAACCCTTGAGTGCATGGGAGGGGTTCTGCCTTGCAGGCATCTAAGGGGTTACTTGTGTATGTGCTGTAGCAGACACTGGTGATAATTGCGGTGCAATTTCCCTATGCAAATTCTCTGAACACTTCAGTGGCCTATACGTACTGGTATTTGGCTCTGTTTGGGCTCCAGGTGTTATCTGCCTGAACTCCACTGTTGGACCTGCAGAGCAGGGGCCCTGATATCTCAATAGTCCTTGTTTCCCACAATGGGTGTGTAAGTGGGAGGGGTCTGATGCCTGGCTGATAGTGTAAAAGGACCCTGGATCTGGGACTCTGCAGGCACCTAGGGTCGCACTCACTCTCAAGCAGGTCACATCGGCAAGGATCGGGGTATCCAGGCTCTCCACTCTCTCGTCTGGATCTGCTTAGTCATATGCAGGAGGACTGATATGCTCCACCAGCTCAGTGCTGCTGCAGCTGCCAGGTTAGGAAGTTCAGCCACAGCAGGAGACTGGGATGCTGGTCCAGATGCCTTCTGGGGAGTCTTGGGGTTCCACCACTGTGTTCTCCAGACCTGGGAGGCACAGCACCTGGTGTGCCTACTTCGTTTGCATGTCTGCTGAACTTTGGTGGCTATATAGCCCACTATCTTCCACTGAGGGTTTGGGCAGGCCATACATCAGTGGCTGGGAGACCCTGCAGAGACAGCACGCAGTCCCCAAGCAGTGACTTCTGAGCAGAGAATCTCTGTGAGTTAGCTGTGGGCTGTGCCAAGGAGGAGGGAGGCCGGGAAAAGGGGAGTGCAGGGAGATCAAACAATGGTTTCTTTCCTTCTTTGAAGAAGTCAGCAGGCAACCTGAGACTAAAGGTCTCAACTCATGTGATGTTCCCTCTTGCTCAGAAAGCCTCACCATCATTTCCCTGGCTTTAGTCATCCCTCCATTCACCAACTCTGGCGCTTCAGCTCCTCTGCCTCTCAGAAACTGTGCACACTCATTGCCGCCAACTTGCCCCAATTCAGTTCTTGAAGCTTGCATGACAATCACTTTTCTGCTCCCCTTCACACACATACTGATAAAATCCTTGCTTATAATAAAATATAGCACTTTAATATAACACTTTAAAGCTATAATAATAATTATAATAATAATAATAATGTTAAAACATATTTAAAGTTTTTCATGCTAACAAACACTGGAGTACAAAATATAGCTTCCATATTTGAGTTGTTTCTAATTGATTTGAGATGTGATTTAACAAACAGTGGGAACAAATAACTTTGGGTAGTAGGCTTTTGTGTACTTTTACAGCTTGCATGCAATATCCTGTAAATTCAGGATAAAAGGAGATCAATGGGATTTTTATTGAGTAAAAATATTGACCTATGTTTAATTTGGATAGGTGGCAGTGAGACAAATGAGTCGAAAAACTGATCATATTTTGTTGTGCAGAAGATGCTAATTCCTCAAAATCAGGTGGAGTTAACAATTAAATATTAGGCATAAATATGGATTAAAATTGTAACAAGTCTAAACAGAGTTCCCACACACACAAAGAGAGACAGAAAAGGACAAAGCACAAACAACTAATATGATAAAAGGAGGTTGTAAGATAGATCAAGGGTATCTGAACTTATCACCAACCTTTCCCCAAATTTCTCCATGTGCAATGATTTTTTTTTCCTAATTAAATCATGCCCATCTCCATTGAGAAAAGTAAACAGTGGCTGTCACAGAAGAAAAATAAACCTTCTTGCAACTTCTCTATAAGCTGGTAGATTAGCAGTACATGCAGTAAACAAAGTCTTAAATGTGTTACAATATGTGTTTCTGCTACACCATCTTCTTTTCCTGCCTTCTTTCCTGCTTGAGTTGTAAAGAAGGTTTCATGTGTCCCAACTGTAGTAGGTGGTTTCAGCTGTTATCTAAGGGAATCTTAGTTGGGAGATTGTTGAGATCAGGCAGTCCTCTAGCCATGTCCCTGAGGAATTGTCTTGATTGATGATTAATGTGGACCACATGATCCCTGAACAGGTGACCATGGGCTGCTTCCCAGGCATTTCAAAAAGATGTAATCTCACAGCATACATTCTGATTCTCTGACCCTTATAATGGTTCTGCCTCAGCTTCTCTGAGCCTAAGGGGCAGGAGTTGTATTGCAGATATATCAGTTCTCTACTTCTTGATTATTTGTGTTTTTATGTTATTATCTCCATTTGCTGTAATGAGAAGTTTCTTTGTTCGTTGATGATAGCTACAGTTATCTATAGCCATAATTCTAAATATCCTTAGCATAATTATTTTTGCATCTCTCATCTATCTATCTATCTATCTATCTATCTATCTATCTATCTATCTCTTTCATCAGTCTGTCTGTCTGTCTCTCTATGTTATGTGTATAGTTTTCTGCAGAGACCAGGAGAAGGTATTGTATCCCCTATTGCAATTATAGGCAGTTTTGAGCTAGCTGATATGAGTCCTGAGAACTAAAACTGGGTCCAAGAAATAATAATAAATGTCCTTACTGCATAGCTTTCTCTCCAATCACTTTGAGAGTAATTTCTTGAACAATGTTTGCTCTGCAGTTCAATTTTAAATCTTTAAAATGTGTTCTCTGATTTATACAATAATAAAACTCTAAGAATCATAAAGCTTAGGGGACCTTTGCAGTTCACTGACTTACCTATTACTCTGTTTTGGCCACTATCCAGTACATTCCCTTTCTTTCTACAACGCACACGTTACAAAATAATACATTTCTGGAGTTAAATCCTCATTTACATGTTTCTTGTAAATTATTGGTTGGTTAGTATGTCCTTCTAACCAACATCCCAGTTTTCAGAAATACAGTGACAAAATTAACACTGAAGATTTAAATAATTATTATTCTTATAGCCATGTTTTATTTCCTTAATTCAAGAGTACAAAATATCACAAAAGTGGCCAAATGGTCCTTAATATGTTTACCTTTAGGAGCTAATACTTTTGTTTTGTTTAATAAAAAAAGATAAACTTTAAAAAGTTTACTCACGGTATCCTTTGCTTCACAGAAACTTTTCCGTTTCATGAGGGAATCATAAGAAAGAAGGGGAGTTAGTCTGATGGGGAAAGGATAGGAGCTCCACAAGGACCAAATATATCTGGGCACAGGGTCTTTTCTGAGACTGACATTCAACCAAGGACCATGTATGGATATAACCTAGAACCTCCACTCAGATGTAGACTGTGGTAGCTCAGTAACCAATTGGTTTCCCAAAGTGAGGGGAACAGGGACTATTTCTAACAGGAACTCAATGACTGGCTCTTTGGTCTCCCCACCCCCGAAGGGAGGAGCAGTCCTGTTAGGCCACAGAGGAGGGCTTTGCAGCCAGTCCTGAAGATACCTGATAAAACAGGATCAGATGAATGGGGAGGAGGTCCCCCCATCAGTGGACTTGGAAAGGGGCACGGTGGAGATGAGGGAGGGAGGGAGGGACTGGGAGGGAATGAGGGATCGGGACACAGCTGGGATACAGAGTTAATAAAATGTAACTGATAAAAAAATAAAAAAAAGAAACTGAAAAAAAATTTTAAATATAAAAAAATTAAAAAATAAAAAGTTTACTCACTCAGATAGGCAAACAGGATGGACATTGGAAGAGGGAGAAAACAGGAAACAGGACAGAAGTCTACCACGAAGGGCCTCTGAAAGACTACCCTGCAGAGTATCAAAGCAGATGCTGAGACTCATAGTTACACTTTGAGCAGAATGCAGGCAATCTTATGAAAGAAGCGAGAGGCAGAAAGACCTGGAAGGCTCTACCTAGCAGCTTTTCAAAGCAGATGCTGAAACTCATAACCAAACCTTCAGTTGAGTGCAGAGAATCATAAGCTAAAAGGGGAGTTAGTATGATGGAGAGAGAACAGGAGCTCCACAGGACAAAATATATCAGGGCATGGGGGTTTTCTATGAGACTGTTTCTCCAACCAAGGACCATGTGTGAATATAACCCAGAACCCCTCCTCGGATGTAGCACATGGTAACTTAGTATCTAAGTGGGTTTCCTAGTAAGGGGAACAGGAACTTTTTCTTACCTGAACTCAATGAGTGGCTCCTTTATCACCCTTCTGAGGGAGGAACAGCCTTGCTAGGCCACAGAGGAGAACATTGCTACCAGTCCTGAAAGATGCCTGATAAGCTAGGGTCAGATGGAAGGGGAGGAGGGCCTCCCCTAGCAGTGGACTTAGAAAGGGACAGGGAGGAGATGAGGAAGGGAGGGTGGGATTGAAAGGGTGGGAAAAGAAGGAGTGGGATACAGCAGGGATACATGAAAAAACTAAGTTACAATGATTATAAGTTGTACGTCCAATATTCAAAACTATATGCATCACATATAGGCAATATTTGAATACATACACAGATGAAGATGCCATTAAAACAAAAAAGACATGTCTGAGGCATTAATGATATCCAGGGTATACAAAGGAGAGCAAAAAGTTACTGTGTATATTCATAAAAACATAATTTAACTGTTTATGTAATAACTAAGCTTACTTATTTGATTTAAAATTAAGATGCCAATTTTGGAATTTCTGCTTAGGTTGTATGGTCCAGCAAGGAATTCCCCTAGTCAAATAAAAGTTGATAACATAAGTTTGTTTCAATGTAATCATTTTCATTAAATGATTCCCACATCAATTAATGTAATCAAGGCATTCTGCTCTCTCATAGTCATAGCAAGAGCCATGTCTTCTAGAATATTCTAAATTTTGTCAAGTTGATAATGATTAACAACAGTGAGATCATATGATACTTTATTTGGGAGAGAAGAGGACAATCTTCTTTCATTCAATACAATCATCTTTCCTTCCCCCAGATTATCACAGCTGAAAGGATTTAGTTTCTTTTTATGATTGAATGATATGTTTTGAATGCAATTTTGTATTGATTCTTAGGTAATTTCATTCAATGTAGGTATTTGATCCCTACTTTACCTCCTAAATCCTCACCCTTCCTTGCAGATTCATCCCCACCTCCTCACTTCCTTCCAACTTTGCGTTTTCTCTCCCTGCTCCCTTTGGTCCTCCCTCCTTTCTCTGACTTTCTCACCCATGGAATCCAGTGCTCCAATCTGTGTGGATTTAGGGAAGCGCACAGGGCTCCCTGTTTATAGACAACTGACCCTATCTACCTGGAGAGTAGCCAGACCAAACTTGCTCGGTTCCTGGTGGAGAACTGAGAGCTACTTCCCTTTTCATGCTTGGATATTTTCTTGCCTTTATCTTGTGCAGGCATTCACAGATATTGTTAGTTCATCAGTTCAGAGGTACTGTCACTCCCAAAAGACACTGTTTTGTTCTGGTGTTCTGGAAACTGGTTTTCACAGTCTTTCCACTTCTTCTTTGCTACTGGTCCCTGATTCTTGTGGGAACTGATGGTATAAATGTCCCTCTTAACTGGTATTATGTATGCATCACATTTTCTAAAGTTATACATTCATACCCTGATGGGAACTTCGATTTTTCTCCATGTTTAATCTATTGTTCTACAAACTATTAGATTAGAAATATATCTTTGAGTTGAATTTCTTTTTAGTTAGATCTCTTAATTGGATGATAAGTAGTATGATAGTTTTAGTTTTAAGTTTTTTAGACATCCCAATTTTTTTTTCCAAAAGGACATTCTAATGCATATCATTACACATAATGTGTGACTCACATCCTTATCTGTAAATATCTTTTATCTTTTTGCTAGTACATATTTTTACTACAGTGAGGTCTCAAAACATACAAGACTGGGAAACGCAACAAGACTTTCCTCTGCACTGTGCCATGTCATGTGCACATACACTCACAAAGACAAGCACAAACCCAAACACACAACCTTTAAGACTATTAGAAACTTTCAATAGAAAATAAAACCACTTATCGATGTCTTTCACAGTTGAGTGACAGTGGACACACATTTCTTATTGCTTCCTTCAATGCAAATCTTTCTAAGTATGCTATAAGTTCCTTGCTAATTTTTCCATTGAACTTTAATCTTCAGTAAAATATGTATTCCCACATTTACTTTTCTTTTTATAATGCAAGTGCTTACAACACTATTTATACTCATACAAAAAGTAAACTCCAAGTTAAAAATAATATATATGAAGTAATAGTGACTGAGAGGTAATTAACTTAGGTCATTTTATCTATAATTATAACCTCAGATGAGACTTTCTAGCTTAAGTTCTTTAAAAAAATGAGTTGGCTCTATTTCCAACTCAGCCACAACTTTTCCATCTACAACATAGCTCCTGCACCTACAGTCAGGGGAAAAAATCACCATGAAGAATATTGTTAGAGCTGAAACAACAGGATGCCTGCTGTAAAACTCTGTCTTCTGTCAGGAAAGCTACACCCATGAAGTCTCATAACATGACTACCTAAACAAGCAAAACATACACCAGTAGACAGGATAAATGGAATAAGAAAGTCTCACAGGTCCTCAGCCATAGACAAAGAACTAGAGGCAACCAAGGAATAGTGAAAGCAGGATGAATAGTCTTAACAGGGAAAGACATCCTTAATTGGTTCTCCAACACCAAACTGTCATCATAACTGTGTGATTAAAAAGATTTTTTTTAATTTATATAGGAAACACACACACATACAAAAGCAAAATAGATGAGAAGCCATGAATTTGACAGAAGATGGAGGCAAAGGACTGGAGGAAAATATGGAACGGGGCAAAGTGGTGGGTTTGTATTTCACTTTCAATAAATTCAAAACAGTTAAAAGTAGTTTCTCTGGGTATAGAGATAGCTTGCTTGGTAAAATTCTTGCCTTCTGTCACCAGAATCTATATGAAAAACAGCTAAGTATGCTAAAGTATTTTATAATCTTAATGTAAAATAACAAGCCTATTCTGCTTGGTGAAATTTGGGGCACTGAAGGTGACCATGTCCCCAAAAAACATAACAAAAATGTGTGTGTGTGTGTTCATAACTGCCCACATACACACGGAGGAAGAGAGACAGAGAGAGAGAGAGAAAAAGAGAGAGAGAGAAGTATGTATATTATACTCTCTTATCGAACTTGTTGATATATAATCAAGTTTCCTTATTTGGAGCCAAGCATTATTTTTTCAGTAAATCATATATTTGTTGTATCTAATACAAATTCAAAGAAGTAGCAAAAATCTGACAAGTTTTGTACTCTCATGGAGAAAATGGATATGTTTACTTAATTGAGACAGACTCTATAAGAAAATCATCTACTGAAAGAAATCTGTTTGAGGGAAGATGAGGTTAGAAAAGTTCTGTCTGTAAGCCAATCATCCTAAACAACTGATTTATTCTGATACTACCTTACACCCCCCCACAAACCCCAATAACAATCAAAGAAAAGGTCATGAATTTGAGAGAGTGAAGATGGTGGGAAGAGTCTACGGAGGAGAGGGAGGGAAGAAACCATGAAATTATATTTTAATTTTAAAAACTTGAAGAAAAATATACATAAATGAAGAGAGCTTTAGGAAATGATATATGGGGTTGTCATCTGGCCAACACATACAAACACACAAACATACACAAACACACACACACATACACACCCTGAATTTCTCTAAGTCTTTCTGTATAGTTGCATAGGGATCCTTTTCATAAAGTAGTTTTTAACTTTTATAATTTCTATCACTAAATGACCAAGTACCAAATGGACATTGATCTTCCCTGAAGTTTCAGTCATTATCTGTTCTCAAGCTGAACCTGTGGTGATTTTCTTCTTGAGTCCTTGTGAAGCATGTAGATGGGAAATGGGAAAATTCAAGGGAGGCCCCATTGAAAATCAAAAGTGGCCGAGAAAAATATCAGATTTATGCAGTGTCTTACTTTGAAAAATGGAAATGTGGATGTCAGTCATCGACAAAGCATAAAAACAAGCAAGCAGTGTTGTTACTACTGAATGGATACCTACCCAAATGAAGACGAATATCCATTTGCTCTTTCGGCTAGAAACTATTTGAGCCACCGTATGTCTGCTTGTACTCTACAGAACAAACAAACCAGTAGTGTCATATGCAATTCTTGGCAAAACTGAACAAACAGTTTGAAACACAGAACACAAAATTTTCTGCATAAGCCAGACTTTAAAGATGCTTTTTACATTTGTTTTTCCTTTTAAAGTAGCAACAGCAATTCAGAGTTTTTGGAATTTAGCAGCAGTTATGCTTGATAAGCTATGGCGAATCCACTCAGCTAAAAAACAACAGAGGAAACATCATTATAAGAATATTGATTATGCTACACAGAGCTGAGTTATCCATTTTGTAGCTGAGAAAAAGAGATAATTTCTCCATGCAAAAAAATTACTTATAGTCAGAAATTATTTTAAATTATCCAGTTAATTTTAAAATAGAGGTACATTTCTTGATAAAAAAAAATATTGTTACAGTTTCTTATTGAACTTGTTGAGGTAAAACCAAGTTTCCTTATTTGGATCCCTAACATTATTTTTAGGAAATCATATATTTGTGGTATCTAAAAAGATTCAAAGAAGTAGCAAAAATCTGACAAGTTTTGGACTCTCATGGAGAGAATGGCATATATCAAATCAATCGAGACAGACTCTATGAGAAAATCACCCACTGAAAGAAATCTATTTGGGGGAAGATGAGATTAGAGAAGTTCTGTCTGTAAGCCAATCATCCTAAAAAACTGATTTGTTATGATACCACATTCCATAATGATTCAGGTATAGCTGCCACTATTTTCAGGTATCCACAGTGATGAGAATAGAGTGAGTCAGAATAAGGAAAAGAATGACAAACCTGTTTCTAGTGTGGTTTTAGTATTGACATTTTAACAAGGCTGAGGAAACTCAAATTAGCTTTTCCAGCACTGATTTTGAATAAGTCATCACCCTGAAAGTTGGTAGCACAGCATTTGCAGTGAGCAGGTGTGATGCGGACATCAAGTCATTTTCTGTTCCTCACATTGAGTATGTTTTGCAAACATTTTACCACACTTGGCAAAGTCCAAGAGTGAATGTACTATGTATCTTACAATATTTTGACAGCTGGCATATAGTACCCAACTGTTAATAACAGTGGGTCTCAGGGGAAAAATGAATCATTTAAACTTAAGCTTAAAAGAAATGTGTTATGATTCTTATTATTGTTATTATGAAAGCACAATAGTGTTCTGAAGGAACTGCTTTCTTGGTCTTCTTGATCTCCAAACCTGAGAATGATCAATGTTAATGTCCTTGGTGTCAGTTTCCAAACTGTTGTTTGTTTACTATCTTCATTGCAAAGATTTTGCCAAAATTTATATATAACAAATAATGTAAATAATGACAAAATTTAGAGAAATATGAATATTTAAGATCATAACTAATTTTAATTCTGACTATGGCAATATTAATCGAGTTTTATCATCAAAGAAATTTAGTTTTTGGTACGAACTCCACTAATTCCTATTGTAATAATTATTGTCTCTAGATGGCCTCATTTATTCTTTACTGAGGGAAAAAAATCATATTTTTATTCTCGCTCCAAGTCTCTCATATTAGCTATTCCTGTTTCTGAAGCCCTTTTTCTGCCGGACTATTTTCGTTCTTGGTTGTGAATGTTATAACAAAATGATTCACTGCACCAGTCATCAAACTGTATTGTAGTCAAATATTTGGAGGCCTCTGACCTGTTCATATCCCTCACATTTCAAAGTAAGACAATAGAAGAGTCATGTCTCCCAAATGTTAACCAAAGACATCATGGTCTAGCATCTAGTAGCGCCAATGGAAAACAAGTGTCTATAGCCATCAAAGTGGAGATATCAGGACCAGAGAAACTGGTGGTCTTGGAGCATAGGTGTTTTCATCAATTTGAGTCCTATGTTTAATATTTGTTTATTTAATTTAGTGTGTGTGTGTGTAAATATAGGTGACTTTGGAGCCCAAAACTGGGCATCAGATGTCCTTACCAAAGAGCACTAGGATGTGATGTTGGGGCCTCCGAAAGAGCAGGGAAACAGCTTAACCATTGAGTCACCTGTCATACTGCCATCATTTAACTCTCACACTTGTTCCTCAGCAGAAAAATGTTGGTGAAGAGTTGGATTTATTCATCCTATTTTTACATTTGTCATGTGGTGATCTTTATTTCTGTATGTATGTCTTAAGGAACAAACAAAAGGGAAGAAGAAAGTTTAGAAGAACCTTTGTTCATTGAACCTACTTGAAAAATTTTAGTGTCTTATAAGATGTTATAGATGAACAAAATTTAAGTCTTTTTCTTTAATCAAAAAGTCATAGACATCCTGTTTCATTTGTGTTGGTTTAGTATAAAGCAAAACTTGGACTTATTTAATTAGCACTTAAGAGAATATCCCTGAGAATACACCAATTACTAACAGATTAGAATTGCCAGAAATAATGCAGTGCACCCAGCTATACAAAAACATCCAAAGCAACGTTTTACTCGTCTTGAAATTATTAATAATATAAAGGATAAAATTGTGTTAGGCATTCTCTATTTTGAATTGTTAGGCTTGGCAACCCTGTCTTTTGTGGTAGGATTTCTCAGATGTGGAGAAAAAGGAAGGTGAGCCAAGCCTACAAAAATACAAATTATTACACTTTACTTTGTTACTGTCAAAGTATCCTACACAATGACACATTTGTATGACAATTTTTCTTTAACTAAAATATAAAAGTTAACATTAAAATAGAAAGAAAAGGAGTACACATTTCTTATACATGAGAATCAACACTTTTCTATGAGGAGCTGCAGAGATGGCTCAGCAGTTAAGAAAACTGGATGCTCTTTCATAGGTCTTCTAGCATGAACTGCCATCTGTATCTCCAGTCTCAGGGATTTCAGCACCCTATACTGGAGTCCATAAGCAGTTAGCAACTTGTGATACATAGCCAAGCAGGCAGGAAAAACAGACTTACACATAAACATGAAGCAGAAAGACACACGTGGTATATACTCATTCATAAGTGGCTATTAGCTATATAATATAGGATAAACATGCTAAAATCTATGCTCCTAAAGAGGCTAAACAACAAGAAAGACCCTAGGGAAGACGCTCAATCCTCATTCAGAAGGACAAATGCAATAGACAACAGAAGCAGGAGAAGACAGGAAACAGGATGGGAGTCTACCACAGATGACCTCTGAAAAACTCTAATCATCGAGGAATCGAAGCAGAGGCTAAGACTCGTAGCCAAATCTTGGGCAGTGTGCAGATAATCTTATGAAAAAAGGGAGACATATAAAGAACTGAAGGGGACAGGAGCTCCAAAAGGAGACCAAAGAACCATAAAAACTGAGCCCTGGGGACCCAGAAGAAAAAGATACCCTAACCAATCACCACACATGGAGAGGACATCAAACCCCTGCTCAGATGTATTCCATAGACTCAGTCTCCAAGTGGGGTCCCTCGTAAAGGGAGCAGGGGCTATCTCTGGCATGAACTCAGGGGCAGGCTCTCTGATTGCCTCCCCCTGAGTAGGGGGGATGTAGCCTTGTCAGGCCAGAAAGGAAGACAATGAAGCCATCCCTGAGAAGACCTGATAGGCTAGGGTCAAATAGTAGGAAAAGAGGACCTCCTCTATCAGTGGACTAGGGAAGGGGCATGAAGGAGGAAGTTGGGATCAGGAGGAGACAAGAAAGAGGGCCACAGATGGGATACAAATTGAATAGATTGTAATCAATGATAAAAATAAAAAAAATAAAGTTTCCTTTAAAAAATATGGTTCCCAGAAGACTAAAGAAATTGAAGATTTCTTTAAGTGCCTCTCGGTCATTCAAGATTCCTTTGTTGAGAATTTTCTCCTTAGCTCTGTATCCCATTTTTGTTGGACATTCAATATTAATTTATTTTAATTTGAATTTATTTTCTATAATTTATTCACTTTACTTCCCGATTGTAGTCCCCTTCCTCATCTCCACCCAATCCTGCCCTTCTCCCTCTTCCCCCCTGTTCTCCTCCCCTATTTCTCAGAATGATGGAGCTCTCCTCTGTACCAAATGATCCCAGCCTATCAAGTCACGTTAGAAATGCTTGCATGCTTTTCCTCTGTGGCCTGACAATGCCCCCCTTTTTATTGGATTCTTTTGTGTGTTGGTGTTTGATTTCTTGAGTTCTTGTCAAAAGGGACATTAACCCTTTGTTGGATGCAGGATTGTTGAAGATGTTTTCCTAATCTCTAGACTGACATTTCATTCTATTGACAGTGTGCTTTGCCTTGCAGAAACTTTTCAATTTCAAGTGGTCCCATTTAATAATTATAGATCTTAGCGCCTGAGATGTTGGTATTCTATACAGGAAGTTAACTTCTGTGCCAATGAGTTCAAGGTTCTGAGTCATCAGGGAAATACAAAGCAAAACAACTCAGAGATTCTATTCCAAAAACTCAATTGACAGCACACGCTGACAAGGATGCGGAGAAAGGAGAACACTCTTCCACTGCTTATGAGAGTGCAAACCTGTGCAACCATTTTGGAAATCCACCTGACATCTTCTCAAGACCCAGCTATGCCACACCTTGGCATATAAACAAAGGATGCTCTACCATACAACAAAGACATTTGCTCAACTATGTTCAGAGCCACTTTATTTGTAATAGCCAGAATCTGGAAAAAAACCCATATGTCCCTCAGCTAAAGAAAGGATAAAGAAATTGTGGTACATTTACACAATGGAATACTATACTATTTAGCAATTAAAAATGAGGAAATCATGAAAATTTCAGGCAAATGGATGGAACTAGAAAAGATCATCTTCAGTGAGGTAACAGAGACCCAGAAAGGCACACATATATACTCACTTTTAAGTGAATGCTAGCCATATAGTACAAGGTAAACACTACACTTCACAGACCCACAGAAGATAAGAAAAATGAGGACCCAAGGGAGGATGTTTAAATCTCACTCAGAAAGGGAAATAAAATAGACAGCGTAATTGACTGAAGAGAGGGAACAAGACATGAGCCTAGCATAGCTGTTCTCTGAGAGGCTCCACCCAGCAGCAGAGCAAAACAAATCTGAGACTCACACTCAAACATAGGGCGAAGCATAAGGAGTCTGGTGGAAAAGTAGGAGGAAGAATAGAGGACCTGGAGGTGTCAGGGGTTCCACAGGAAGATCAACAGAACCAACTAACCAGGGAGCAGAGGAGCTTGGGGAGACTGAAGCACCAACCAGGGACCATGCATGGACTGGATCTAGTCCATATATACAGATGTAGCCAGTGGGCAGCTCAAGCTTCATGTGGATGCCTTAGTAAGGGCAACAGAATCTGTCTCTGACATGGACTCTGTTGCCTGCTTTTTGATCACTCACTCCCTGCAGAGGTGCCTCGCCTGGCCACAGTAAAAAAGGATGCACTCTGTCCTGATACACCTCAATGACTTGGGGAGGGGGGAGCTTCCCTTATCTGAGGAATAGTTGAAAGGTGAGAGAAGAGAAAGGGAGGGCAGGACTAGGAGGAGATGAGGGAGGGGTCTATGTTTGGGATGTAAATAAATTAATTTTAAAATATGGTTTAAGGTATAGTGCTTATACATAATCATCATACAGAGTCTTAGAACTATATGTCAAAAAATTGGGGGGCTGGGAGCAAGTGTATATTAAATAATATTGGTCTCTGCAAAGACCCCTGTGCCCAGATTTTTGGTTCTGTTGGTCTCCTTGTGGAGCTCCTGTCCCCTCCAAGTCTTTCTATCTCCCCCTCCTTCATAAGATTTGCTATACTCTGTCCAAAGTTTGGCAATGAGTCTCAGCATATGCTTTGATACCCTGCTGGGTAGAGACTTTCAAAGGACCATGCATGGAGATAATCTAGAAGCCTTGCTCAGATGTAGCCCATGGTAACTCAGTCTCCAAGTGGGTTCCCTATTAAGGGGAGCAGGGGCTTGAGCTCAATGGCATGCTCTCTGATCACCTCTCCCTGGGGGGTTCAGCCTTACCAGGCCACAAAGGAAGACAATACAACCAACCATGACGCGTCCTGATAGCCTAAGGTCAAATAGAAGGGAAGGAGTTCCTATTCTATCAGTAGACTAGGGGAGGGGCATAGGGGAAGAAGCTGGATGGAGGGTGGAACTGGGAGGAGACAAGGGAGGGTGCTACAGCTGGGATGCAAAGTGAATAAATTGTAATCAATAAAACAACATAAAATAAAAAATCAAAAAAGAAATTCAACAAAGAAAAATATAATAATATCAGAAATAAATTTGAGATGTTTTCTTCTAGTCAAAATACTTAAATGATAATACCTATACCACATAGGATTTGTTAGGTTTCATGTATCATGTTTAGTTAGGGATTGTAATCAGTCTATGTGTACATAGTTCTCAACATGAGATGGCACATTACCATCCTGCTTGCTAATGGTAAGTCTAGTCACTCTTGCTGAGAATAAGGCTCAATTCTTCCCTGCAGAGTACTTCAAGAGGAATTTAATTTATTTGGAGCATGGCCTGGGCATCTTTGTTTCTGCAAGTGCCAAGACACAGCAGACTTTCAGTTGCTATACCAATAAGTGCTTTGTCAGTCCCCCAGCATGCATCTATTATTTCATCCTTCCACTTTTTTCTCTGTCCTACCATTTGCATGGATACCCTTAGCAGATCTTGCCTTGATCGTAATTCTTTTTCTCCCTTAGTTATATAATTACTAATTTCTTATTGCCATAGACATTTTATGGGTGATTCTATGTAATCTCATTTTGAACTACTCACTAGTCATAGCTTTACTCTCTTCAATAGTACAAAAAAGGTAAAACAAACAAACAAACAAAGAAAAAACAAATAAAAACATTTCTCTTACACCTTTTATAACAGACATATCGATGGAACTATAAAAATAATCTTCAGTGAGGTACTGAGACCAAAGAAAGACAAATATGATAGGTATTTGGATATATGTGGATATGGGTTGTAAATATATTAAAGCTGGTCCTAAATTTAATTTAATTTTAATTTGTTATTATTATTTTCATTATTTAACATGATATTTAAATTCAAATATAGTTTTATCATATTCTTAACATTCTCCAAGACCCTCCATATCTATTCCCCTCTCTAATTACCCAGCTTTAAGTTCTTTCTCAGAAAAGAAGCAAAACTTGACTACAACAAAACTCCACAGAACCAAAAAACCAAAATAAAACCACATCCAAAAAAAGAAAAGAAAAGAAACACACACACACACACACACACACACACACACACACACCAAACAAACAAACAAACAAAATCACCATGCATGGTCCTTGGTTGGAGTGTCAGTCCCAGAAAAGACTCCAGTGTCCAGATTTTTTTTTTTGTTGTTCTGCTGTTCTCTTGTGGATCTCCTGGCTCTTACATTCTTTCTGCCTTTTCTTTTTAAAATTTCCTGAGCTCTGAGGCAAAGGATTTGATGGAGACATATCATTTAAGGCTTAGTGAAAAAGTTATCTTACTTTCTGCATAATTTTGGTGTTGGGTTTGTTTCCATCAGCTGCAGGAAATGAGGCATTCATTTATGAGTGTACAGCAAAATCATTTGTAGTTTCAACAATACATATTTTTTAGATCAGTATTGTTTGGTTGTGCTGTATATCCCTTATCTCTATGGTTTCAGGTTTTTGGTGGAGTCTCTATGAGTACCAAATTGGCATCTTCATTCTCATAGTTCTGTAGGTTTTGGTTTCAACAACAGTGTATTGGTATTATTTGGAAGAGTAACCTACAGTCAACAGCTTTGTGTTGCTTGAGGAAACCCATTGCACCCATTTGGCCAACAGCTCAATTAACGTAACCCAATCTGGGCACTGGAAGATTCATTTGGTGACAAGATATGTCCAGTTGGGACTCTGTCTCCTGATTATTTGATGATTTTATTTAGATTTCTTTATTTCTTTAGATTGCATTCATGTATGTATACATTTTAGGAGTTTCTCCTGCATTAGGTTTCCATACTACTTATCTAATGCCCTGTAATTTTTTAGGTCTTTAATTCTACTTGCTCCCATAACTCCTTCCTCCACCTCTTGACTTGTTTATTTCATTCTACCTTACCTCCTATCCAAAACTATCTATTCTTTTCCCCTTGCCCAGTGATAGCTATATGTTCCCACTAATCCCTTACTGTAAACCTATCCTCTATGGTTCTATTGCCTGTATAGACTGGTTATCATTGACTTTACAACCCATATCCACATATATCCAAATACCTATCATATTTGTCTTTCTTTGGTCTCAGTACCTCACTGAAGATTATTTTTATAGTTCCATCGATTTGTCTGCAAATTTCTTGTGCCAAATTTCATTTTTCTGTTGAGGGACATCCATGCCATTCCCAACGTCTAGCTACCTATTGCTATAGAGTAGAAACGAGCATGGCTGACAACGTGCCTTTAGAGTAGGGTGAAGCAGTCTCTAATATATCCTCAAGAGTAGTAGAGTTGTATCTTGAGCGTGATCCATTCCCACCTTCCCAGGAAACATGACACTGATTTCCATAGTGGTTGTACAAGTTTGCACTTCCAACAGCAACCTATCAGTGTTCCTCTTACTCTACATCCTCATAATACAGCAGGTCCTAAATGTTAAAAATCTAGTCTATAAAGGGGATTGTTAAAAGTCCTCATTTATGGTCAAGGTTCAATATCTCATAGAATCTGCTGAATACCAGTAGAACCTACAAGATCTAAAAATGGCAAGCAAATACACTGCTTAGAGAATTTATACATTCCTGTAGAAGTGAGGATTTTAAGAAGAATATGTATTATAACGTGTATTATAATATACTGGCTCCTATAATACCTAATTTTAAAACTCTCTTATTAGAGCCTCAAAACATTTACGTAAGATGGACATTTCTTTCTTTATTTTAAAGTGTCAATGGCACCTAACTTTCATTATGTACTACCCTTTCTAGTAGTAACATAAGCAATAGTAATACATTAATAGCACCAATTGGATAGCTTCATATCTAAGAACATATATTAAGTTTCAAAAAATGGGCTATCGATGGAATATAATGTTTAACTTTATTCTAGAATGCAGAAAATTTGTAATATCATTGCTACTATGTAAAGCTGATTTTCATAAATGTGATACTATAGTATACTGACCAGATTAGTCCCTGTTTGTATTTACTTAACCAAAGCTCAGTGAATTGCAGGGGATAAAGTGTAAAATTTGGAAAGTTTGAAACACATTAATTTGAAATATCTATGGAGCAAAATTATATTTTATCTCTAAGTATGTGTATTTCTATTCTGACAACAACAACAACATAAACCCTGCCAACATCACAGAGCTCATTTCTAAGAGTGACCAACAGAAATCTATGGTCACTTCCCAGGGTTCTTAGTTCTGTGTTTCATGTTCTCCAAATATTCAAACATCTTCTTTTTTTGTTAACCTCCTCCTCTTCTCTATATCCAGTTTTGGGTTGAAACTAAAGCAGAACACATCATCATCATTATCTCACCCTAAATTGCTATTTAAGACATCTGAGACACACTCTTGCTTCATGTTGATGATGCTTGCTATTCCCCTTTGGGTGAAATAATCTGATGTAGTATTAAGACTGTCACTAAGAATTGTTCATGTATAATTTATACTCACAATTAAAAAGCATTTTTAACCAAGTGTCACAACACAGTGACAACTAAATTAGACTGTGATTTACATTCCCATGTTCTGCCACTTGATTTAGTGTCACTCTAGAGAAATTGATAAACGGCTCATGTAGAGCAAGATAGAGATCTTCATTAAGAAAGTACTCATTCCCAGGTGTTGGTTAGGTGAAGGATAGTTGGATCCTGTCATTTCCGGTATGATTAGTAACTAAGTTTTGTAATTCATGTAACCATGACAGAGAACCATTTTTAGTAATTTCCAGAACTTTTCAAGAAGGGCTGAGAGAGTAATGCACACTTACTTATTCTGTACTTTATTGAGTTAAAATAAGGACCATCTATATAGGTCTGAGGAATTTGTCTATCTTGATAAGAACTAGAGTGTGAAGATAAAGGACAGATATTCTTCCAGTACACTACATTATAAAACCCACCAGTATAGATTTTATAATATAGCCCAAGTACCTAAATATATATACACCTATGTGTGGAAGTGGTTGAATTCCGTGTCAACATGTTATTTATGAGTAATATATTTATTTGCAAAAACAATGTCAGTGTACAAGGAAGGTAAGATATTGAAATTATTTTTATTTTTGAAGTAAAGTAGTACAAATTTAGTAAATAAAATCATACTAAAGAATGATTTTGCTGTTAGAAAAAGAATACATAAATGATGGTCATCCCATAAGATGATATAATAGAACTGAAGAGGTCTTAATGTCTGTTGCTGGTGATGCTATAGCAATACTAGTGTCATGTCACACCATACTATTCCTGCCCCTGACCATGATCATGGATACAAACTTATTCTCCTATCAGTGATATAAAAACATGGTACACACAGCTACATATCACACAAAGTGCTTGCTAGTAATCAACCACGTTACTAGTTTTTATACTTATTATAACAAGTTTTCAATCATTATATTAGAATATTTTTTTAAATTACAGTGTTAAATAGGCAGCACATACGTATCTCATTCTTCATGATCTTCTTTGTTTTTTCTTGTACTGTCTGTTTATTTGTTTTCCTTGTACAAGGTCTTGCTTTGGTGCCCAGGCTGGCCTCATGCAGTCCTTCTACCTCATTATCCCAAGTACTATCACACCTGGCTATTGTATGTGCCTTTGTTAACATTTCCTCTTGTGCTTGATTCAGTTTCTCATTATCTTGCTCATCATAGCATAGTGTGTACGCGTGTGTGTACTGGCCTTCATAGCTGCTTGTCACTCCCACCCTGACTCACCCAGAGCTTCTGCCTGTGCTGAAGGCTCCAGCTGGTTTGTGCTCTACACAGTCATGCCTTTTCACATTTTCTGTCTGATGTCCTTTAAAACGCAGGAGGAGAATTTGATTGGAATATTACACTATTTTTGCCAACAGACAATTTCAAGATGAGTTACAGAAGAATGCCACATTATTTTCACCTGTAATTGGCATCCTTTTTCTACACACTGGCAAGAAAAATTACCTAACATACAGATGAAAGATTAAATAAAAATTATATGAATACCTTTGTAATGAATGGTGTGGCTTATGTTAAAAGAATACATTAACACGATCAATAAACCCACTTTTGATTCACAGTTGTTGTTTTTTTTTCCTTAGCCTACTGTTTTCATGTGTAGACTGGAAATGACAATAGAGGTGTTGAACTATAATTTATTTATTTATTTTTATTTGCTGCTTAGGTTGGTGGTGTTTCATCAGAGTAGGTTTGAATTCTACCTGCTCAGAATTTAAGCTTCTTGATTTATTTCAAAATAGATTCCTTTGAAGAAAAATTTACCATGGATAGTGTAAAAAATAGCTCCAGATTGGCTATTTCACACCAACTCAGGTTATTATTGGTCATCCCACTAGTGGCTTTGTATGCCCTTGCCTGGCCTTGGTGAAAGTTGCCCTTATTTTACGTTTGTCAAGTCCTGTTGTCTAGAGGAATTCTGTCCTCACTGAGCTCAAATCCATCCTCAGAAGAACCAGCACTACTGTAACCTGTGCCACTATAGCTACTGCCGTGAAAAGAAAAAGCTATCCATAGTAACCAAAGACATATAAACCACACAGGAAAACACACCTAGGTTCTTCTGTGTTAGAGGGACACTAGTGACCTGTGGAAAGTGTGAGGTAGTTTCTTCCACAGTGAGATGGAGATGTCTACTCCAGTGACTCCAAGATGCTCTCATGCTAAACATTCCTTAAAGTTGGTAGTTTTCATGATATAGAAAATCCGGTTAGCTGGAAGTGTGACCCTTTTTCTGGTTATTGCAGGGCTAAGCAGGTGTACCGTTTCTTATCTTCTATTCCGTATTTTCTATTCAGACTTTTCTACCTTTAGATATCTTTACACAAGCATCAACAGATTACAGTTCCCTGTATGAGTCACTATTTTGGCATACACCGGAGTTGCGTATTGTAGTAACAATCTCTAAAAGCCAGAGAGTAGTAGGGTATAGAGCAGGAAATAGTTTGTTCCATAGAGGGTTATGTACATACACTCTGGGAGTCCAAAGTGAAAACATCACCTAATACATATTTGGCCAGAATGAGTTCCCACTAACAACTGTACACACAGAGGTTAGAGAAGGATCCTCTTCTATTGCTGAACCACTCAACCTGTTTGTTTGCTTGAGATAAGTTCTCTCACAGAAACTAGAAAGGAAGAAACAGACCATAGGAACTGGTGAAAAGCCTGTCCTTTTCTCTAAAGTGCTAGAACTACAGGTATGCACATAGCCACACAATGGTCATCATACATTGGTACTGGGAATTTGAACTCAGCTGTTCATATTTGTGCAGCAAATCTTCCAAGCTCCTAATTTCTGATATTTTTAACCTCTGAAGATTATAGTTTTCAATACAAATAGTGATTTTTTTTATGAAAACCAAAAGTTTCCGATGTTCAGTTATTGAGGAATCAACACCTTTTAAAAATGTTTTGATTCAATTTCAGTGTGATAGTGGAACACTGAGTTCATACTGAACACTGCTACATGAAAAATACTAAAGCTAGTGACTTTGCTCAGAAACTTTTCAAATATTTTTATTCTTTTGGTTCTGATTATACTCTTCTTCAACGGAAGTCTTTTTATTTTAGTTTTTTATTATTAGTTACATTTTATTACCTCTGTATCCCAGCTATATTCCACTCTCTCATTCCTTCCCAAAACCTCCCTCGATCCCTCATCTCCTCCCTGCCCCTCTCCACGTCCACTGATTGGGAGGACCTCTTCCTCTTTCATCTGACCCTGTTCTATCAGGTATCTTCAGGACTGGCTGCAAAGTTCTCCTCTGTGGCCTAGCAGGACTGCTCCTCCCTTGGGGGGTGGGGAGGTCAAAGAACCTGCCATTGAGTTCCTGTCAGAAATAGTCCCTGTTCCCCTTACTATGAGAAACCAATTGGTTACTGAGCTATCATGGGCTTCATCCGAGCAGAGGTTCTAGGTTATATCCATATATGGTCCTTGGTGGAGTGTCAGTCTCAGAAAAGACCCCTGTGCCCAGATATATTTGGTCCTTGTGGAGATCCTATCCTTTCCACATCATACTAACTCCCCCTTCTTTCATATGATTCCGTGCACTCTGCCACAAGTTTGATTATGAGACTTAGTATCTGCTTTGATACACTGCTAGATAGAGTCATTCAGGGCGCCTTTGTAGTAGGCTCCTGTCCTGTTACTTGTTTTCTCCTATGTCCAATACACATCCCATTTGTCTTTCTAAGTGAGGATTGATCATCTTACCCCAGGTCCTTTTTCTTGTTTATCTTCTTTAGGTGTATAGATTTCATTATGTTTATTATATCTTATAGGACTATATGAGTGAGTATATACCACATGTGTCTTTCTTCTTCTGGGATACCTCACTCAGAATGATCTTTTCTAGATCCCACAATTGCCTGCAAATTTCATGATTTCCTTGTTTTTGTTTGCTGAGTAGTATTCCATTGTGTAAAAATACCACATTTTCTGTATCCATTCTTCAACAGAGGGACATCTGGGTTGTTTCCAGGTTCTGGCTATGACAAATAAAGCTGCCACAAACATGGTTGAGCAAAGGTCTTTGTTGTGTACTTGAGCATATTTTGGGTATATGCCTAGGAATGGTAGAGCTGGAACTTGAGGAAGCACCATTCCTAATTGTCTGAGAAAGCACCAGATTGACTTCCAAAGTTATTGAACTAGTTTACAGTCCCACCAGCAATGGAGGAGAGTTCCCCTTTCTCCACAACCTCTCCAGCATGTGTTGTCACTTGAGTTATTCATCTTAGCCATTCTGATGGGTGTAAGGTGAAATCTCAGGATCATTTTGATTTGCAGCTCCGTGATGACTAATGAGGTTGAGCATCTCTTTAAGTGTTTCTCTGCCATTCTATATTCCTCTACAGAGAATACTCTGTTTACCTCTGTACTCTATTTTTTAATTGGGTTACTTGATTTATTATTTCTTAACTTCTTTAGTTCTTTATATATGCTGGATATCAGCCCTCTGTCAGATATAGGGTTGGTGAAGATCCTTTCCCAGTCTGTAAGCTATTGTTTTGTTCTGACAACAGTGTCCTTTGCTTAGAAGGTTTTCAGTTTCATGAGGTCCTATTTATTGACTGTTGGTGTTCTGTTCAGGAAGTTGTCTCCTGTGCAAATGAGTTCTAGGCTCTTCCCCACTTTTTCTTCTAACCGATTTAGAGTATCTGGTTTTATGTTGAGGTCTTTGATCCACTTGGACTTTAGTTTTGTGCAGGGTGATAAATATGGATCTATTTTCATTTTTCTGCATGTAAACATGCAGTTGGACCAGAAATCAGAAGCCCTCCTGTATACCAAAGATAAAAGGGCCAAGAAAGAAATCAGGAAAACAACCCCCCTTACAATAGCCACTAATAACATAAAGTACCTTGAGGGGTCTTTAACCAAGCAAGTAAAAGACCAGTTTGGAAAAAAAAATACTTTAATTCTCTGAAAAAGGAAATTGAAGAAGATATCAGAAGATGGAAAGATCTCCCATGCTCATGGATAGGTAGGATTAACATTGTGAAAATGGCCATCCTGCCAAAAGCAATCAACAGATTCAATGCAATTCCCATCAAAATACCAACTCAGTTTTTTACAGACCTTGAAAGCAAGAGTCTCAGCTTCATATGGAGAAACAAAAAACCCAGAATCTCCAAAACAATCCTGTACAACAACAGGTCATCTGGAGGTAGATCTCCATCCCTGATCTCAAGCTGTACTACAGGGCAATAGTAATAGAAACTGCATGGTATTGTCATAGAAACAGAAAAAAGGATCAATGGAACCGAATAGAAAACCCAGAAATAAACCCACACACATTTGAATACTTGATTTTTGACAAAGAAGCCAAAACCATTCAATGGAAATATTTTTATTCTTATTAAAAGTATTTTAAATTTTTGTTACATTCTGTCTCTGTGTATTTACAGAGATGTTTCGGTACCCGAGAGCCACAAACCAATTAGAAAAGTAACAAAATCAGAAAAAATAAATCCGTTGCCATTTCCCTAGTAGGTAGACTACTCCTTACATGAGGTTTCATGGTTTGGCATTGCTGATATGGATTTTGGTCACCAGCTTTTATTTTTAATTGATATTCCCCCTTGAGAAACTATAGCTCAAGCACTTCCTTATCGATGAAATCCATCATCTAGAAATTAACAAATCAGCATTTTGTTTGATTGGTATACAGAATAAAGCAAGCAAGATGAATGCTAAGAATTAAAATTTGAAAACTGCTGGGCTTGGTGGATCACGCCTTTAATCCTAGCGCTAAGGAGGCAAAGGCAGGCAGTTTGAAGTCAGCTTGGTCTACAAAGCTAGCCCAAGACAGCCAGGGATCTCTTCACAGAGTAACCGTGTCTTGAAAAAAATTAAAAATTAGAAAAAAAGCAACTGGGTGGTAGTTACACGTCATTATATAAAACACCCAAAAAGAACTTATTATGGAAATATAGAACACTCATAAACATGTTTCTTTTTCTGCATTGACATCACTAATATACTTACTTGTAGTACATTTTGCTTTCTGTATGGTTTCCTAAATGAGTTTTTCATCATCTCTTATTAAAAATGTTTCTCTGCTCTAATTCCCACCTCTCATTTTTTTTTCTTGTCATAAATCAATGTCAACTTGATACTTGCTCTAGGGCATTTACTGCATCCCAAAGGGTTCATCAGAAAAGACAGGAATGATACTATCGTGAAGAACATAGCTGAGAAAAGCCAATCAAGACATATTTTCCTGCCATTCTACCCTTCTCTATCTCAAGTATTTATGGAAATTTTTCTTTAAGAATTGGAATGTTCGGAGGTTAAAGAGCTAACCACAGACTTCATGCTAGAGACACCCCTTACTAGGGTACCCACTTGGATACTGAGCTGCCATGGGCTATGTCTGAGCAGGGTTTCTAGGTTATATCTATGCATGATCCCTGGTCAGAGAATCAGTCTCAGACAAGCCCCTGTGCCTAGATATATTTGGTCCTTCTGGAGCTCCTTTCCTCTCCAGGTCTTACTAACTCTCTCTTCTTTCATATGATTCCCTGTGCTCTGCCCAAAGTTTGGCCATGTGTCTCAGCATCTGCTTTGATACATTGCTATGTAGAGTCTTTCAGAGGCCCTCTATGGTAGCCTCCTGTCCTACTTCTCATTTTCTCCTATTTCTAATGTCCATCCCATTTGTCTTACTAAGGATTGATCTTCTTTCCCTGGGTTCTCCTTCTTGTTTAGCTTCTTTAGGTGTACAGATTTTAGTAAGCAGCCTAGCTAGGCCACAGAGGTTGGAGCCAGTCCTGGTGAGACCTGATAACCTAGGGCCAGATGGAAGGGGAGGAGAATCTCCCCTATCAGTGGACTTAAAGAGGGGCAGGGAGGAGATGAGGGAGGGAGGGTGGGGTTGGGAAGGAAAAAGTGAGGGGGCTACAAAGTAAATAAACTGTAATTAATATTAAAAAATAAAAATAAAAAAATATTAAAAAAAAAGAATTGGAGTGTGGACAAGAGGCTACCACAAGACCATAAACACCCTACCTTTATTCTTCTCTTTGCTCAAATGGGAGGGGAGGTTATCTGAATTAATTTGTTTCACAATTCTAAACTGAGGTAAAGTGTATTTAGAAATTATGGCATTCACATAAACATCGTTGACAATTGCTGCTAGTTAGTAGAATAGGAAGATTTGAATATAAACATGAAGCTATGCTCATGAGAAAGAGTTCTCTCTCGAGAGTAAGTTCATAGTTTTCTACAAACTAGCTAAGAAAATTATAGGTGAATTACTAGACTTGTGACTAGAATATAACAAAATTAAACCATGTTTATAAATTCATAATCTGGATCTTTTAGATGGTAATGGTATGGCTATTTATAAAGATAAGTTGGAACATGGCATATTAAAATGTATTTAATATGTAAGAAAGGGAAGACTGTCAGAGAACCAAATTAGAAAGTCAAACAGAAAGACACAGCTTCAGTAAAGGAGAGCATGAGTAGAAGTTAAAGAAACTGGACAGATGACTTACATAAAATAAAAAGAAAAATATACAGAGAAAAATTAATTACCAAACAACTTGTTCCTTATTTACTTAGAGAACAATGAGAGATGAAAAAGCACATTATTTGAATTAGTGAGTAGTAGAAAATATTTGTAATTTAGTTATCTATAACTTCACCAAGCCCAGAGGAGTTATGTCAGTCTACATTAAAGTAGGCAAATTTGTCCACAAAATCATAAGTGAAGGAGGACTTCAATAAAAAAAAAATGCAGTCTCAATTCTAACTGAAAAGGAAAAAGTTCAAAGCTGAATGAAATTGAGGTTTATGGGGGGGAAAAGATCAAAAATAAGGAAAACATTCGGATAGGAGTCTACAAATGTTTTTTTTTTTTTTTCATAATCCTATTGTTAATATTGTAATTCCAAGAGGCTGTTAATGGGTAGAAATTATATACACTGAGGACTCTCTGTTTGGGCATAGATTAGACAATGTCAGAAAATCAGCAATAAGGTCTTGTGATAAAATATTCCATATTTTGAGTCTTTTACCTTAAAATGTGACTTGTGAATGACTACTTCACTTTTATTTTCATCACTTCATCCAATGTTAAGTATAAATATGGTGTTTTAGTCTGCTCAGCATTTGGAAAATGTTACATTATACTTAGCACAATACAAAACTGTAATGTAACTGACAACAGGAGATACAAAAGTCCCTGTGTAGAGATATTGTAAATATAATTTCATGAGTGTTTGGCTTCAAGATTTGTATCAATAATCTGGGCCTGGGAAAGGTAAGGGCGGGACACTATCATTTGAAATAAGTCATGTAATCTATAAATATGTGTTTGCTAGATTTAATCAGATATTAACAATCATGATGGACATCCACCTGCCAACAGGACACCATAAATTGAAGACTATGAGTGACTCTTCTGGAAACAGTTTTTCCCTAGAGTTCTTGTCACATCACACTTTGTTTTGATGCTATTTCTCTTCTGCCTTTTGCTTTAACATTTCTTTTTTTTTCTTTTATTACAGTAAAATTGTAATTCTGCTTACTTTTGGTCCATTTGATTAAGAATTTATTTTGAGGTTTTTCTCACATGTGACAAACTAGATGACAAATTAAGTGAAAGGAAATAAACTATACTGATTGATCATTTAAAAAAATTATGGTTGTTTCTCTCATGAATTCATGGCAGCTGTTAATAATTGCAGAAGATCTGCATGGGATCAAGCTAATACAGTTCTGCCTCTGTGAGAGATGTTCATGAGTCCCTAGCTCTACAGGTGAGCAACTGACAGTTGATGGCAGGGTGACGTGAAAGGACATGACCACTGATCCTTTATCAAGGCTGCAGTGGATGACAACATCTCCACGCTCACCTCGACAGCATTCATTGAAAACAGTGGAATGTTAAAAGAAAGGGGCGCATCATGAATTTGGTAGGAAGATTGTTGGAGGCCCGTGGGGAGTTGGAGAGCATAAGTAGCAGGTGGATATGCTCAAAATACATTGTACACATGCCTGGCACTCTCAGATAATACATGAGACTATTTTAGAAGACAAAATTATAGTTACTTATGAAATAAACATATTATCATTACTCCTTTAAGACAAAATTGAGGCTCAGAAAATGTTGATTTTTATTTGCTTGGAAATGTTATTTTTAAAATCAGTTAAAATTTTCATTTGTTCAACACATGGACATTAGAATAGCTGTGAGAAACTTGAAAAGCATCATTTAACTGATCAGGTTATAAGGTATTTGTGATTTAACTCCCACATATACTCACACATTCACACTCTCGCACACATGTATGCACACAAACATGAATGCACACACACACATATATACATTCACACAAACACACATGCACACACATACGCACATAAACACACAAACACACACATGCACACAAACAAGTATCCACATGAACAAACACAAAAACAGACACATGTGCATATACACACAAGAATATGCACACAGGAACAAAATCATGCATGCACATACACCGTCATGCACCCACATACAGATACATACTCACACATTCTCAAACAAACACACATGCACATGCATAAACACATTCACACACACATGCATACACATGTAGTCACAAACAATACATTCACACACACACAAACACACATTCAGACAAAGACACATGCATAAACACACATCCATATGTATGCAATATAGTTAACACAAACAATGAAAATATATATCTGTGTATATATTAACTATCTTAAACCATTCACTGTTTATTTTTAATAAACTAAGACATGTCAATGTTGAGAATTTTATATATACATATATATGTTATGTGTAACAATTTAAACTTATTGATATCCTAATATATGTAGTCTTTATTTTATTTTATTTTCGAGACAGGGTTTCTCTGGGTAGCCTTGGCTGTCCCATACTCACTTTGCAGACTAGGCTGGCCTTAAACTCACAGAGAACTCCCTGCCTCTGCCTCCCTGAGTGCTGGGATTAAAGCATGTGCCACCGCTGCCTGACTTAGTATTACATTTTTTAAATTTAAATTTAAATTTTTATATGAATTACAGTTTATTTACTTTGTATACCAGCTGTAGCCCCCTCCTTCATTCACTCCCAATCCCACCTTCCCTCATTCATCTCCTCCCTGCCCCTTCCCTAGTCCACTGATAGGAGAGGTGCTCCTCCCCTTCCATCTGACTCTAGCCTATCAGGTCGCATCAGGATTGGCTGCATTGTCCTCCTCTGTGTCTTGGCAAGGATGCTCCCCCTGAGGTGATCAAAGAGATAGCCACTGAGTTCATGTCAGAGACAGTCTCTGTTCTCCTTACTAGGGAACCCACTTGGATACTGCATTGCCTTGGCCTCCATCTGTGCAGGGGTTCTAGGTTATCTCCATGCATGGTCCCTGGTTCGAGTATCAGTCTCAGAAAAGACCCCTGGCCCATATTTCTTGGTTGTGTTGCTCTCCTTGTGGAATTCCTGTCTTCTTCAGGTCTTACTAATTCCCCCTTCTTTCATAAGATTCCCTGCAGTCTGCCCAAAGTTTGGTTATGAGTCTCAGCATCTGCTTTGATACACTACTGGGGGGAATCTTTCAGAGGCCCTCTGTGGTAGGCTCCTGTCCTGTTTCGTTTTCTCCCTGTTCCGATGTCCATCCAGTTTGCCTTTCTGAGTGCAGATTGATCATCTTACCCAGGGTCCTCCTTCTAGCACATTTTATTTTTTAATTTATATATTCACTTTACATCCTTAGTAGCTCTTTATCTCCACTCTTTCCCATCCTTCTTTCCCATCCTCTTTTCCTTATTCCCCTTCCTTTTATCTTCAGAAAAGGAGAGACCCTCACCCCAGCAGCCCACCCCAGCACATCAAGTCATATGAGGACTAAGTTCATCCTCATCCACTGATTCCAGGTAATGCAGCTCCACCGGGGGGAAATGATTGAAAGCAGGCAACAGAGTCCATGCCATAACAAACACTTGTTCAACTTGCTAGTGGTCCCACATGAAGATCAAACTGCCCATTGGTTACCTAAGTATAGGAGACTCAACTCATCCACAGGACTCCTGGAACTTTGCCTAATGCTTGGCTGTGGGTCACAGCATGTGATCTGAACAGCAGCTGGGTGGGACATCTCAAAGGACCACTATGCTAGGCTCAGGTCTGTAAACATAGCAGAGTAAACTTAATGGTGTCAGGGGTTGTTTCTCTCCCGTGGGGTATGCTTCACGATAGGCCAGACAATGGTTGGGTCTTCCTTCATATCTAACCTATCTTTATCTCTGCAAAAATTGTAGGCAGGGGAGAATGTCCTGCTTCAATGGCTGTAAAGGCCTGAATGATCATGGCTGCATCACACTGTTGTGAGACTCTAATCTTGCATATATACCACAGGCAAACCAAGGAGACCAACACCAGAAGGCCTGCTAACACTCCCATGCCCGCCCATTCCTTCAGATGATTCATGGCTGCAGCATTCCATGTTGATAATCCTGTGGCTAGTCCTGCGTCCACTCCGGTAGAATTTACTGTGACAATGGCCACTCTCAGCTGCTCCATCGTAGTATCGAATTCTCCAGTCCAATTACCTAAAATATAGCTCGACAATTGTTTAGACAGATTTGCAGCGCAGGAAAAATTCTCATGTTGTATGCTAGTGACACATTCTCCCCAAGCATGGTTGGATACCATAAAAAGCTAAAATGATACGCTCAGGATGCGAGACTAAGCACTGCACTCAGGGTCAGCCGCTTTGGACCCAGAGAAGAGCATGTCTGATTGCATGCGGGTTGATGCCCCAGGTCCCGCCTCTGAGAAAAAGGTATCGGTCGGGTCTGATGCTCTTTGGGTGGATGACACCTAAATGAACATCGGTACAAAGTCCCAATTTATTTCTAATATCAGAGATCATACCTCTACTCTTGCCTGATGCGTCTAAAACAAAAAGGGGGAACTGTAGAGAGCTGCGGAATGCTATGCCTTAAAGATGGAGCTGGTTTCCGCCTTCCACCTTCCCGATGGTGAGTGCTCTCTGTCAGGAACAACTCCACATTTGGCTAAGGCCGAGGATCTGGCTTGCTTCCATGTATGTGGACCTATCTGCATTGCCCCCGTGGCACGCCTGGGTTGGCTACCCAGAGGCTATTTAAGCTGTGGGCTGGCTTTCCCCGGGGTCCGAGGATTGTTCAATGTTCCTGAATAAACTGCATTGAAAAAAAAAAAAAAATTGTAGGCAGGGTAAATTTTGGTTCCAACGTTTTGTTGGTGGATTGGTATTCCCTCCTACCACTACAAGTCCTGGCTGGCTAGAAGGCAGCCTTGTCAGTCTCCAAGCCCTCTGCTGCTAAGAGGCTCACCTAGAGATAGCCTCATATCCTCCCAGGAGCCTACCCTGTCACAGGTCTCCAGCATGACTCAGTGATACTCCTTCCCTCTCCTCTATTCTCCCCTCCCCAACTCTCCCCACATCTCTTATCTCTCCACCCCAGTTTTGCCTTATTTCCTTCTCCATAACCTGTCTTACAAAGTTCCTTCCCTACATCTATTTTCACTTTTTATGTTATTTCTCTGTCTGAGTGAGATTCAAGGAGAGCCTACCTTGTGTCTTTCTTGTTACTTGGATTTTTTTGGGGGGAAGGAGGTCTGTGAATTGTATCATTATCCTATATTAAATGGCTAATATTGACTTATAAGTAAGTACATGCCATGTGTGTCTTTCTGGGTCTTGGGTTACCACACTCAGGATGATCCTTTCTCATCCTATTCATGCAGTAATTTTACAGTAACACATATAACATGATCATGTTTTACTAGAAAAATCATTTTTAATCACTGGAATTATATACAATACTAGTATTTATGTAGTGCTGTAATGTTTTAAATGCTAGAGTACCTAGCATTTTGGAGCTATAAGCAATTTTAGTCAGTCATTCAAAATGTTTATTTAGTCATTGGATTTTATAAGTGATAGTCCTTCATAACATATAGCTTAGTAATACTCCAGTGAAGTTACAATTTAAGAGTAGCTAATACCTCTGTCTCAGATGGTCTATTCTTTAGTGAGCAATATCACTTAATATTGTTCACAAGAATGAGTAGAGAACACACCAAGCTGCCTTCAGCTTTATGGGGGAAATCCCAAACTAATTCCTTATAGGTTTCCTAAAAAAAATAAAGAACCCTGAGTAAAACTTTGGATAAGAGAACAAGTCAGTTAACAGGAAAGACATATATGTGTGCTGATTCAGTGCAGAATATGGTCTTGCTCTTTGATTTGTCGTGGGAAAGGAAAAAACAGCCATGAGTCATTCAGAACATACTTCCATCATTAAGATCATCAATGTCTGTGTATATGCCACTGTACCTCACAGTGTTTTCATAATACAAAAATAGGTTATTTAATCCCACCTGTTCACTCTTAAACATACATTCATTTTACCAGGATTAAGTTAACTCAACAGAATGTATTTATATATGCATATGCATGTGTGTATGTGTGTATATATCTGTATGCACACATGCACAAACATAATAATTAAAGACGAGGTCATATAGTTAAAAAAGAGTGGGAGTGCCAAAGAGGATTCACATGCGGAGACTATGTGGTGGAAAATTATGTAAATACAGTAGAAATATATGAATTTCATAAATAACAATAAAGTTGAAAAAATATATTTGAACCATTTTAATCCGCCACTAATTTAATTGCTTCAATAAAATGACTTTAATCAGCATAAAATATATACATTCAAAAATATTTTACTTTTGGTATACTTTGTTGGTAAGCATAGAAAAGAAATATATGCTTTTAATTAAATGAGGGCTATTAGTCAAGTAAGAAGAGGTTCTTGAAAATCTGTTGATAGTATTAATTTTACCTTGAATCTTTCTGCATAATTTTTAAAGACACTGCTACTGCATTTAACATGTTTTGTGTTTTTTTTTTTCGTGGATCTATGACATTGTAAGCTTTCCACGTTGCGACAAATGGTACAAAATTCACAATGGAACATTAAAGGTAATATTTAATTTTTTTCTCCTAAAATAGTGAAACAAGATTCTTTATACATACAGAATAAACCCCTACAAATGCTACCTTCAGTAAGACAATACTTGGTTTGTTGCAGATGAGGTGTGACTTTAGACATTTCTTCTAATTGAATGGAATGGTATTAAAACCATTTCTACAGTGATACAGGTAGAATTATTTTTATTTGTGTGCGTGTTTCACATCATCCTTTTGTTATTACAAGTGCATTCTGTTTCTATTTTGTGGAATAGCTTGAGAAGAATTGGAGTTAGCACTTCTTTGAAGGTCTTGTAGAATTCTGCACTGAAGCCATCTGGTCCAGGGCTTTTTTTGGAGGGGAGACTGTTAATGATTGCTTCGATTTCCTTGGGAGATATAGGGCTATTCAGTCTTTCTACCTGATCTTGACTTAGTTTTGGTAGATGGAATATTTCAAGAAAATCATCCATTTCATTTAGATTCTCAAATTTTGTGGCATATAGGCTTTTGTAGTATGACCTAATAATTGTTTGGATTTCCTCAATGTCTGTGGTTATGTCCCCACAATGGAATACTACTCAGCAATCAAAAAGGAGGAAATCATGAAATTTGCAGGCAAATGGTGGGATCTAGAAAAGATCATTCTGAGTGAAATATCCCAGAAGGAGAAAGACAAACATGGGATATACTCACTTATATAGACCTATAAGATCTGATAAACATAATGAAATCTATACACCTAAAAAAGATAATCAATTGAGCGGACATGGGGTAAGATGATCAATCCTCGTTTAGAAAGACAGATGGGATGTGCATTGAACGTATGACAGGAGTCTACTGAGCGCATCTGAAAGACTCTAATTAGCAGTGTTTTCAAAGCAAAGACTCATGACCAAACCTTTGGCAGAAAGAAGGGGAGTTAGTCTGATGGGGAAAGGATAGGAGCTCCACAAGGACCAAATATATCTGGGCACAGGGTCTTTTCTGAGACTGACATTCAACCAAGGACCATGTATGGATATAACCTAGAACCTCCACTCAGATGTAGCCTGTGGTAGCTCAGTAAGCAATTGGTTTCCCAAAGTGAGGGGAACAAGGACTATTTCTAACAGGATCTCAATGACTGGCTCTTTGGTCTCCCCACCCCCGAAGGGAGGAGCAGTCCTGTTAGGCCACAGAGGAGGGCTTTGCAGCCAGTCCTGAAGATACCTGATAAAACAGGATCAGATGAAGGGGAGGAGGTCCCCCCTATCAGTGGACTTGGAAAGGGGCACGGTGGAGATGAGGGAGGGAGGGAGGGAGGGACTGGGAGGGAATGAGGGATCGGGACATGGCTGGGATACAGAGTTAATAAAATGTAACTGATAAAAAAAATTAAAAAAATATGTATAAAAATAATAAATAAATAAATAAATAAATAAAACATCCTTTTAAAATAGAAAAAAAAAAACAAGTGCATTCTGAAACACAAAGTAGGTTTTAGAAGTTAGTGGAGAATCACCTACATTTTCTTGGGTGGAACAGAAAGGCAGATGCATAGAGAAATCACAGAACAGTGTCACTATTGACAGTCTGGACTCTAAAGCCCTTGAAGGGAGGATGGCTGGTCCTGTACTGACTGCATGGACAGCATAATGGCCTTGCATGTGTGCACTGTGATTGCTTTGTTGTTGTGGTTAATTGTTGAGACAGTAATATAATTACATAGTCTCCTCCCTTTCCTCCCCAAAACCCTCCCACTCACCCCTCCTCTCTGTGCTTCAAATTCATGGGGTCTTTTGTCATCCTTGTTATTGCATGCATATATGTGTTTGCATATGCTTACATGTTCCTAAATATAATTTGTTGAATCCATACGATGTTACTTGGATGGATGTTTTCAGAGCATGCCTACGAACAACCAATAGGCATGTGCCCCTTTAGGAGGATTACCTCCCTCTTTCCCATCTTTACTCAAGTGACTTCAGTTCTTTCTGTAAGGTTTAGGCATCATGGGTCTTCTCTGTCTAGTTTTGCAATTTTTTTTTGGCTTCATGCTGATTCAGTTCATGTTTGTGCAGTGATTATTTTTTATAGCATAAAAATAACAAGAAGGAGGACCCTAGGAAAGATGTTTAATCCTCATTCAGAAGGGCAAAAAGGATAGACATCTGAAGTAGAAGAAGACAAAGAACAGGACAGGACCCTTCCACAGAGGAACTCTGAAAACTTTACCTACCAGGGTATCGAAGGAGATACTGAGACTCATAACCAAACTTTGAGGAGAGTGCCAAATCCTTATGGAAGAAAAGGTAGATACAGAGACATGGAGGGGACTGGAACTCCACAAGGAGAACAACAGAGCCAAAAAACCTGGGCCCAGGGGAGCCTGCAGAGACCAATTCTCTAACTAAAGAACATATATGGAGAGGACCTAGACCCCTATTCAAAGGAAGCCCATTGGCTGCTCAATTTCCGAGTAGGTTCCCTAGTAAGGGGACAGGGCTGATTCTGACATGAATTTAGTGAACAGCTCTTTGATCACCTCCCTCTGGGGGAGTGCAGCCTTGCTAGACCAAAGAGGAAGATGATGCCAACCTCGATGAGACCTGAGAGGATAAGGTCAGATAGAAGGAGAATAGGCCCTCCCCTCTCAGGGAACTAGGGAAAGGGCACAGGGGGAGAAAAGGAAGGGTGGGTGAGAATAGGAGGAGACAAGGAAGAGGGCTGCAGCAGGGAGATAAGGTCTCATAAAGGCTAAGCTAGGCAGGAAGGAGGACCCTGAGTAAGATGCTCAATCCTCACTCAGAATGACAAAAGGGATGGATATCTGAAGAAAGAGAAAATAGGAAACAGGACAGAAGTCTACCACAGAGGGCCTCTGAAAGACTCTACCCAGCAGTGTGTTAAGGCAGATGCTGAGACTCATAACGAAACTTTAAGGAGAGTGCAGAAAATCTTATGAAAGAAAGGGAAGATAATAAGACCTGGAGAGGACAGAAGGTCCACAAGGAGAATAATAGAACCAAAAAATCTGGGCCAGGGGTCTTTTCGACTGATACTGGAACCAGGGACCATGCATGGAGATAACCTAGAACCCCTACACAGATGTGGCCATGGCAGCTCAGTGTCCAAGTGGGTTCCCTAGTAAGGGAAACAGGGACTATCTCTGACAGGAACTCCGAGGCTGGCTTTTTTATCACCTCCCCCATGAGGGGGGAGCAGCATTACCAGGCCACAGAGAAAGACAATGCAGCCAGTCCTGATGAGACCTGATAGGCTGGGGACAGATGGAAGTGGAGGAGGACCTTCCCTATCAGTGGACTCGGAAAGGGGAATGGGAGAAGATGAGGGAGGGAGGGTACATTTGGGTGGGAATAAGGCAGGGGGTTACAGCTGGGATACAAAGTGAATAAACTGTAATTAATATAAAAAATTAAAATTAATATAAAAAGAAATACATCTGGACACTCAACGTTACTTAATTTTACTACTAATAACAGCCACACAGAATGATTTTGATTCTAATAAGGAATTCTCTAGTCGTATTCAGAGCAAACTATTTGTATGACATTAGAAATTAAAACAATGAGTAAAGACTGTTTCAGAAGACGGATGATAGGGAAAATATATTAAAAGTAGATGAGTTTTGTTCTCCACTAATATACAGCTGCTGCTATAATTAAAAGAGAATTTTTGCAGTCATTGTGGTGATAGAAATTTAAAATGTCTAGCTTATGAGAGTCAACTGTTTAAATGGTGCATTTTTTTAAATATGGATTTGGTACACTAAAAAAACCTGATGGTATGACAATCTCCTTCATCAACACTGCCTTTTCTATATGATTAATTGTATCACTGAATAAATGTTTTGGTTTTCCCCTCTTTCTAAAACAATCCTAAGTTGAAATTATTTTTAAATGGTATATTAATTAAAGACTGAGCATTTAAGTATATTAAAACTTAAATTTGCTTTGTTTTTATTTTTCATTTTTAAAGTATTTGAAGAATATGGAATGGAAAGTATGTAAAAATTACAAGTAATTAAAAACAAAACAATAAAAACTCCGAAAAACTAGCAAAGCCATCAATCCTCACCAAAGAAAGACTAACCGTACCTACCAAAAAGTACACAGAGACAGACATGGTTTTACTATGGCTAGCTTGAGATGTTTTTTGCCAAACTCTCCTTGAGATATCCTGCCAGCTCTTTGTGAAGTATCTGTCCTGGGGATGAAAAAAAAAAAAAAAAAAAAAAAAAAAGAGGTACATTCTGCCAGCTGAAGGGAACATCCCATGCCAAAGAACCAGGAAGAGTATGAGGTTGGGAAAGGTATTTCCTTGAGATAATAAGACATAAGGTTCTGGATGTGCTGGCTTGGTCCACAGATGTGGCTATAACTAGGAGAGGTTATGGGCCAGTTAATGGAGGTGAGCTAATGGGATGATTTTCTTAGGCTCTGTCTGTTCTCTGTATGCTGACTCCTGATACAGATATCAAAGTAGCAACTTAGTCACAGGCTCCCACTGCCTTCCTCACTGTGTTGCACTGAAACTACATCATGAAAATAAACTTTGTCCTTCTTTCCGGTGTTTCTGTCAGGTGTTTTTATAACAGTAATGAGCAAAGTAACACATACACATATATACACATATATGTGTATATACTCATATTCATGTGCATATATATCTTTTAATACTAAATTTAATTTAATTCTAAACGGCAAGTTACATATTTGTGAATAAAGCACTTTACATTCATTTCTAGGATAATATGTAAAGATATTAAACTTAAAATTTCACAAATATTTTTATGCAAGGCTTTGGATAATTTTTCTGTAACAATTTAATAAATTGTTATATGCTTTTAAATACAATTGTTACTCTTTCAAAAATTCTATAATTTGTTGCTGTTTAACTTCTTGAGTTCTTTATATATACTGGATATTAGCCCTCTGTCAGATGTAGAGTTTGTGAAGATCCTTTCCCAATCTGTAGACTGTCATTTTGTCATACAACAATGTCCTTTGCTTTACAGAATCTTTTCAGTTTCATGAGGTCCCATTTATTGATTGTTGCCCTTAGAGCCTGTGCTTTTGGTGTTCTGCTCAGGAAGTTTTCTCCTGTGCCAAGAGTTCAAGGCTCTTCTCCTCTTCCCCACTTTTTCTTCTAACAGGTTTAGTGTGTCTGGTTTTATGTTGAGGTCTTTGATCCACTTGGACTTTAGTTTTGTGCAGGGTCCATTCATGGCGATAATCTAGACACCCTACACAGAGGAAGCCCATGGCAGCTCATTCTCCAAATGGTTTCCCTAGTAATGGGAACTGGGACTGTCTCTGATATGAACTCAGTGGCTAGCTCTTTGATCACCCGCCCCCCACGTGTGTGTGGGGGGGAGGCCTTATCAGGCCACAGAGGTGGACAATGCAGCCTGTCCTGATGAGACCTTATAAGCTAGGTTCAGGTGAAAGGGGAGGAGGACCTCCCCTATCAGTGGACTGGGAAAGGGGCATGGTAGGAAAAGAGGGACATAGGGCAGGATTGGGAGGAGATGAGAGAGGGAGCTACAGCTGGGATACAAAGTGAATAAATTGTAATAAATAAACAAATGAAAATTTTTTTAAAAATTGAAAATAAATACTAAAATTATATCACAAAGTTAATTTCTGCTCAAATGCTCTAGAAAAACACTTTTGCTTTTCCAATTTATTGAAAGTTAAATAAAACGGGCTGAGCTGATGGTGTACTGAAAAATAGCACTTACCCTGCAAACGTCATTATCTTAATTGAACCTTTTCACTCACAGAGTAAAAAGAGAAATTTTTAAATATATTAAAAATAAGTTGAGTTAGTGCCTTCACCCCTACCTATGAGCATCTTTGGTACTGGAAATTACTCAGCGCAACACCAAAGGAAAAGCATAAACATCAGCTCAGCCACAACCCTTTGATGTACATCATGCCCTGCCTGCAAGATACAGTAGTGCGGTGATGGCTCAAGGATGGGCTGTAACCAAGCAATGTCTGATTTGACTTCAGGCACACGCTTGAGTGAAACCCATATGCCACAATGCTTCAGTGACCAAGAACTTGAATCTAGACAGCCCTAGGACCTAGGAGAATTACTGATAAAAATAACAATGACAAAATATAGCAATAAAACATTCTGCTGTATCAGATCAGAACCTTGCTCATCCACCACCAGAGAAATGTACTTTGCAGCAGATGGGAACAAGCAGAGATACCCACAGCCAGACATTACTCAGAGAATGAAAGACTCAGCACCATTCTGCGCTAAATGGCATATCTCCATCAAATTTCTCCTGCTCCGCGCTCAGGAATCCCTGTGGTAAAGAAAAGAATGTAAGAGACAGAGGGGATGGAAGACATCAAGAAAACAAAGCCTGCTAAATTGACACGGTTGATGCACATAGGAACTCAGAAGGATATAGATTAAGGCAACATGCAAAATGTCTGCATGGGTGTGCACCAGGTGGGGTCCTAGAGCTGAAAGGAGAAATAAGAACAAAGTCACATCCCTAACCCAGAAATTATCTTTAATTCATACCCACTTGCAAATGATAATTTGTTTTATCCAAGGGAGTCTTACTAGGGAAACAAACTGTTCTGAAGGGTAAGCTGTATTCCCAGCAGTGGATGCCCAACAAAAATGGAACTCAGTGGCATCTTTGGAGACACCTTGTCTCTTGACGTCATATCAGGGCTTTAACTTTTTTGTACTTTTTTTAGCTTGCATTTACAGTTTCTATTTGGGCCCATATAAGTAAACGTATCTCGTTATGCACAACCATGAACACATGAGTCGTGTCAATGTCCCTCATCTGGTGTGACTGATCTCTACCAGGTTAGACCTGGGACACAGAAATAATTGTGCCCTCTCTGACTACATGAATATAGTAAAGGGAGAAAGAATATTTATAATTTTTACACTCATCTCAATTTAAAAAAATCATTTAAAAACTTAGAGAACATAATCAATACTCAACTATATCAACAGCTCACACCTAAGCACAATTTGTGTTAATCATTTTCTTATATGCATTATTAATTACTTTCTAACATGCGTAACAGTAATTTGCTAAAAGGAGTAAGTCTTTTTAAGACAAAAGGACATTTAAATATTGCAGTTCTATCTTTATCTGAAGAATTACTTTTCTTACATAATATAAACATGTCCTAATTATCCATTAGCATTAGTTATTGAAGCTGGGTACCACAAACTTCAGGTTCTCCTAGTACCAAAATAATTACACTCCTTGGTTTTCAGACAAATTTTATATTTAGAGAGATTTTTTATTTCTCCATCCAGATACATATATTGTAGCTGTTGATCATAAACAATTTGAGAAATAAGACACAAGGTATACTAATAACCCCCTCTTGGAAGATTATTATATCAAAATAAATATATAACACAAAGAAGCTGAATGATTATTAAAATTTTGACATTATCATATATTACATTAATTTATTCTAAAGGCTTACTATTGATTATCTACTTTACATAGTGATTATAAATATCGTAGAAAAGTTGTTGGTACAGATATTGGAACCACAGAAATTGTAGGTTTACCATATTTTATTTTAACTGTATTTTTATTTCTTCTTTATGAACTCTGTACATGTTCAGTTATAATTACAATATTTCTCATGACAGAGTAAAGAGGAATCCATCATTTCATTTTGCAGATGCTACTTATACAGAGAGTAACTTCAAAGCCTGATACATTCTTTCATCTAAACTGTTGGAAATGTAGTGGAATCAATCGTATTCCTTGGATGATGAAAGCATCAAGAAGACAGGTGCTCTAACACATAAGTTTAACTTGCACCCTGACTTTTATCTTATTAAATCTTTTCTATGTTTTGCACTACTGACTTCAATATTTTACATGCTGATTTTAAGTCTCAAGTCAAACTTTTAAGTAAACAAATCTCTTCCTTTTTCTTTATATGCATTTCAAGGAATTTTTTGTTTCAAAAAGTTTTATTCAAATCTTATTTTAGTAGTGAACTAATGCTATTTTTTTACATTCAGTGAATTATGACTTTTGTATGTACAAATCTCTTTCTCTCATCTTATCTCTCTTCTTTAGTATAAATAATTTTTTTGTTATTGATCCAGTCTCCAAGATGTTCCTCTATAATCCCTGGCCTTGCAGAATCTCTAAAAGATAAGCCAAAACAAACAACACAGGAATAAAATAAAACAAACATTTACTAAAGGCTCAAGTGAAGAAAAACACCTTCCCATTACTTTCCCAGGAAGTGTTTGGGGGTCTTAGTAGCTGACCTAACATAACAACTGCTTCCTCAGGAGGTGGCCCAGAAGAGAATGCTCAAATGAATCCTTATAAATTGGGTTCCATATCTACTGAAGGTTCAAGATTGAGGAACATTAATATTTTATAGTGTTGTAACAGTGATATACTCAAGCGAAAGTTAAAGAGGGAAGACAGCTTCTACTCACATATTTCTTTTCCTTGATATGTCTTGATTATCTTTGCTCACTTTTATTATGAAGTAGCATGTTTACTCTTCTGTTGGTCTTCTGTAGAACTGGAGTCCAAATGAAGGGAAGACTCATGAAGGGTTAAAAATTTGATTCAGTATTTAAGAGTGCTAATTTCTCTTCCAAAGGACCCAGATTCAATTACAAGCACTTACATACTGGCTAACCACCATCTGTAATCAAGTATAACACCCCCTTCAGGCAACCAAGAATGCAACTGTTGCACAGACATATAACCTGTAAAACATCCTTATATATAAATCAAGAAACATATTGTAACAGTGTACTAGGCCTGTGTTGGAAATAGCTATAAAAATTCTAAATAGTACACCTAAAGAAACTAATCAAGAGGTAGGACTTTGGCTGAAATGCTCAATCCCCATTCAGAAAGACAAAGAGGATGGACATCAGAAGAAGGAGAAAACAGGGAACAGGACAGGAGCCTACCACAGAAGGCCTCTGAAAGGTTCTGCCCTGCAGGATATCAAAGCAGATGCTGAGACTTATGGCCAACCTTTGGGCAGAGTGCAGGGAATCTTATGAAAGAAAGGGGGAGATAGTAAGACCTGGAGAGGACAGAAGCTCCATAAGGAGAGCAACAGAACCAAAATATCTGGGCCCAGGGTTCTTTTCTGAGACTGATACTCCAACCAAGACGATTCATGGAGATAACCTAGAACCCCTGCAAAGATGTAGCCAATGGCTGTTCAGTGTCCAAATGGGTTCGAAAGCAATGGGAACAGGGACTGTCTCTGATATGAACTAATTGGCTTGCTCTTTGATCACCTCCCCCTGATGGGGGAGCAGCCTTACCAGGCCACAGAGGAAGACAATGCAGCCACTCCTGATGAGACCAGATAGAATAGGATCAGAAGAAAGGTGAGGAAGAACTCCCCTATCAGTGGACTGGGGGAAGAGCATGGGTGGAGAAGGGGGAAGGAGGGTGAATATGGGAGGGGAGGGAGAGGGAGCTACAGGGGCGATACAAAGTAAATAAATTGTAATTAATAAAAATTAAAATAAAATAAAAACTTTGCTGAGAGCCAAAACTCCAGAACCAGCTAATGCGGCTGCTGTTCTCTGAGCATGCGACACAGAAATTAGAGAAGGAAGTTAGACTGAGCACAGGCAGACCTTTGCTTTCCCAACATGCAATCACCTGTCCCCACACTCCAGACCATCCTGCTTCTTTAATCCCTAAGTAACCCTACACTCTTTCTTCTAGGAGGCAGAGTTGAGGCTACCTGTTGCAGCTTCACAAGTGGCTACCTCAAGAAGGAGCTCTCAGCATCATTAAAAAAAAGAAAGTTCATATGATTAATTCAACATAATAATGAAAAAATAACAATTCACAGCAATCTATTTAAAAAATGCATCTAATGAATAAGTAAAGTAATAAGATCTTTATCTGCTTATAAAGAGGTGGAGAAGTAAAGAGAGAAATAGATAATGTTATGAACATTTTACTTCAAGGGAATAGCAGTGTTAAAATTCTTTGTAATGTGTAGTTTTCCAAAAGCTTACACTGCGTAGCATTAATTTTCTATCCATGACTTTTTTTGGCAATAAATTATAACTTCACAGCATACATGTGTTGGTGGTATGGGCATATGTGTGTGTTATAACAAGCATGGCATATTGATGCACATGTTATTTTTATTCTTAGTTCAAGAAATTTTTATTATTAAATGAAAAGTACTTAGCTTCATAATTTATTTAAACTTACTTAGAAACAGTTTTTGATAAATAATATCCCATCACCATTGCATTCTAACTGCTAGTATTTTATCAGCTAATTATTTTAAAAATGTATTAATTCTTTAAAAATTTTACACATAAATGAAATATATATATATATATATATATTTTTTTTTTTTTTTTTTTTTTTTTTTTTTTCTCCAGAGCTGAGAACTGAATCCAGGGCCTAGTGCTTGCTAGGCGCGTGCTCTACCACTGAGCTAAAAACCCCAACCCTGCAATATATTTCTAAATTTTATAAATGAACACAATGTAACTTGATCATATTCATACCACACTCTTCTTTACATTTCTAAAGTTTGCATTTACCTTTCAACCAACATCTTATAGTTTTTCCTCATAAATTTTTGTTTCTTTTATATTTTAAGATTATAATCTAATTACTTCAATTCATTCTACATTTCCTCCTTCCAGACCTTCTCAGATATCTCTGCATGTTCTTTTTCAAATTCATGACACCTTCTTCTCCTGAATATATAAGGACAACTTGATCAAGCTATGTCTAGAACTCCCATTCCAGTTGATCTCAATCACAGTCGTTTATTCTGTACACGGTATGAATCTCTGCATCGATTCTACTACACAAAAACAGGTCTCTGATGAGGCCTGACATCTGCATTCACGTGTGAGTATAGAGATATTGATATAGAGGGCAGTTGGAGATGCCATGACTATTTAGCAAAATAATAGTGGGTTCAGCGCTGGTGCCTAGGAGCTCCCCATGCACGACACCACGGCCGGATTTACAGTAGCAGACATGTTTTCTTCTGTGGAGCACACCTTCAATTCTTTTTACTTTCCTTACCCAAACTCCCAGAGCTTATTTCCTTACCCTTCCCAATTTCGTTTATGTTGTTGGTTGTTTGTTTGATTTGTTTTGTTTTGTAATATATCCAATATAATAGACCAGAAAGTAAATGTTTGCTACTAGAAACTGATTGCATGTATTACATAACTGAATCATAATTAAAAAAGCATTATATCACCTACTTATTTGGGATTATTTCCACATAACTTTCCAACTAAGGTATTACTAATTTTTAAATTTTTTTCTTTGTATTTTGCATCCAAATTCCTATTCTCTGCTCACTCCAGAAAATTAGAAACCATCTGATTAAATTAACCTCCTCTAACCCATACAGAGATCATTGTGCTTCGAATTTACGAATTATAATTCAGAGTACTTAAGGATATTTATAAAACTTCCATTATCTGTTCATGACTTGACACTTATTTCTGTTAACTCTTCCTCTTATTCCCCTTTACTGTTCAATTTATATATTTTTAAATGCTAAATATTTAAGCAAGTGTCTATCTTTTTATCACATTTAACAAGATGAGTTATATTAGAAAAAAATAATGATCCATAGTTTATTGATTACCTTATCCACCAAAAATTGTAATTATTAAATTCAAAACCTTTGTTTTGCAAGTTATAACTATACTTATAATATTTACACTATAATTATACCATAATTACAATAGTTCTTTAAAAATATTTAATAAATATTTTACTGACTAGTGCATACACATAATTATATAAATATGAACTATACATCTAAACTGCATATTATATGTACAAATATACTATACAGGACGAGAAGAAGGTAAAACATATATATTAAGCAGAGCAAATACATATTAGATAGGGTGAAAGATAAAATTGGAAACGATTTGTGAGAGCAGTGCTTTTACAGCAATTCTTTTTCTGTTTCTGTTTCTGTTTCTGTTTCTGTTTTCTTTTTCAGTGCTTTTACACCAATTCTTTTACTGTTGCTTAGAATAAGGTTCCTCTTGCATCTCTGAAGAATGTGCTATGGCACAATGTCAGTAAAATGCTCTTGTTACTGTGTGGTTGTCTATGGGAAAAACTGCATTTCAAGTAGAAAGTGTGGCTGTGGAGCTGTCTTTTCTGAACTTGGCCTTGCTTGAAAGACCTGCTGGAGGTTATAACTCTTGAATGCTCCCAATTCTTTAACCCTTAGCTCCCAGCACGGTAGCATATCTTCTTCTCTTCACTTCTGATTAGGACTTTGCACAATTAAAAGGCTTCCTAATACCTAGGAAAAAAAAAATCAGAGGAGTGATTAAGGAACCCACAGAATGAGAGATATTTTCCAGCTGTACATCTGACAGATGACTGATGTGCAGAATATACAGAGACTTTAAAAAAATAACAGTCAGAAAACAAATGACCAAAATTTAAATTTAGCTATGAATCTAAAGAAAGAATTCTAAATAGAAGAAATAAAAAAATGACTAATAAATAACTCAAAAATGTTCATCATCTTTAGTAACTAAGGAAATTCAAATTTTGAGGTTTCATCTTATTTCTTTCAGAAAAACTAACAATATGGATGTCAACAAATGCTGTCAGGGTTGTTTGAAAAAGAGAACTCTCATTTACTCTTTGTAGGAATGTATTCTGGTGTAGGAACTCTAGAAATCAGTGTCAAGAATGTTCAAAAAGCTGAAAATAAATGCACTGTATGACCCTATGGTGCCGTTCCTTGGCATATGCCCAAAGGAAGTGACATCCTTCTTCACAGATGCTTAATCAGTAATGTTTATTGCTGCTCTATTTACAGCAGCCAGCAAATTGAAACAGTCTGAATGTTTCAGTAAATGAAGGAATGATGAAAATGTGTGCATATAGGAAAGAAAAAATTCTTATTTTAGCTGTAAGAAGAGTGAACTCATGAACTTTGCAGGTAAATGGATGGATGGATCTAGAAAGGTAATGAGTGACATAACCCAGACTCAGAGAGATACGTGATGCACATTCTTTTTCATCTGTAGTTCCTACACCAATTTTCAAATGTGAGTTTATAACATGGAAGAAACACAGAGACCAGTAAGGCACAAAGGAACTAGTGAGGAAAATAGTGGGATGTAAGTGATATGAACCAGGAAATGAGAAACAAGGAGATGTAGTTATAGTTGGGGGAAAAAGAAGAGGGACAAATAACCAAGGTTGTTTGGTATGCACTTAAGAAATCATTACTTTATGTTTAGTTAAAATTATGTAAAACACACAAAAGTTTAGTTACACATACATGAGCACAAAGACACACACAGTGTTATGTATGTGTGTGTGTATGTATGTATAATCATAACTGTTTCTTTTTTATTTTTTAAGGAAATAATTTAGGTCCCATATAAATACGTAAGAATAAATCTTCTTCCTCGGAAGGTATTGAGTATATTCACAGATGACATAATATTCAAAAATTTTAGGAGTTAAGCAGGATTTTGGTTTTGTTGGGGAATTTTTTTTACCAACAATATCTTTAATAACAGTGCCCTTTGGATAGTATTTTCTATATGAAAATGGGTTTCAACTTGGAAACATGGAAGAGCAACCATCTGTAGTAGTATTAGGAAGAAACAGAAATGGGATGAGGAAACTGTTTTATTTGAGGTTGAGAAGGATTTGATTTTTAGATGAACAATGCTGTATGCTCAGGAACTTGAAACAGAAGCTCTGTCCTGTAGCCTGTGAAAAATAAACTGTGTGAAGTTGAAAAGCCAGTAAAGATGCACACATTGTGCTCATGGTTAAACAAGCTTCACCTACTACCAAAGAGCCTCTCCCCATGGAAGTTATTAAATGACTCAGGCTGACACTCCACTGTCTTTAAACATGATGCCCAAGAACACCACAACCTTCAAAACTTACCATAAAAAAATAAAAGACAAGGAAGAGAATGGAGAATTCTTCAGGGTTTTTGAAGCATCACCCTTAGGAATAGTGTTCAAAACTTTTGATTCATTCCCTTATTTATAATTCAGTCCTGTAGTTCTGGAGAACGACTGTTAAATGTAGTTCTCAATGTTCCCAAGAAGATAAAAAGAGTACTTTGAGAAGAGCCCAGTGTTGCCATTGTCATTTAGATACAACACACTCTAATTTTAAGCAACAATTCTAATTTTGATTAAGGGTAAGAGCTAAAAACAAGACAAGATTGGAACAGAGAGAAAAGCACTGTTGGCTACCTGAAGGAGGGGAACACCAGCAGGGTAGGGCACATTGCACTGATCACATTGGTTACAGAGTGACTTCTCTATTGACATCAATTCACAACATTATGGTTTCTTTCTATCATTATCATTAACAAGATGATCGCTTGAAGCTGTTACGTGTCTTGGAGATCATCCCCATGATTTACTTTTACAACAATATTCAGTGAATCTTCATGATAACACTGTAATATAACCAGTTGTAATAGAGTTATAGTCTCACGAGTGATAGATAACTCTGATGAAGTGATAAATAATGAAGTCAAAGAGGTGAAGATACCATTTAAAATGTAACAACAGAATACCTTCAGTGAAGAAAAGTCAGCGGCTTCACTTCAGGACAGCAGGCCACTACTTAGAATGTGGATTCTTTTTTAATTTTAATTTTATTTTTGTTAATTACACTTTATTTACTTTGTATCCCAACTGTAGCCCCCTGCCTCATTCCATCCCACCCCTACCCTCCTTCCCTCTTCTTCTCCTAAGCCCCTTCCCCAGTCCACTGATAGGGGAGGTCCTCCTCCCATCTGACCCTAGCCTATCAGGTCTCATCAGGACTGGCTGCATTGTCCTCCTCTGTGAGTTGAGCAGCCTACCAGAAGGTGTATCTTAATCATGATTACTGGACTTCAACCTGAGAAGTAAAATTTAAAAACAGCTTGAAAATACCTGTTTGGGATGTTGTTGGTATGAGCGTCTGAATTTAATTTCAATGTCTGTAAGCGGGTCACCAAGACAAATGCACTGCTAAAGTATGCTATAACTGTACTCAGCGAAAATGAATAATTAATTCAATTTAATTCTGTTATAAGCCCCTCTGCCTCTCCTTGCAGTCCCACCAATCCTCATGCAACCTCCCTCCCCTTATTTCAACAGAATAGGGGCACCTCTGCCATCCAGACACCCCCAACTCATCTACTTACATGAGGACTGAGATCATATTCCTCCCATGTGTTCTGGTAGGGTAGTCTCCTCAGGGGAAAAAGCGATGAAAAAGCAGGTAGCATTTTTGTACTACTTGCGACTTAAAAATGTTTGACAACAATTTAATAATTGATAATTTTTCTCTCTGTTATCTAACAGTTCTGGTACTTTTTCCTATTTATTAGAGTAATCTCTGTCAAGTTTTGTTCATTTTTTGTTTACATCTGTGATTTTTTTATGCTCCTCTTGCCGATTTTTCGAGTCCTGTCTCAGGGGCCAGCATTGTCTAACAATCCCCTCTTCTCATTAGCCTTACAAGGTTGTATTCAGCCCAGTCTACTTACTGTTCCTGAAACATGTCTGTCCTATTCTACTCTTTGTGTTCACTTAGCTCTTTTATCTTATTGGAATGATGTTTACTGTCCTTTATCCTTTTCATTATTTCAAAGCCGTCATTTTTTTCCAATACAACGTGAGCCTGGAATGTAGGTCATTTTTAGAATGTTCTCTGAATTTCCACGAAGGTGACTGTGTTTAGTCTTTCTTAAAAAAAGTTGAATCTGTGATCTGTTGATAATGTAAATATAAGAGAAGACACTCCGTTTATGAAATATCAGCAGCACAATAACAATAACAATACCATTTGATACAATTAGTTTTCTGAGTAACAGCCTCTCTTTTTCTTCATACAACTCAGGGGGTGGGCAGAGTAGCAATATCACACTAGATTCATGCCAAGAGTCAAAGTGTATTATAAGAGAAGTAATAGGAAGAGAAGTGCCATTTTCCAACAATCTGTGATTCTTCATTGTACTTTCAGAAGCAATTAATCAATAACAATTTTGACTAATTTAAATTGAATATACTTTATTTGCTTCCATGGAGGGAGGAATATATGGCTGTTTTAATTGAACCTTTGAGAGACAACCACCTCAAGCTATTTCTATGTCCAGTCCTTAGCTTAGGTGCTATTTCTTTTGGAGGAATTGTATATTATTGTGGTATTTGTTCCTATACTTTTTGTTATATCATCATATTAGAGGCAGTCTAATAACAGAGAAGTAGTTGAGGTGGATGACATTGTGGTCTTATTTGTAACTCATTATACTTATCTATAAATGACATAAACACCACATGGATGAATCCACATAGTCACTCAGGAAAATAAACATGTAAAATATGTTGATGGAAGTGAGAAATTGAAAACTTAAGCAGCACTAGAAGGTAGCAACGTAAAACACATCTTCCTACTCAGAACGCGTGTGGCACATGTTTCTCTTGCTTCTTTTAATGTATAAACGTTCATATATGTGTATCTATCATATCATACAAGATTTCAACTCTGCTCATATTCTATAGAAAGGCATACAGTCAAAATAAGATTAGGTTAGACTTGATTTCACACCACTCTTAATGTTAGAGAAGCCAAGTTTTTAATTTTTTTTGTACAGTGCCTGTAATGTTTTTATAGAACACACTAGTAACACAAGTAGTGGATTTTTTTATAATTTTCCTGTACCCATGATTTGGGCTGTGTAGAGTGGAAGACTTTTTCTGAGAGAACACTGCAATTTTTAATCTTCCCAAAATATCTTTTTGTTTGAATTCCTAACAATTCCAGTTCACAAAGCATTTCTTCACCTCAGCTGGCAGGTGGTTGTTCAGCTACACCTTGCTACTTAACAGTGAATGGGCATCCTACCAGCTTTCACTCTTAATATAGCTCTACTCGGGCAGGGTCTTATTGAGCATCCTTCATTGTACATAAGTAAGCAGGTTATTTTAGGACAGTATTGGTGGAAGTTATATTTTAGAGTTACTGACAATTTGTATTTATAGAAAATGATCTTTTGAATGTTGCAATCATTTTCTAGTTCATTAGACTTTTAATTATAATTCAAAATCAATATGAACTTACAGCAAGTAATGACCTAAATTTCAGTTTAATCGGTTAATATTAAGTCTCAGATGGGTACATTCACTATTAATTTATTTTAAAAATTTGTCAGAATTCTTCTAACATTTTGTTTGAGGTTTTTCGAATTTGAATCTCAATTAGGAATTATGAAATGGCAGAGAAACAGTGATAAAAGGAATTTTGCTTTATCCATTCCGACTCTGCTTCCTGAATATGACAGATTTCATCTCCTCTCTTCTTAATGTAGGATAAGGATTCAAAGTCATATGTGTTTAGTGAATGAAACAAAAAAAAACAATTCATGTAATAGAACTTAATTTTCAATTCATGCCTTTATGCAATTAGCTATTTAATTTGTTTCCCAAAAGCTGATTTTAGAAAAATTTAATTATATTGCTTCTTTAAAAAAATCAGCTTTGTTATTAAGTGAGATAGTTGAAAATACTGCCTCTTTATTTTATTGAGTTTGTTATAGCATATGTTAATATATACAGTAAAAATGTTTATGTAAATGATTAACTCATAATATGTATCAGATCTCTATATAATTTTGTTGTATTATCTCACTGCATAGAAAGTGACTATGATACTTCATCCATTGAGGTAAAGATGTCTTTGCTTGGGTGACTGAATAATATTTAGGAAAATACGACTGTATGTAACTGCTCCAGTTTTCACTTTATACAAGTGGTATAAATAAGTATTAATTGATATCTTTATCTTATTTGTAGTTCTTTCAAGTCAGTGCTGGTTTATTCTGGTTATTAAAACCCCTTTAAAGTCTTCAAGTGAAGTTTCAAAGTATAACATAGTGAACACTTCTGTCTCTCTTGTCCATAGCAAAGGTGAATTGTGCTTAATAGAAACCAGTAGAAGATGTGAAAAAAAATCATTAAAAAAAAAAAGAAAAGACTTATTGGCTCTGGTCATATTCAGCTGTGAACAGCTGCATAGGGAAACTGAGTCAATGGGTCCACAGAGCACCTCTCTAATACTTAAGCCATCTGAATCTAGACTGAGTTAGCTGGTGGCTGATGTGTATAAACTAAACAGGGATCTGTGTGTACGTCTTTCTTCAAGGAATAGGCTAAATACTCTGGTCACCTTATAGAGAAAGACTTTCCAGTTCTCTTGGCAAAATTCTATAGGCATGCGTCATAGGAAAACATTACTTTTAAATGGCTGAATAGTAATAATAGGATGTTTAAAATGATATAAAACTTAGAATCATAATCATTTTTTCTGATATATAACAAACCACTCCATTATTGCTAAGAACACAATTATACAGAGTAAGAGAATGAAATACATCCAATAATACATGCTACATGCCTGGAATCTGCATTCAAGTTTAGAGCACTCCATAACTTCTATGAAATGATGACAGTATTGAACTGAGATGTGATCTGTAGACCAGTGTCGAAACCTCTTTTTAGTTAGCTAGAAATCGTGGATTCTCAGGCTCTTTCATTTGAGCACAGCTCTCCACATGGTGTGTATCATAAGACATCATTAATGAGAATGCTTATGAGTAATAAATATGTTTATGAAGCACCAAGAGGCAGAGCTACAGAATATGAACAGAAGGAAAATACACTAAGATCACCCATTCAGTTTAACTTTATCTTATTATGATGTGAATGGTGGTGATTTGATTTTTAGACTATCCCTCCATATATAATAATGCAAATGTTGAAAATATAAGAAAATCCCTGAAAATGTATATTTTCATAAAAATATATTTATGTTTATAGAAAGATATTGACTCTGGGCAAAACATAGTTTGAGCGCTGAAATAAACACTTAACAAAATGTTAATTATTACTTTTATACAATGAATACAGACATTAAAAGTTCCTATGTATTCATGTCACTATGGATGACTCTAGGGCCTCACACATGATAAACATTCTACCACTGAACTGTATCTCACTTCATGGTCTCTTGCTGATTACCTCTTTGTTTGTCAGTGTTTAGGATTTATAGAAAGGATCTCACAAAGTTACTAAACCAAGTCCTGATTGGGAATTGCCCTGCTTTATCTTCACTGCTAGATTCCATGTGTTGAGGTTCAGTTTGTTTGTGTGTGTGTGTGTGTGTGTGTGCAAGTGTTTATGTTCATATGTGTTTATGCTATTTTGTTTGTACTGCTTTAAAGAAGCAAACAAATATAGAGTCTCCATACTCAGGAAGTCTCTATTAATAAATTTATTGTTATTAACTAATTCAACAAATCTCAACAAAATTTATACAACAAATTGGGGACTAAACTAGATGTTTCATTTATTATTGGATAATTAAGATTATTTTGTTTTCTTTAACAGTCTAAGAACTATTGATTTTTATTGTGTATTAATTGATTCAGGGTGGTAGTTAATGAATCATTAGAGTTGAAGACAAAATTGTTAACGTGAAAATCAGGAAGAACTAATTCTGTGAATGCTAAACTTTGGAGTTATTTTCTCATTTTTGTCATATTCTCTAACACTGAACTCATGAGCACTGAGACAGTCCATACTACCCAGCAGGTCTTAACTTTGGTCACAGGAATCTGCTCTTTAAATATCTTTCAGTTCATTTTCCTTGAGGCATGTCCAGAGTTATCAGGAAATAAATAGGAGGAGAAGGTGGGTGAGTGGGACTGGGAGGAGACAAAGGACGGTGCTATGGCCAGGATACAAAGTGAATAAATTTTAATGAATAAATTAATCAATTAAAAAAAAGAATTCTGACCTCTGGTCCAACCTTTCTATGACACTTCAATGGCGCCTGTCACACTCACCTAACATTTCCTTCCATGATACTCCCTTGTAGTGCTCAACCATCCGTGTTACAAAGTTCGTTCCATGAGAATTCTCAGAAGCATTACTTTTTGTATAGTATGATAGCATCAAGAGATTGGCATGAACTCAGTGGCTGGCTCTTTGATATCCTCACCCCCAGTGGGAGGAGCAGCCTAGTTAGGCCACAGAGGAGGAAATTACCGCCAGTGCTGAGGAGACCTGATAATGTAGGGTCAGATGGAAGGGGAGGAGGACCTCACCTATCAGTGGACTTAGAAAGGGGAGGGGAGGAGATGAGGGAGGGAGGGTGGAATTGGAATGGAACGAGAGAGGGGGATACAGCTGGGATACAAGTAAATAAACTGTAATGATGTGGGTTCCCTTGTAAGGGGACTAGGGACTGACTCTGAGATGAGCTCAGTGGCTGGCTCTTTGATCACCTCCCCCTGCGGGGTACAGCCTTGACAGGCCTCAGAGGAAGATGATACAGCCAGCCTTGATGAGACCTGATAGGCTAAAGTCAGATGGAAGGGAAGGAGGTCCTCAGATTTCAGGGGACTAGGGAAATGGGATAGTAGGAGAAGAGGCAGGGTGGTTGAGACTAGCGGAAGGCGAGGGAGGTGGCTGCAGTGGGGATACAAAGTGAATAAATTGTAATAAATAAATAAATAAATAATATTAAAAATGAAAAAAAATTTAAATTAAAAAAGAGAGATTGGCTTGGAATTTGCAAAAGAAATCCACAATATAGACTTAATTTATTTCAAAAGTGAGAACAGAATTTGTAACTAAGCTCACTCTTTCTATTTAGACAAATGCAAATGTTTTTTTTTAATTTTATTTTTTTCTTATCAGTTACATTTTATTAACTCTGTATCCCAGCCATGTCCCGATCCCTCATTCCCTCCCAGTCCCTCCCTCCCTCCCTCCCTCATCTCCACCCTGCACCTTTCCAAGTCCATTGATAGGGGTGGACCTCCTCCCCATTCATCTGATCCTGTTTTATCAGGTATCTTCAGGACTGGCTACAAAGCCCTCCTCTGTGGCCTAACAGGACTGCTCCTCCCTTCGGGGGTGGGGAGGCCAAAGAGCCAGTCATTGAGTTCCTGTTAGAAATAGTCCTTGTTCCCCTCACTTTGGGAAACCAATTATTTACTGAGCTATCACAGGCTACATCTGAGGGGAGGTTCTAGGTTATATCCATACATGGTCCTTGGTTGAATGTCAGTCTCAGAAAAGACCCTGTGCCCAGATATATTTGGTCCTTGTGGAGCTCCTATAGTTTTTATGGCTGGTAAATACAAATAAAATGGATCTTTATGATAAACATAATTAATGATGGTCACAAAAATGGAGCAACAGCCTTCAAAATTCCTATTAGAAAAAGTGTTGGCCAACATCATCTATAGTGAAAGCAGACAATGTAAAAATAAATAAGTAAGTAAATAAATAAATACATAAATAACTTCTTTTAAAAGTCCATGGCTTATAGATGGATAGGTTGATGTATTAGAAACCAAGTGAGAATATGTTAATATTTTGCATATATTTTTGTTTTATATAAGACTTGAGTGACTCATGACAAAATATTCTGGGGGGGAGTGTTGGAGCAATGAGTACCTACTGTAACCTGACATTGACCTTAGTCTCCTCATTGCATTTACCAATAATTAACAACAAATATGTGCACAAATAAATGTAGTTCAACCAAATGTATCATCTGTTAGGGTAAAAAAACACACACACATAGTTAACCAGTTGGCATGCTATTTACTGGTGAAGAGTATTTCAGCTGCTCTCAGCATTCCTTAGTTGCCTTTAATACTTTATGTCAGGTATAAGGCCTCTTGGGTATCCTCCCAAACCACTCCTGTCCATTTGAGCATGTCTGTTATTGTCCTTGTTTAATACCAAAGAGTCAACCCTGACAGCACAAATATAAGTAACATAATTATAAACATTGAGCAGGATCTATTTATGTAGTATAGAATAAAAATGTATGAACACAAGAACAATTAATTAAAAGAGGGCATAGACTTTATAGAGAGCAAGCAGGGGTGTAGAGGGGGGAGAGATTATACAATTTTATACAATTTAATTTATACAATTTATACAATGTAATACAATTTTATAGTAGCCTGCAAAATAATAAATAATTTCTAACAACCACATATATCTTTTACCTTGCTTTACTCAAGAGATCTAATATTTAGAATCAGATTAACTGAAAAAAGTTAATTCAATGTCATAATGTTACCTGAAAGAAATTTAGGGTAGTTCCTTGTATTGCTTGAGACCACAATATTAATTCCTACTCAACTTTATAAAATAAATACTGTCTGATATTATATTGAGATTTAATATTGATTTATTTTTAAAAATGAGCCAAATGTGATTTTTTTAGATTAGCCGAGAATACTTTTCTTGTCTGTGAAAAAATAAATCTAGTTGATGATTGTTGAAAATTAGCAGAACTTTATGTAAGGGGAACTTTGTATATTCGTGATTGTTATAAGTTTGTCCTTGTGATATTAGCTTATATGTACATTTGTATGAATATGTAGTGTAAAAGCAAGCAATTATTAGGTAAACTGTCCTATATGCTAAGAATCCATGAATTTTATTTTTAATTAATTTTTATTTTTATATTAATTACAGTTTATTCATTTTGTATCACAGCTGTAGCCCCTTCATTCCCTCTCAATCCCAGCTTCCCTCTCTTATCTACTTTTATGCCCCTTTCCAAGTCCACTGATAGGGGAGGTTCTCTTCCCCTTCCCTTGACCCTACTCTATCAGGTCTCATCAGGACTGGCTGCATTGACTACCTCTTAGGGAGAGGTGATTAAAGAGTTAGCAAATGAGTTCATGTTAGAGACAGCCCCTGTTCCCCTTACTAGGACAACCACTTGGAAATTGACTTGCCATGCACTACATCTGTGCAGGAGTCCTAGGATATGTCAATGTATGGTCCTTTGTTGGTGTATCAGTCTCAGAAAAGACCCCTGGATCCAGATTTCTTGGTTTTATTGCTCTTGTTGTGTTTCTCCTGTCCCCTCCAGGTCTTTCTGTCTCCCACTTCTTTCACAAAAGTCCTTGTACTCTGCCCAAAGTTTGGCTATAAGCTTCAGCATCTGTTTTGATACACTGCTGGGTAAAGTAATTCAGAGGCCACCTGTGGTTAGCTTCTGTCCTGCTCCCTGATTTCTCTCTCTTCCTATGTTTATCCTGTTTGTCTTTCTGAATTAAGGTTGATCATCTTACCCAGGGTCATCCTTCTTGCTTAGCTTCTTTAGGTGTACAGATCTTAGTATGTTTATCCTATATCATATGTCTAATATCCACTTATAAGTGAGTATATACCATGTATGTCTTTCTGCTTCTGGGATATCTCACTCAGAATGTTCTTTTCCAGTTCCCACCATTTTCCGGAACATTTCATGATTTCCTTGCTTTTAATTGCCGTGTAGTATTCCATTGTGTAAATATACCACAATTTCTGTATCCATTCCTCAATTGAGGGACATCTGGGTTGTTTCCAGGTTCTGACTGTTAGAAGTAAAGCCGCTATGAGCATGGTTGAACAAATGTCCTTGTTGTGTACTTGAGCATATTTTGAATATATGCCTAGGAGTGGTATACAGGATCTTGAGGAAGCGTTATTCCAAGTTGTCTGAGAAAGCGCCAGATTGATATCTAGAGTGGTTGTACAAGTTTACATTCCCACCAGCAAAGTAGGAGGGTTCCTCTTTCTCCACAACCTCTCCAGCATGTGCTGTCACTTGTGTTTTTTTATTTTAGCCATTGTGATAGGTGTAAGTTGAATTCTCAGGGACATTTTGATCTGTATTTCACTGATGACTAAGAATGTTGAGCGTTTCTTTAAGTGTTTTTCTGCTGTTCCATATTCCTTTATAGATAATTCTCTGTTTAGTACTGTATCCTATTTTTAATTAGATTATTTGATTTGTTGCTTTTTAACTTTTGAGTTCTTTATATATTCTGGATATTAGCCCTCTCTCAGATATAGAGTTGGTGAAGATCCTCTCTTATCGTGTTTTTAATTGACAGAATTATATGACTTTACCTTCCTCCTTTCTCCTTTCGAAATCATTCAGCTACCTTCCCAAGCCCTTTCCCCCAACTCCAAATCTCAGGTTTACAACCACTTTTTTATTTTTATTGCTACAAACACAGACATACACCTATGTATGTGCATGCACAAATATATATGTATAGTTATATATGTGTGTGTATACACAGATATCTATTTATGTTGTATTTATTTACATATACATGCACACATATATATGTATATAAATTCTTCTGAGCCCATTTTCTTATTTATTGTGTGTTCTTTCAGGGCTGACCACACTATACTGGACAATCAAGAGGAAATATCATCCCTGGGAGAAACTGATATTCCTTCTCCCAGCAGTCATTCATTAGTTGTTCTTTTTTTATTATTATTTTATTTTTCTTTTTAGTTACATTTTGTTAACTCTGTGTCCCAGCTGTATCCTGCTCCCTCATTCCCTCCCCAACCCCACACTCCCTCCCTGGTCTCCTCCCTGCCCCTTTCCAAGTCCACTGATAGGGGAGGACCTCCTCCCCTTTCATTGGACCCTGTTTTATCAGGTATCTTCAGGGTTAGCTGCAAAGTCCTCTGTGGCCTAGCAGGACTGCTCCTCCCCGGGGGGGGGGAGGACAAAGAGCCTTCCCCTGAGATCCTGTTAGAAATAATCCTTGTTCCCCTTATTTTGGAAAACTACTTGGTTACTGAGCTACCACGGGCCACATCCAAGCAGAAGTTCTAGGTTATATCCATAGATGGTCCTTGGTTGAGTGTCAGTCTCAGCCAAACCCTTGGCAGAGTGCGGGGAATAATATGAAAGAAGGGGAGTTAGAGTTAGCATGATATGGAAAGGATAGGAGCTGTACAACGACCAAGTTGTTCTTTTTCTAAAGGAGAAACTCCATAGCATTTCTCCTTTCTATGCTAACTTATCCATTGATAGTGTCAGTGTTTCAGACTTTCTGGTGTTGTGACTATTGCAACTTTTTTACCACCTTTCCCAATATTCCCTGAGCTTGAGACACTGGAGCTATGATATATACATTTCATTTGAGGTTTGTCTCTCCAGGTCAGTTCCTGTTTGCACTATGTCTAATTGAGGCTTTCAATGATGGTCTACATTTATGGTAAACAGAGCCTTTGTGGTTGAGGAATGGTAGCTATATTTCTCTGTGGGTTGAAGGGTAAATTTTAGGATGGTTTAAAGAATTTTGCTGGTTGACAAGGTAGAAGTCATAGAATTTTTCCTAAGGTCCATGACATTACTATTCCCAGACATAATTCCCCTCCTGTATAGTGGAATTTCTTGAAATTATTAATAGTCAGAGTTGAAAATCAGAATTTTAGATTAGGAGATAAACCTTTGTCTGTCTTACTTTTAAATGCTTATCTATTTTCTGCCTTTGTGTGTATGAAAAGCAGTGTCTGCCAGGCATTAAAATGCTGATGTATGTGTAAAGGTTCAAGAACACCCATTCTGATCTTAGGACCTGTTAGCAATTGTTGGATGCTGTGGAGGGAATGTTAGTCATCTTTAGGAATGCGCTCCTTGAGAAGTTACCCAGGCTTCAACAGATGGTCCTATACCTTAGCTTGCTGTGGCAGCACTAAGTGGACCCAGTGAGCTTAAAAGAAGAGAAAGAACAAAGAAAAAGGCCTATCAAGTTAGGGTCCAAGAAAGGGAATACCGGAGGGATTAGAAGATAGAAAACGGGAGGTGACTTTGATCTTGATCCAAGGAGATTATATGCATGTAAAAGATTTTTACACAATAAAATATTATCATAAAAAGAATGGTGTTTCTAAATATATAACTCATTATTTTAGATAAACTAAATATTAAAAACAATATTAGAGAACAATGGAAGAAAAATAAGAAATAAAAAAGCAATTAAAATCTCCTCCTGGTCCCACCCTTCCTCTTTCCTCCCTCCTCCCCTTGTTCCTCCCCTAGTCCACTTATAGGGTCCTACTACCCTACTATCTGACACTAGCCTATCAGGTCTCATCAGGATTGACTGCGTCCTCTTTCTCTGTGGCCTGGTAATGCTGCTGCTCCCCACCCCTACACACACAGGGGGAGGTGATCAAAGAGCTGGCCACTGAGCCCATGTCAAAGACTGCTCCTGCTACAGTTACAAACAAAGAAACCATGACATTTGCAGGCAAATGTTGAGAACTAGAAAATATCATCCTGAGTGAGGTAATCCAGAAGCAGAATGACACACATGGTGTATACTCATTTATAAGTGGATATTTGCCACATAATATAGGATAAACATAGTAAAATTTATAGTCCTAAAGAAGTTAAACAAGAACCCTAGGGAAGATGCTTGATCATCACTCAGAAGGGCAAACAGTATAGACATCAGAAGTGGAGAATAGGACAGGAGCCTACCACAGAGGGACTCTGAAAGAATCTACCCAGCAGGACATGGGAGCAGATGCTGAGATTCATAGTATTACTATTATTCTTATTTAATTTTTTTCACTTTATATCTCAATTTTAGCCCTTCCCCATCTCTTCCTGGTTCCACCCTCCCTCTTTTCCTCCTCTTTCCCTCTTCCCTAATCTACTGATAGCGGCATGCCTAGCAATCTGCCTGCATTGTGAAAGAAGTTTGATACTTGGTCACATGTAGAACTCTTAGCCTTACAGATGTACTATCTTGTTAACCCACAAGTACTATCTGATCGTCATCCTTTCTTTCATATATGACACCAGAGGCAATTAACTTTGCAAAAATTCAGCATCCACCCCAAGTATTTTTCTTTTGAAATATGATCTTTTCCCACTTATGCACAGTAAGTTTCAACTTTCTGTAAGCTGCCAAATACATAGGGGAAAATCCTTTTATGATTTTGACAGTGGGGAGCACTTTAAAGCCAAGCATCCTTTATACTTTTATTTTTGAGAAAACGCCAACTGTATCTGCTCCATCCTATTCTGAGTAACTTCTTTATTTCATTGATTCTCTGAAGGCCTGAGTACTTCAGCTGCTGCATGGCAGGTTTTTCTACCGTTGAGAAAAGATCCTGATTCAACAGCCTCCCTACCTACTTTTATGGCTCTTCAGCTATATAAAGAATTTATTGACATTCTTGCTTCAAGCTGGCAGAACTTTTTCACTAGAGACTGTATTCAGCAAAAATTCACAGAGAGATGTGTATGGTGTTATTATGAGTTCTTAAGAATGCCATGTAGAAAGTCTGTCCTCTTAACATAGGCAGTATTCAGTAAGTGCTTATCTAAAAAGAAGCTGTTAAACTGAGACAGGGTTGGGAAATTGAGGAGAGGGATGTATTACATTAATTTTAACAAAGTGGAATGTATGAAGCCTAAGCATATACATCCAATATAGCATGCTCAGGGGCATTACTAAACTATGTTAATGCTTCAGAGATCATTTTCTTTATTGGCAGAATACTAATGTATTAATATAATAATTTTATTATCTATAAAGCAATGTAATAGTCAAGCATTATGATACATGTTTCCAACTTCACAACTTGTAAGGCAAAGGCAGAAAAGACACCACCACTTTAAGGGTAACTTAATCTACTGAAATAGGCTACTTCACATCAGTAATAAAAAAGTTTACTGAAAGAAATGAATGGTAAACTGCAGGTCAGGTAGTGAAATTATTTGTATTTCTCCAGTTTTCTTGATAGCCTCATAGTCATTATTCTAGTTTTTCAGATTAAATGAAAACTACTGTCCATGATAAGCTTGTAGTTATTGTTCTGACAGTATGTTTACTGGACTTGTATTTTAGGCAAAATGTGATCATCTCTGAGGTAGTTTACTTCTAAGGGCTTTCATTAGAAGTCTACCAAATGACTGGTAGTTAAAGGAATTAAGTTTATAATTTAGTTTTTTTTTTTAACCCAGAGTATTTTCAAGTGGTAAAAAACATTAGTTGTGTGTAGGAGGCTATATAGAAGTTATTGGGTGTCAGTGAGAAATATTCTGCATACAACCATCAGCAGTGATTCTATCTCCTATAGCCTTCAAAATAATATGAATCCATCAGTGCACCCAAGCATCCAATATGGTAGATAACTGGAAAACAGTTTTGACATTTGGCCTTGGCTTACATCAGACTTCTGTAATAGAGTCACCTATAAGTCTGAAACTCTGAAACTCATTTTTTTTTTCATATTTAACCTCTGAACCAGCAACCAAGTGAGACTGATGAGAAATTTCATGCTTATCGAATGCAAAACCTTATTTGATGGAATGAGGTATACAAAACTTTTTTGGAAAATGCATTGTTTAATGATGTTTTCAGCATTCTTTCTTTGATTAAAAGTTATTTTTTAGTCTGCATGTCCTAAAGCTTCCTGCCTAGGCTGCATATCTTAATGGTTCCACAATTCCTCCAAAAGGCACTGCCAGATAAGAACAAAGATCATCCTGAGTTAAGTATCCCAGAAGCAGAAGGGCACACATGGTATATACTTACTAATTAAAAGTGATATTAGACATATAATGTAGGATAACATACTAAAATCTGTACGCCTCAAGAAGCTAAGCAAGAAAGAGGAACCTGGGTAAAGACGATCAACTTTAATTCAGAAAAGCAAATGGGATAGACATCAAAAGAGGGAGATAACAGGGAACAGGACAGAAACCTACCACAGATGGCCTCTGAATGACTCTACCCAGCAGTGTATCAAAGCAGATGCTGAGTCTCATAGCCAAACTTTGGGCAGAGTTCAGGGAATCTTATGAAAGAAGGTAGAGACAGGAAGAACTGGAGAGGACAGGAGCTCCACAAGGAGAGAAACAGAAGCAAAAATCCTGGGCCCAGGGGTCTTTTCTGAGACTGGCACTCCATCTAAGGACCATTCATGGAGATAATCTAGAACCCCTGCAAGGATGTAGTTCATGGCAGCTCAGTGTCCCAGTAGGTTCCCTAGTAGGGGAACAGGGACTGTCTTTGACATGAACTCAGTGGCTGGTTCTTTCATCACCTCCCCCTGAGAGGGGAACAGCCTCACTAGACCACATAGGAAGACAATGCAGCCAGTCCTGAAAAGATTTGATAAGCTAGGGTCAGATGGAAAGGGAGGAGGTTCTCCCCTATCAGTGGGCATGGGAGGAAAAGAGAGAGAGGAGGTGGGATTGGGAGGGGATGAGGGAGTGGGCTACAGCTGGATAGAAAGAGAATAAATTGTAATAAATTTAAAAAGAACCCCAACATTCTGAGACACATTCAAGTCAAATATTAACACTTCAGTTGACTAAAATTCTCCAGCATGGAAACAGAAAAGGATTCACAAACATCTTTCAAAAAGAAATTCTTCCTGCAATAGACATTGACTGATAAAGTGCCATCAGTGTCTGTCTCTTGTACTTAGGGCTCATGCTGTAAATGTAGACGTGTTACATGAAATAACCCCCATTTTCTGTTCCCAAAAGGAATATAACTGTACAAAGACTTGAGAAATTTTTGAGATGGACTCTCCTTGATATCATCTTAATGTACTTTTCTTCTTACCCCCAGTCTTTTATGTTCTTTATACTTCCTCAGAAGAAAGATTCTGGAAAGTAAAAGAAGCAGAAGACAGCCACTTCTAAGTCAGTGTTTTAATTGAAGTACAAATCCACAGACAAAAGTTTTCCTTTCATTGGGATGTCTACAGTAATATCATTGTAAAAGACAGACTTTCCTGTTTAGTTTGAGATTTGTTCCTTTTGACATCATCAACAGAATATGCTTTTGTTTACTTATTGTTATTATTTTAGTAATGATTAAATTTCAAATGTCACAGAATTGTATGTTCTTTAAGGAGATCTGCTCAATAAGTTTTACTTTCTATTACATACTATAAGATAATCTTATCAAAGCTATATAATCATATATTGTAATCTAAAATGAATTAAGCAGGACTTGCTATAGCAAAGGGGAAATAATTTTGGTAGTCTATCTTTAAGTTATATGCAAAGATATCTGCATTCAAACAATTAATAATCTGACCATAATCTAAAGTATCTTTATGCATGTATGTAAATATATATATACATATATATATATATATATGTATATATATATATATACATACACACACAGAAAGAGAATAGATAGATATACATATGTGCTTATGTATACATATATAATTGCTGTACTAAATAAAATGGACTCTTTGACTATATAATGTTTATTATTAACTCTATTATCATCATGGTGGTATTATCTAACCCACTATCACAAATAATAAGACATAGAAACTTGTTAGATTTTCTAATTGCCTTATATATCCTGGGCCTGGCAATTATTTTACTTACAATATTCTCACCATCCATCTCCCAGCCCCAGTCCAGTGCCATCTACCTTAATCCTTCTCAACTGGTCTATTTGTCATCATAATTCCATGGTACTTGCTTATATTCTTCATCTGGGCTCTTTTCACACTGTTATTGGAGTCCTTCCTCCCAGGTCACATAGTTTCTTCTGGCTATCCAATCTATTGTCCCATCCTCCTTCCTCTCTTCTAATCCCTCTGTTTCCAGGGATCTTCTCTCTCCTTCAGAGCCAGGGAACCTTACCCATGCCTATCCCATTCTGCCCTGCCCAAGTATATGCTGTTTAATCAACCAATCAGATACGTCTTAGGCAGGTTTACAAAACAAAGTTATGTCAACCAGATCTTAAGGGTCAGTATCATGCATGAGGCCATCCTTTTACATATAATCATGTGAGTGTGCAGGCTTGTAAGTATAGGTGGCCATGGACACCAGGAGAAAGTATTCAGTGCTCTTGCCCTGGAGTTTCTTGTTGCTATAAACTCCAAATTAGTGTTACTGGGCTGTGGTAGATTGCCTTTAATCTCAACAATTAAGAGGTAGAAGCACATGGATCTCTGTGAGTTCAGGTCCAGTCGGGTCTAAATATTGAGTTTTAGAACATCCAGGCATACACAAAAAAATTTCGTCTCAAAAAAGACATGCCTTCCCCAACACACACACACACACACAGAAAAAAAAAAAAAAACATACAATGTGGGTTCTAGTAACTGAGCTCTGAACCTCTACAATAGTATATGTGGTGTGAATTTTGGAACCACCTACCCAAACAATCAAATAAAGGATCTATTAAGAAATGCATGAAATAAATATATAACATAGAAATACTGTTCATTAGCAGGTATTAGGTTTTTGGGTTTTTTTTTAGCCACAGCTTATGTCCAACTTTAGCTCCACACCATTTGAAAGAAAACACTCAAATGAAACTTTGTTTTGAAATTGTAAATTTATTCACTACAAATATTAAGTATTTGAGACACTTTTCACACCTTATTAATGAGATTTGCATTAGGTCTCAGAATGTATATACTGATCAGTGTTGATTGTAGGGTTTCTAGGTAATACTCAAGTAATTTTTTTGTCTGAATCTCTGTCACCATGGAATGAGTGGCTAGACTAGGTAATTTAAAAGTGTAATTTTGGAGGGGGGAAATGAATCTCTCTCTCATCCTATGACTGGTCAAAGGCTGTGACCTTAAAAGTTTTTGAATATATTTATTGACTGAACATAAATCAGAAACTACATTTCTAATCTGCCTTTGACACATTGGAGACTTGTACTTATTCTCGCTTTTGTATTTGAGAAAGAATATGAATGAGTATTCAGACTTTTAACTTCTCTTAACTAATTTTTCTACCAAGAGCTCAGGAATCATGAATTTTAAGAATCCAGAAGAAATATACAATTTTGTCTTGTGTTATAAAGGAGCATTCTAAAAAAATGTTTAAGAATTATTTTGCTGAAGCTGTACAATTAAAGAAAAAAATAAAAGGTGAGAATTAAGTAGCAGTTTATTTCTTTTTCCCAAAAGAGTTTTGGAAATTTTTTCAAGAACTGCTTTACAAGGATAATCAATAAAATGTTAGAGTCATGATTTTGTTGAAGAAATAAAAAAATAGTGGGAATGATCTATTGATGAGGATGTAAATGGTATTTCTGCCTTTCCTTACTCATATATTGAAATGTTAAGTTGCTCAACTGCTCTTTATCAGAACAGGATGCTCAAAGAACATAAAATTTCCTCTTCAAAACCAACTCTCCAGACATTTAGTGTATTAATATTTAGGTCCTAAGATATACATCAAAACATCATTGAAACAAATGGTTAGTTAATTGGTAGGTAGTTTGCACGAGTGATGGTTCCAGGGTTTGTGTGCTCATGCATTAGAATGTCCAATACTGTTGAAGCTGTTTTGACATGTTTAGAATTTTATTTCTTCTTTTGCTCTCAAAGGTTTTAAGATATAAGAAAGGATTGGCAACTTCCCCTATGAAACAGCAACAGTGTAAAGATTGTTATGAAATCATGAAACTTCTCAGGACTCCAAAGTTACAAATAAAACCAAAGTTTAAAATCAATTTGTATCAATCTTTCTATTCATTTCCATGAAGGTTCAATAAAGTGGGGAGGTGCTGATGTTGGGTATTTTTTGGTGTATACACCCTTCATAAACTCTTGTCTTCCCTAAAAACCCTGTTCCTAAACTAAATTTATAATGTAAAATGCACAAAATTATAATAGTTCCTAGATATTAGTGAAGAGTACATAAAGTTGAAAAATAGGAAAAAAAGCACAATGCAAAATCTTAGGTTTTTCTGAGTCTGTCATTCATTGTTCAAACTTGGCTTCTTGGCTAACAGCTTTTATTTTAACTTAGAAGTATATTTTTATAAAGCATTACTTTTCCAGGCCAAGCTCTATAAAAAAAATATGTTTTTTAGATATAAGTACCAAGACAATGGTGGGGCATTTTGTTGATAATAAACCTATATTACAAATTGTCTTGTGCTTATAGTTGTTGAAGGAAAAAAAATAAAAGAATGCACAAATATATTAGTTATATAACCTATCAGTGAAATACATTATATTATCTAGGCTTCTTCAAATAGAATTATTTGGCTGATCCCATTACCAAGGGTATACAGCTAGTATACTTTGAGAATATTTTCAAGATGCTTTAATACCTGCTATCTTTTTTAATCATTAGAAATCAGATTCTTTTCATATACAAATAATGTAAATTTATGAAAACAAAATGTCAAAGAGTCTCTGAGATTTATGTAATAATCTTATTAAGGAAAAGACTGAAAATAATTTAAGAGTTGAATAACTAGGGCAACTAAAAGAGGGAAAATACAAAGAAACAATAGGAACAGGGCAGGAGAGTGACCGCACTGAACAGCTGGAGCATGTTTTCTCTTCTCAAGCAACTGTGAGTAGCTTTCCATCAGAAGACACAGATATCTCTGTCCCTTCCTCTCCCCCCCCCATAGCTCTAATAATAGTGTGTTAAGTGGTGGGCATTCAGTAACCATCATGGTGCTCCATAACCTCATGAAAAAAAAAAAACAAAATGTATAAATTAGAAGAAAGTAACATTGCTTTACTGACTACTTATAAAGAACAGGATAAACTAGATAAAGAAAATAATCTCCTCTGGAAAAGATGGCCAGAAATCCCTTCTGAAACAAGACAGCAAAGGAGCATCAGGGAACAGTATTTGTGGGAGATGAAGGGAGAGAGTGGAGGTAGACATAGCTGGAATCAGTGGCTTTTTTGGGAGGGGCAGGGTAAGAAAATCTAGAGCAGGAAAAATTTCCTAGGTTCCAGGATGGTGATCCTAATTAGAGCTTTTAGTAATGGAGAATATGAAGTCTCAACGGGCCATTTCTCTTTGCCAGGTGAGGCTTCCAATGTCAGGACTCCATTACATTCACTTGAATTATTGGCCAAGGAGGTCCTATAGAAATCCCCAAACACTGCAAGAAACTGCTAAGACAAAGGGTTTCCCTCTGCAAACAGACAGCAGGGTAGATACCTTGCAAGGGAAATACCACCCAAGTCATTGGACATGGAGGAGATGAGCTGGTGCCTACATAGAGTCCTTACCCCTATATTTTAGTGTCTTTAAGCTGGAAAGTCCTCTGCAAGCTACCAAAAGAGAAATGTAAATCTAGCCCACCCACAAAATCTTTAATCTAATCTATCTTGCCCACAAAATATGCTAGGGTAATGATGGCAGAGAACTTGTGCGAGTAGCCAATCAATGTCTGATTTCACTAACGGGCTACTCCAGGAAAAGAAACCCGCAACTCCAACTGCTAGTAACCAAGAACCAGTGACTAGATAGCCCAGAGACACACTACTGTTTACAAAATAAAATCAACGAAATGTTTACTAATGACATTCTACTATGCCCATAGATCAGCGCCCCATCCAGTAGTTAACACAGAGGTTTCCTCTGTCTGTAGACGGAAAAATATACACAGACTCAAAGCCAGGCATCCCAGAGAGAGAAAGAGAGACAGAGGCAGACAGAGACAGAGTATTTAAATTGGTCTCCATCAAATCCCTCCCCTCACAGCTCAGAGAATCATGAGGAAATTATAAGAGTCAGAGAATATGGAGGAGGACAGTAGTAGAACAAGACCTTCTGAATCAACTAAGCAAGATACATATAAACTAACAGAGACTGAAGCAGCAGGCACAGAGTTACAGGGTTCTGCACCAGGTCCTCTGTGTCTATAACACAGCTCTTAGCTTGGTGTTTTTATGGGACTCCTGTGTGAGAACCAGTGACTCTCTGACCCTTTTGCCTGCTCTCTGGACTCTTTCCCTCCTCTTGGGTTGTTGTGTACAACTTTGATATGATAGTTTTTGCTGAAACATCTATCTTTTATTTTGTCATGTTTGGTTATCTGTTAGAAGCCTGTTCTTCTCTAATGAGAGACACAAAGGGAGTGCATCCAGAGTGGAGGATTAGTAGAAAGGAACTTGGAAGAGTTGAGGGAGGGGAAACTATAATCAGGATATATTGTTGTGAGAAAATAGTCTCTTTTCAATAAATGGGAAAAAATTAAATGTCTGAAAACAAAACAGAACAACAGGGAAAAAAAAGGCAAAAACCTCAGCATGCTAGCACTGAAGAAGAAAGAACAGGAAAGATGATCTTAGATGACCCTCGTCTTTTTTATAAGAATCAGGTTCATTGTAAAGATTCACAATGTTTTACTAAATACAGAAAGATCAAACAAAAGCTTCTAGTAAATAGAAATCCCCTTTCTCTTTAAAGCCTCTTTTAGCTACATGCGTATAATACACTACATTACAAGAGCTGGAAAATTTGGAAACATAAAGGCTATGTTGTTATTGGCTCATTTTTGCCCTTCACATATAATGTTCTTTTTATGGATGGTTTGTAATACAAGATGCCATCTCTCCCATTTCTCCTTTTAAGTTCCATTTTTATGTGAAGAAAAACCAATGCCTTCTCTAGTTCTCTTGTGTCATTCACTGTTTGCTGACACCTGTACTGTCTGCATGTACACATATGTACATTATATGCAGATTTGTGTATATGCTTTTTCATAATCCAGAGATGAATACACAATATTTTCTGTACTGACTCTCCCAAAGAACCAAGTTAACTGGCTAAGTACTGAGATCCTCTGACTCCACTGTCTCCTCCTTGTGGGGATTAAATATCTTGGCCAATGTGCCCACCTTTTATGTATCAAAACACAGGCCTTCGTAGTTTCAAAGCAAGCATTTTATCCACTGAGCCATTTTCCCTATAGTTCAGTTTAAACTTGGTGGTGCAATATGCTTTATCAATATTCATGTTTTGTTTTGTTTTTTTCTTAGAAATCTGAAGCAATATAAAGTTGTTAAAACTGAAAAATTAGGGCTGGAGAAATGGCTCAGAGATTAAGACCCTGGCTGTTCTTCCAAAGGTCCTGAGTTCAATTCCCAGCAACCACATGGTGGCTCACAACCATCTGTAATGCTATCAAATGTAGAATGTGTATAATAAATAAATAAATATTTTAAAAAACTGAAAAGTATAAAATGATTACAATTTCACTAAAATAAAATATTTTCAAAAGGGCTTATCTCCACAAGATCTTTGTAAAAGTGTTACTTAGTTGCTTTCCTGTTGTACCAGAGGCCTTCTATAATTTGACTCATGGTCCATTTCTCAGTTTCTATCTTCTCAAAAGAATAACAGATTATCTTTAAAACCTCTCACTGATTTTGGTACATTCCCTCTCTTTCTTCCATAATCATGCATGCATTAGGCCAAACTGATCATTCCATGCATTCTTACCCTCTCTAGGTCATCTAGTCATTATATGTTTGTCCTTAATTCTCCCTGCAGTAGTAAGTGACCGAATATTTATTAGTCTGAAATTCTTATAGATAGCAAAACTGATATGTACATCATAGATAGACATATACATGTGTATGTGTGTTATTATATTTTTTATTTTAATTATGTATATGCATGAAAATACTTTTCAAAAGAAAATGTTATAAACACAAATACCACCTGCTTGCACCCAGCAGATTCTTGGATTATAGTTTAAAGAAAAAAGTGTACACACTGGGCATAATAACGGTTAACTTTTGCCTGCTTTCTTCAGTGTGGTACACATTGAATAGGCACATTTAGAGGCAATAATCTTCCGACATCAGATGTCTTTCTTTTTTAACACACATCAAGTAAAGTGCTGTGTTTTAAAAACCTTTTTCCATACCATAGTGCTCACTGTGAGATGTAAATGATCAAAATAACAGCCAAGATTGTGAGATGAATTCAATGGCTAAATGGCTTTTTATTATTATTGTTATTGCAATTCATCCACTTTGTATCCCTGCTGTAGCACCCTCTCTTGCCCCCTCCAAATTCTACCCTTCTTCCCTCTTCTCTTCCCATGCCTCTCCCTCAGTCCACTGACAGGGGAGGTCCTCCTCCCCTTTCATCTGACCCTAGCCTATCAGGTCTCAACAGGACTGGGTGGCAGCCTTGTCTTTCTCTGTGGCCTGGTACAGCTGCACTCCCCACAGGGGGAGGTGATCAAAGAATTTTCTGTCTCATTCTCCATTTCTGTCTCCAAAAACCCAAAAGTGACATGCCAAATAATATGAAAAGGAGTTTCACTCTAAAGTCCCTTTGCTTCCATGTGACCTAGGTTTAGTTCAGTTACAATCCCAGAGGTTGGGTGCAGTGAGCAGATGTTAATTTCCTCATCTTTTTAGTATTCTAATATATGACAAAGCCTATATTATATTTTCAGATTCTTTATGCCTCCAACTGCTGTATCAAGCAAAACATGAACTTGGAGAAAGCCCCACATTTGTTACTGACTATAATCTTAAATTAATGATTTTGTTCAGTAAGTCCAAGTTGTGGACTATTTTGATCAAATAAAAAAAACTTTCATGGGAAATTTTTTCATAGTGTTATAACTTTATATAAGAAGTTATTCTGCCCATTACTTAAGCTCTGTTTCATTTATATTGTTGCAAGTCATAGATGGAGTGGATGATCACCTTGTATTTGAGAAGGGATAGATAACATTTTAGTTCCTTGTTTCATATGTGGAGGATCTAAAAAGAAAATAATTTTTAAAAGAACATTCAATTTCTGGGGAAAAAATGGCATGGACTGACACAAAGTCTCTTTATTTCCCTTAAAGTTGTCATGATGAGGGAAGAAATCCCTCTGAGCTAAGCCAATGTTACTTCCATATAAGTGAAAGGACTTGATATTGAGGTTTCTTTTATAAACTCCGACAATATGAAATTTTCAATTCTGACCTATAATAAGAAGTACATGAAATGATTTGGATATGCCTAGAATAATGGCATATTCACACCGTGTGAGTAAATAGAACCAGGGCAAATTCCTAGGAAGGAGACATTTATATCAACACAGAGTTTGTGAAATTATTTGAGGTCTTAGGGCACACGTCATACGTAAATGTGACTGTGCCCATTCTAATACTCTGCACATGTATTATTATACTTGTAAAAAAGAACATTTGTAATGCAGCCATGTGCACAGGACTTCACATACAAACACTAGGAATTTAAAACAATTAAAATATAAATTATTTGGCTTCACTGATTTATTTTAAATACTAGTGAGATATTAAACTAGCAATATTCTTTTCCTTGTTAAAATTTTTAAGTTTGATTTCTTACTTTCAGTAATTTTTTGAGGCAATGTCATAGAATGTCAACACCTATTCAACATCTACATTTTCACTAGAATTGCATACCAGCAAACAAGTTTTAAATAAATGTGTGTATATATATATATATATATATATATATATATATATATATATATATGAGATATACTTGTTCTTATTGAGATAGCAAGTCAATCAAAGATGTTTTTCGAGTTCATTCAAAACAGGAAGGAGAATAAGAACGCAGAAGGATCCTGGCAGCCCAGAGACAGCTCTGACCTTTGCAGATCAGAAGGGGGTCCACAGACACCATGCTCTGTGTAAGACAGCGGGAGAGCGCTGCCTCCAGTGCGACATTTCCCTGTCGCATCCTCTAAAACACGTTAAGCAGACACAATACGATGCAGAGACGGACAGGAGTGTCTGGTTTTAATTCTGATCTTTATTGAACGTTGTCAAGCACCTAACTTGCAAATCCCTGTCCACAATTTCTGTATTTGGGAGTGGAGGCTGTGACAGAAAAAGAAAAGTGTTCTTTCTGAGGCAAGGTGATGTCAGGCTTCTCCAGGTGAACTCTGATTATATTTACTAGTGAGGAAAACAGCAAGAAAACCACTAGAAAATGAAGTATAATTAAGTAAAACATTTCTAAAATTAGTAAAATATAAAAGATGAAAAAAAATAGTAACCACAAAAGTAGTAACTAATGAAATATAAAAACATAAAGAACAATTTCCGAATCCCATCCTCCCTCCCTCATCTCCTCCCATACCCCTTACCCAGTTCACTGATGGGAGGGGTCCTCCTCCCTTCCATCTGACCCTAGCCTATCAGGTCTCATCAGGACTGCCTGCATTGTCTTCCTCTGTGACCTGGCAAGGCTCCATCCCTCAAGGGGGAGGTGATCAAAGAGCAGGTCAATCAGTTCATGTCAGAGACAGTTCCTGATTCCCTTACTAAGGTACCCTCTTGGATACTGAGCTGCCATGGGCTGCATCTGAGCTGAAATACTAGGTTATCTCCATGAATGGTCCTTGGTTGGTGTATCAGTCACAAAAAACAACTTAGTGTCCAGAATTTTTGGCTCTATTGTCTTTCTCCTTCTGGGATACCTCACTCAGAATGATCTTTTCTAGATCCAACATTTGCCTGCAAATTTCATGATTTCCTTGTTTTAATTGCTGAGTAGCAGTCCATTGTGTAAAAGTACCACAATTTCTGTATCCATTCCTCAGCTGAGGAGCATCTGGGTTGTTTCCAGATTCGGGCTATTATAAAATTAAGCTGCCACAAACATGGTTGAGTAAATGTCCTTATTTTATACTTGAACATATTTTGGATACATGCCTCGCGGTGAAATAGCTGGATCTTGAGGAACGACCATTTCTCATTGTCTGAGAAGTTTGTTTTTGTTTTTGTTTTTGTTTTTTTTATCAGTTACATTTTATTAACTCTGTATCCCAGCCGTGTCCCGATCCCTCATTCCCTCCCAGTCCCTCCCTCCCTCCCTCATCTCCACCGTGCCCCTTTCCAAGTCCACTGATAGGGGGGACCTCCTCCCCATTCATCTGATCCTGTTTTATCAGGTATCTTCAGGACTGGCTGCAAAGCCCACCTCTGTGGCCTAACAGGACTGCTCCTCCCTTCGGGGGTGGGGAGACCAAAGAGCCAGTCATTGAGTTCCTGTTAGAAATAGTCCCTGTTCCCCTCACTTTGGAAAACCAATTGGTTACTGAGCTACCACAGGCTACATCTGAGTGGAGGTTCTAGGTTATATCCATACATGGTCCTTGGTTGAATGTCAGTCTCAGAAAAGACCCTGTGCCTCAACCATGTTTATAGCAGCTCTATTTGTAATAGCCAGAACCTGGAAACAACCCAGATGTCTGAGAAGTTTTTGACTCTTAAAAAAAGGGGGAACTGTAGAGAGCTGCGGAATGCTATGCCTTAAAGATGGAGCTGGTTTCCACCTTCTGCCTTCCCGATGGTGAGTGCTCTCTGTCACAAACAACTCCACATTTGGCTAAGGCTGAGGATCTGGCTTGCTTCCATGTATGTGGACCTATCTGCATTGCCCACGTGGCACGCCTGTGTTGGCTACCCAGAGGCTATTTAAGCTGTGGGCTGGCTTTCCCCAAGGTCCGAGGATTATTCAAGGTTCCTGAATAAACTGCATTGAAAAAAAAAATTGCTCTGTAATTTTCGTTCTTTGTTGTCTCTTTATGTGTTTTGGGTATCAGAAAAAGTGTAGACCCATAAAATTAGTTTGGCATTGTTCTTTCTGTTTCTATTCAAGTTATTTGAGGAGTATTGGATTTAACTCTTCTTTGAAAGTCTGGTAGAATTCTACACTAAAACCTTCTGGCCCTAGGCTTTTTGCTTCAGAGACTTTTAATGACTGCTTTTATTTCACTAGGGATCCATCTAAATTGTTTATATAATACTAATTAAATTTGGTATGTGGGCTCTATCAAGAAAATTAACCATTTCTTTTACATTTTTCCAACTTGGTAGAGTGCAGAATTTTAAAGTATAGCCTTATGATGCTCTGAATTTTCTCAGTGTCAGTTGTTATCTTCCATTTTTTTTATTTTGTTAATTTTGATATTGTTTCTCTCTTATTTAATTTGAATAAGCACTTATTGATCTTATTAACACTATAATCAGGATGTATTGTATAGGAAAGTAATTTATTTTTAATAAAAGGGAAAATTCAGCATGAAAAATATTAATCTTAATTAAAATATTTAGGTATTAATTAAAACTTCAGGAATAGTGTTAATCTAGACATATGACAAATATATTAATGAAAATAAAATTATATTAAGGTATGTGTGATCGTATTCTTAAAAATTAATTACTATAGTTGTCCACATGCACCATGAATTTAAATAATGAATACTTGTGTGAAACACTGATAATAAGAATGAGCTCATAAATAGCTCTAAAATTTCCTCAAATTTTTATTTTTTAAATCTCTCTATGACAGGGACTATCTCTGATATGAACTCAATGGCTGGCTCTTTGACATCCTCCTCCCCAAGGGAAGAGCAGCCTTGCTAGGCCACAGAGGAGGGCATTGCAGCCAGTCCTGAATATACCTGATAAGCTAGGATCAGATGGAAAGGGAGGAGGACCTCCCCTATCAGTGGACCTAGAAAGGGGTGGGGAGGAGATGAGGGAGGGTCCACAGCTGGGATACTAAGTGAATAAATTGTAAAATAATAATGATAAAATATTTAAACAACTATAATTATTAAATTCTCAAAATATAATAAAATATATTTAAAATAAAATAATAATGATAATGAATAACAAGTGGCTACGAAGATGGTTCTCTTGGTAGAAACTCACTCCCTCCAACCCTGAAGATGTGAGTTTAATGACTCCTAAAAGCATATGGTGAGAGAATAGAACACACTTTGGCAATTTGTCCTATGACCTCAACATGTGTTCTGTGCCAAACACGTACTCACACAGACATTCACACACACACATTTGGAAAGGAAGGTCTGTGGGATCCATTGGACATGTGGGCAGATGGGGAAGAAGACTGCATCATATGTCCTGTTGCATAGAGAGGTGAGACTGAGGAACTGGGTTTGGAGGAGAAGATAGTGGAGAAGATCACCAGGCTGGTGTTGGAGCTAAAGAGCTTCCCTCCCAGGAAGGCCTGCTGGTGTTGGAGCCTGGTGTAGTGGGGCAAGTTGGAGGAAAAAAGTTTGGAGTAGATCTTTGTGATCCATCAGAGATGGTGTCAAAGACAAAAGGGAAACCACAGAGGATGGAGAGCTATAAAGTGGAGATGACACTGGGAAACCTGAGACTAGGAGCAGGAGGGGTGAAGATCTTCCTGTGCCCACCTGCTTTCCTGGCTTGGTTGAAACATTTAAATAATTACTTTCTAGACTTTCTGGCATGTATGTATCTACATAAGGGTAAACATATACAAAATAATAATCTATGTGTAATAAGTTGATGACATGTAAATTGTATGAATCCTAAAAGTCACTCCTAAGTATAAGATGAGCAGTTCACTAATTTCACATTTGCAACTTAAAGTTAATGAAAAAAAAAATAGCCCTACTTGGTGGATGGTATTCTTTCATTATCTCTTAAATTTTCCTAAAATGCAGCAAAAAAAATAAAATGAAGTTTTACTTACAAAAAAAAAATGTCACATGCAAAACAAATGCTACAATTACTAAATGATGTAAAGGTGCATAATTTATGTTAAGTTTTGAAATTTTCAAATCTGAGTTAAGGAAGAAACCAAGGAAGATGTATATATAGTATTTATAGTGTAGATAGATAGATAGATAGATAGATAGATAGATAGTATATATGTATGTTTTGTGTACATGTATGTGCATTTGTAACTGAACAACATCTTTAAGTTTAATTCCATATTTACACATTATTCATATCAGTAGCTTTCTCCAGTAGACTGGGGGAGGGAATGAGAATAGGATGTTCAAGGGGGAAAAAAAGGACTTTGAAATTAGAATGTTTATTCCTTAAACTTGAGCATGGTCATTATTTTTAATAAGTTTTTTATTTATTTACAACCCAAACCCAGCTCCTACCTCATCTCTTCTTGGCCCCACCCTCCCACTCTTTTCCCCCTCTCCTCACTCCCTTTCTCAGAAAAGTGGAAGATCCCCCAGCCCCACCCCCACCCCTAACTTGTCAACCCTCCCCAGCACATCCAGTCACATCAGGACAGAATACATCTTCTTCCACTGAGGTCAAGCAAGGCAGCCCCGCTAGTAGGACGTGATCCAAAAGCAGGCAACAGGATCCATGTCATACACAGCCCAGCTCCACTTGCTAGGGAACCCACATGAAGACCAAGCTGCCCATTGGTTGTAAGGGGCCTCGGTCTTTAGATGATGCTCAGTCTCTATGGGCCTGGGTCAGTTGTCTCTGTTGATCTTCTTTTGGAGTTCTTGCTCCCTTTGGTCCTCATATCCTACCCCCACACTTCCATAAGACTACCTGAGCTCTACCACATGTTTGGCCACATGTCTCAGCTTCTGTTTCTGTCATCAGCTGCATGAATCCTCTCAGAGGACAGTTATGCTAGAATCATGTCTGCCAACATAACAGAACATCATTAATAGTGTTAGTTGTTGGCTCTCTACTGTTCAGTGGGTCTCAGGTTGGGCCAGTCATTGGTTGGACATTGCCTCAATCTCTGTTCCCTTTTTATCCCTGCCCTTCTTGTATGCAGGGTACTAGCAAATCTAGTAGAAAAAAATTTAATTAATTTTGCCATCATTGTGGCCTAATACCTGGTTAAACATTTAAGAGAGGAAAAAATTATTTGGTCACAGTTTCACAGACTTTATATCAGAGTTTAAGGCTTTGCTGGATTCATGGCATTAGGAGATAGTATATGTATTAAACATATGTCCATTATATACCCATTCTTCCAATATTAATAAAATGCAATAGTGAATTTGTACCAAAGAAGGATATATGGAAGGATTTGGAGGAAAGAAATGAAAAAGAAAAATAACATAATTAATATAATTAATTTTGATTGTAATATATAAGCTAAAAATAAAATAAAATGGTGTATTCTACATATAATAACTTGATATCTCCTTAATAATATGTTAAATACTTAGCTTATATAATTAAATGCAAGTATGTATTATATTTCATTAGCTTTAAATTACATGTATTACCTAAATTACAACATATCTGTCAGTTTTAGTTATTAATACTTCAAAATATTTTAAATGATTCAGTGACCCTCCTTAGACTTACAACTTTTTGAAATTATAAACATCAGGATAAGTTCCTATACTTTATTAATAAAAGTGAAGAACTTCTTTGGGGTTCTATAGTGACATGACATTTTTCCATATAGATCTTCAAGATTTTGAATGAGCAATTGTGGAGGATTATACATTGAGAAGCAGAACTCAGTTAGGATTGACTTGACTTTCCTTTTCCTTGCTAATAGCTCTCTTTCTTCAATTGTAATATTTTCTAACAACACTAACCTTTTATATTGTTAATTTAATTTCTTCAGAAATTAAAAAGACTACCGAAAATTTTTAAAAACATACAAGAGCCCTGTTGCAGGTTCTCCAGACCATCTGTGTCTTCATTCCCTCAACTACAATGTATTTCATTCAAACTTTGTTGAAGCATTACATCTCCCTCAGTCTTCTTTTGAAATGTCAACATTGTATCCACATCGATCTCTAATTCTTTACCTTAAGTAAAATAAGGATTTATTTCAAAATCCTTATGAATTGATAAATTTGCAAGATATATTTGTTACCTTTTCTTTTGTTTCTAAACAACCAACTTTTCCATGCACTTGGCTGTTTTCATAGTGTATACACAGTCAACTAACACATGCTGAAGGACAAATTGTACTTGTTGTATTGATATTATACACATTAAATGAGAGCCAGTGGAAGCACTCATTATCTAACTATACACATGCAGTCATAGCTGAGCATGGTAGCTGCTGTAATCCTGGCACTCAAGGAGACAGAGGGATGCAGATCTCTGAAAGTTTGAGAACATCTTGGTCTACAAAGTGAGTCTGGATTGCCAGTACTACACAGAGGAACCTTGTATCTATATATTAATATATATATAACATATATATTATGATTTAACTGTTGCTTTTATAATTTATGCATCTTCACTTCAGAAATGAGGGTTTAAGTGAATGAGAGATGATTATTATATCTCTGTCAAGATAACAGATTTTGGCTTAGATGACAAAGCAATACATAGTAGTAGTAACAGGATAATTTTACAACTGTATTAAAGATACAATTTATATAGCATTAAACCCCCAAACATTTAAGAGTGATTTCTAGAACACTAAACTTTCATATATTTCAACTTAAAAGAAACTTTATGAGGAAACTGAGAAGAACTTTTCCATATTTATCACAATGTGATAAGAAAACTGCTCAACTGCAGTCATGAAGTTTTACTTTTTTCTGAGCCTTGTATTTCTGTGTCTCTCTTATACTTTCCATAGTCTTCTCTAATGCTAATGTTTTTGAGGTCTGAATATTAAGATTGATTTTTTTCTAAACACATTTCTGTAATCAACTCTTATGGCATTGCTGTCCACACCTCCTTCTGCTTCTCTTACTTTTCCTCCTTCTCTTTTACACACCACGACTGCTACTCTTTTGATGGTTGTCAGTCCTAATCAGTATTGGAAACAAGTGCTTGTGAGGTCAGCAACTTCCCTTCCAGGCAAGTAATTAGCACAAGGTTCAGACTTTAATATTGTTTAATGAATTTGTTATTGTTGTCAAATTTTGTCCTTTTCATTTACCTATTTATCAATGTATGTGTATGAGCATTAGTATATGTGTGCTTACACGTTTGTAGACATACGTGTGTGTGTGTGTGTGCTTGTGTACATATGGATGCCTTAAATTGACATATGATATTTTCTTTAATAATTCTGCACTTTATTAATTCAGAGTCTGGCACTGAAATCACAACTTTCTAACTGAGCTAGTCTTCCTAGCCAGCTTGCCCAGAGGACTCCTTGCCATTGCCTGCTGAGTGGTGAGACTGCAGACAGCCACAATGCAAGCTCTGCTTTTTTTAATTTTTATTTTCTTTTATTTTTTTATTATTAGTTACATTTTATTAAGTCTGTATCCCAGCTGTATTGTGCTCCCTCATTCCCGCTTAAGTCCTCCCTCCCTCCCTCCCTCATCTACTCCCTGCCCCTTCCCAAGTCCACTGATTGGGGAGGATCTCCTCCCCTTTCATCTGACCCTGTTTTATTAGGTATCTTCAGGACTGGCTGCAAAGCCCTCCTCTGTGGCCTACCAGGACTGCTCCTCCCTTGGGGGGTGGGGAGGTCAAAGAGTCTGCCATTGAGTTCCTGTCAGAAATAGTTCCTGTTGCACTTACTATGGGAAAACAATTGGTTACTGAGCTACCACGGGCTACATCCGAGCAGAGGTTCTAGGTTATATCCATACATGGTCCTTGGCAGAGTGTCAGTCTCTGAAAAGACCCCTGTCCCCAGATATATTTGCTCCTTGTGGAGCTCTTATTTTTTTCCACATCATACTAACTCCCCGATCTTTCATATGATTCCGTGCACTCTGCCACAGGTTTGATTATGAGTCTTAATAAATGCTTTAATACATTGCTAGGTAGAGGCTTTCAGGGGCCCTCTGTAGTAGGCTCCTGTCCTGTTACTTGTTTTCTCCTACATCCAATGCACATCTCATTTGTCTTTCTAAGTGAGGATTGATCATCTTACCCAGGGTCCTCTTTCTTGTTTATCTTCTTTATGTGTATAGATTTCATTGTGTTTATCATATCTTACAGGACTATTTGAGTGAGTATATACCATGTGTTTCTTTCTCCTTCTGGGATACCTCACTCAGAATGATCTTTTCTAGATCCCACCATTTACCTGTAAACTTTCATGATTTCCTCGTTTTGATTGCTGAGTAGTATTCCATTGTGTAAAAATACCACAATTTCTGTATCCATTCCTCCGTTGAAGGATATCCAGGTTGTTTCTAGGTTCTGGCTATTACAAATAAAGCTGCTACAAACATGATTGAGCAAATGTCCTTGTTGTGTACTTGAGCAAATTTTGGGTATATGCCTAGGAGTGGTTTAGCTGGATCTTGAGGAAGCACCATTCCTAATTGTCTGAGAAAGCGCCAGATTGACTTCCAAAGTAATTATACCAGTTTATATTCCCACCAGCAGTGGAGGAGAGTTCCCCTTTCTCCACAACCTCTCCAGCATGTGTTGTCACTTGAGTTATTCATCTTAGCTATTCTGATGGCTGAAAATATTCTGAGAATTCAGGGTCATTTTGATTTTCACCTCCCTGATGGCTAAGAATGTTGAGCATTTCTTTAAGTGTTTCACTGCCATTCTATATTCCTCTACAGAGAATTCTCTGTTTAGTTCCGTACCCCATTTTTTAATTGGATTACTTGATTTCTTGCTTTTTAACTTCTTTAGTTCTTTATATGTGCTGGATATCAACTCGCTGTCAGATATAGGGTTGGTGAAGATGCTTTCCCAGTCTGTAGGCTGTCATTTTGTTCTGACGACAGTGTCTTTTGCTTTAGAGAAGCTTTTCAGTTTCATAAGGTCCCATTTTTCGATTGTTGCTCTTAGGGCCTGTGCTGTTGGTGTTCTGTTCAGGAAGTTGTCTCCTGTGCCAATGAGTTCTAGGCTCCCCCCCTTTTTTCTGCTAACCGATTTAGAGTGTTTGGTTTTATGTTGAGGTCTTTGATATACTTGGACTTTAGTTTTGTACAGGGTGATAGGCCGAGAAAGAAATCAGGGAAACAACACCCTTCACAATAGCCACTAATAACATAAAGTACCTTGGGGTGACTCTAACCAAGCAAGTGAAAGACCTGTTTGAAAAAACCTAAGTTTCTGAAGAAAGAAATTAAAGAAGATACCAAAAGATGCAATGATCTCCCGTGCTCATGGATCGGTAGGATTAACATTGTGAAAATGGCCATCCTGCCAAAAACAATCTACAAATTCAATGCAATTCCCATCAAAATACCAACTCAGTTCTTTACAGACATAGAAAGAAACATTCTCAGCTTCATATGGAGAAACAAAAAACCCAGAATTTCCAAAATGATCCTTTACAACAACAGGTCATCTGGAGGTATCTCCATCCCTGATCTCAAGCTGTACTACAGAGCAATAGTAATAAAAAGCTGCATGGTACTGGCATAGAAACAGAAAGGAGGATCAATGGAACCAAATAGAAGACCCAGAAATAAACCCACATACCTACAATTAGGAAGGCACTAAGTAAACAGAAAAATCAGTAGAAACCTATGTATCTCAGACAGATACTATAGTCAACATATTTCCTTATTTAAAAGCAAAACAAAAACAGCAGAAGAAAGAACACACAAGACCAAAACAAAACAAATAAATAAACAAAAAGCTACATTTGTTTTTTTTCTGTCCAAAGCCCAAGTCTGATCTGTGTCCAGGGAACAGCCCTGATTTGGTTAGTCACTACTACCTAGGTAATGTCTAAGCTATACTTCTCATGTTTATCACTGATATGTTAGCTTCTCATTAGAATTGTATATTTCATTTCCTCCAGAATCAGCTAGATTAAATTTCTACTGCTTGCAAATAAAGGTTATACATCATTTGGACATCATCATTAACATCTATATTTAACCAATCATCAAATCTTATTTCACCTTTGATAAAAGTCTTGAATTTTTGTCCTTATGATTAAACATTGACATGGATTTTTTTCCCTACTCCCTCTTCTTCCTCCAGTTTTTGAATTAATCAGGTGTGAACTCAGAGCCCTGTCTAAGCTAAGAAGCACACCCCAATCGGCTACCTATAGCAGCCATTCTTATATAGTCCCTGGCACCGGAGAGTCCCATGCCTTACTTCAGACATTTTAGTAAGTTTATTTTCTCATTAGAATAAATTTCCCAGTATTTGGCTAATATTCTCAAATTGTTCACTGTTGCTACTTATGAATCACATTTGGCCTTCTCTTTGGTATCTTTTTTTTTGCATTTATTTATGTATTTATTGCAATTTATTCACTTTGTATCCCCACTGTAGGCCCCTCTCTTGTCTCCTCCTACTGCACCCTCCATTTTACTAATCTTTAAAACACTCTATATTTTCTGAAAAATTTGAGCACAATGGTTATCTCCTTGTTACAAATCTCAGTTTCCTCAAATGAAGGACACAGGCAAAATGTCTTCTTCTGCTTGCTTTGTCATTTATCTTACCCCTGCTCATTCAATAGGTGTCTGCAAGAATCCATCCATCCATCCATCCATCAATCAATTTATAAATCAATCAAAAATGAATCTTTAAAAAAAGTTTTCTCTGGCTTAATTAAATAAAATGTATTCTTTAGTCCCTTTCCCTTAAAATCTTAAAGTAATGACAGATTAGTAGGAACTTAATGAACATTTGGTAAAGTAATAAATGAATAGACAGCAAAACAAATTTCTGCTGTTACTATGGAGGTTTTGTGTAAATGCTTGTTTTCAAAAACCATTTCTGTAAAAACTTGTATGCATAACTACATTCTGTATTTCAGTTTTAGAAGCTTTTAAGTCCAAGGAAACATTACCCACCTCAGGCCTTGTCATAGACTATGTTCTGTGTTTTAGTAACTAAAATTTATTGACAGCCAACCTTGCTAGTGACAACTATGAAAAAGAGAAGCTGCCAAAATGAGACCAGAAAATGTCATTCTGATTGAACACATGGAGGGACAAGTGTTTATTTTCTACTTTCTACAACAATAGCCAGAAAACTACAGTCTTATAATCAACAGTGACTATGTTTCTTTTAAGATTTGTTAGAATGATATATATTTTTTATACTTCTGTTTGCATTAGTCGTAACCTTCATTTGGCAAAGCTGAAATAACCTTTCTGTGGCATGGGGACTTTACAACTGAACACAAAATCTGTAATTTTTTTATGAGTAGGAAATGACTGATGAAGAACCAAACTGACTGACCTGTTCGGATGTTCTTGTCAGTGTGTGCAGTTAATTGGGCAAATTAATGGTTTTCTAGTGGGAATCTGTGGCTTTAGAATGTCTTCACATAGGTTAAACTGAGTGCAATTCCACCATGTATTCTTAACAAAAGTCCCCTGTGTAAGGAGTGTGGTCTCACATATCTCCTAGGGACCATAAATGATAATCCAAGCTAGAGCACATTCTAATGCTACAAGAATTATACTGTACATACCTGTTGGTGATCCTGAACTTACCTTTTTCAGCTGGCTTTTGTGACTGCTGACATCCTTGATATTCTTGGTTAAAGTCTCTGACTCATCCAAGACTCACTTGATGGTGTTGTGGTTTTTTTTTTTTTTGTTTGTTTGTTTTTTAAATTTTTCATCAATTATACTTTATTCATTCTGCATCCCCCCATAAGCCCCTCCCTCCTCCCCTCACAGTCCCACCCTCCCTCCCCTTTCTGCATGCATGCCACTCCCCAAGTCCACTGATAGAGGAGGTTCTCCTCTCCTTTCTGATCTTAGTCTGTCAGTTCACATCAAAAGTGGCTGCATTGTCCTCTACTATGGCCTGGTAAGGCTGCTCCCCCCCAGAGGGAGGTGATCAAAGAGCAGGCCAATCAGATTATGTCAGAGGCAGTCTCTCTTCACATGTTTGTTTGTTTTTTATGATCTACAGAAAACAAGAGTTGGTTATGGGGAAATGTCTGTGACATTTATATGCAACTATTTTATTTTCCATTAAAACTATGGAAAATTTCAACCAAAATCTAAATCAGTGTTTCCAAAGTGAATAGCATATGTGTTAAATAAATTTCTCATGTATTTTTTTTTCAATGCAGTTTATTCAGGAACCTTGAACAATTCTCGGACCCTGGGGAAAGCCAGCCCACAGCTTAAATAGCCTCTGGGTAGCCAACCCAGGCGTGCCACGTGGGCAATGCAGATAGGTCCACATACATGGAAGCAAGCCAGATCCCCAGCCTTAGCCAAATGTGGAGTTGTTCGTGACAGAGAGCACTCACCATCGGGAAGGTGGAAGTCTCATGTATTTCTTACCTGAATCTGATATTCATATTTTTAGGAACTGTTATAGCAAAATTAAGGAAATAAGAATATAGGAAACAAAACAGTTTTATTCAAACTCAATCCTGAAGAAAATAGAAGAAACTTTCCTTCATCTCATTTATTTATCAGAGCAACATAGGGAGACATTTGGCCAAATCTAAGACTTATGTGAGAAATCCATATCCATCTTTTAGGTGTATCTTCTCTCAAATTAAGTAATGGAACTTTCACAATGAGGTGGGACTATCTGCACATGATCTACTATGAGCTCAAGAAGACTTGTTCTAGACAAAAAAGGTGATGAGGAAATTCAAGAGAAAGGGAGCAGGGCAGTTTTGATGAACACTTGCTATGACTACCTCTTGTTTTATCCATTCCTCAATCTTGAATAATTTGGCATGTAGATTATTAATCATCTACATAATTAACTCACATGCCCACAAATGAAATAAAAAATATGATCAAAACTGGAAGCTGTATCATGCATTGCAGATATACAATACACACATGAATCTCGTGGAGGGTCTCTTTGTCTCTAGTTGATTTTTTTCAGACTTCTTTATTTTCCTAAATAAATTTTATTTCATTGAATAAATAAGAATTATGTCACTTTCTCCCTTCAGTTTCCCTGCTCCACTGATGGTAGAGCATTATGATCATAGCAAAATTTTTCCCATGGTCTCAAATGATATCTATTTCTAAAATCATGCCATAGCAATCGTGCTTTGCTTTGCTCACTCTTTGCTTCTATATGGGTAAATTCCAACATTAGTGTTCATTCTGATACCAATTAAGACAGGGCTTCTCTGCCTTCCTAATGCTGCAAACCCTTAACACATTTCCTCTTGTTGTGGGGACCTCCAGCCATAAAATTACTTTGTTGCCAGTACAAAACTATAATTTTGCTACTGTTATGCATCATAAGTTAAATATCTGTGTTTTCTTTTTTTTTTTTTTTTTTTTCATTTTATTTTTTTTTATCAGTTACATTTTATTAACTCTGTATCCCAGCCGTGTCCCGATCCCTCATTCCCTCCCAGTCCCTCCCTCCCTCCCTCCCTCCCTCATCTCCACCATGCCCCTTTCCAAGTCCACTGATGGGGGGGACCTCCTCCCCATTCATCTGATCCTGTTTTATCAGGTATCTTCAGGACTGGCTGCAAAGCCCTCCTCTGTGGCCTAACAGGACTGCTCCTCCCTTCGGGGGTGGGGAGACCAAAGAGCCAGTCATCGAGTTCCTGTTAGAAATAGTCCCTGTTCCCCTCACTTTGGGAAACCAATTGGTTACTGAGCTACCACAGGCTACATCTGAGTGGAGGTTCTAGGTTATGTCCATACGTGGTCCTTGGTTGAATGTCAGTCTCAGAAAAGACCCTGTGCCCAGATATATTTGGTCCTTGTGGAGCTCCTATCCTTTCCCCATCAGACTAACTCCCCTTCTTTCTTATGATTCCCTGTACTCTGCCAAAGGTTTGGTCATGAGTCTTTGCTTTGAAAACACTGCTAGTTAGAGTCTTTCAGATGCGCTCAGTAGAATATCTGTGTTTTCAATGGTCTTAGGTGACTCCTGTGAAAGGGTCATTTAACCCCCAAAGGAGTCCTAACCCACATGTTTAAAAAACTAATGAGAAAATGCAGATAAATAAATAGGTAAACAAATAAACCACATTTGAACTATAACAAATGAGATGGGCTTGCTGCTGAAATGATGGGTATCCTCTAAGAACAGAAATTGTTCTCCTTGCAAATTTTTTTATTTTATTTTATTAATTACACTATATTCACTTTGCATCCCCCATAAGCCCCTCTCCTTGCAAATTTTTATCAATCATAGTTCCAGAAGAAAAACCAGTTTGTCTATAAAACAATCTTAGTTCTTTTGGAAATAGCACATTTTGAAGCACCCCACTGAATTACTATCCAGGAAATAAAAAAGCACATTTTCTTTACATTTAACATTTTTTTAAGTTTTTTTTATTTTAACTTAAATTAGAGAAGTGTTTTAGATATAATTTCAACAGTTTCAAGTTAATTATTTCTTGTACTTTAATTTAATAAGAGATTATAATACTATATAATACCAGGAAATAAATTTTAACAACTTACCGCATTTTTTTTTGTCTCTAACAATAACACTTTTAGAATTCCTGGGGCACAAGGTAAAATATTGTAGATACTTTGAATATACTATTAAAAATTACTGTTTATTTACATACTGTGAATACACACCGATAAATCTTAAAAACAATTTTCAGTGTGATTTAGCATTCAGAAATCTTCAGATAATATGACTAAAACCTGAAAAAAAGTAAATTTTGTGCATTACATACTAAAATAGTAGTTTTAAATTCATCTTCAAATGTGGGTGAATACAGTAACATTGCTTGTTATTGAGTTACTAAAAACACCTAAAATGAGTGCAATAATTCATAGACAGTGCTTAATAGCCTAACCCAATTTCTCTTTTTTAACATTTATTGGTTTATACTTTATGTATGTGAGTGCTTTATGTATGCCATGTGCATGGTGTTGAACAAACATTAGTAGAGGGCATTGCATCTCCTGTATATGTTAAGGACAATTGTGAGCCATCTTTGCAGATCTCATGTTAATCACAGTTAAATTTTCAGCCCCCAAAGACCAGAAACACAGACTGTCAACTCAAAATATCATATGAATGGCTCCAATACAATCTTTGAAGAACTCTCAAATCCCCCCTAAGACTTTACAAAAAGGACCCTATTGTCTAAAATTCTCTCATCTTATCTTCCAGTTTCTGAAACAGCTTATTAAACTCTGAATACTCTAGTTTTTCAGCCACTGTGGTTTCATGTGTCTAACAACCATATCATGTCCAGAGGATAGCATTTCACAGCATGCTCTCCCATTCTCTGGCTCTTAGATTCTTTGAGCCTTGCATAGTTGGATGATAGACTGATATAATGTTTCATCTTTAGCTGATCATTCATGGCCACTTATTCTCAGAGCTATGACAAGTTACATGACTCTGCTATAATCACAGCCCACTGAAATACCAGGCTTCACTCACCAAGGTTAGTCTTCAGTCTGTTCTCCTTTATGTATATTTTCTTTTTCCAGTATAACCATAGGCTGCACAATGGCTCTTCAGTGAATAGGAGGCTGCATATAGGGCCTTGGAGCTACTGGCTCTTTTAATTGTATTTGATGTGTGGCAGACTGACCATGCACACTGCTGTAGATGTCGTCTGCAATGTATGTGAAGAACAAAATTACATGTATATTAGTTCTGTATTTTTTTAATTATATCCAGCATTTTATTAAGAGAAACATCTATTAAGTGAAATACCAAAATGTATTTTATATGTTAAGTGTATTTTTGTTCTTCCTTTAAAGGTACTTAAAAGCTGTAGCTTTAACCTACGGCTGGTAAATAAACTTCTGAGAATGAATATTGCATCATGTATCACAGTCCAGATAATCTACATAGCTAGGTTCATTATAAAATTCTAGATTAACTCAATAAATAGAAGAAATTGTATTTTAAGTGAGGACATAAATTTATAAATGATGTTATATTAGATAAAGCTGATTTTAAAGGTATTCATAACAAACCATGGTTTTTGAAGCTGTAATATAAGGACATTTTTGAAGAAAATTGTAATGCATAAATTTTTCATCTGTAAATTAATCAGGAGATAATTAGAATTTCACCCACCCTTAAATTTAAAAATTTACATGGGCTGCATTAATATTTTTACTATTTTTTCTTTCAATATCTATTTATAATAATGAATAGGTCACTTGGTTATGAGCAATTGGCTATGTTAATTCAGAGTATCTGACTTAAGTGACAGTTATTATACATGAAGAAAAAAGTGATAGTGTTTGTTCCTTCAGAAGAAGAGCAACCTTCCTGATGAAAACCCAATAATACAAAAGGAAAATAACTAAAATGAAGAAACAGATGCCATCTTGGGAAGAGTTTTAATTGTTATTTCTTTGCTTGAAGCATACCTCAAAAATAATCTTCCTTCCTTCCCTGAGGGAACCATTTCCCAAAGAACCAATTTATTGTTTACCCTGTTTTCTTATCTTTTCTTAACCTACCTATTAAAGATTCAGAGGCATGAGGAGCTCATTACTGTGTATGCAAAAAGAGTCTACATTTCCAGATTTTATGTAGGTGTAATTCTTCAGCTGTCTTAGCTGTCTAGTCTGTAGCCTCTACTTTTAAATATAGTTACTTTGCACACAACATCAAGGAAACAAAATTAGAATTAAATTTAAAATAAAATGTTATTGTAGAATATGGTCTGGCAAAGGAGAATTGTTACACGAGTGATTTGTAAGTCAACTGCTTCTGTTTGAAAACAAATAAAATTTATGAACTAAAAACTGAAACCTCTGAGAAATGTGTATCTCTGTGTTCTGAAATGCAAGAAGTCAATGTTTTATGCCAGCAGGATTTTTAGAATCTCCCTGTGAAAGTAAATAACAGATCATCTATAAAAAATGGGACAGCTGCTGTTGAAGTATTACAAATGATGTGCACCTAAGGTCTAGATACATTAAATCGGCATTTATAATTGTGCATCTCTTCGATTGTCAGTAGAGAAACAGTATAATCTAAGATAAGCGACACTTTTAATGCTGTGACCTACTTTGTAAAACCATCTATCTTACATTTGCAAAAGATTCCAGACAATCAAAGGGAGTAAGACTGTCATTTTATTCATGCTATAAAAGTTCAATATGTGCAACAGTGTAGAAAAAGATTCAGCTTAGAGTAGACTCAGGCCAAAGACTTCTGCTGTTTTCCCAACAGGCACCAACTTACATAGTTCATATATTTGTTCTGAATTTATAAGAACTGAAAGTTTCTAATTTATAATTTTAGAAAATGCAAAGCTTAAATAATTGCAGTCTGTATAGCCCCAAAGAAATATAAATTAGGAGGAACGTATGTGAAGAAAGTAAGTGTGTTTGTATGTGTGTGTGTTGGTGTGTGGATGTGCTATATCTTTATATACATGTATGTGTATATTTTATATATATTAACTTCGTAGTTTAATATCTAAACTAACTATTCACTAGTCTACGTAAGGTATAAAGGTGAAGTTGCTACTTCATTAGCCATAGGAATGATGGCAACCTGACTTTAACTAGCTTTCCTAATATGAGTTGAAGCTGCTTCTATATTAGTAAGTCAACTGTCCTAATAAGTCAATGATACTACACACAACACACTGATATAATCCACAAACAGGTTCATGTGGCATTCTAGATATTTAATCTGTAACTGAAAACTGGAAGAGGAAGTGGAAATAGGTTGATTTCATGACATAAGTCTCCCTGCATTTTTAAATATTTCTGTAGCCTGAAACAGATGTACTGAACACTTTTTCTGGTATATCTTTTCAAAGAAGTTGAATACCAAATAGCTTTGAAAGGTAAGAATAGCATCTTGCTATAATAGTGGTCTTTTTCTAACCCAATGAGGACAAGCTTATGCCTATTCATATATCATAAAATAATTAGGATTATTCCTAAGTGAAGGTTTTCCTTCTTATATTTCATTGGATTTTCTAGTGTTGCCTTGTTTTGTACTCAATGTTCAATGGGAAGTTGATCTTGTATCTGTGTTAGAAATTTCTGCTACAAATACTGGTTACTGTTATCATAGATAATTCAATTTCTAATTCCACATTTCCCATCCTTAGTTGGAAGTCTTACATAATCTGCCAGTTTCTTTGCAACATTAACAGACTTAGAGTCACAGAATTGAAATAGCTAGCATTTTAAAATAATTTTATCACTCTGAAGTTTAGACAATATAATTTGAATATATTCATATTTCTTTTTTGTTGTTCTACTTTTTATTTAATTTTATTTTTTTCTTATCAGTTACATTTTATTAACTCTGTATCCCAGCCATGTCCCGATCCCTCATTCCCTCCCAGTCCCTCCCTCCCTCCCTCATCTCCACCTTGCCCCTTTCCAAGTCCACTGATAGGGGGGGACCTCCTCTCCATTCATCTGATCCTGTTTTATCAGGTATCTTCAGGACTGGCTGCAAAGCCCTCCTCTGTGGCCTAACAAGACTGCTCCTCCCTTGGGGGTGGGGAGGCCAAAGAGCAAGTCATTGAGTTCCTATTAGAAATAGTCCTTGTTCCCCTCACTTTGGGAAACCAATTGGTTACTGAGCTACCACAGGCTAATATTCATAAACTATCACATCTGATTGGCTGGAAAATACAACTAAAAATCACACTGAGACCCTCAAAAAGAAACTATCATGTCACATTTTCATAGAAACCTTCAATCTGGGAATATGACTCTGGGAATGCTTGCTGCTCAAGTGTGGGGACCTGAAATCACATTCCCACAATTCACATAAAGTCAAATACAGTACTATCTTTTTATAATCCCTTTTGGGAGGTGGAGATATGAGATTTCCAGGAGGCTCACAGGCCATCTAAATTGGTATACACAGCATAGAATGAAAGACTCTGCTTCCAATTAAAACAAAAAGGCAAAAGTGATAATCTGTACCTGTGATTGTCTTCTGGCCATGACATGCACATACCTGCGTGCACAGGAACACACATTACAATACACAAACACACAAAATACATACAAAGGGAGAACAGTCAAACAGATGCAGTCAGTGACATACAGAGAGGTTTTTATTGCATGATTTAAGTTAGTATCCATGTCAGCATTCATTTTTATAATCCAATTAAGATTAGAATCTCACCAAGATATTAAAGTTTTCCACTATGTGTCTCTAGCTTGGTTTTTCAAATTTTAGTTTTAATACCAGGAATATACTTCAATTTCTCATTTCTATGGCCTATTGCCTGATTTTTTTCCCTGTTGTATAGCCTATTGCATTGTTTCTCACTGTGTTTTTCTTTAAGAACACTCCATTACCGTGGCCCTCAGTCTTTTGAATGTTGAGACCCCTAAGTACAGTTTTTCTTGCTGTGGGGACTCGCAAGCATAAAATTATTTCACTGCTACCTAATAACTGTAATTTGTTATTGATATGAATCTTACTGTAAAGATATGTATTTTCTAATGATCCTAAGCAACCTCAGTGAAAGGTTCATGTGATTCCCAAAGAGGTTGAAACAAAGAGGTTGAACACCAATGCTCTAATACTTCTACAGGTAATGGTGGGTGGGACCATGCTCTGATTTTCTTTCAGGAATGAGCAACCTATTCTCAGCACTGTTACAAATGCTGTCACGAGAAAGTGTCCAATGCTTAATGCCATGTAGAGCTGTTGCATCACCTTTTCCAGGAAAATAGCTGCCAAATACTTTCTGTGTAGCCTTGCCAGTTTCATTAAAAATAGTTATAAATTACCTATTTGTTGAACAAATCTATACAGCAGGGAAAACAAATTAACATTTGTACAATTATCATCCAAAATGTGTTACTTGTCAGCAACATTGAACTCAGTAACAAATTTGAAATTTTATGTCTCAGAATCTCTAGTCCAAAAATAGGGATCTGTGTTATAATAATATATTAATTGCCTGTAGAAATGGTAGTTTATTCACAGATACTTTTAGTCTGAAAGTACATGCTTAGCAATGTGTTTGTCTAATGTTAATTATAGGACAATGTTGTACAAGCCAAGTCACAGTGAGCAACAATAGTCGGTCACCATATCAATTTCTTTATTGACTACACTAACGGTATAAACAACAAAGTCTGTGTGTATAGGGCCAAGAGCCAATGATTCCAGTTGTCATTCTGTCTCACTGCTTATGGCCATTATCAGCTTCCTTTCAAAGATATTCTGAAAAATCAATTTTGATAATTTTTAAAATGTTAACATAGTACTCTTAAACAGACCAAGTGAGTATATAGAGCAATGTTTTTCAGTAAGAGTTTTGTTTAAAGCTAAGATAAATAGCTCTACACCATCAGAAATTCTAAGCATATACCATGCCTGTCTTTCTGGTTTTGGGTTACCTCACTCAGGATGATCTTTTCTAGTCCCATCCATTTGCCAGCAAATTTCATGATTTCCTATTTTTAGTAGCTGTGTAGTATTCCATTGTGTAAATGTGCCATACTTTCTGTATCCATTCTTCCATTGAGTGATATCTAGGTTGTAGCCATATAGTATTGGATAATATACTAAAATCTACAAACCTAAAGAAGCTGAACAACAAGGAGGATACTTATATCTCATTCAGAATGGCAAACAGGATAGACACCAAAAGCTGTGGAAGAGAAGGAACAGGATGGAAGTCTACCATAGAGGTCCTCTGAAAGATTCCACCTAACAGAGGATTGAAACAGATGATGAGATTCACAGCCAAACTTTGGGCAGAGTGCAGGGAGTCTAGTGGAAGAAGGGAGATGATAGAAGGACCTAGAAGAGACAGGAGCTCTACAAAGAGACCAACAAAGTGAAAAAATCTGGGCCCGCAGGGCCTGTAGAGATTGATGCACCAACCAAGGACCATGCATGTAGAGGACCTAGACCCCCTGCTCAGATGTAGCCCATAGGCACCTTAGTCTTCATGTGAGTAAGGGGAGCAGGGCTGCCTCTGTCATGAACTCAGTTGCCTGCTCTTTGATCACTTGCAGCTGATGATGCTGCCAGGCCACAGAGGAGGAGGATCCAGGCAGTACTGATGAGACTTGATAAGCTAGTGTCAGATGGTAGGGGAGGTGAACACCCCCTTTCAGTAGACTAAGGTAAGTGGATAGGAGGGAAAGGGAGAGAGGGTGGGACCTGAGCAAGATGAGAGAGAGGCTACAGTTGGGATATAAAATGATTAAATTGTAAAAAAGAAAACATTAAAAAAAGAAATTTTAAGTATATTTCAACAATAGCTATCACCCACTTCCAGCCTTTTCCATCATCTTTACAAATACTGAAACCTTTTCATAACTGATGACATTTTGTGAAATGTTTCCAGTTCAACAAAAGTGCTTCCAGAATATGAACAAATGTTTGCTTGCTCTTGGGCATATGGAATACAGTGTAGAATTCAAGCAGGTGTACTTGTTTATTGTTTGGCTTTGAAATGAACACTAAGTCATGGACTCCATTAAGGGAAATATAAGTTTTTATTATCATTATTAATTTTTACAGCTTATTCACTTTGTATCCTGGCTGTAGCCCCTTACCTTATCTCCTCTTTTTCCCACCCTTCCTCCATCTTCCTCCCCTATGTCCCTCCCCTTGCCCAATGATAGGGCAAGTCCTCCTTCCCCACTGTCAGATTCTTAATCTTGCAGCTTATATTTCATCTAATTTTCCAGATAAAACTTTAAGCCCTTGGCTCTTAACAATCAAAATAACAACTTGTGATTTGGCTTGTCTAAATTTATAGAATATTTATATATGTGTATATATATATGTATACATGTATGATTTTTTTTTCAAAAATAGTGTTTTTGAAATGTTAATCCTAGAGAAAAAATGTGTTGAAAAAAATGAAAGAAAAAAGAAAGGAAAAAAGAAAGCATTGTTAACTGATATGGCTTTTTATTTATTATTCTGAATAGTGCATATCTAATTTATAGTTCCTCAGTATTCATTTATTATTTGGCAATACAGATAAGTATATGCCATACTTTATTACAATTATTGTATGTTTAGAAAAACAAAATAATACACTAATAAGGACATGTTTTACTTTCTGCTTTCAATACCTTTTTTTGTATTTTTTTAAACTTATTTGGTTTTTTAAACCTATTTTTTTTTATTAAAAGTAGCAAAAGTGATATCTGGAGAGTTAAACAGCTTACTGGTAAGGAACACTTCTTGAATTTTGAGAATGAGAGTTGGGTTCCCAGAACCCACATAACTAGCTCAAAAACACCTGCCATATTTAGCTCCAGAAAATCTTACGCCCTTTTCTTGCCTCTGAGAGCACCTCTACATATATGGATACACACATTAATAAATAAGCAATAAAATGTTTATGAAATAGGGAACGTGTTATATGAAGACAAAACGCCAATGAAAGCCTTTAAAACACCAACAAATACAAAACCACCTGGTCCTTTGCTGTGTTTTTTTACTCTGTATGATTTTAACTGAAACAACTTTTCATTGGGTAGAACTATCCAATAGATTGTAAGATGTTAGCATCCTGAGGCAGCTGTTATCAATCGTTATAAGCAGGAAAATTGCTGTTATCTCCCCAGGGAAATGGTACTGCATCTTGTCCTTCCTTGGATTTTGATTCTAATTTTTGTCATTGCTTATATAAAGGGTAATCACAACAAACTCCTACTCATCACTAACTTCATCTACTTCCTTTCTCATCATTCTATCAGATTTTTATTGTACTTTTCTCAATCCAAAGAACTTCAAAATTACTCTGGTAATTTCCTATATGACACAAAAAAACAGTTATCTAATTTTTAATAATATGTTTATTTGTTCTAGAGACAGACTCCATGAATATTTATTTTAGCAAGATCATACTCTGAGGAGGAAAGTTCCCTTACATCTACCCTAAATTCTAGAGATTACTAGCAACACAACATTTGTGTCTTCACCACTCTAATCTCAACCTGTACATATATCTCACCTTTTCTGAATTATATCTTTTCTGTCTTATAAAAGGACAGTCCCATTCAATTAGAGATCATTTCTAATATAGAATAAACTCCTATATTTCAAACTTTGACTCTACCTGCAAAGAAATTTTAGGCAGTCTAGGAAGACATGACTTTTGGAGAGTGACTGTTAAACCTTTGACAAGACTCATAGTTAGTTTTTAAGTTTAATCAAATAGTTGCACAGTTCTCATGAAGTCAAGAATTCCCACGTGTGATCTGTAGCTGCTTTGTTTTTTTTTTCCATCCTCTTGCCTCTCTTTTTAATATAAATATTTATTTTTATATTAATTACACTTTATTCACTTTGTATCCCAGCTGTAGCCATTTCTTTCATTCCCTCCGAATCCCACCCTCTCTCCCTCCCTCTTCTCTTCCCATTCCTCTCTCCATGTCCACTGATAAAGGAGGTCCTCCTCCCCTTCCATCTGATCCTAGTTTATCAGGTCTCGTCAGGACTGGCTGCATTGTCCTCCTCTGTGGCCTGACAAAGATGATCCACCCTCGTGGTGGGTGGGGGGGAAGCGTCAAAGAGCCAGCCATTGAGTTCATGTCAGAAACAGTCCTTGTTCCCCTTACTAGGGAAACCCACTTGTAGTCTGACCTGCCATGGGCTACATCTGTTCAGGGCTTCTAGGTTATCTCCACGAATGGTCCTTGGTTGGAGTATCAGTTTCAGAAAAGATCCCTGTGCCCAGACTTTTAGGTTCTGTTGCTCTCCTTGCAGAGCTCCTGTTCCCCTCCAGGTCTTTCTATTTCCTCCTTCGTTCATATGATTCCCTGCATTCTGCCCAAATTTTGACTATGAGTCTCCACATCTGCTTTGTTTTGTATATATATATTTTAATATTAGTTACAGTTTATTAATTTGTATCCCAGCTGTAGCCTGCTCCCTCATTCCTTCCCAACCCCAACCTCCCTCCCTCATCTCCTCCCTGCCTTTTTCCATGTCCACATATAGGGGAGGTCCTCTCCCCTTCCATCTGACCCTAGCTTACCAGGTTTCTTCAGCATCTGCTTTTATACACTGCTGGGTAGAGTCTTTCAGAGGTCCTCTGTGGTAGGCTCCTGTTCTGTTTCCTGTTTTCTCTTGCTTCTCTTTGTTGTTCAGAGAACTCTGACTCTACTTAAATGCCTTTCATTTATGATGCTTCATCTTCGAGGTGCTTATTTCCCACTTCAAATACTACAATATTTCACATAGTATCTCATCCCTTTTTATCAACTTTGTACAAACCTTCTGATCATAGAGCAAGTATCTGAGGCTTTTCTTACATTGCGTTTAGAGCAATTGCCCCCATGCACTTTTACATTTACATTCACTATCTTGCATTTACTATTAGTGCCAGTATTATGCTGAAATGTGGGATATTTCTCTAATTCCATGCAAATATCGTCTCGATGTGTCTAGAGAAAGTCACATATATGTTATACATATATGTTATACATATATGTTCCATATATAAATGTGACTATTTAATTAATTGATGCTGAATTTAGTTACTTTTAATTAATAGTATAAAATGTTTTCCCTAACCTTTTGTTCATGCTTTGGTAAAATTTGTTACTTTAGTAACATCTGCTTTGAGATATTAATACTTCCTTTGTCTTTGCTCCTGAGGAGGGGAGGTTTTCTGGAAATCATGTATAGGAATTATTACAATTTAAAAAAGTGCATTTAAAATCAATCATATGTTAGCCTGTCATAGACAAGTGTTATCGTTGCCTTATATTACCAGTATTTATCAGCATGGAATCAAATTTATCAAAAAAAAAGAAAAAAATGGAAGTCAACACGGGTTGCCTGTGATCCCAATTCTGAGTCATCAAAAACCTTGTAGAATTTGTACATTCAGCTTGAATCAGGATATAAACTGAAGGAAATTGAATTTGTTAGATACAAAGTATTTAATATTCCTGTAGATTGTCTCAAAGTAAAATTTCAATTTTGGATTGGCAGCGCACTTGAAAATACTACAAACTTGGGAGAAAGCCCAGCTTCAACACTTCCCAGTGCAAAGGACTGGAAAATTTTATCCATCACAATATTCATATATGAGCAAACAAATAATGAATATTTGAAATTTCTCCATAGCCAGACATCAAAAGTGTTATATCCAATCTGTTGATGAGAACATGAGATTGTGAGAACTACTTGTTTTATTCTAGGCATGATTAAATTTTCAATAATGAAACATATATTACAAGTGTTACGCTCAGGATGTGAAGCTAAGCATGCACTCAGGGTCAGCCGCTTTGGACCCAGAGAAGAGCATGTCTGATTGCATGCGGGTTGATGCCCCAGGTCCCGCCTCTGAGAAAAAGGTATTGGATGGGTCTGATGCTCTTTGGGTGGATGACACCTAAATGAACATTGGTACAAAGTCCCAATTTATTTCTAATATCAGAGATCAGACCTCTACTCTTGCCTGATGCGTCTAAAACAAAAAGGGGGAACTGTAGAGAGCTACGTAATGCCGCGCCTTAAAGATGGAGCTGGTTTCCGCCTTCCACCTTCCCGATGGTGAGTGCTCTCTGTCACGAACAATTCCACATTTGGCTAAGGCTGAGGATCTGGCTTGCTTCCATGTATGTGGACCTATCAGCATTGCCCACGTGGCATGCTGGGGTTGGCTACCCAGAGGCTATTTAGGCTGTGGGCTGGTTTTCCCCAGGGTCAGAAGATTGTTCAAGGTTCCTGAATAAACTGCAATAAATACAATTGGTTTCCCAAAGTGAGGGGAACAGGGACTATTTCTAACAGGAACTCAATGACTGGCTCTTTGGTCTCCCCACCCCCGAAGGGAGGAGCAGTCCTGTTAGGCCACAGAGGAGGGCTTTGCAGCCAGTCCTGAAGATACCCGATAAAACAGGATCAGATGAATGGGGAAGAGGTCCCCCCATCAGTGGACTTGGAAAGGGGCACGGTGGAGATGAGGGAGGGAGGGAGGGACTGGGAGGGAATGAGGGATCGGGACACGGCTGGGATACAGAGTTAATAAAATGTAACTGATAAAAAAAAATAAAAAAGAAAAAAAAATAAAAATAAAGAAAAAAAAATAGTTAATAAAAAAAAAAAGACTAGTGAACTGTGCCAACTCAGCCACAAAAACCTCAGATGTAGCTGATTGGCAGCTCAGACTCCAGTGTGGGTTCTGAGTAAGGGGAGCAGGAGCTACTTCTGTCATGAACTTGATTTCCTGCTCTTTGATCACATGCCCTGGAGATGCAGTCTTGCCAGGCCAAAGAGGAAGAGGATCCAGGAAGTCCTATGAGACTTGATAAGCTATGGGCAGATGGCGGAGGAGGAGAACTCCCCCTTTCAGTGGACTAGGGGAAGGAGATAGGAGGAAGATGGAGGGAGGGTGGGACTGGGAGGAGTTGAGGGAGGGTCCTTCGATTGGGATATATAATGAATAAATTGTGATAATAAATTAAATTAATTAAATAAAAAATTAAGAACAAAAAAAAGTGTGGATATTCTGGAATCAATTTATTCCTATCCACATATGTATTATTAATTAAGTTACAATATTCAACATAAAATGTTTTTACAAAGTTTACAAAGAAAATAGTAAAAGTGTGTGGTTTTAGTTTTGATTTTTTATATATTTTTAAATTTATTGTTTTCTTTATTACAATTTATTCACTTTGTGTCCCAGCTGTAGCCCCCTCCCTTATCTCCTCCAAATCTGACCCTCCCTCCCTATTCTCCTCCCATGTCCCTCCCCCAGTCTATTTATAGGGGAGGTCTTCTTCTTCCACCTGACTCTAGCCTATCAGGTCTCACCAGGATTGACTGCATTGTCTTCCTCTGTGGCCTGATAAGGCTGTCTCCCCCTCATCTCCCACTCCCAGAGGGAGGTGGTCAAAGAGCCAGTCTCCGTGCAGGATTTTGTTTGGAGTATCAGTCTCAGAAAAGAACCTTGGACCTAGATTTTTGGCTCTGTTACTCTTCTTGTGGTGCTCCTGTACCCTCCAAATGGTGGGAACTAGAAAAGATCATTGAATGAGGTATCCCAGAGGCAGAAATATTCACATGATTTATACTCACTTATAAGAGGATATTAGATATATAATATAGGATAATCATACTAAAATCTCTACACCTAAAGAAGCTAAGCAAGAAGGAGGCCCCTGAGTAAGATGATTGATCTTCATTCATAAAGGCAAATGGGATAGACATTGGAAGAGGGAGAAAACAGGGAACAGGACAGGAGCCACCACAGAGGGCCTTTGAAAGACTTTACTCAGCAGGGTATTAAATCAGATGCTGAGACTAATTGCCAAATTTTGGGCAAAGTGCAGGGAATCTTATGAAAGAAGGGGAAGATAGAAACACAGTTTTGATATTTAAGAATGCATTTTACATCATTTTCTATGTTTTCAATGAATTAATAAAGCATCTACATATTACATATTTACTTATTATATAAATAGAGGTGTTAAAAGCTCTAGGATATTTTGGTTATTCTAGTTTCAGTTGGATTTCATAAGTAATCACAGATCTACAGAAATGTTTTAATTGCTAAAACACAACCCTTAGCTTTTGGAAAATAAATAGTGTTTAATAGAAGCGAGAGCCTGGGTAAAATTTTACTAAATTACTTATTTAAAATTTTATCAAGCAGTTATAAAGAGATTGGTTACTTTCTGAAGTCAATAGCTTCTGTTGAAATTTTATCGTCAATTCAGGTGATAGAAAAGGATGATGAAATCTGTTTTGTAGCTCTCCTCCACAGTATTAGAGAAATCAGAACAGCTTTAATGGATGTCAACAGATGGGCACTGACTCTGCCTTGATATGGGGTCTGCTCTTATTTTTGATTAGTAAAAGAGTAGAGCAATTATTATCTCATTTATCAGAAATTTGTTTCTGATAGTTGTTTATGGAGCAAGAGCTGAGGTTATTTGATGTTTTGGGGGAAAATGGGAATTTCATACTTAGTAAGATGCAATAGCTGTATTTCTCTAAGTTCAACATCTGTTTCTGTTTCGTGGATTATTTCTGAAAGGAGACCTAGAAGTTCTGCTTTACAGTTCACATCCATGTTTTGTCTGAGGTTCTATAGCCTTTCAGATAAGGTAACTCACTAACACGCGGAAGTTTATTTTCTCTGTGGCACAGACTTTAAACATATGAGTCATTAAGGGTAAAAACAGGATTTGTTCATGTATTTTCAAATAACCAATCTGTAAGTTACTCTATTTAGCTGGTTTCAAATAAGGCTTTCTCACTAATTAGTATAGCATCCTTGAGGAAGTCTTTGTAGGCCATAGCATTCAGAATGGCATTCTTTCATAATATCATTTTCCAAATAATGGGATGTTGTTTGGAATCATCCGAAAGTTTTTTTGCAAGTCAATCCCATGAAATGCAATGAATGACATTTCCTGAAAATTCTATATTAGTATGTTGCAAAAATATAGAAAAATTTCTACAATAAAACATTTTTTTTAATTTGGTAACAGGTTGTCAAAATGTCTTAAGCCTCACTTGTATTAATTTTTACATCTACGTTTTGACTTTTTCCTGTTTGTCTGGTTTTGGTTTTTTTGTGGTCTAGGAGGCTTCAGGCAAGTAGCCAAAGGTCTCTTATGTCACATATCTGTGTGAAAATCAGCCTTTCATCATGGTAACTTCTCTTTCTAAAAGGTAGAGAGAGTCTAAGGTGTATTTGTGGAAGGACTCTCACCTGAAGGAGAAATTATAAGACATTTAATAAAACTTAATCAAAAAACTTTAATAAAACTTATGCTGTATTTAAAGTTCATTGTTCAACGATATTCACAGGTCCAGGTTTAAGGGAACATTTTGGTTCACTGTATAATACTATTCACTTAAGAATTATAAATATTTCTTCTACTAGATGGGATTTTGTAGAAAATATAAATACTTAGTATGTAAATATTTCTAGTTATGAGTACTTTTTCTCTTATATTATTATAGTTGGTTTTACTAACCTTTATGCCATGAAGTCTTCAATGTCTGTGAAGTTTTGAGTTGCAAAGCATACTGGTGAGATAGATGAATTTCTCCACATATTTATTAAGACTTGTGTATTTCTTCATTATGGTGGATTCAGGCAGTTCCAGCCACCATTACCAGTGGAAGCAGACCCACCACTGAAGTGGAAGGCAACCATTTATTACGCACACTTCATTTGAGTCTCACATTAACGCTGACATCTGTTCAGGCTTTAATTACCACATTACCACAACTGTTCCCTTGTCACCTTTCTCCTCACACATTCTAGCAGGAACACAAAGAGGAGAAAATACATACTCAGGTAATGACAATGTTCTTTAGTAACGACGAGCATAAATTGGTCTGAGAATAGAAATGATTTGCTACATATGGGACACATGTTTATTTCTAAATCTCAATTTCTATTAAGCTACATTATTTAAAAGTGTTCCATTTTTTACTCACAAAATAAAAAAAAAACTATGTTAGTACCCAGTCTTCTGTATGAGTAATTGAAAAAAATGCATTTGGAGAGTATGCCAAATTAAATATTTTTTCATTAACTTTGTTTCAGATTCATAGTCATTTTTCTCTTTACTTTCTCTTTATTTATTTATTTTCATTTCTCTTTGAAGCAGGGTCTCCCTATGTATCTGAGGTTGATCTGAAATTTGTTAGACATTTATAATCTTTAAAATTTTGTAATGTATTAAGGAAAGATAAAAACCAATGTAACTTTTGCAACAATCATCCATGCATCCTTTTCACTACCAACATAATTTTTAATATAATTTTAATTAAGGTTTCAATAATGATTTCCTATTGATGCTTTTCTTGAAAGGTTAACTGTGTTTATTTTTTTTAAAAATGCTTTATGTATTCTCTTTTTTTCTTTTTTTAATTTATTTTTAAATAAATTACAGTTTATTCATTTTTTTTATCCCAGCTATAGTCCCCTCCCTCATCCACTCCAAATCCCACTCTCCCTCCCTCTTCTGCATCTAAAATCCACCCCAAATCCACTACTAGTGGAGGTCCTCCTCCCCTTCCATCTGACCCTAGCCTATCAGGTCTCATCAGGACTGTCTGCATTGTCTTCCCCAGGTAAAGCAGCCAGGTAAGGCTGCTTCCCCCTCACGGGGAAGTGATCAAAGAGTCAGGCACTGAGTTCATGACAGAGACAGTCCTGTTTCCCTTACTAGGGTACCCACTTGGAAACTGAGCTGCCATGGGCTACATCTGTGCAGAAGTTCTAGGTTAACTACATGCATGCTTCTTGGTTGGAGTATTTGTCTCTGCAGGCACCCAAGTTCATGCTAATAACTGTCCCTGCACCCCAAGGGACCCCCATGGAGACAGCGCTGCCCATGGGCTATATCTGAGCAGGGGGTCTAAGTACTCTCCATGCATGGTTTTGTTGATTCATCAGTCTCTGCAGGACACCTTGGGCCCAGATTTTTTGCGTTTTTTGGTCTCCTTGTGGAGCTCCATGTCTTTCTGTCTCCCTCTGCTTCCATAGATTACCTGCATTCAACCCAAAGTTTGGCTGAGTCTCAGCATCTGCTCCCCTACCCTGCTGGATTGACTTTCAGAGGCCCTCTGTAGAAAGCTCCCATCCTGTTCCCTGTCATCTCCCACTTCTGCATTCCATCCCATTTGCTGCTCATTCAGAGGGATTGAATTTCTAAACTATCACTTACATTATGTAATCCTTGGGTGAGAAGACTTCATGTGATTTGAAAGTCCCTCTGATACTCTTTAGGATGGTTTTTCTGTGCTTTTTTCTTTTAAGTCAGCAATTAGTTCATATCGAGTTAAGATGTATATTTGTATAAAATGATTTCAATTTAGCATGTTTTTCTTCCTTAATTCTAGTCAAGATTTTTTTAATTTTGTTTTATTTTGCACTGTGATGAGTTCCTGGAAGAATAACTGTTTTGCAGAAATCAAATTTTGCATTAAAAATACTGAAACAGATGCTAATTTCATGCAATCTCTTAAGCAACTTTTTAAGAAATAAAACCTACTGTTATTTTTGTGATTTATATACTATTTTCCTTTCCATATATAAACATATTTATCTTCACTTTTACTGTTAGTAGTTTGATATTAGCAATGTTCAGTCTGCTTTAATAATTTCCAATCATAATCATAAGGCACAACTTTTGTTTTACTTACTAAATTCTTAATTAAAATTTAACTTCAGAAGTTAAGTAAAAGTGACCAATTTCCATCAAATAAATGAAAGACCTTTTGTGGGATGCTTTGCCTCATCACAATAATCTCATTTATTTTTAATATTCTACCCACAACCCCTGTATAATTTCAGTAAATAAAGAAAACTGAGATAAATATCAACATTCACATTCCAGATTTTGAGAAACTCTTAAAATTAATTAACATAAATTTGCTTTTATAATTGGTACCCAGTGCTCATTAGGGCGCATAGAGACTGAACCATCAATCGGGAAGCCTATATGGGTCTGAGCTAGGTTCTCTGCACATATGTTATAGTTGTGTAGTTTGGTGATCTTATGGGACTTCTAAAAGTGAGATGGGATGTCTGACATTTTTGCTTACTTTTGGGGTTCTTTGCTTCCTACTTGTTTTCCTCATTTAGCCTTAATATGAGAGGATGTGCCTTGTCTTCTTGAAACTTGGTATGTCATGTTTGGTTGATATCCCTGGAAAGCCTACCCTTTTCTGAAGGAAACAGAAGAGGAGTAGATGAGGAGGGGCACCCTGTTGAGGGTGTTAGTTTTTGCCATTCCAGTGTCCTGAAACTTCTTCTATTCAATAATTCATGTGATTAATGGTCATTACCTTCACAAGAAGTTCTAATGGGTATGGACAGAAAGATCATGAGTTTGAGGTTAGCATGAGTTACTTTAAATAAATATAAAAAATGATGAATAAATGAATAAAAATAAATAAATAAATAAATGGACAAATGCACAAATAAATAAACAAACAAACAAATAGATAAACAAATATAACTATCAACTAATAAAAGCCTAGCACTGAAATAGTGTTGCAAGTATGGCTAATTAAAACTTATGACAAACTATATATCTTTTGTTGGAAGGAGTTACGTATATTTTCCATTACAGCTATTTAGATAAAATTTACTGGGTTTGAAAGAAAATTTCACTCTCATTGCACTTCATGGCTTGAATATCAAATGGAAACAGTGAATTGCTGCCAGTTACATTGGTTCTATTTCCGTCTGTCTGCATGCTCCCGAAATAACCCTCAAAAGCTTCTTCAATTTGCTGAGTAAAGAATGTAGTCCACCATGTTGACATTCTTTGTTTTGTTGTTCTTTTCATATATCCTAAATTTTGTTCATAATATTTTTAATAAATACCTTATTGGATTTATTAACTTTATGTGTTACCATCTTTTGCTACCTGTATGTATGTGTACAATATCCCCGTTTGGTCCTCCCAAAAGACAGAAGAAAACATCAGACATCCTGACCCTGGAATTTTTGATAATTTCCAACTATCATGTGCATGCTATGAATCAAACCCAGGTCTTCTTTAAAAACGACAAGTGCTCTTAAGAACTGAGTAACTGTTTCATCTATGCATATTCCTAATCATAAGCAGCATACTGAGCAGACAAAGAAAAGGATTGCTTGTTCCCAAATGAAAAACTCTGTACAGCTCTTTTGTCACATCCATCTAACGTACCTTTTATGTACGAAAGTAACTTTATACTATCAACTCAATAAACATCTTAAGAAACCAACGTGCGACAGATATCTACAAAATATATTTTAATATGTTAAGTAGGGACAGCCCCCCTTTCTTCAGAATATACTCCGATTCTGTGATGGAGATGGCATATTTTACAGTTACTTAGAGGAAAACTAGAATTACTATTTAGTTAATAATGTGGATTTATATATCATCAAAACTATGACTAATATCTCCAAATAAAATTAAAATTTCAAAAAAAATTTATATGCCAAATATGTTAGAAAAACATTGAGGACTTCTTCTAGGGGGGTTGTAGTGGAAAAAAAATGTGATTATATACCATATAATTATATACCATATAACATATATCTTAGTTTGCTTCCATATTTTTTCTATTTAGTTATTTACTTTGTGTGCATGCTTTTGTATGAATTATATGGGCCCATATGGGCCATAGCCTACATCTGGAGGTCAGAAGACAACATTCAGTAGTCAGTTCTCTCCTCCCATCGACAATGTTGTCAGTCATTGAATTCAGGTCATAATGTTTGGTGGCAAGTTCTTTTACTCATTGAATCATACTACCAATCCTAAGGCTTAGTTCAAGAAAAATATTCATTTTTTATAAAAGTATATCATATCAAAGCTTAATATTTTATAGAGTACAGGCTGAAATTAATTCATACCAATATAAATAAGCATGCCAACACAACACACACACACACACACAAACACATATATATTCACATATCCATTACAAACAGTCTCACAAAGGTGTGAGTTTGTGTCTTTGTGGAGTATAAATCTGCAGGAGTAGATTAAGAAAATAATAAGGACTTGGAGTCTTGTACTGAACCTTCAGACGACCACTACCTTTATTTTTTGTCAACATTGTTAAGTATGGTGGTTTGGTATTGTTGGTAGGGTAAAATGATCCATTTTTTTTAGTATGAAAATACTGTCTTTGTGCTATTAATATATTTTATTGAATGGTTCCATGTTGACCATAAAATTGAAAGTGTACATTCTTTTCACTCTTCCAAACCAAGTTTTATGAAACTATAATAATGGAAACTACCTATGTCATTTAAGGTAAGCCTGGATCTTCGATGGCAACACAAACTGCAAAGTATCAGAGATTCAATCACATCTCATGGGTAAAGTGACTGCTCAGTACTGGAGGAGTGTTTGTGGCTCACGATGGTTTTAATTGGCAGTGAAATTAAACAACCTAAATATGACATGAATCAATTCCTTTCGAATTTCATTTCCCAAATAGAAATTTAAAAGGATGTTTTTCCCCTAAGCATCAAGGATGTTTGATTATTTTAATGGCTATCGTACAGCTGAATGTTCATAAGCACGCATAGTCCCTGAGTTTTAAAAATACTTACTGTGCCCAAGGACTCTTTGAATAGAAGGAAAAGCCAATAAGTAGGTGAAAGCCAAGAATTAAAGATTAAATTGGAGAGAATTCCAACGCAGGAAATAAGAACAGAAATACATGTGGAAAAGATTTCCATAACACCAATATAGATGTAGTGACAACCACCTGAACAGTAATAATAAGGAGTGACACTCTTGAGAACTGCAGAGATTAAAATATTTTAAAGTAACAAATATTTTGATAAAATTAATCCATTTTAGAAAAAAATAATCATTTACTCAAAGAATGGCAGAATGCTAATTCTGACATAGTGAAAGTACTGTAATCAGGACAATTTCTACAAAAGTGCTTGTTTATGAGGATGGAAATATGTAAGATGAGAAGTAGTCTAACAGAATAACAAGGACAAGGAAAGACTGCCTGGGTTGGATTAGGGTGTAGCATCTATTACTCCTGGATGGAAATTTGTATTTTTAACAATTTATTGATATATTTAATACAACATTTCTACTCACTGGAAATAAAATACGTACTAGTAAGATAAGCTGTTGCTCAAATGAATTAAATGAAGCATTTTATATATTAGTAAAACAGGAAGAAAACCTGAAATTGTATATTCTATAGATTAATAACATAAGCTATAAACATAGTCACACAATGTACTGCTTTGCACTGAGTTTTTAATGTACTAATGTGAGGAAGTTTCCAATATAAACCATCATAAAATGGAACATCTTAGCAATATTCAATGGGACCATGAAAAATTCTGTCATTTAGAGCAGTCTTTTGACAGGTGCACTTTTGAAGAAATTTTATGCCATTCAAAAATTGTATATTATTCATGTCTTAATATTGAATATTTCATGATCAGATCAAATAAATCCAAATTTAGATGCTGTTGCATTCATTTGAAATATTTAAAAAAAATATCTTAGTAACAAATTAATAGTCTAAAGAGTTCAAATATTGTTTACTAAATGTCATTGTTTTTCAAGTAACATCAGTAATACTTGTTAGTGTTTAATATAACACTTAAGATTGTTGCACAAAATGGAAAGTTAATACTACTTTAAAAATCTTATTTGCAAGTCAGGCATTTTTTTAATTGATTCATTTCCCACAGTTTCTTTAAATGGCCACTTAAAATCCATTCCTGCAACACCCTCCCAGATTCCTTACATATACACAAAATTAAGAGCACCCATTAAGTAGGTTATTTCTCTGAAATAGTGATCTATATCTTTATTTAGAAGTATGATGGTATTCATCATTTAATGTTATGCTTCATTTACCATAAGGAATATTCTATGATGTGGAAGCAATTTAACAAATATATAAATTATTAAGTAATGTGCATTTCAAAAAGAGTTGATCCATTTTCGGGGACTTAAACATGAGTAAGAATAATTTTGTCTGCCTTAGATGTATTATTTTATGAACTGTTATTTTATAAATCAAATTTTGTTATAATTAGGACCTGAATAATGTCAGTGTCTTAATCAACTACTCTTATGTTTTATTTTCCTAATATTTGAAATTGTTTTATATCATATATCATATATTTACATGTGATAGTTTTTAAACTAAAGGTAAAATTTAAAAGCTCGTGTATAAGGATGCAAAAAATATTTTAATATATAGTTACTGTGAACATTTTAAATAATTCACTTTTTGTTTTTATGCAATGCTTTAAGAATATTGTGTTATGTGGACATCTGGGTACATTTATCTCAGAATATTACTAATTGTGTTTATAGAATTATGAATAAATCAAATGTTTTTTCATGCCAAAAATATCAGGATATACTATTTGGTATCCATAAGTAATTCCAAGTCATGGTTACTCAAGGGATGAAGCAGATAGAACAACGATTGAATTTGCTTAAAAAACTGCGTGGATTATCTATGTAATAAAAGAGAAATCTGAGTGTTTCCTTGTCTCTTGGAGCTTTGTACAAAATCTGTCTAACTGAGGCTGAGGAGATATCTCAGTCAGCAAAGTGGTCACCACGAAGCCGTGAGTCCTTGCTCTTAGATCACCAGTGTCCATTTAAAACTGGGTATGGCTATAAGCACCTGTAACCCTAGTTCTTGTAAAAGCAGGTAAACTGGACAGAGTCAATAGAATCTGTGTGGCATCTTGGTCAGCTAGTCTAGCTAATTGACAGCAACCTCTGTTTTCTACACACATGTCCACTAACACTTACACTCACACACAGGAACCCTACACTTATCTACACACAACCCCCTAAAACAACCATGAAATTTAGAGCTTTCCCAAATTTTGTTAAAAGTCTGTTAACTGATAATGAAATTAGAAGTCATCAGCACATTGACTAACACACTACACACATCTATGAATATTTGGTTTCCTCAAGACATTTCGTAGCTCTCTAATACTTTTCTTAAAATAAAAGGAACATCATTGTTTGAAATAAACCTCAAATACAGTCATAAGTATAATAACTTGTTTGTTCCATACTTTTGAAACTTTTTATTTCTTACATTTTTTATTTTTACAAGTTATTCATTTTACATGCCAGTTCTTTCATCTCCTTCTGGTCAAACACTCCCTCCCTCTTGCCCCTATCCCATACCCTTAGTCCACTGAAAAGGAGTGCTCTCCTCCCCTGCCATCTGACCCTAGCTTAACAAGTCTCATCAGGACTGCAGGCAACTGACTTCATGACAGAGGCAGCCCCTGCTCCCCTTGCTTGGGAAACCCACATGGAGACTGAGCTGCCTATGGGCTACATCTGAGCAGAGGGTCTCTCCATGCACGGTCCTTGGTTGGTGCATTAGTCCCTGCAGGGCCATATAATATAACTATAGTAAAATCTGCAGATTTAAAGAAGTTAAACAACAAGGAGGACCTTAAGGAGGAAGCTTAAATCTCATTCAGAATGTCAAACAGGACAGACACTAGAAGCAGTGGTAGAGAGGGAACAGAATGGGAGCCAACCATAGCTTTCCTCTAAAAGGTTTCACCCAACACGGGATAGAAGCAGATGCTGAAACTCACAGCCAAACTTTCAGCAGAGTGCAGGGAGTCTTATGCAAGAAGTAGGGGGGCAGAGGATAGAAGGGCCTGGAGGAAACAGGAGCTCCACAAGGAGACCAACAAAGCTTTTGTGACATTTTTAACCCTGTAAAGTATAAAGTGGCATTCCAAGTCATGATGCATACCTTCCTCATTTATAGTCTCTAATAGGAACATTTAGGCTTTTTAATTTTTTTCTGTTCATCTGTAGGGACTTGAATCTATATACAGTTTTTTCTTTATTAATTTTTATATTAATCACAGGTTATTTACTTTGTATCCCAGCCATAACCCCCTCCCTCATTCCCTCCCAATCCCACCCTCCCTCCCTCATCTCCTCTCTGCCCCTTTCCAAGTCCACTGAGAGGGGAGGTCTTCCTCCCCTTCCATCTGACCCTAGCTTATCAGCTATTTTCAGGACTGGCTACAATGTCTTCCTCTGTAACCTAGCAAGACTGTTCCTCCCTTGGGGGAGGGGGGAGGTAAAGGAGCCAGTCATTGAGTTCATGTCAGAAATAGTTCCTGTTCGCCTTACTAGGGAAACCCACTTGGTTACTGAGCTACCATGTGCTACATCCCAGCAGAGGTTCTAGGTTATATCCAGAGTTGATGAGATAAAAATAACAGTCTGCCTAGATGCAAGTCATAATAATAAGTGGATGACTTTTGAGACCTAATTAAAGTATCAGTTATTATAATATTCAAAAGGATTTATTATCTAGTTTCAAGGTAAACATTTGTTCCTTATTTCAGACAGCTATCAGAGAAATTTTGACTTTACAGATAATTTTAGGCAAACATTTTTTGATCTTTCCTTTTTAAAATTAGAACAAGACAACATATTTAGTGAAAAAGAAAAATATGAATCTTGTGCAGAGATAAAGTTGACAGTAACACTTTGGATGTGCTTCCAGTAGATAATTTGGCCTGGGAACCCCATCGATGTATTAGTCAATGGCATTGTTCACTAGAGAGATTTGAAGCGGTTTGTTCCACTTTTACTCCTGTTGACATGACAAACGCCCTGACAGAAAGCAAGTTAGGAGAGGTAATGGTTTGCTTCAGTTTCTGAATCCAGGTCACAGTCCATCCTTGACCAGGTCAAGGTAGGAACGAACTCCAGGCACAGACTTGAAGGCAGGTCCAATTGCTGTTCCACACCCACACTCTATAGCCCAAAACCCTAGAACCATGGATGCTGCTGCTTCCTAGCTGGCTTCCAAGCCAGCTTATACTCAGACACCTACGTGAAATGTGATTTCTTCTCTCAATTTATAATCAGGACAATTCCCCATAGATAATCTCTCAGGCCAATAATATATAGGAATCCTTCCCCTGTGACTGTCTTCTCAGAATATGTCTAAGATCTGTCATATTCACTGCTAAAACTAAACAGAACACTGCCCAGTTATAACTTTGCAGATTCTTCCACCAATGGCAAAATACTTTCTTTATACTCACCCATATCACTTTGTTTTATTAGAAAAAATAAGATAAAAAATATTTTTTTTCAATGTAGTTTATTCAGGAACCTTGAACAATCATCTGACCCTGGGGAAAGCCGTTAAAGGCTAGGCTCACAACCATAAAAGATAAAAAATATTTTAAGGAAATTCGTTACACATGGCATTAAAAGAAAGCATTTGAGTAATAACAGATTTACTTAGTTTTGGTTAAAAATATATTATGATTTAATTTTCCAAGAGAAAAATTAGTTAAAACTTCAGGACTCCTCAAATGCTAAATTATTCATAGAGATGTATAAAAATCAAATGCCCAATTATAGCAGGCTTTTTTTCTTTCGAGACTCTTTTCCTAGTATTTTCTTTTTAAATTAATGATACCATGGTTCCTTAGCATTTCCTTTAAAAATCGCAGAAAAAGTAAGTTTATGAGTCTGGATTTTACTCACTGTTAGCAAATTATATCTTCTTTTCATGGTGTTTCTTGCCAATACCTTATGCTTAGTTATATGGTGTACCTGCTTAGAATAGAGATTTCTGAAAGAACAATATTAAAGTTGAAATCAGTCACATCAGACAGGCAGGCATGAATGCATCTAGAGGAAACAGGAATGCAGATGGTTAAGATGATGTGAAATGCTCATCCTGTGATGAGATCTGGTTAGAAAGTGCTGTTTGGTGAAGCACAGATTACTGAATGCTGCAGATGGCCATGTCAGAGAAACTCATTCAGTGGTGCATAATGAGAAAGAAAATAGAAGTATACAATGGAGAAAGAGGAGCAGACACTGGCCGTGTAATTAATTAGTTTGTCATAAAATAAGAACTTCAACTACAAATGGTATTTTATTTAATATCAGTATATTTAACTTATTCTTCTATCATATAATAAACCCCAACTACAGTTTCCTGTCCCTTCTCTCCTTCCAGCTCCCTGCCCCCCTGCTCTCCAGATACAGTCCTCCTTTGTTTCAGAAAAGGGCAATCCCCTTAGGAAAATCAACCAAAGATAGTTTTTCAAATTACAATAAGGCTAGACACCTTACCTCATTTTAAAGTTGAAAAGGTTACCAGGTAGACGGAAATGGGTTCCAAAAGCAGGCAAAAGAGTAAAAGAGAACCCCAACTCGCACTGTTAGGAGTCCCACAAGAACACCAAACTACACATATACAATGACATATGCAGTGAGCCTAGGTCAGAACCATACAAAATCCCTGATTGTCAGTTCAGTCTCTATGAGCCCCTATAAACCTTGGTTAGTTGATTCTTTGAGCCATTTGTGTGTGTGTGTGTGTGTGTGTATGTGTGTGTGTGTGGTTTCCTTGTATTTAGTGAAAACCAACAAGATGTAAAGTTCTAAGATCACAATATGTGTGCTTTTCACCTGTGATTAATATGAAGGGGAGAAATTAACATAGCAATTATAAGTCTAGTATTTCATTTGCCTTTTTTCCATAAGAATGGGTGAATGTTTTACCTCAAAAGACTGTTATAAATGTGCCAATATTTTGGTGTAATTTTTATCCTTATTGAAACATGGATTTACTTTTATAAATTCTATAAACTGTCTAGTATCAGCACTTGACTTTATCTGCAGAGAGAATTTGTTTTTCTGCTTGCAGTGGTTGAAGACTCAGAAGCTTTCTGGAACATAAAAATTTAAGAGTATACCTGTAGGATGTATTCTATCTCTCCTTATACCTTTAATCCATGCACTGTGGGTACTTTGCTGTCAAAGACATTCTAAAGGGACATAGACCTACTCGGAGTATCTCTGACCATGCTGATGTCGTCTAGACTTTGTGATCCACCAGTGTGTTAGGGCAAATAAAGAATATTTCCTCAACAGCCATTCCTGCAAGGCACTGCACGTTTAGTGACCTCTACAAGCATCACTGTTGGTGACAATTGTATAAAAGTGAGTAAATATTCTGTCTCCCCAATTTTTAACTATGGTATAGCCGTTACTCATCATTATCCAACAGGTGCATAAACATGTTCTTGACAGCATAGGCAATTCTTGACTTCTCAGCATCCCTAGATTTTAACTGCATTTTAACTACAGTAAGTTAAAATAATTTGCATTCACTTTTGACCTACAGTCATCAAGAAAAGTTTAAATCATGTTCAGTATTCCCTGGTTAAAAAAGCAAGAAAATGAATGAAATAAATTATTTAGACATCCATTTAAAGTTATAAACTTTAAAGCTATTATTTAAAGTCATAACATTCGGCTTTTGGGAAAACTCATCTATGTGCAAAATTTTTTTACCGAGGAAAAAATCTTTCATTTCCCAATGGTGAAGATTAAAAATGTACACTGTGGTTATTTTCAGTTCTTTAAATGCAGTCACATTTTGTGTCTGTTAGTCTGAAGATAAGAACTCCCACAGAGAGAGTCTGAGGACATATAATTAACTCATTGATATCAAATATTATAATTTGCATTAAAATATTTTCATAATATAAATGTAGATTACAGTTTTCATTATGAAGAAAAATAACAAAATTATACTTTATGTTTTCCTGAAATTTGTTAAATTAAAAGCTGTGTATGATAAAAGAAAATGATAATGCATGACTGAAATATGGGAACATACATTTGGTTTGTATGTCCAGCAGTTAACCAGGAACAAGAGAACTGAGTCATGTAAATCATACAAACTTTCACTAAAGGTGAGAATAAAAACTGAAATAAAATAGCTAGAGCATAAGCTTTAAGGCATGGTAACTAGTATCAAACACATATTCTAGTTGAATATACTATAATCTACCATTTAAAATTACAAAGATAATTAACTATCTAATTAAAAATCATTGAGTGCCTTCAGCAATTCTTTTTTAAAAGATCATCATTTTAGAACCCACTTTAGAATTTAGACTAATTATTCAATTAAAATTTCAGTGAAACACCGACCTTATAAAACCTCTATTCGAGGCATTTACATGTAGTCTATTAAATATTCTTAATGAACACATGGTCCAACTAGCATGCCTTTGATCATTTTAGGATATCTCTCTTTTTCTGTTCTGAAATTAAATTATACCCTCTTGCACAGGTGAATCACAGAGTGGCTTTTTAATAAAATAAGGTCAAGTTGTAACTCTGATCTTTTTATTAGATTCCTTTCAAATCCTGGAGCTTTGGACTCTTGCCATTTCTTTACATGCAACTAAAGAGTTTCTTTTCTTGGTTTCTTTCTTGGTTTCTTTCTTTCTTTCTATATATTTATTTATTTTTAAATTAATTTATTTTTATTGAAATCAGTTTATTCACTTGGTATTGCAGTTGTAGCTCCCTCCCTCATCTCCTCTCAATCCCACCCTCCCTTCCTCATCTCCTCCCATGCCCTTCCGAAGTCCACTGATAGGGAAGGTCCTCCTCCACTTACTTCTACCCTATACTATCAGGTTTCGTCAGGACTGGCTGCATTGTCTTCTGCTGTGGTCTGGTAAGGCTGCTCCCCCATCAGGGGGAGATGATCAAAGAGACAGCCACTGAGTTCAAGTCAGAGACAGCCCCTGTTCCCCTTACTAGGGACCACACTTGGATACTGAGCTGCCATGGGCTACATCTGAGCAGGGGTTTTAGATTATCTCCATACATGGTCCTTGGTTGGAGTATCAGTCTCAGAAAAGTCCACTTGGCCCAGATTTGTTGTTTCTGTTGTTCTCCTTGTTGAGCTTTCTCTCTCCCTCTCTCTCTATCTGTTCAGGTATGTATAGACATTTCTTAATTGTTCTTGCCAATGTCATGAGATCAGGCTTTGCAGTGTGCAAAAATCCCATTTCATGAAGGATTGTCATCTATATATGGAGAAAAGAAGTATGGGTTTTTCAACTGATAATTTAAAATGTGCTTTAGATTTACCTTCTAAGGTACACACATGCGCAAACATACACTGACACTACACGGCATGGTTTAAATATTGCAATGGATCCAGAGCATTTAAGTTACAAAGAACATACATACAGTTTCAAACTATCTGAGTGTCTTTGCACATAAATGTGCTAAGACAGTGGTGAGCTAACTTATATAGATATGGCACCAGGTAAATATTTCTAAACTCTTTAATGTGGCTTAAGTAGCAAAGAAATTGAAATGGTTTTTTTCCCCTCTATTTCTGACTATGGCAATTGACATTTGTTTTAGGTTCTTTGGTGCAAAGCAATGCTTGCCTTACATCTGTTAAGTAAGTTGGAATCCTTGAACATGCTTTCTATTAATTTAACAAACCCTTTTCTCAAAGAAAATAAAGGAAACATCACTTTAATCTCTACATTATTATAAATTCCAAAGAGATAAAAAATGAATACATGCGATTTGTGGTATATGTGTTCATTTCCTGCTTTCTCTCTCTCTCTTTTCTTTCTTTCTTTCTTTCTTTCTTTCTTCCTTCCTTCCTTCCTTCCTTTCTTTCTTTCTTTCTTTCTTTCACCGTGCTTTCTTTCAAAAACCTATGCAAATGTTAACAGCTTATCAGACATATTGGTGAGTTTCATTTTTTATCTAGGATTCATATATGAAGTTAAATAATCATAGCACAGTATTTGATATCACAATAAGGAATATCCTGTAGACTGTGAAATTCCATAAGACAATGAGGACATAAATAACTCTACCTCATAGTAAAGGAAATGCATGCATATGACAGTGTTAAAAGGCTGGAAATACAGATGGATTACTTTTTCATTCTGGAGGCTTCACAAGTCAGTCAAGCAATTAGGGAGACAGTATTTTTTTCCTTGTTTTAGGAGGCCCTGTAGACCACATCAACTCCATTTCTCTTACTTTCTACATAGTCTATTTTATTAACAAGAAAGCATGGAGTTTACTGAACAACACTTTTATTGCTTCCTTTTCCTAGGAGGAGAGCAGTGGGATCCTTAACTTCTTTATTACAAATGCAGTCAGATATTTTACACACAAATAAAAACAACAGCTGCCACTTGAGACAGCTAAAGGTAGATGACAGATATTGTGCACACAAGATTCGTGGCTTTTTTTAGCAAGGGTATTCATTAAAATGTAGCATTCTGCCTATCACCCAAATACTGGAGAAGCTATGAATAACCATTGATTAGCTATGTTAAAATAGATAGGGATAACTAGTTTGTAGAGTATAGAATACTTCCTGTTAGTTCATGCAGTAGAGGATGGTAAAATAGAGGCAAAGTGCAAGAAAACTGCTTTTATTCTAGTGCACATCCTTCTTTTACAGATCCGAACTATGTTACACTTACAAAATATATTTTTGTTGTACTATACAAGCATAATATTATATACGCATACACATAAGGCTAGAGGTACATTTGATATTAGTCACTATGTGTTGGCTGTAAAAATACTCTACCTTGCAATAAAATTTCTAAAATAAATAGAGACATTGAATCTTTCTGAATATCTATTAAACCCCTGAACTGTTCTATTTGTAAATAAACTGCAAATAAAAAACATACAGTATGACATTTGAGGAAATGGAAGCAACATCAGTATCTCATACCATTAAATATTATAGTTGAAAAGATGAGCTCTGTGCATGTGAAATGATACTTTAACAATGACACAGATAAAACCTAATCTTGGAATTCAGCATCAGTTTAACAAGGAGGTTAAGGGAGTCATTTTTTAGAGAGGAATTAAAGTTTAAGATGTTCTTTATAAGATGGAAACTTTGATTTCCAATACATTATGGAAACATTAATTAATATCAGAATTACAACTCAGCCTAGATCTTTGTTAAGAATTCGAATGTTACTGAATAAAAGAAGAACAATGAAAAATTTTCTGGTTGTTCTATTGTTGTTTGAGACAAAGTGACTAAGAGACAAAGTTTGAGCCCTGGTTGTCCTGGACTCACTTTGTAGACCATTCTGGCCTCAAACTCACAGAGATCCACCTGCCTCTGCCTCCCTAGTGCTGGGTTAAAGGCATGAACTACCACACATGGCCCACGTATGAAAATTGTATTCCTTATAATAAACATATGAGTTAAGTAAGTATTGATAATTAGGATTCCTCATCAGTCTCTTAGTCTCAATAATTAAAGGAGTTAATAACTGACTCACAGAAGTTTGAGGACAACTTTACAAGAGTTAGAGTAAAACCCTAGGAAAAGAAAGCTGCAAAGTTTGTCAGCTGCTTAAAGAAAGATAATGAAGAAGACATGGGGGAGAAGTCATCTGGTTGAGCTGAGTGAGTGTGGAGAGGAGCCACATGGCCAAGAAGCAACACCATGTATAAAGAATAAAGCCTAAAGCATAAGACCAAAATGTGCGAAGAAAGTGTGCTACAAGGTCTTACCCCCTTTGAAAGCTCCATAGCATAAACACTCCATTGCTGAGAGTACCTGTGAGTCTTTTTTTTTTGAATATGTAATGTTTGGTTTTTAATTTCACCATCCATATTGTATTATGAATCATGACTTCATTTTTTATGAAGTTATCTGCTTCCAAAAATTATGAATGTACAATGAGATGTATTACAGTTTATGCCCCTTTTAGACTTTCTCACATACCTAAAGAAAGTTTTTTTTTCTCTTTCCATTCTTTTATTTTTTTTTAATCAGTTACATTTTATTAACTCTGTATCCCAGCCTTGTCCTGATCCCTCATTCCCTCCCAGTCCCTCCCTCCCTCCCTCCCTCCCTCATCTCCACCTTGCCCCTTTCCAAGTCCACTGATAGGGGGGACCTCCTCCCCATTCATCTGATCCTGTTTTATCAGGTATCTTCAGGACTGGCTGCAAAGCCCTCCTCTGTGGCCTAACAGGACTGCTCCTCCCTTTGGGGGTGGGGAGACCAAAGAGCCAGTCATTGAGTTCCTGTTAGAAATAGTCCTTGTTCCCCTCACTTTGGGAAACCAATTGGTTACTGAGCTACCACAGGCTCGGGAGAAAGACAAACATGGGATATACTCACTTATATAGACCTATAAGATATGATAAACATAATGAAATCTATACACCTAAAAAAGATAATCAATTGAGCGGACATGGGGTAAGATGATCAATCCTCGTTTAGAAAGACAGATGGGATGTGCATTGAACGTATGACAGGAGTCTACTGAGCGCATCTGAAAGACTCTAACTAGCAGTGTTTTCAAAGCAAAGACTCATGACCAAACCTTTGGCAGAGTACAGGGTATCATAAGAAAGAAGGGGAGTTAGTCTGATGGGAAAAGGATAGGAGCTCCACAAGGACCAAATATATCTGGGCACAGGGTCTTTTCTGAGACTGACATTCAACCAAGGACCATGTACGGATATAACCTAGAACCTCCACTCACATGTAGCCTGTGGTAGCTCAGTAACCAATTGGTTTACCTGTGAGTCTTAACCTCCTATGTTTACTCAAGGCTACCTACTTAGTATTCCTTAGAAAGTCACATAATAGTGCACAGCTATAAAGTTATAAATAGAAACAAGCAATTCATTAGTTAATTTGGATTAAAGTGACAAAATTCCTCCAAAACAACCTAACTTTGTTTGACAGTTTGTGAGGTTTATTATCTGGCTGATTCACTTGTTTTAAAGCAGAAGTGCAATGCTGTTTAAATTATAGTATGACCAGAAAACAGAAAAAGAGAAAACCCTAGCAGTCAGCCAAATGAAACGTATGATGTCCTTCATTTTTCTTTCCTTATTGTTTGTGTGGGTTCTGTGTGCATGTGTATGTATGTAAGCCAGAGGTTGGCTCAAAATCTTCGTCTTGTTTGCATATAAAAGGTCTCTCACATCAACCACCACCTAACCTAGACTGTCAGGTTGCACCCCTGGATCTGCATCTAGAGCACTGGAATTGCAGGCCTGTTCTCACACACAAGTATCATGTGAACTCCTTTCTCATGATTTTGCAGTAAGAATTTTATCCCCTAAGCCAGACCCACAGTTCAAGAAATAATCTTCAATGTCATACCTCAGACATGTATGTGCTGCTTCAAGCACCCACCTTTCAGGCCTCCACCTATGTAAATTCTATTCTAATCTTTACTCTGTCAAAGAACTGAACTGAAGATGAAAGCAATGTTGAAGCCCTTCCTCTAAGCACTGTTTGGGTCAATGACAATACAAGAATCAGGTGCAATATCTGAACTTTGTGGCAGGAAACTATATATCCAAGTCAGAATAACCAATTAGTTTGATTAGCAAAGACCAAAATGCTGTAAGCCACTCTCCACCACCTCATTTTCTATAACTGTGTTACTGAAACATTTGGAATCATCAGACTCTTTATGTTGCACTCACTAACTTTAGATATTTTTAGAAAACATGAAGTCATTATTTTACGCGCAGCCACCCAGCTTCCTACCATCCGGAGTAAAGACTTGCATTGCTTTCTAACTTTCTTTCTACTTCTCACCCTAATCTTCTGGAATAATTGAGGTGAGACAGCTTTATTTCATGAAGGATAACATCTTGCTAACCCGATTACTTGCAGTACAGTTCATACGAGAACAATTCAACATTGCCAACTTTATCTCTTCTTATGAACCAGACAAATAGCTAACTAACTCATTGTTTAAAAAATATGAAGGCAAGAGCTTCCACAATAATAAGGAAACAGTCATTCCCAGAGATGATAAACCTTCTTCCAATATCTTTGACACTCACTGTTTCTTAAAATTGTTTTAATATTTTCCTTCTTTCAAGGATATATTTGTTTGTTTGTTTGTTATGTTGTTGTGACTATTTGTGTCTTTTTTTTTCTTTTTTTTGGTTTTGGTTTTGGTTTTGTAGTCTTGGCTGTCCTGACAGTCACTATGTAAAACAGGGTGACTTGAATTCACAAATAATTCCCCACCTCTGCTTCTCATGTACTGGAATTAAAATGTGACATCATTATTTAAATTTTAATAAATTATGGGGTTTTACTACATCTCTTTTATAAAAGCATGAAATATACTGAATTTGTACATTGTAATATAAATTTAAATACATCACTGTGTTTTTTAATTGATTACAGACACAATGATCAGAAACTTAGAAAACTTTCAAAAACCTTTTTTCTTTTCTAGATCCCACCATTTGCTTGCAAATGTCATGATTTCCTTGTAACTAATACTAAAAATAATTCTTTTTCCTATCACATTATTATCTTAGGCCCATTTGTTATCCTTACATGCATGAATATGTAGAATAACATATACATTATACTAGGTATATTTACCCACTATTGTAAATATTCTATTCCATTCCACTTAGGTTTGTTACTATAGTAAGTAACAATGTTTCCAGGACATCTGTTTTCTAATAGACAATTAATTCTGTTTTCTTCTTCCTTTGGGCTTCAATTAAACTTCATGTTGTTTTATTGTAGCACTTATAATGCATTTTTGAGGATGTTATAATATTATTTATAATATGTACATAAACATTTTTCTGAAAACATTTTTCTTTTTTATTAATTACAGTTTATTCACTTTGTATGCCCATAAGCCCCTCCCTCCTCTCCTCCCAGTCCCACCCTCCCTCTCCCTTCTTCACACATGCCCCTCCCCAAGTCCACTGATAGGGGAGGTCTTCCTCTCCTTCTTCTGATCTTAGTCTATCAGCTCACATCAGGAATGGCTGCATTTTTCTTAATGACAAGAGCCCTCCTTTGTTTATGTATTTTTGTTTAAATAGTTTCACATACATGTTTAATATATTTTCTAATGTTAAATATATTATTTAGGATACCATTTTACCACAATGTTATGTAATGCTTTGTGTTTATTTGAAATTCTTTAATTATTAAAAGGATTTTTTGTCACTAGAATTAGTTTAACTAGTAAATCTATGATATCTAAGTGACTCTATTTATAACATTATTAGGTCAATACAAGTAGAAATTGATAATGATAAACTGACTTTTTCTTTTAAATATAATATTATCAGTTAAAGAAAAACTAAAAACACAGATAAACCATCTTCTTAATTTTAGTGTAAGGCAAAAGAAAAACAATTAAGTTATGTAAATATTATGAAAATTTTAATTTATTTTTACACATACTTTAAGAAACTTTAAGTTTAGGTTCTCTAAAGTAAGAGAAATTATTCAAAGACTATGTGTGTAAACAGTATTTATTACATTGGCTTCAGGGATATGGCCTGTGTTGCCCAACAATGACATTCTCACACTAGAAAGGTAGAAAATCCTATAATTGTTCACTCATAAGACAGGATATCATATAAGTTCCAATTTTCCCTTTTAGTCCTGGAGGATTCCTATAAGCTGTTGGTCTTTAGTCTAAGTAGGAATGCAGAAGAAGTTGCTTCTAATATCTGTGAACGATCCATCAACAACAGGATTGATGAAGCTTACCAGTGAAAGTGAGAGCAAGCAGGCAAAAAAATAAAGTGACCTTTTGTCTACACTGAGACCAGAAGTTATCACCAACTTTTAAGAGAACCTAAACATACATAAAGTTTCTTAAAATACAAGTAAAATTAAATTGAAATGTTTTAAATATTTAGAGAAACAAAATTTTTTTTGTTCTACACTAAAATTAGGAAGATGGTTCATCTGTGTTTCTAGTTCTTCTTTAACTGATATTATGTTTAAAAATAAAAAGTAGTCAATGTCACATAATAAAGTAGTTCTTGTGTTACAAATAATCTGATCAAAAAAAATACCTATAGGAACGCCCAGATGCTTGTATATTTATGAAAGATTCCAGATGCAGTTAAGTAAAATAACCAAGATTGGCCTTCACATACATCTCTGAATAATTAGTACCAATTCCTTTCTCATATTTAGGATGACTTTTGCAATAGGAATGTTCCATAAACTATGATAATTTGAATAAATTTTGAAATAGTCAGAGATACTGAACTGTTGACTGCAGGATAAAACAAGTAGAGTGGAAACAATTTAGAGTCTTCGTGAGGAGGAGCACATGCATGGGGTTGTCTTCCATTCTTTGCCTTCCTCATTTCTATCTTCCATTTAGTCACTCTCTGTCTTTATTTTTCCCTCCTTTCCATCATTTCTTTGCTTTGATTTTTATCAAATTGTTCATTTCTTCTTTGTAAAGGTTCAGCAACTTTCACTTTACAAAAGTCCAACAAGAAAAAATTCCCCATCCTTTGTCTAGAGATGTGACCCAGTGAAGTTTCCCTCTAACACATTAGAATGACTACCAGCATTGTCATTCTCCAGGTCTTGTTTAGGCAGCCATTTAGTTGAGGTAATATGGATGTAGCTTCCCTGCATTTTCAGGAGACTCAGTCTCACAGCAGACTTCTCACTTCCCTGACTCTTAGACTCTTTCGACTTCTTCTCTAAAGTTCCCTGGGGTTGGCGCAGGAGACAACTTCCTGAACAGAACACCAACAGCACAGGTTCTAAGAGCAACAATCAATACATGGGACCTCATGAAACTGAAAAGCTTCTGTAAAGCAAAGGACATTGTCATCAGAACAAAATGACAGCCTACAGATTGGGAAAGAATCTTCACCACCCCTTTATCTGACGGAGAACTAATATCCAGTATATATAAAGAACTGAAGAAGTTAAACAGCAAAAAATCAAGTAATATAATTAAAAAATGGAGTACAGAGCTAAACAGAGAATTCTCAATAGAGGAATATCAAATGGCAGAGAAACACTTAAAGAAATGCTCAAACTCATTAGCCATCAGGGAAATGCAAATCAAAACGACTCTGAGATTTCACCTTACACCCATCAGAATGGCTAAAATCAAAAACTCAAGGGACAACACATGCTGGAGAGGTTGTGGAGAAAGTGGAACCCTCCTCCACTACTGGTGGGAATGTAAACTTGTACAACCACTCTGGAAAGCAATCTGGTGCTTTCCCAGACTACTAGAAATAGCGCTTCCTCAAGATCCAGCTATACCACTCCTAGGCATATATCCAAAAGATTCTCAAGTACACAATAAGGACATTTGCTCAACCACGTTTGTAGCAACTTTATTTGTAATAGCCAGAAGCTGGAAACAGCCCAGATGCCCCTCAGTGGAGGAATCGATGCACAAATTGTATTATTTCTACACAATGGAATATTACTCAGCAATAAAAAACAAGGAAATCATGAAATTTGCAGGTAAATGGTGGGATCTGGAAAAGATCATCCCAGAAGCAGAAAGATGCACAAGGTATATACACACTCATATAGTCATATAGTATAGGATAAACCTACTAAAATCTGTACACCTAAAAAAAAAAAAAACTAATCAAGAGGGAGGACTCTTGCTAAAATGCTCAATTCCTATCCAGAAAGACAAAGAGGATGGGCATCAGAAGAAGGAGAAAAGCGGGAATAAGTCAGGAACCTGACACAGAGGACCTCTGAAAGGCTCTGCCCTGCAGACTATCAAGTGCAGATGCTGAGACTTATGGGCAACCTTTGGGCAGAGTGCAGGGAATCTTATGAAAGAAGTGGGAAACAGTAAGATCTGGAGAGGACAGTAAGTTCACAAAGAGAGCAACAGAACCAAAAAATCTGAGCAGAGGGGTCTTTCCTGAGACTGATACTCTAACCAAGGACTATGAATGGAGATAACCTAAGACCCCTGCACAGATGTAGCCCATGGCAGTTCAGTATCCAAGTGGGTTCCATTGTAATAGGAAGAGGGACTGTCTCTGACATGAACTGATTGGCCTGCTCTTTAATTACCTCCCCCTGAGGGGGGAGCAGCATTACCAGGCCACAGAAGAAGACAATGCAGGCACTCCTGATGAGACCTAATTGACTGGGATCAGAAGGAAGGAAAAGAAGACCTCCCCTATCAGTGAACTTGGGGAGGGGCATGCATGCAGAGGGTGAAGGAAGGAAGGGATTGGTACAGGAGGAGTGAGGGAACCACAGGGGGGATACAAAGTGAATAAAATGTAATTAATAAAGAATTAAAAAAAAAAAAAGAAAAAAGTTCCCTGAGGTTTAGGTGCAAGAATCATGTTGAAGATATACCAACTGTGGATAATAAAATTAGAGTCTTCCAGAGATGAGTTCCTTTTGTGGTTATCTAACACACAAAGTTTTCACTCCTGAAACTATAAACACTAACAACACTGACCACACCAGCATGGTGTTGTTCATATAATGCACTATGTATGTGCATATAGGTAACAATAATAATGGAAAAGGGGTCATAATTTGACAGAGAGTAAGGAGAATATGGGAAGGAATGGAGGGAGAAAGCGAAGGAAAAGAATTGATTTAACTATATTTTAATTAAAATAATAATATTTTAAAAATAAATCCAAATGAACAAGCCATGAGGAGCAAGCCAGTAAGCTCTGTCTATTCCTCCACAGTCTCTGATTGAGTTCCTGACAGCAGATTCCTATGTTGCGTTCCTGCCATAGCTTCCGTCAGCCATGGGCTATAAACTATAAGGTGAAATAAAGCCCTTCCTTCTCACCCAAAAAAAATATTCAAAGTCCAGGACACTTGGCTCTGATAAATTCAGGAACCTGAAACGGAATAGAAGGCATTAAAAGGATGATCCTCTCTATGTATTAAGTTTGGTTGATGCATTAATCTCTGCAGTTCCCCTGGGCCCAGCGTTTTTTGTTTTTTTGTTTTGTTTTTGTTTTTTAGCTTAGTTTAGTTTAGTTGGTCTCCTTGTGAGGATACTGTGTCCTCCTGGTTCTTCTATATTCCCCTTCTTCCAAAAGACTCCCTGAGCTCTGTCCAAAGTTATGCTGAGTCTCTACATTGGCTTGATCCCCTGCTGGGTGCAGTCTTTTAGATGACATCTGTGATAGGCTTCCATCCTGTTACCTCTCTTCTACTGCTTTCAGTGTCTAGCCTGTTTTTCTCTTCTGAATGAAAATTAAGCATCTTCCCTAGGGTCTTCATTGTTGTTTAGCATCTTTAGATCTTTACATTTCTGTATATTTATACTATATTACATGGCTAATGTCCACATATAAGTGAGTATATATCATGTGTGTCTTTCTCCTTCTGAGTAACCTCACTCAAGATATAGCCTATAGATGGCTAAGTCTCCATGTAGATTCCCTAGTAAGGGGAGAAGAGACAGTCTCTAACATGCATTCGGTTGCCTGCTCTTTAATCACTTCTCCCCGGTGGGGAGACCTAGCCAGCCCACAGAGAAAGAATATCCAGGCAGTCCTGTTGGTACCTAATAAGTTAGGGTCACACAATAGAAAATGACTTTCCCTATCAGTGGACTGGGGAAGAGGGATAGGGGAGGAAGAGAGAGGGGTGGAAGAAGATGGGGGAGGGGGCGGCATCCAGATAAAACTGAATAAACTGTAAAATAAACATAAGAAAAATAAAAGAAAAAAATGACTATGCTACTGCTCATCAGCTTGAATTTGGTTAGTATGTCTTACCCTAATACACTTTACTTAAGTAGGTCAGGAGACTTCTGACTTTTATAGACATCCAAAGTAAGAGACAGTTAAGCAACATTGGCTTTCCCCTTAGTTATTACAATCTCTATCATTATCTATAGTAAAATCGGTTGTCATATATTTATAGGGAACATTTCTTTGTCTTTCTTTCCATTAAAACAGGTTGTCATAAAAACAAGTATGGCTTCTATCATAAAACCAGGTCATGTTTTATGAATATTTAACTTCCTTTGAACTTTTCGTAAGGAAATAATGACCTTGAAAACTCATGGTAGCAATAGAACATTGTAACACAGAAGCCACTGGCTATGTCATTAATCATGCCAGGTGATTGCCTGGAGCTACTGTTGGCTTTTCAGAAGAAAAAAGTAAGAGATAGAGAAAATGTGAAAAGGCTCATTTCAGGCTTCTCTTTCATAAGAAAACAAGGTATTGGAGAGAGACTGTCCAACACACAGAATTTGTTTTAAGTTTATTTGTAATGTGCAATTTGACATGGTTTTGTTCTGAGCCGCTGTCAGATTGAAATCCATATACTAAGTCAGGCAATAAGAATTTAATAACTGAACAATTAAATATTGCTTCACTATATTAACTTTTTAATTGGGCAGTAGAGGTATAATTTATGCAGAATCACAACAACACTATCCTAAATAAGTGACCACGCTTCCTTTGTTTTTTATGTTCATCAAACTATTTTTAGTAGTTTCACAAAGTCATGAAAGTTTAGGTTAAAGAAAGAAAAATCTGCCATTTGATATTCCTTGATGAGAATTCTCTGTTTAGCTCTGTATCCCACTTTTAATTGGATTAATTGGTTTGTTAGTGTTTAACTTCTTCAGTTCTTTATATATTCTGGATATCAGCCCTCTGTCAGATACAGGGTTGGTGAAGACCTTTTCCCAGTCTGCAGGCTGTCATTTTGTTCTGATGACAGTGTCCTTTGCTTTACAGAAGCTTTTCAGTTTCATGAGGTCCTTTTTATTAATTGTGATCTTAGAGAAATGTTCAACATCCTTTGTCATTCAGTAAATACAAATCAAAATTACCCTGAGAATTCATATCACATCCGTCAGATAAAAAACTAAGATAGAAAATTCAAGGGATGATGCATACTGGAGAGGTTGTGGAGAAAGGGAATCCTCCTCCATTGCTGGAAATGTAACCTTGTAAAACCACCTTGGAAATCAATCTGGCACTTTCTCAGAAAATTAGGAATATTAGTACCTCAAGATTCAGCTATACCACTCCTTTTTATATACCCCAAAAGTGCCCCACTATTCAGTACAGACATTTGTTCAACTATGTTCATAGCTGCTTTATTTGTTATCACCAGAATCTGGAAACAAACTAGATGCCCCTCAACTGAGGAGTGAATACAGAAAGTGTGGTACATTTACACAATGCAATACATCGCAGCAAATAAAAACAAGGAAATCATGAAAGTTGCAGGCAAATGGTGGGAACTAGAAAAGATCATCCTGAGTGAGGTGATACAGAAAGAGAAAGACACATATGGTATATATTCACTTAAAAGTGGATATTAGTCATATAATATAGGATAAACATAAGAAAATCTATAGTCCTAAAGAAGCTAAACATCAAGGAAGACCCTAGGGAAGATGCTTAATCCTCATTCAGATGGGCAAACAGAGTAGACATAAGAAGTAGGAAAAAACAAGGAATAGGACAGGAGTCTTCCACAGAGGACCTCTGAAATATTCTACCACCCAGAATATCAAAGAAGACAATGAAACTCATAGCCCAACTTTGGGCAAAGTACTAGAATCCTTATGGAAGAAGATGAGATAAAAAGACTTAGAGTGTACAGAAACTCCACAAGGCAAACAAAAGAGCCAAAAAACCTGGGCCCAGTAGGGCCTGAAGAGACTGATACTCCAACCAAGGACCATGCATGTAGAAGACCTAAACTCCCTGTTCAAATGAAACCCATAACCTGCTCAGTTTCCAATTGTGGTCCATAGTAAGGGGTACAGTACAGGGGCTGTCTCTGACATGAACTCAGTGGCCTGCTCTTTGATCACCTTGCCCTAGGGGGTGCAGCCTTGCTAGGCCACAGAGGAAGATGTTGCAGCCAGCCATAATGAGACCTGATAGACTAGGGTCAAATAGAAGGGGAGGAGGTGAGGAGGCCCTCTCTTCTCAGAGGGCTAGGGAAAGGCATAGGGGGCAAACAGAGAGGGTGGGTGCGACTGGGAGGAGAGAGGGGGCTGAAGAGGGGTGCAAGGTGAATAAATTGTAATAAGTAATATGAAAGAAAGAAAGAAAGGAAAAAAGAAAGAAAGAAGGAAGGAAGGAAGGAAAGAAAATAAATTTTTAAAAAGAGAGAAAAAAAATATCATGATAGAGGCAGCCCCTGATCCCCTCACTCAGAAATCCACATGGAGCTGCCAATGTACCATATCTAAGCAGGGGTCTAGATCTTTTCCATGCATGGTCCTCCTTTGGTACATCAGTCTCTGCAGGACAGCCTGGGCTCAGATCCTTTAGCTTTGATGTTTTCCTATGGGGCTCCTGTCCCCACCATGAACTCTGCTGCCTGTCCTTTGATCACTCACCCCTAGTGATGCAGCCTTGCCAGGCCATGGAGGAAGAAGATCCATGCAGTCCTGATGAGAATTAAGGAGCTATGAGAGATGGCAGTAGTGGAGAACTCCCCCTTTCAGTGGACTAGGGGAAAGCAACAGGGGGGAGAAGGAGGATGTATCGGACTGGGGGGAGTTCAGGGAGGTGGCTTCAATCAGGATACATAATGAATTAATTGTGAAGAAAAAATTAAAAATTAAAAAAAAACGCCCTATGAAAAAAGTAAAAAAGAAAGGAAGAAAGAAAGAAAGAAAGAAAGAAAGAAAGAAGGAAAGAAAGAAAGAAACATCATTTAGCGACCTGTTAAATACTTTCTATCTAGAGCAAAATAAGGACAGACTTGTAACACAATCAAAAGTGTTCAGAATCAAACAAAATCAATGGAGAAATCATTAGTTTTAATTTTAGGTTGTACTAAAATACAGTATACAGCACCTAAGTCCTCAGCCTTCAGTAAACATGTATATTCAAAATTAAAGATGCAGTTTTTATTACTATTGCTCTGTAGTATAGCTTGAGATCAGGGATGGAGATACCTCCAGATGTCCATCAGTGGAGGAATGGATACAGAAATTGTGGTACTTTTACACAATGGAATACTACTCAGCAATTGAAAACAAGGAAATCAAGAATTTTGCAGGCAAATGGTGGGATCTAGAAAAGATCATCCTGAGTGAGGTATCCCAGGAACAGAAAGACACACATGGTATATACTACCAGACTTATAAGATAGGATAAACATACTAAAATCTGTACACCTAAAGAAGATAACCAAGAAAGGGGACCAGGGGTAAGATGATCAATCCTCACTTAGAAAGACAAATGGGATGGACATTGGAAGTAGCAGAAAACATGTAACAGGACAGGAGTAACAGGACAGAGGGCCTCTGAAAGACTCTACCTAGTAGTGTACCAGAGCAGATGCTGAGACTCATAACAAAACTTTTGGCAGAGTGTAGGGAATCATATTAAAGAAAGGGGAGTTAGTAAGACCTGGAGGTTACAGGAGCTTCACAAGGAACAAATATATCAGGGCACAGTGTTCTCTTATGAGACTGTTTCTCCAACCAAGGGCCATGTATGGATATAACCTAGAACCCCTGTTCGTGTGTAGCCCATAAAAGCTCAGTATCCAAGTGAGTTCCCTAGTAAGGGGGACAAGGATTATTTCTGACATGAACTCAATGACTGTCTCGTTGATCTCCCCTACCTCCTCCCCAAGGGGGGAGCAGCCTTGATAGGCCACAGAAGAGGACATTGCAGCCAGTCCTAAAGATACTTGATAAGCTACGGTCTGATGGAAGGAGAGGAGGACCTCTCCTATCAGTGGACTTGGAAGGGAGCAGAAAGAAGATGAGGGAGGGAGGGTGGGATTGGGAGTAAAAGAGGGAGGTGGCTACAGCTGGGATACAAGTGAATGACTTTTGATTAAAATAAAATATAAAATTAAATTTAAAAAATACAAAATTAAAGATGCAGTGCAATTTTTTTCAAGTCTTTTTAAAAATTATGGATCAAGTCATCTGTTCACTCACAATATTATATCTAAATTATTTATGGTGTGCATGGTGGGTAAGACATCTACTTTCTTCCTCAATCACTCCTTCAGTTTTGACACAGGCTGTTCCACAGAATGCACTGATTTATGAAAGTGGATGGGCAATGACCATCAGCCATCTTCCAGTCTCCACTTCCCAGCTCTGGGATTATAAAGGCTTACCAATTCAGCTGTCCTTTTACAATGGCAAACTTTATGGCCAGCACTTCACCAAATGAGCCATGTTTCTTTCTTTTAAATTGTTTCTTATGAATCATATTTCACTTGAAATTAAGCTCTTTATGTTAGGATTTTTAGATTGATAATTTTGTGATTTTTTTAATTTTCTGTTATAAAACAGCAAACATTTTATATAATTACATATGAATTTGTTTGATGTCATTATTAGTGTCTGGGTCTGTTACTAATATATGTCAAACATGACGTGGCAGAAGCTTACAAAGTTGTTTACTTTAAAATATATAGGTTCAATGGATCTGCATTGTCCCAATAATAGACATGCGCAACTACTCAAATAGTTGGAGTATGTGTAGCTCAACCAAGAGAATAAAACTTAAACTTAAAATGAAATTTAAAAATACTGTCCAATTTATGACTGTTGCTTAGCAAAGCAGAGATGGAAAGCATTATTTATAGAAGTTTAGAGATCACTGATAGCTTGGATGTCAGTGTATTGACTGCACATTGTTTTATACATCCATGTAGAAGTAAAGTATTAAAAAAAAACGTATCTGTGAGAGTGTGTGTCTTTCTTTAATACTCTTCACCTATATTGCTAACTCTCACCTTTAATAAGCAGACACGTGTGCTGAACTATAAATCTCCTGCCTCTGTGTGAAGATGAATCTTACTTTCTTGAAGGATAGTTCCTGCTTCATTTCAAGGAAATGAGAGTCTGTATTAGCAAGTAAAAAAAAAGTCATTATTATGTAAGATATTTTTAAAGTTAAAAATATAATTATTTCATTTTACCACTCATCTTTCTCAAATCCCTCATAAATCCTCGTTTTCTCTTAAATTTATGGCCTCCTGTAACTTAATTGTTTTTATACACACATATATATGTATGTAGATATTCACATTATTAAATATATACCTACTCAGTACATATAATAAGCTGACTATATTGTGCCATAGATTTGACACATGCTTATATATAATGTATATATTATATATTACCATGTAAATTATATATAGCTACATTACTATGTAAATTATATTTTATATACAATAAGTATATTATAAGAATATAATATGTAATATAATATTAATACATAATTTACATGGTAATGTATAATATGTATATATGAAGAATTCATCCATATATGTGTGTATACATATATGTGCATATATAATGACAGATTATATGAGATATAAATTGAGAATTTTTCTGAAAATAGAAATAGAGGTTCTTTTTTTTTAAATCACCCTGCATAGGCTGGCTATTTATTTATTTATTTATTTATTATGTGTACAATGTTCTACTTGCATGTGCACCTGCATGCTGGAAGAGGGCACTAGACCTCATTATAGATGGTTGTGAGCCACCATGTGGTTGCTAGGAACTGAAATCAGAACCTCTGGAAGAGCAGCCAGTGCTCTTAACCGCTGAGCCATCTCTCCAGCCCCCGAAATAGAGGTTCTTAATGCCAGTACAAAGAGCTAAATTGTTATGTAATTTTGAGACATGCTGTCATCTTTTTGATCTGTAAATTGTTTACCCACAGAATATCTAAGGCACTGTTAGTTCATACTCAAATGAAGTCTTATGAAATGGACAGCAATGTAGTAAAATATGTAATCAGGTGGCTTTTTATGCCCACTCTTGCTCTGAATAATTACATGGAAACCTCATACTTATTATAAGCTTACCACTATAGCTAGGCAGGTATTCAGCTATTCTAACCCAATAACAACAGCCTGGCTTAAGTCTTGTTTGGGCTCTCTCAGCCCAGAAGTCCTGCTTTTTAATTTCCTTCCCAGTAATTGGCTGCTCAGTTCTTTACTTACCTAATCAATAGGTGATGGAGGACAATATTTACAAAATACTAAGACAAGAGATGCTTCATAATATTGACATTACCAAAGCCAGGCCTATAAACATATGTGCACCCACACATAAATAAGCATTTGAATAATAAAAGGATAATCTTTACAGAGAGCACAAAAACATCACTCTTACAAAAATACCTGACATGGGCCTCTTTGCTCCACATGTTCAGCTACACAGAAGTATGTGTATACAATGTATGTAAAGTACACTCATGCATGAGCACACGCATACACACAGGACAGAGACACTGTTGAGCATCTTATTTTAAACTTGTAGGTTATATTTGCCTAAATATAAACATCATAGACGAATGCTACTTTATTCGATAAAATGTTTAACGAAAAAGCAAACTTCTCAATTACCAAGAGACAAATAGAGGCCATAATTGTTACTATATGAGTAAACTATGATACTCAATGTACTGTGCATAATGAATTAAGAACAATTCGTAATTGTTTCCCTGTTCCTCTTAGAGGGAAATAAAGGCAAGGGCACAGATGAATTTCATTAAACAATGGTGAAAGATTTGTATTAAAAAGCCACCCTCTCCTCAGAATACTCTCATGGATAGGGAATGATAAGTAAAGAGACATCTAAATTCAAAAAAAAAATCCTAAATTTATTCATATTATTAAAGTCTTTTCTTGGGTATTCTTTGAGCATACGCTGCCTTAACTCACATTAAATTATGGTGTTAAGCAAATGCACCTGCCACCCTCTATAATGTGACTTAAAAAATCTCATATTCAATTTTTTTCAGCAAATCAGAAAATTTTAAGTGTTATTTCATATGTCATCCATAGCAGATGCAGGAATAGCGATAACACACACCCCATAATCACTCTCATTTTCTTCAGACATTATGATGTTGATAATTTGATTGTTAAACAATAATTGAGATGATCAAAAATTAGAAATATACTATACTATTACATTGAGCCAAGCAGACACTTTTTATTATACTTATACAAGACCAGGCTTAACAACTCCATCATGAATAAATTACAAACTAAATTATTGGCTGGAAAACCAAAATTATTTTGTCTACATGACCTAATATTGGTGCCAAGACCATTTTCAAATAATTTCTGAGAACTTAATCGGGATATTCTATCATATAGAGACACAGTTTTCCCTCGCAGATGTATTCTTTCTTTGTCTTTTTAAAAATTATTGTATTAATTACAGTTTATTAATTTGTTTTTATCCCAGCTGTAGCCCCCTCCATCATTCCCTTCCAATCCTACCCTCCCTCCCTCTTCTTCTCCTATGCCCCTCTCCAAATACACTGATAGGGAGGTCCTCCTCCCTTCCATCTGACCCTCGCTTATCATATCTCATCAGGACTGGCTGCATCATCTTCCTCAGTGGCCCTGAGGGGGAGCAGCCTTGACAGATTTATATATATATATATATTATTATATTATATATTAAATATTAAATATATTTATATATATTACAATTATATATATATTATATATACATATATTTATTACAGTTTATTCACTTTGTAGCCCAGATGTAGTCCCTCCCTCATTCCCTCCCAGTCTCATCCTCCCTTCCTCTTCTCCTCCCATGCCCCTCTCCAAGTCCACTGATACGGGACAGATTTATTCTTAAGTGTCTGTTTCCTAGTATACTTATGGAAGGCAGATAAAATGAAGCATTATATAAGGTCACATCTTTGAATTTCTGTGACAAGAACTAAAATTACTGTTAAAGTACTTTTCAACACTTTGAAGACTTGACCATGTATTTGATTTTTCATATATTATATTTTTATTAAATCTTTTAGAACTTTTTGAAATATATCTTGTTCATATTCACCCCCATTCCTTCCCACAGCTCCTCTCATAACCTCATAAATTATATCTTTTCCTTTAGCAGTGACAACTGATCAGGCAGTAGATGTTCTGATTACCTGGCTCTTGCAACCTTTTAACCTCCTCTTCACAGATGCTTCCGGAGGCTTAGACTAGGGGTTGGCTATCGAATTATTAATTTGGGTCAGGCACCATATGGTCAGTTAAACTCTGTATTTTGACAAGTTGTGATCTCTGTTTGTTACAAAAAAAAAAGAAGCTTCTTTAATGAAAGTAAGAGCTACATTTATCTACTGACATAAGAGTATTTATTTAGAATACAATGGTGAGACAAGCACATGACTTTAATCCCAGTACTCATGAGGCAGAGGCAGGCAGATGACTGAGCTCAAGACCAGCCTAATTTACAAACCTAGTTTCAGGACAGTCAGGACTATACAGACAAACCCTTTCTTGAAAAACAAACAAACAAAAAATGTAATAACAAATTATACTATGTTGTTTTTTAATTAAAATTTATTTTTATATTAATTACAGTTTATTCACTTTGTATCACAGCTGTATTTCCCTTCCTCTTCACCTCCCTCATCTCCTCCTATGCCCCTTTCTAAGTCCACAGATAGGGAAGGTCCTTCTCCCCTTCCATCTGACCCTAGCTTATCAGAACTGGGTCTCATCAGAACCGGCTACATTGTCCTCCTCTGGCAAATTAAATATAACTCACTGACATATATTTTAAAGAAAACTGTATGAGTATGTAAGTTAGAGTGTGAGGAAGAGCAGCAAAATGAAAGAAGAGAGAGACAGAGTGAGTTTCTATCTCTGTGTACTTTTCAGTATCAACACACACATGAGAATATTTTGCTTATAGTTAGAAACAATGAGTTTCCAATAGAAATTCAGACCTGATAACTCCATATATATACAATTACCCTGCTTGTATTTTCCAATGGAATAAGAACATAGAATTATTTTTTTTTATTTAATTCTTTTTATTTTTATTAACAACAGTTTATTCACTTTGTATCCTCCCTGTACTTCTCTCCCTCCTCCCTTCCTAATACTACACTCTTTCTTTCCCACCCATGTCCCTCTCCAAGCCACTGAAAAGAGAGGTTCTCCTTCTCTTCCCTCTGTCCCTAGTCTATCAGGTTTCATCAGGAGTGGTTGCATTGTCTTCTTCTGTGGCGTGGTAAGGCTGCAACCCCCCCTCAGGGGGAGGTGATCAAAGAGCAGGCCAATCAGTTCATGTCAGAGACAGTCTCTGTCCTCATTACTATGGAGGCCACTTGGATACTGAACTGCCATAGGTTAACTCTATGCAGGGATTCCAGGCCATCTCCATGAGTGGTCCTTGGCTGGAGTATCAGTTTCTGAAAAGACCCCTGTGCCCAGACTGTTAGATCTGTTGCTGTCCTTGTGGACCTCCTGTCCTCTCCAGGTCTTACTATCTCCCACTTCTTTCATAAGATTCCCTGTACTCTGCCCAAAGTTTGGCTATGAGTCTCAACATTTGCCTTGATTTGTAAGAGCCAGAAGCTGGAAACAGCCCAGATGCTCCTCAGTTGAAGAATGGATACAGAAACTGTGGTACATCTACACAATGGAATATTACTCAGCGATTAAAAAAAAAAACAAACAAACAAACAAGGAAATCATGAAATTTGCAGGTAAAAGGTAGGAACTGGAAAAGATCATCCTGTGTGAGGTATCCCAGAAGCAGAAAGACACACAACATATATACTCACTCATAAGTGGATACTAGACATATAATATAGGATAAACATACTAAAATCTCTACACCTAAGGAAGCTAATCAGGAAGGAGGACTCTGACTAGGATGCTCAATCCCCATTCAGAAAGGCAAAGAGGATGGAGATCAGAGGAAGAAGAAAACAGGGAATAGGACAGGAGCCTACCACAGAGGGCCTCTGAAAGACATAGAATTCTAAGAATTTACTACAAATAAAATATTTCTTTACTAATTATTTTTTAAACTTCATGCATGAGCACTGCATCTTAATCAGTTCTTCCCTTCTTTCTCCCCTCTCGGACTTCTCCTGTGTCTCACCTTCCCTCCCAAATTCATGACCCACTCTTCCTTAGTGATTTTTGATATATAATATGTTTGTGTTAATATATTTTTATACAAGTATGTAGAGCCTACTTAATCCATTTAGGATAGTGGTTCTCCACTTTCATAATGCTGCCATACTTTAATACTGTTCCTCATGTTGTGGTGACTCCCCCACATATAATTATTTTCACTGCTACTACATGTATGATTTTGCTTCTATTATGAATTATAATGTAAACAGCTGTGTTTTCCAAAGGTTTTAAGCGACGCCTGTAAAAGAGTAGTTCAACTTCAAGAATGGTCTTGATCCACAGACTGAGAACCACTGGTTAAGAAAGAAATATACGTTCTTGCATAATTCTGCTCCCTTAATTAGTGCAAGAAAAGGTAACTGTACTGCAGAACATGACATAAGAGTTACATAAGATGTGTATAGTGATTGTGTGCTTCATGCCTTCTATATCTCTTGATGCAGCAGTAGGTGGGATTTTCTTTCAATGAAACGATTTCCTTTTAATTAAAAAAAGGAAAATAACTTTGCTTCACATCAGATAAATTAAAATGCCATAGAATATTTTAGAACAGAAATGTTAAGGTTAATAGTATCAAATATCTATAATAACTAAATTATTAATATTCAGTATAATTTTCCACATTCCCAAAATGTTAACACTTTTAAATGTGTTATATTGATATTTGTCTTTTAGAATAAGAACTCCTTGTTTGATATTTCAAAGTAGTATAAGCTGAAAAGAACTGCTTTGCTCCAAGTGGTTTAGCTGTAAGATTTTGTATGTTACATCAAGGTTGAGGTTTCAAGCAAAGTAACAAGTGCACAATGTCACTACGCTGGACAAGCAGTGTCCTGACACTAGAATTATAGAAATAATACTAATAAATTTGGACTTTTCAAACTTTTGATACATGATATGCCTAGGAACAAACCTGGCTGATTACTAGTATCTGGGCTAGAAACCTATTTATGATTATAATACCAGTAAAAGTATCTCTCTGTGTTTAAAACATAAACATGAAAATAACTTCAGTCTTTCGTACAAGCTTAGCTTTGGGACCTCCTAAATCTAGGAGAAAAGGAGGTCATAAACCAATGGAACACTATCAAAGCAAGCAATGCAGCCCATTGAAAATACAGCGGAGTACTCCCAGCAGATGAAGGTACAAGTTTCTCTATACATCATCTTAATGGCAATATTTTCCACAAAGCGGCAGAGCACACTCCTTTCATATTTCATGAGTTCTATTCGCCTGACTTCAAAATGCCAAATGTGCTGGTGAACAGTGCCTTAATATTCATGTGATTTTTCAGATGGCTTTGACAGTTGTCAACTGGAGAAATGGCTTCATCAGTAAGGAATCTGACTTATGATTTCCGGCACACATAAAATCATGTCTTCATTCACACATACATTCTCTCTGAAAGATATTCTTTGCATAGTTATATGAAAATTATATAGTTATAAAATTTTTCATGCAATAGAAAAAATATTTCAAATACTAGTTGACTGTACACTTAATATTTCAAGAAACTTCGTTAACCCCAGACATTTAAAAGTTGTACTATTTCTACAAATACAGTCTGCAAAACAGAGTCAAGTAAGAATCCTGTAGCTTCTCAAGAATGCACACTGTCACAGCACAAGTCATACTTACAAGAAGGCAATTTTTCTCTTTTACTTTTATATAATTTGAAACACATATTTAATTGTTTTGTTTGTGACAAAATATTATCATTTGGTTGTGAGCCATTTCTCCAGCCTTAGAAAAAAAGATAAAAGAAACTCACTTCAACTCAAAGTGTTAAACTTTGTTTCTTAGGTATTTTCAAAACATTTTCTTGATGAAACTATAAAGCAAACTGAAATTTGTTCATACAGGTCATTGTTACTAATCTTTAAAGTTTTATAATTTTAATGCAGTAACAGCAACTAATTATACATTAAATATATTTGATAAAAACACATGTATGATTTAATAATTTAGTATAGGTTCGTTCATTGTGTGAACTTGAAATGTTGTGAGTTAGGGAGAGTCAGTGATATCCTGGGGTTAACTATATGCATCAGCTATTGGCCCCTTACCTAACTCCAGTCCTGTTTCTAACCACTTTATGGATATTCTCTCAGTCAATTGTTAGCAAAATCACCCCACTCTGTAGATGGAATACATTAATAACCTATTCTAGTTTCAGCACCAGCAAATGGTTGAAAGCTGGTACGGAGCTCAGCCATCCCACTCCATAGCCTGACGTCCAGTGGTATCTTGAACTCTCAGAATGTGAACCTCAAAAAGAACTCCAGTGTTCTTTCCATGCTGAGCAACACACAATTCATTTCTATTGTGCAAAAACTAAAATGTGCCTGGAAATACCTTTTTGTGGTTTTATATTTCCAACAGTAAAAGTTAATGCATAGATGATATAAAAATTTTGAGTTCAATTTGACTTTGTTGTTTTAAGAAAAATTTCTCTGAGTTTTAAGTGACAGCATTATGGTGGCATCCCAGAGAAGGGTGAGAGGAATTGCAGTAGAGACTTCAGTGAACTGTACATCCTTATTTCCTGGAAATTCACTATATTATTTACATTTATAAGTATACAAAATCCTAATGAGTATATAAAGCATATGGTGATACTTCATCATTTTAGAAGTAGGAGGTGTCTTTATGAGTTCATGCCAGCATGGCCTTACATAGACTATTCCAAGTTGCCTAGAGATGCACAGCAAGCTCTGTCTTTAAATTAACCAACCAAAGAAACATACAAATAAACACAAATATGTTACCAAGGAATACTAATTGTTTAATACTTCAGCAATTAAAAACAAGGAAATCATGAAATTTGTGGGCAACTAGTAGGAACCAGAAAAGGTCATCTGAAGTGAGGTACTGGAGAAGCAGAATGACGCACATGGAACATACTCAAATATAAGTGGATATTATACATATAATATAGGATAAACTTACTAAAATCTGTATGCCTAAAGAAACTAAGCAAGAAGAAGAAGGACCCTGGATAATATGAAAAAATCTCACTCAGAAAGGCAAACAGGACAGAAATCTGAAGAGGGAGAAAACAGGAAACAGGACAGGAGCTTACAACAGAGGGCCTCTGAAAGACTCTTCCCAGCAAGGTATCAAAGCAGATACTGAGGCTCATAACCAAACTTTAGGCAGAGTGCAGGGAATATTATGAAAGAAGGGGGAGATAGAAAGACCTAGAGAGGACAGGAGCTCCACAAGGAGAGCAACAGAACAAAAAAAAAAAAAATTCTGGGCCTGGGGGTCTTTTCTGAGACTGATACTCGAACTAATGACCATGCATGTAGATAACCTAGAACCCCTATTCAGATGTAGCCCATGGAAGCTCTGTCTCCAAGTGGGTTCCTTGGTAAGGGGAACAAGTGTCTCAACTCTCCTGTGCTCTAATTGCCCTCACCCCATCTCCTTAATATACTAGCTCTCCTTTTTCTTTTTAAAACTTCTATAGCTTCGTACTTCCTAGTCATTCATACTGGAAGATTATTCTCAGTCACCAAGAAAACCTCAGCTCATCCTGAAATCATGAGCTACATCCAGGCTCTTCCCACTCAGCCAGGAAACTCAGTTTCATTTTCTGAGAGAAAACATTGACGGTATAATGACTTTCTGTTTTAGACAATTCATCAGTTACTCCTCAGCCAATTTCTGAAACATGTTTTCAGTCTGATTTCACAATTCTGACTGTGTGTTCCCTTTCTTCCTCTTTAACAGAAAAATCTCACACACTCGTACTTTTCCTGGCTTTTTATTTCTAGTGTGTCTTAAGCCTTTTATAATCCTTACTTGATATATTTCATGTTTGTGTTTTAGGCATATTTCTCTCACTCATTCATTTCTTCGCTCATTTGTTGGACACAAACTCAGATTTTTTGCACTTGAAACATTATGCCCCTCAGTTGTCTCAGTCCTCATTTGTATATCAATTCAATTTGCTAAGCAGAGTGTCTACCATCTTCTAGGCAGCATTTTTTTTTTTTTTTTGCTTAATTTAAAACAGTTGTGGGTTAAAATTTCCATAGTTTAGATTACATCGAATCACCACAAACAAAATCTAAATTTCAGTCATCATCTCTTACCAGTTCCCAAAGTTATATAAAGTAAAACATTGCCACAAGCTGTTCAGTCATTGAGTCACTAATGAAGACCTGAATATTCTTCTTAGAAACATCTAATCTTCTTTCTCATCTTCATGACCAACAAGTCATCTTCCTTAAATTTAGTTGGTGTTTGGCCTTTGTGCACCTGTTCTTCACTTTTCATATGTGGACTCAACCCTGGATTGATGTTACTGTGTATTCTGTGAATGAAAATTCTTGAAGAGAAGCTGTTTTTTCAGAGATTAGGATGTTACAGGTACAGGGGCCAAATACCTTATCTCGGGATAGTTTTAGCCCCCTACTTCTCTGTTAAAACTAACACCATGTAATTAACTGATAAAAAATATTTTGTAATCTATTAACATAGCAGACAACTAGCTTTCATCATACAAAAGCTAAGAATGTCATCAGATAGCATCTGAGGTCTATAGAAACACTTGTCCCAGTTTGTTGAAAATAGCTCTCTGATGTGCCCACCAATGTACTTTAAACTTGCCTTAATTTATATCTTTTTTGTTGTTGTTTTTCTCCAAGTTGAAACATGAAACTTGGTGCACCCTGTGTTCCTCAGCCATGCTCATTCTAAATGTCTCCAGAATAAACTATATCTTATTTCCTATAAGGTGAGAATTGTTTTCTTTCATTGTGTCTGTATTTATCTGTGTATGAACAACTTTTTACATGTGATTTGTTACAAAACAAAAGCAACCAAGATTTTAGTTGTAAGTAGTTGCTTAAGTAACATGAAAGTAACAAAAACCTCACATTGATAACACTATAAATGAAACATGATCGGACCAGCGAAGTAGCTGAAGGAGATGTTGCCGTAGTCTGACAGAAACAGCATTTTCTCTCCTGACAGCAAAATAGTGCCCCAAATGTTTCAGATTTTGTGACAACTGTATATTGTTGTTTATGTTAACTTCTGATTACCTCACACTGAGATGTGACTAACATTTTGACTGATAACGGCTTATTTTTCTTCCCAACAATTAACCATGAATTCTTTCTTGATTTTTTGTTGTTGCTGTTGTTGATGTTATTCCACACATTCAGTTATATTCTGCCAAAGAGCGTTTTGTTTGTTTGTTTGTTTTCACTGGCAATTGAAGTAACTGCACGTAAACACTTCTAGCGGTGTTCTTTTTCTATAAGATAATCAGAATCACTTTCTGTATTTCTGCTCTAGCAATGCCCATCATTTCCCCATGATTGACTTCTCTGGTTATTATGGATATGTTGATGATAATTTTCAATAAAATTTTAGCACCCTACCTGATGTAAATGGAGCATACCCTTTAGTAACTCTCCAGTACCTAAGTTTATTTTTAATCATTATTTTTTTTTGCTTTCAGCTCTTTTTTTTGCTATTGCTAAACAGATTCTTTTTTCAAACAATAAATTCTGATTATACTTTTCTCCCAGTTCTTTGCCACCACCCCCTACCCTCCAGATCCACACCCTTCCTGCCTCTCATTAGAATAGAACAGGCTTCTAAGAGATAACAATCAAACAGGACAAAATAAAATATAATAAGATGAAGCAAAACCGATCATATCTATGCTGGAAATAGCAAACCAAGAGAAAGAAAAGAATCCCAAGAGCATACTCAAGTATCAGATATCCACTGAGGAGTCCTATAAAACTACTAAGCTAATCGCTAAAATATGCAGAGGACCGTTTGCAAACCTCTGTAAGTCCCTTGCCTGCTGCTCCGGGCTCTGACAGCTCATATGTGATTTGCCTAGTTGATTCAGAGGGTCTTGTTCTCTTGTTGTTCCCTCTCTCCTCTGACACTTACATGTTTTCTGACTCCTCATCCCTGAGCTCATGATCTGATCCTGGTTCTGAGCTGATCTGATCTGATGAAGACGTCCAATTTAGACTCTCTTCCTCAGTGTCTGCCTGAGGGTCTGGGCATCTGTTGTCATGTGCCGCAAGAGGGAGTTTCAGATGATGACTGGATGAAACACTGATCTATAAGTAGAGCAGAGTATCATTAGGAATCATTTTATTTATTTATTTATTTGTCTGTTTATTTGTTTATTGTGACTAGTAGTATTTGGTTTTACTCTAGGTCTCTGCGATATATCTGATTCTTGGTTACCCAAACACTGTAAGGTATGAGTTCCTTCTCATGGAGTAGGCCTTAGGTCAAATACTAAAGCCCAACACTGGAAGCTGCCCTTTGAAGGCCAGTGTAAACCTGCATGCCTGTGCACACCCACACCCACACCTACTCACACATACACACACAAAACAAACATCATGGACACATAAAGAAAGTTTTATATTAATACAGATTATGATTATATTATTTCAGAATTTCATGCAATCAATATATTTTGCTCATATTTAGTGTTCTCCCACAACTCTTCCCAGATCCACCCTTTTCACGAGCACATAATTTTCTATCTTGGTTTAGTCTCTCTTTTTTCCCTTTTTTAAATTTATTTTTAATTTATTATAATTTATTCACTTTGTAACCCAGCTGTAGCTCTCTCTCTCTCTCTCTCTCTCTCTCTCTCTCTCTCTGGCCCTCCCAGTCCTGCCCACTCTCCCTTTTATCCCCCTATGCCCTTTCCCTAGTCCACTGATAGGGGAGGTCCTCCTCTCCTTCCATCTAACCCTATAGCCAATCAGGTTTGATCAGGACTGGCTGCATTGTCTTCCTCTGTGGCCTGATGAGGCTGCCCCCACTTCAAGGGAAGGTGATTTTTTTATTATTATTATAATTTATTTACTATTTTTCCCAGCTGTAGCCCCCTACCTCCTCCCCTCATAATCCTGCCTTCCCTCCCTCTTCTCCCATGCCCCTCCCCAAATCCACTGACAGGGGAGGTCCTCTTCCCCTTCCATCTAACTCTAGGCTATCGGGTCTCCTCAGGACTAACTGCATTGTCTTCCTCTGTGGTCTGGTAAGGCTGCCTCCCCCTCTCAGGGAGAGATGATCAAAGAGCCACCCACTGAGTTCAAGTCAGAGACAGTCCCTGTTCCCTTTACTATGGAACCCATTTGGAGACTTAGTTGCCATGGGCTATACCTATGCAGTGGTCCTTGGTTAGAGTGTCAGTCTTATTTTCCAAACCATTAAGTTCAATTTATGCTGCTCATATATGCTTAATTATTGGCCATCCATTAACGTGTTGTAGACATGCTAGGAGCAATAGTCAATAGATACTCACCAGTGAGTGGGAATTTTCAACCACCAACATACTACCTGTTGGCCCTTGTGTGAATTTTGAACATGATTTTACAACCTCAGTGAGTTTATATATGCAACCCCCTGTCATGATCAGAAAGGACTGTTTCCTAGTCCACATCTCCTGACTCTCATTTTTACCATCTGTCTGCTCCCTTTTCCACAATGACCAAGGGGACATGGGTGTTAGTTTTCAAACGAGGAATAAGAAGATTTAAAAAGTGTTAAAGTTAAGAGGTAAAGGTGGAGGAGAGAATACAGGAAGCATAACCAACAAAAACATACTTTTTGAAAAATTCATATGGAAACTTACAACCATAAAAGCATCCTAAAATATACACATAAACATATATAAGATATACAATATATAATATACATATAAAATGAGTCTAAATGAAGTTAACCTATGAAGGGTTGGCTAACAAATAAAAAAACATGCTGCAAGAAAGGGTTATCTTTTTTACAGATGGTAGCCTGAGAGGTCACCCCCCAACCCTCCCCCAAAAAACACTATTAGCTATTGTCCATCTTCTGAGTTACCTTCAAGAACTTGACAGTGGGGACTGAAGAGATGGCTCAGAGGTTAAGAGCACTGGCTGCTCTTGCAGAGGACCCAGATCCAATTCCCAGCACCCATACAGTGGCTCACAGCTGCCTGCAATTTCTGTTCCAGGATACCTGATTCCCTCTTCTGCCCTCTACAGGGACCAAGCACACGCATGTCAAACAGACATACATACAAGCAAAACATACTACAATAAGAATGAAGAAAAAAAAATGATAGTAAAATCTTACTGCTCAAGACACTACATAAATGAGTCACAGGAAATGGAGAAATTAAGGTGGAATTAATACAGAAGCTTCATCCATCCAGGTTAACATTCATAGTGCTGAAAAATGCTGTGAAACACTGGAGGAGAAATGTGACCTTTCATCTTAATCATCTGTGAGCACTGTAAGCTACAGTAATGGTGGACTTGAAAGAAAATGTCCACCGGTACACTAGTGGCAAGACGGACATGGAGATAATTAATCACTCTCTCATTTGACTTAAGACTAACTCTAGGAGATGAAACACTGATTTTGCTTGGCTATTGTGGCCACAATGAATTTACTTAGTTATCAGTAGTATTAAATATTTTTCATGTTATCTTTATTTTGTGATTTTTTTTAAAGGTGATGAGTTTGGCTAAAGAAAAATAAGACAAGCATTCTATGACTTATAACAGAAGTTATAGAAACTCAAAGCTCAAAGAATTAATAAAAGCAAAAAATATTCTTTGTACATTTATGTGTACATATTGATATATGTGTGTATGTGTGTTACATAAGGCATGTCAATACCACACAGGAAACAAAAAAAAAAAAAACAACTAGAAAATACTAGAAAACTGACACATATATATGCCTCACATTCTCAAGGCATACCATTGCTTTGCTATCCTTAATCCCTATCTCCCCATCCACTCAAAAAAGAAAAAAATAACTCCTAAGGAACTTCCTTATTGAAGAATAGAGCTACAATAGTGGCACACACAAAAAAGTCTCTTGTGAGGCTGAGACAGGGGAATTAAGAATTTAAATCCAGCGTTAGCTACATATCAAGTTCCAAGCTAACCTGGGCTAAATGAGAACCTATCGCAAAGAGCCGATAAAATAATAATAAGGCTACTTAGTGATCTTCTTTTAGAACTAGGAAAAGAGTTTTCTAAAAAGCCTTATAAAGCCTTTAAACCTAGCAGAGTCCATTTTTAACACCGAGACATGAGGGACACCATAGCTGTCCTACTAAAATACTCAGAGTTGTCTTTAAGATAATGTGGTTTTTCCACCTAGTTGCGAGTGTGTGTGTGTGTTGTGTTGTCGTTTGATACACAGAAGAGAGTGGGGAGAAAAGACATCCATCCATTTCTTGATTCCTTTAGGATGGACTCTAGGTAATGAGATTTTAGTAAGCTTGATAAAAATTCTTGAGCAATTTCCAAGTCTGGCAGCGGTCTAGGAACTGAAGGTCTGTACTTAAAGCCTCAAGCAATGCTGTAAATTATTGACTGCCGGAGTTTTATGGAATTTTTTTTTTTTTTTTTTTACTTAAAGGGGAAGTACAGAGCGTACTGCCTAACCCCCAACCCCTACCGCCTTTAAACCAGGCATAACTGCCTAAGACACAGATTCGCTTTCACTTTGAGGAGCTTTGAAAGACCAACGGCATGAACAACTTCAGAAGCCATGGTCTGGGAACATATTCTAACCAGACTTTTTCAAGTTTGAGAGTCAATCTTTCTTCACAATCCGGAACTTTCTCTGTCCGGTCCTCAGCTAGATGCCAGTAAAGGTGATCCACACCAAAATTACCACATCGATAACCCCAGGCCTCGAGTCTATGACTACCGTCAGTTCCCCTCAGGCCCTGTTCCGGGCCCTGGGCCTTCTTCGTCTGCTGCAGCTGTCATCTTCCTGCGTGGCTTTCTCAATAGTGGTCCACATGGAAGCCTGGACGGGCCCCATGGGCAACTGGTGCCTGTTCTCCTGGTTCTTCAGCTTCTTCGTGACCCTGATAATCCTGATTGTGGAGTTGAGTGGACTGCACAGCCGCTTCTCCAAGTCTTGGCTGGAAATCCCCATCACCTGTGCCTGCTATGCCACCCTCTTCTGTCTGACATCTTCCATCATCTATCCTACCACCTATGTGAGGTTCATGTCCCATGGATACGCCAGAAATCAGGCTATCAGAGCCAGTATCTTCTCCTGCATCGCCTGCTTGGCTTACGGGACAGAAGTGATCTGGACTCTGGAAAGGCCTGGTCATGGCTCTAGCTACATGACCACTCTGCCGGGGATGCTCAAGATTATGGAGTCTTTCATTGCCTGCCTCATCTTTGCTTTCCTCAGTAACCGATACTTGTACGGGCACGAACCTGCCCTGGAGTGGTGTGTGGCCGTGTACTCCATAAGCTTCATCCTAACCATGTTGGTCATCCTGCCGACCTTGGGGAATTTTACCATCACGTTCCCCAACTTCTTGAGAAGCATATCTTTCATATGTGTCCTCTTGTACTCCACCGCCATGGTCCTCTGGCCTCTGTACCATTTCAGTGAGGGATTTCGTGGCCAGCCCAATCGAGAAAAGGATTCGAGCTGCGGTGGCTCCTACACAGTGTGTAGCTGGGACCGCAAACTGACAGTGGCCGTCTTGACCGGTGCCAACCTGCTGTTATATACATTTGACTTTATCAACTATGGCTAGCTGGTGTCGAGGTCTAAGATTCACAAGATGATCCCTTGGCATATCCCTGCTGCAACAACTTCATTTCCTTGCCCCGTTTCCTCCTCTCCCCTTTTCTTTATACCTTCAACCCAATTCATTATTCTATTTCCAGTTTATTTTCCTTTCCTTTCCTTTTTTCCTTTTTTTTTTCTTCTGGGTTTTATCGTCCTATTTGCACCTGAGTTGTGTCTCCATAGCTCTCATCTTTAACACTTTTGGTTTTTGTTTTTGTTTTTGTTTTTGTTTTTTGTTTTTGTTTTTGTTTTTTTTTGTCTTCAGCTACTCTCACCCCAAAGGTGTTAGGCTGACACATCCCATATACCTTGGCTGCTCTTCATGCCATGGGCCTAAAAACGGGCCTCTTAATAGACGATGATAAAATGGTACTTTAAATTTCCCAGTTTTTTCTTTAAACACTGTTATTTTTACCTTATATGTTCCCTCAGTTATACTTATATTTTTATTTCTAAGCCAAAAACATTGTCACATATCTGTTTCTGTCTGAAATTCTTCTTTACTTACGGGTTGGGTTTGATCTCAGATATGCCAAGTCTTATCGATACTACACATGCAATACCAAAGCATATTTAATTTCATATGCTCAAATGGACAGCATTGTCTACTACACTGGAACTTCCTAATAAGCTAACATATCAAGTTATTTTAAATGTCCAACATATGTCATCCATACAATTTATGTAAACACAAAGCTGATAAGAGCTTCTAATAAAAGGTTACATTATTTTGACTGAAGGCAATAAACTCAATGCTTTATCATTATTATGTTGTTAAATATAGGTTGAATGTATAAGCAAAGCATATCTGTACATATGTATATCGGACCACTGTTGTGGTTTCAATTGCATCATTTTCTACCTATATTGTTATTTCTGCTGATCGCTAAGCTTCATTTTATAGAGCGAATGAACCACATTGTGAAACTGTTTTCCTTTACGGTATTCTGTACTATAAATAGTTGAGTTTCTCACACTGAATCTTTTCTAACTGAGAAAATAAAATGCTGAGGTCATTATCCTACGGTATTTTGCAACAAGATCACAGTAGCAAACTCAAACATTTTCTTGACTGTAGGAAAAGTGTGTTCACAATTTTCACGTAGAAATCATCAATATTGATTTTTAACTTCTAATTGATATTCTTTCCCAAAAATAACACAACAACATTTTGTCATAGAATTAATTATGTTTTCTCAACTTTCAAGATGGGAAGAAAAAAATACATAGCATTTAATTATTAATCTTGATTAAGGAGAGCCAATGAAATTCTAGATCAGACATTCATGAGCATATCACAAAACGTTTAAAGCAATTCTAAGGGAGATTTTTAAATTACCTATGCACAACTGTGAACTTTCTGATAAGTTTGCCATGTAACTGTCTCCAAACAAAGTAAGAGTGTATTTTGTGGGTATGTTTTAAGAAGACAGAATATTATCTAATTTCCATTTGGAGACTGCTTGGCCTCAGTTTCACGTCCAAGAAAGGGAAAGAAAATTACAGATTATGCCAGGAGTAATGGTTTCAAACATAGGAACAGAAAAAAAAATATTGGTGTTTAGGACGCAAATAGGTTGTAAAACAAGGTTGCACATTTGTCTATTTTCCTAAAAACATTGGGTTGTTAGCAGTTGTCAGATCAGGAAACCCGTACACCCAAGAGGCCTCTCCTCAGGGTGACGCTGGAGGAGGCTGTAGGGGAAACAGGAGCCTTCCAAAGCCTGCTTCCCAGTGCAGCTGAGAAAACAGTTGAGGGGGAAAATGTGAGAGTGGGAAGGGGTGACACAACCGCTAGGGACTCAAAGGGAAAGCTATACAAGATGAACACTACTAGCTAAGCCATTCAGTTGTCAACATTTTTTTTCTTTTCAATGCAGTTTATTCAGGAACCTTGAACAATCATCTGACCCTGGGGAAAGCCAGCCCACAGCTTAAATAGCCTCTGGCTAGCCAACCCCAGCGTGCCATATGGGCAATGCAGATAGGTCCACATACATGGAAGCAAGCCAGATCCTCGGCCTTAGCCAAATGTGGAGTTGTTTGTGACAGAGAGCGCTCACCATCGGGAAGGTGGAAGGCAGAAACCAGCTCCATCTTTAAGGCTCGGCATTACGCAGCTGTCTGCAGTTCCCCCTTTTTGTTTTAGACGCATCAGGCAAGAGTAGAGGTCTGATCTCTGATATTAGAAATAAATTGGGACTTTGTACCAATGTTTATTTAGGTGTCATCCACCCAAAGAGCATCAGACCCGTCGGATACCTTGTTCTCAGAGGCAGGACCTGGGACATCAACCCACATACAATCAGACATGCTCTTCTCTGGGTCGAAAGCGGCTGACCCTGAGTGTAGTGCTTAACCTCGCATCCTGAGTGTAACATTTTAGCTTTTTATGGTATCCAACCATGCTTGGGGAGAATGTCCTGCTTCAATGGCTGTAAAGGCCTGAATGATCAAGGCTGCATCACACTGTTGTGAGACTCTAATCTTGCATATATACCACAGGCAAACCAAGGAGACCAACACCAGAAGGCCTGCTAATGCTCCCATGCCCGCCCATTCCTTCAGATGATTCATGGCTGCAGCAATCCATGATGATAATCCTGTGGCTAGTCCTGCATCCACTCTGGTAGAATTTACCGTGACAATGGCCACTCTCAGCTGCTCCATCGTAGTATCGAATTCTCCAGTCCAATTACCTAAAATATAGCTAGACAATTGTTTAGACAGATTTGCAGCACAGGAAAAATTCTCATGTTGTATGCTAGTGACTCAAAGTCCAGCATACTTTCATTGACAGCCAAGTTGAGCAATTTGCCATAGGGTATCAATTTGCTCCTGCACGAGGTCAATCCTCTGATTGAACACCATCAAGCCTCCTTTTAGTTGAGCATTAATTTCTTTTTGTACATCTAAGGCATGATCTACATTGGCTAAAAGATTATTCGGGGTCTGAGCAGTCTGCACAGTATGACTCATGGCTAATGCCCCGGTGGTAGCTCCAACAGCCGCCAATGAGATGGCAGTAACAATGGTGGCTGTAGTTCCAAGATCCCTTTTCTGTCTGAAGAGAGTCATAGCGTGAGGGGCATCAACGGGCACAGGCACCCAGTGAGGCATGCGAGTAACCAGGGCATACCTAAATTTAGCATTCCAGCATTGGGCAAAAAAGCAAGTATCATTACCACAATTACTTGGCTCTATCTGGCTAATAATGAATAAAAATGGGGGATATAAACAAACAGGTATGGGCTTATAGGAAATATTATGGTAAGCCTTAACCCTCTCGTTGGAACATCCTGCATCAGTTCTAGAACTAGCATTGGTGGTGTCCGAGGTCTGAGTAGGTTCAGGAGACCATTGCCCCCAGGGGCGAGACATGCTCCATGTAAATTGACTAACTCCATGTTTTCCTCCACTTTTGAAAGTCATTTAAGGTTCTTAAATTATTTTTCCCATTTTTTATTTTGTCAATCACACTTTATTCATTCTGCATCCCCCATAAGCCCCTCCCTCCTCCCCTCCCAATCCTACCCTCCCTCCTCCCTCTGCGTGCATGCCACTCCCCAAGTCCACTGATAGGAGAGGTTCTCCTCTCCTTTCTGATCTTAGTCATTCAGTTCACATCAAAAGTGGCTGCATTGTCCTCTACTATGGCCTGGTAAGGCTGCTCTCCTCCCCCCCCCTCAGGGGGAGGTGATCAAAGAGCAGGCCAATCAGATTATGTCAGAGGCAGTCCCTCTTCCCATTACTATGTAACCCAATTGGACTCTAAGAACTGGGAAATAGTAAGAGCTGGAGAGGACAGGGTCTCCACAAGGAGAACAACAGAACAAGAAAATTTGAACACAGGGAACTTCCCAGAGACTCATACTCCATCCAAGGTCTATTCATAGAGATAACCCAGAACCCCTGCACAGATGTAGCCCAATTGTCAACAATTTTAACAGGTATCATACCAAAGCAATCTCACGGAGAAGTCAATTTATGCGTGGATAGTCACTGTGAGAGACTCACCAGAGCTACAAAATCAATCCTGCTTTAGATTTTAAATGATAAAATTATGTTCATACAAGAAAGAGGACCCGGGGTAAGATGATCAGCCCTCTCTTGGAAAGACAAAGGGGATCGACATTGGTGGTAGGACAAAACAAGTTACAGACCAGAGCCTACCACAGAGGGCCTCTGAAAGACTCTACCTAGCAGTTTATCAAAGCAGATACTGAGACTCATAACCAAACCTTCGGCAGAGTGCAGGGAATCATATAAAAGAAGGTGGAGTTACTATTACCTGGAGAGTACAGGAGCTCCACAAGGACCAAATATATCTGGACACAGGGGTCTTTTATGAGACTCTATCTCCAACCAAGGACCATGTATGGATATAACCTAGAACCCCTGCTTGGATGTAGCCCATGGTAGCTCAGTATCCAAGTGGGTACCCTAGTAAGTGGAACAGGGAATATTTCTGACATGAACTCAATGGCTGGCTCTTTGACCTCCCCCGCACCCCCAATGAGGGAGGAGCAGTCCTTCTAGACCACAGAGGAGGAGGGCTTTGCAGCCAGTCTTGAAGATATCTAATAAGCTAGGGTTAGATGGAAGGGAAGGAGGTCCTCCCCTATCAGTGGACTTGAAAAGGGGTAGGGAGAAGATAAGGGAGGGAGGGTGGGGTTGAGAGGGAAGGAGGGAGCGGGATACAACTGGGATACAAAGTTGATTAACATATTAAAAATATTTAAAAACATGTTCATAATACATGAATTTAATTAAATGAATCAACAAAGAATCGGTATATAAAATTTCTTTATGACTTAGTAATTTAGTCAATCATAATAAGTAACACTTCTGGGAAGACTTGAAAACCTACCCTCATGATAACTGAGATTTATTTTTTTTAAGATTAACTCAATGGCAGGCTCTTTGACCTCCCCACCTCCCAAGGGAGGAGCAGCCCTGCTAGGCCACAGAGGAGGACTTTACAGCCAGTCCTGAAGATACTTGACAAAACAGGGTCAGATGAAAGGGGAGGAATGCCCTCCTCAATCAGTGGACTTGGAAAGGGGCAGGGAGGAAGGGAGGGAGGGAAGGTGGGATTGGGAGGGAATGAGGGAGTGGGATAAGCTGGGATACAGAGTTACTAAAATGTAACTAATAATAAAAATAAAAAGAGTAATGAATTATGGGATTGAGGATTAAATGGGAAGCAATGAATTGGGTATTCAGAAAAATACCATTCATTGACTATAGTCTCGGCAAGATACATATTTCATTATAATTTCCATAATAAATGCTTTACCAGGAAAATACCTTGAAAAATTATTTCAAAGCTATTTCTCTAGGAAGATTTTTTCAAATATGCTCATCCACTTTATAATGACGCTTCAACATGAGAACAATACCTCCACTTTACAATCGAGAAAACTGAGGAAGAGAGACTGAGATGTTTGCCAAGGTTATAGTTCTATGGTGAGAGTTTAAAAGAAACAGGTTTGTAACTACATTATTCTTTTCACATATCTTTACACATATAGTACACCCTTCCTCCAATAATAATTAGGATAAGCAAATTTTCAATTAATAGTTGTATTGATGTGCCTATGTAATGATTCTGTAAGAACTAGTTGTAATATAACACCATCATTTGGGTTAATTGGCTGGGTCGTATTTCATGATGCATTCTTCCATTCCACTCCAATTATTTTCTTAAAATAATTTCTAAGAAATGCTGATATATAGTGTAGTACTTTTAAAAGTTCTTAGGATTTAAAGGAAAACTGCAACTAATATTTGATATTTAGGGTTGTTAATCAACTCCACTTACTCATCTTACAGAATATGGGTTAGCACATTATTTAGCAAACCTTATTTATTTGTTTGCTTATTAATTTATCTTTTTTGTTTATTCATTCTTATGAGTCAGACCACTGTCAGCCATAAGAATAGAGACTGGATGGGAATGGTGTTAGGTTTCCTATGGAGTTTACTCTGCCGAAGACAACATTTAACTTTTTGTTGTAAGTCCACTTGCTACAGAACTTCTCAATATTCAAAAGCAAGGTGAACTATCTGTTTAATGGCAAAGTATTAACATTCTTATTCAATGAGTGACTAAGAATATTTCCAAGAAGTTATATAAAAACAATGTGTTCCATAAGTTTGGCTATGTTGTGCCTTAATTTTCATTGAATTCTAGGAAGTCTTTAATTTCTTTTCTAACCCAGCGTCATTGAGTAGCGAGTTGTTCAGTTTCCATGTATGTGTAGGCTTTTTGCTATTTCTGTTGTTGTTGAGGTCCAGTTTTAGTCAGATAGGATAAAATAGGTCCTTAGCCATCAGGGAGATGCAAATCAAAACAACCCTGAGATTTCACCTTACACCCATCAGAATGGTTAAGATCAAAAACTCAAATAACAACACATGTTGGAGAGGTTGTGGAGAAAGGGTAACCCTCCTCCATTGCTAGTGAGAATGTAAACTTTTACAATAATTTTGGAAATCAGTCCGGCACTTTCTCAGACAATTAGGAAAAGCGTTTCCTTGAGATCCAGCTATAACACTCCTAGGCATATACCCAAAATATGCTCAAGTACATAACAAGGACATTTGTTCAAACATGTTTATAGGGGTTTTATTTGTAGTAGCCAGAACCTGGAAACAACACAGATGTTCCTCAGCGGAGGAATGAATACAGAAATTGTGGCACATCTATACAATGGAATACTACTCAGTGGCTGGCTCTTTGACCTTCCCACCCCCCAGGGAGGTGCAGCCTTGCTAGACCACAGAGGAGGACATTGCAGCTAGTCCTGAAGAGACCTGATAAGCTACGGTCAGATGGAAGGGAAGGAGGACCTCGCCTATCAGTGGACTTAGAGAGGGGCAGGGAGGAGATGACGAGGGAAGGTGGGATTGGGAGAGAATGAGGGAGGGGGCTACAACTGGGATACAAAGTAAATAAAATTAATTAATATAAAAAATAAAAATTTAATTTAAAAAATTAAAAAAAAGGAAAACATGAAATGTGCAGGCAAATGGTGGGATCTAGAAAAGATCATCCTGAGTGAGGAATCCCAGAAGCAGAAAGATACACAGTGCCACTCACTTATATTAGACATATAATATAGGATAAACATGTTAAAAATCTGTACACCTAAAGAAGCTAAATAAGAAGGAGGACCCGGGGGTAAGAGGATTAATCCTCACTTAGAAAGACAAAGGGGAAGGACATTGGAAGAAGGAGAAAATGAGAAACAGGACAGGAACCTACCACTGAGAGCCTCTGAAAGATTCAACCCAGCAGGTTATCAAAGTAGATGCTGAGTCTCATAACAAAACTTTAAGCAGAGTGCAGGGAATCATATGAAAGAAGTAGTTAGTAAGACCTGGAGAGGACAGGAGCTCCACAGGAGAGCAGCAGGACCAAAATATCTCAGCTCAGAGGTATTTTTTGAGACTGTTTCTCCAACCAAGCAACATTCATGGATATAAACTAGAACCCCTGCTCAAATGTAGCCCATGCCAGCTCAGTATCCAAGTGGGTTTCCCTAGAGAGGGGAACAGGAGCTGTCTCTTTGACCAACCGCCTGAGGGAGGAGCAGCCTTGCCTGGACACAAAGAAGGACATTGCATCAGGTCCTGATGAGGCTTAATAAGCTAGGGTCGGATGCAATGGGGTGTGGGCCTCATTAATGGACTTAGAGAGAGGCATGGGAGGAGATGAGGGAGGGAAAGAGGGTGGGGTTGGAAGGGAGTGAGGGAGGGGGATACAGCTGGGATGGAAAGTGAATAAAATGTAGTTAATGTAAAAAAATAAAAATTTCATTTAAAAAATAAAAATAAATAAAAACAATGAAGTCTTTGAGTACAATCTGAAAGATGTTTTTTTTTTTTGGTAAACTTGTTTCAGTCAATTCAAACTTTGCAAGTCACTACTGGATAGATAAATCTGTTGGTGATATTACAAACACTATAGATTCTTTATGCAAACTGATTGGGCGTTTTAGATTATTTAAAGACATTTTAAAATATCATAAATATGATATTGATATATATATAATATATATTATCATAATATATATATATGAGAGCTTTTGCACAATTATATATGTGCACTACATGCATTCCTGTGGAGCCAGAGAAGACTATTATATCTCCTGGTACTAGACGTCTGGACTATTGTGAGCCTCTAATGTATATGCTGGGAACCAAACCCAAGTCCTTGGGAAGAACAAAATTTGTGTCTAACTGATGATCCGTCTCAGTACCCCATTTCATGATTGGTGTGACCACAATCATTTAATTAGAATTATTTCATAGAGCAAACACTTCCTGATCACTTACTAATGTCTGATACTTTGTTACAGGTGCATTTTACAGATAAAAAAAGGCTTAGCTTATTAAAGATGGCAACTAATATATTGCCATTTCTATTGAGAAATAAGACCCCTCCTTTAAATTTTATTCTATTTCTGATTGTTTGATCAGTATAATGTGGTAGAAATTATATTGTGACATTTCTTTGTCTAGTTTGAAGAGAACTAGCTGTTGGCCTCTTCTTTCTTGTGAAACATAGATCTTCAAGTAAGAAGTTTTTAAATTTTAAACTTTACACTGCAGTAAACTCAGGACTGACCTGCTGGAATAGCTATTAAAAAGACCATAGAGCAAGGGTCTTGTTCATGGTATTGAAATTCAGTTATAAATGTTTATTAAAGTGAATAATTTGTCACATTATTAGGCAATTAGCTGAGACTTGAAACTACAACTACTTGTATAAGGTAAATTGACCTCTCCCTGTTTTTTATTGAAAAAAAATTTTTTTTCAAAAGTCCAAGTAAAGAAAGAAATTGAGAGTGATGAGGTCTTCCACTTTGGACACTGTAGCCCCATCCTCATAACAGAGCTGTGATTCACCTTCAGTGTTTCAAAGTTGAAACCTCACTACAGGAAGTGAGCCACTTTTTACAAGGGAGAACACATTTTAAAGGGTTTCTGAGTTGTGTTGAAAACATTCAAAATCTCAATTTCAGTATATATCATAATTTATTTCATAGTTTGAGAGAGCACACATGAAGCAGGATGATGCAAATTGAACTCATCTGGCAGTAGGTTCATGGCTGAAACTGTGATTATCCCATAAACCTCAGAGATCATGAAGTAATTGCAAGTATTTTCCAGTTTAAATATTTAGCAGTGTTATAATTCTTTAAACGTCTACAATTTCCTTTGGCTTTCTCCTACATGTGCAAAGATATTTTTTTAAAAGAGTTTCACATCTAGCATCAATATATATTTTTGAAAGATCATTACAAACTTTAAATTTACAGTTGACAAACTTGAACCATTATGTCTTCTCACTTTTGGTATTGTATTTTAAATGTAGCATCAATATCAAGACAAGAAATGACTAAATTAGCCTAGAAATGTAAATATTACCGTCAGATATGCTTTTCATACAGAAACAAACTCATCAGACTTTTGGAAATTTAAGTAAAAATGGAAGTATTCCAAGCCATCTATTTTTAAATTATTTTTAAAAGCTCATACTACTTTTACTTTTAATATTAATTACACATCAAACCCAAATTTTATGATTATCTTGTCCTAATATTCATCATTTTTGGTGTCATATACTCATAAATGCCTATGACAATTGTGATTGTTTAATAATACTGAGCAATTGATGTGTTTAATTTTACTTTTTTATACTAATTGATATCTTAGGCTTCTTGAGCACTAGTGATACTTTGCCTCAGAATTTAAACAGTTTTAAACTCAGATATTTGTCTTTGAAATTATGACAAAATAATAATGCATGTCCTAAAACTTTATTTGAAAGACTAAAAAAATTTTACTTGAGTTACAAAACAAGATACATCCTTATTATTTATATAAAATTATATGATTTTTAAAACTATATTTTAAATTATTTATTCAATATAATATAACCAGTAGGTAAATATCAATATTTAATAAAGAAAAATATTTTTAATTCTTATGATGCATAAATACTTATTAAAATTTTTCTAATAAAAGCTATGGTACTGACAATTTTCTTACGTATATCATATCATATTGCTTATACATGATATTCATAAACATGTTCTTTTATAATTTAAGTGAAGAATAATAAGCTTATCAATGTTCTAACAATGCACAATTGATTAAATTTGAAATATAAAATTTTAAATTAATATTTCTTAATTCTTTCTCAAAGTACTAAGTTTTATATACTAATATCTGATTATATTATACACTATCAATATCATCCATCATTTGTGCTTAATGTCTAAATCAGTAACGCTGCTGCATTTTCATCTGCCTATGGTGGTGGTTTGAATAGGATTGGCCCCCACAGACACATGTGTGTGAATGTTTGGCCCATAGGAAGTGGCGCTGCTACATGTATGGCCTTATATGAGCAGCTGTGGCCTTGTTTGAGGAAGGATAGCACTGTGGAAGCAGGCTTTGAGGTCACATGCTCAAGTGTTCTGATGCCTACAGATTAGCAGCATCAGCTTCTCCTCCAGCACCGTGTCTGCCTGCATGCCAACACGTTTCCCTCCATGAGGACAATGCATTAAACCCTGGAAACTTTAAGCCAGACTCAAATTAAATGTTTGGCTATGTAAGGCTTGCCATGACCCTGGGGTCTCTTCACAGCAATAAAACCCTAACCGAGACACCTACTTTATTTTAAATGTTCTTAAATTTTTATTTGCCTATTTTATTTCTAATTTCATTAAAGTTAAACATGCTATTTGTATAGACACATTCTGTTCTTTACTTGTATTTACTTTCACTTATTTGAAAACTTACCTTAAAAATATTCAAGATAAGATTTGAAGATAACAAGGACACATTCTTATCTTTTAAAGTTGTAAATAAATTTGGAGTGCTCATTTTGTAAACGAATATTAGTAAAACTATAACTGAGGCTGAATGATTTCTATTTATTTATTTATTTTTTTTTTTTTTTGTGACAGGGTTTCCTCTATGTAGCCCTGGCTGTCTTGAAACTTATTCCGCAGACCAGGTTGGCTTTAACAGATATCCACTGCCTCTGTCTCCTGAGGGCTACAATTAAGGTTATTTGCCACCTCTGCCCATATGTGAACTGATCCCTTTGGCAGGGACTTAAACATTTATGTGTTTTTTTTTTTTCTTTTTTACAGTGAGTAAACTTACATGTGTGTGGAAAAAGGAGGAAGCTCATGATAGTGTCTTAAAAGAGAAATAATAACAAGAGCAATAATAAAAACAGCTGTTCTAAGGTGAAATAGGAACTTTTGGGGGCAGCTGATAGGAACCCTAGAAATTTTAGAAGAAAATACTTCAACCAAATAGGTAATATCAATATTTAAATTTCACAAAACATTTCCCTCAAAAATTTGCGATAATGCTATCAGTGGAAAACTTATGTATAATAATAATATTATGAATTTTAATTTTGAAAGTTTTGTTGATTTAACATATACTTTCAAACTTGGTTAAGAGTCCTTTTATTCAGTTTTATATATATGATTTTCATATATATGTGTTTGTTATATGGTTGCTCTTAAGCTCAGGAAAACAGTAATTTTCAAGCATTTTAGGTCCTATGTTCAATTCCTCATACAGAAAGAGAGAGAAAAAATAGAGAGAGAAAGGGAGAGAGAGAGAACTTCCTACAACAAATAAACATTTGAGTTAGAGAAGGTCTCCTAGCATGGTCAGCCTTTTCTAAGGTCAGTGTTAAGAAATGAATTCAGCCAAGATGGTCCTAATAGACCTGATAGGCTAGGGTCAGATAGTAGGAGAGGCGGACCTCCCCTATCAGTGGATTAGGGGAGGAGCATAGGAGGGAAGAAGGAGGGAGAGTGGGATCTGGAAGAGATGAGGGAAGGGGCCACAGCCAGTATACAAAGTGAATAAAATATAATAAATAACAACAACCATGGTAAAGAAATGAGTTCAGGGACCTGGCTCCCTCTAAATTGACCGAGATCTGCACATGGGCTTCATTTACACAGTCGTCTACACTGTCACAGTGGAAGGCTTATTTTTAGAAATGTGTGCAAGGCTGTAGTGAAAGTTCAGGAGTTAAACGTAACTACAGCTATTTTTCAGTGGCGTGGAATCACAGCACCCACTAGGGTAACTCAACTGCTGTAACTCCATCCCCAAGGGCTCCGTCTCCACCCCTCCCCGTCTCCTCAGACATGGCAATCAAATGCACACGGCCCACCATTCCACACATAGACAACTAATTAAAAATATAACAAAAACTTATTGTAGGAGATTTAGGCATTAAAAATGTTTGCATAAAGTAAGAAAGCCAACTCCCACAAAGTTTACTGAACACTTGAAGAAACTGAGTCAGATAACTTTTTTCTAAAATTATGAGTCTGGAATATTTCTGCATGCATTCAAACATTTCCTAGAAGTTTGTTGCAATTTTAAATCTTTCAATGAATGTTCATATTTATTGCTTGAATGAATCCTTTCTTTTCTGTTATATATTTACTTTATCAAATATGACTATTGCAATCTTGCCACTATTCACATAGAGCATGACCACAAGGTACCCTATTCTAAGACTTTTTAAAGAAACCTTTCATTTAACTCTTCTAAAATAAAAGCACACAATGACCCTGTTCTCCGCAAACAAAAGTCTGCCTCTCTTCAAGTCCTTCTACTCATTTCCCTCTTTTAATTGACCCAACAGCTGTCACTCTTGCTGCACCAGGCTCCCTGTAGCTCTGTATTGATTCTCTGAGAAAGCTACATTGAGGTAGTTGTTCCTGAATCTAAATTTTTTTCATCCCACTTTACTTTGTATTAGTTTGGACAGTCTTCTTCTCTCACATGCCATGGAAATTCAAAAAGAAGTCCAGAAGGCTAGAGCTTTCATTAAGGTGGAAATACGGTAAACATTTATTATATCAGAAATAGCAGACTGCACACCACTGACCAAACAACGGATGTGTCAAAATGATGCATTACTTGAATTTTGCCTCACTATTCTCTCCCTTTTCTACCTACAAACAAACATGGGAGTGGGTTTTTAAAAGAAAAATAAAACTGGAGACAGAATAAATGATATCAGAGCTCCCTGAAGATGTAATAAAAGTCAACTGGTAGAAATCATTATGTTTTCTGTATATTGATTTTAGTAGTCAATATCATTAGCAGCTAGGAGAAAAACAGATTCATTGGGAAACTTCAGGTACAGTATTATAGAAAGACTATGTGAATGTAGTTTATTTCTTCAAGAAACAATACTTTCATCAATGAATATCTAAAAGAAAGAATAGTCAAATAATTAAAAGAATTTCCTATAGACATTAAAGATCTAGAACATGTAAAATGGAGTGAAAGTTGATTTTTATTGGGATTATATTGCTATAAATAATATTTGAATGAAGCAATGATGACTAGAAATGTTCTCCACATAAGGATACCTTTGATATTTTCTGGCATTACTCCTCTAGTCCCTGGCATTCCCTCAACAACCTAGAAGCAGTGTTATTAATAAAACTGGAAACTCCTACAAGCTTCACAAAAACAAGAACCTTGTTCCACTTTCTCTTAATTCCTCAATGCTATTGTTTATAAAAATAGACACCTTTTTTATTTTATTTTTTTTTTAACTGAGGCAAGTTTTAAAGGTCATTCAAAGGTACTGAGCCATCAACTGAGCAGAATATTTGGAAATAAGAATAACATTATGTTATTCTAATACTCTACCACTCTATTACTCTGACACTTGATCGACTTCAAGTATCACTGTGTCACAAATTGATAATACTGTCCAAATATCAAAACCAAAATGAACCCATCAACTCTATAGGTTATTTCCTTTTTCTATTTATTTTAGTATTATTTATGCTCCCTCCCTCATCTCTACCAATTCCCACCCTCCCTCTTTTTCCCCCATGCCCTCCCCACCAGTCCACTGATAGGGGAGGTCCTCCTCCCCTTCTATCTGACCCCAGCCTATCAGTTCTTACCAGGACTGGCTGCATTGTCTTTCCCAGTGGTCTGGCAAGGCTGCACCCTCCCGCCAGGGGTTAGGGGAGGTGATCAGAGAGCCTGCCACTGAGCTATTTCAAAGAATTTTTTACAAGCAATATATACATATTATGAATACATACATACATGTATACACACATATATGAGAAAACATTCTACTGGTTGATATATCTATAGTCTTTCATGTCAAATTATGCTTCTGTTCCAGCGGCTCATAAGCAATATTTATTTTTTTATTTTTTTAATTATTTTTTTTATTAATTACAATTTATTCACTTTGTATCCCATCTTTTTTATTTTATTATTATTGTTTTTATCAGTTACATTTTATTAACTCTGTATTCTAGCCGTGTCCCGATCCCTCATTCCCTCCCAGTCCTTCCCTCCCTCCCTCATCTCCACCTTGCCCCTTTCCAAGTCCACTGATAGGGGGGACCTCCTCCCCATTCATCTGATCCTGTTTTATCAGGTATCTTCAGGACTGGCTGCAAAGCCCTCCTCTGTGGCCTAACAGGACTGCTCCTCCCTTCGGGGGTGGGGAGACCAAAGAGCCAGTCATTGAGTTCCTGTTAGAAATAGTCCTTGTTCCCCTCACTTTGGGAAACCAATTGGTTACTGAGCTACCACAGGCTACATCTGAGCGGAGGTTCTAGGTTATATCCATACATGGTCCTTGGTTGAATGTCAGTCTCAGAAAAGACCCTGTGCCCAGATATATTTGGTCCTTGTGGAGCTCCTATCCTTTCCCCATCAGACTAACTCCCCTTCTTTCTTATGATTCCCTGTACTCTGCCAAAGGTTTGGTCATGAGTCTTTGCTTTGAAAACACTGCTAGTTAGAGTTTTTCAGATGCGCTCAGTAGACTCTTGTCATACATTCAATGCACATCCCATCTGTCTTTCTAAACGAGGATTGATCATCTTACCCCATGTCCGCTCTGTTGATTATCTTTTTTAGGTGTATAGATTTCATTATGTTTATCATATCTTATAGGTCTATATAAGTGAGTATATCCCATATTTGTCTTTATCCTTCTGGGATATTTCACTCAGAATGATCTTTTCTAGATCCCACCATTTGCCTGCAAATTTCATGATTTCCTCCTTTTTGATTGCTGAGTAGTATTCCATTGTGTAAAAATACCCCAATTTCTGTACCCATTCCTCCGTTGATGGACATCTGGGTTGTTTCCAGGTTCTGGCTATTACAAATAGAGCTACTATAAACATGGTTGAGCAAGTGTCCCTTTTGTGTACTTGAACAAACTTTGGGTATATACCTAGCAGTGGTATAGCTGGGTCTGGAGGAAGCACTATTCCTATTTGTCTTAGAAAGCGCCAGATAGCTTTCCAGAGTGGTTGTACCAGTTTACATTCCCACCAGCAGTGGAGGTGGGTTCCCTTTTCTCCACAACCTCTCCAGCATGTGTTATCGCTTGAGTTTTTCATCTTGGCCATTCTGATGGGTGTAAGGTGATATCTCAGGGTTGTTTTGATTTGCATTTCCCTGATGGCTAATGAGGATGAGCATTTCTTTAAGTGTTTTTCTGCCATTCGATATTCCTCTGTCGAGAATTCTCTGTTTAGCTCTGTTCCCCATTTTTTAATTGGATCATTTGGTTTGCTGCTTTTCAGCTTCTTTAGTTCTTTGTATATACTGGATATTAGTCCTCTGTCAGATAAAGGGTTAGTGAAGATTCTTTCCCAATCTGTAGGCAGTCGTTTTGTTTTGATGATGGTATCCTTTGCATAAGCAATATTTATAAAGACAGCTTACTGACTGAAATGCATGCTAATCTAATCACTATCATTCAGTAGCCACAGAAGCCTATAATCACACAGGCTCTCATGATTCAGTGATTCCTTCAAATGCTGTGAATATTAGGTCTACCATCAAGTCTACATTCTCCTCACACTTTGATTGAAGACTTTGTATAGATTATAGTATAGAATGTGACATGATTTTTTTTTCCCACAAACTGAAACCTAACTTCAGTCCTTAAAATTTTCTCAAATTTGGAAAAAAAAAAAAAACTATCCAAATCAAATTTCTCCTTTCAAACTTTTTGGGTTTTGTCATGATACCAGAAGGCCTTCATACAGGACCCTGCCAAGCACTGTGCATGCAGAGCAGAGTGCTCCAATTTACATTCTTCAAAAAAGGACAGCTCGACCAAATTTCATGTATTTTGGCTGACGATTTGTATGCTTGGTCTCTGCCCAGCATACTTTACTCTGAAAGAGCTGAGCTATAAAGCCTGGAATTATAGTTTATAATAGGAAACTAGATAGAGTTATTTGCACTGATACTGCACCCGCTGTACCGGGAGCAGAATGTGTATTTTAAAGAGATGGGAGTGTTCCTCATGGCAAAAAAAAAAAAAAAAAAAAAAAAGGATTCTTTATAATGATTGTTTTCGAGAACTCATCTTTTCTACCTCTCAGCATATGCTAGAGTACTTTTAGGCTATTTCATCCTTTATGTATACAGTCATAAATTATATATTTCTATGTGGATCTAATTTAATTGAGAAAGTACCAAGGCTTTACAAAGAAAGACTTAAAACAAAATAGTATTCATAAGAAAATTATTTGAGTTAACTTGCCTCTTTGTCTTTCCACACTTGACCACAATGAAAAGTTCAGTGAAGAAAGAGCTGAGGTAGAGGAAGTATTGGCCCATTTCTTACTTCTGTTAAATAGCGCTCACATGAAACCATTTAATTTTGTTTTACTTTTTACATTCATGTTTTTATTTATATTAATTCCTTTACATTTTATTTTTGTCTCTTCTTGACATTCTTATTAAAGTGATTTTAAAAATGCACACTTTGATCACAATGAGCCGTCTGATCAGAGAATGATACATGACAATGTATATTAATTATATTACCATGGTATAAAATTTCAATTATATTTTCTTTGTTTTTCAAGGCCACATTTCTTCTAGGAGTGAGAATATCTAATTATGTCAAACCAAGAAATCATTAAGTATTTCAAATTGAGATTATGTCACCTGTTGAGTAGTGGTTTGCTGTTCTTTCTCTCATCCATACTTTTGGATCGTAGACTTGTGTACTGTTGGCTGTCTTAAGTTCTCATTCTTGAACAGTTGGTAGATGATGGAAAAGTAATAATTCAGGGATAGACATATGTGTTAGAAATATGAGGATAGCAATGAAAAAGAAAGGTAGAAAGGAAAAGATAGGCAATAAATTATGAACATGTGCAGGCTACTTCTGTGGGCAATTGATTTATTTTTGAGTGGGAATCTAAAATGTGCAATAGGACACCTCAGACATTTTCTCCTAACATATGTAGGTGGGTCTGATTCGGGTAGTGCCAGTTATCTGATATTTATTTATCTTTGGCTGAGACTGTAAGACAAAGGAGCACTCTCGGATCTAAGAACATGGACAAAAAATTCACAGGGAAGCCTAGCCTAGGCACTAGCCAACCCCCAGTGCCTACTGGCACAAGCCACCAGAATTTCCTCCCAGTGTGGTAACACCAAACAGTTTTATAGTGCTGACTCTCTTAAAGAAATCTTTGAGATATAAAATGAATCTCTGACATGAACTCAGTGGCTGGCTCTTTGACCATTTCTTCCTGAGGGGGGAGCAGCCTTACCAGGCCACAGAGGAGGACAATGCAGCCAGTCCTGATGAGACCTGATAAGCTAGGGTCAGAGGGAAGGGGAGGAGGACCTCCCCTATTAGTGGACTTGGAATGGGGCTTGGGAGGAGATGAGGGAGGGGGCTACAGCTGGGATACAAAGTGAATAAACTGTAATTATTACAATAAATAAATAATTCTAAGAAAAGAATTATATTTATGAATAGGTCACCTCTATTTTATTAATGTTCACATCTGAGCCTGTTTGACTGTTAACCAACAGAAAACTAAGAAGGAAATCCTCAAAAGTCCTTTGAGAAGCCCTCTTCAATCTTTTCTATCCCGAGTCTTCACTCTAAGTTTGGAAAATGAACCACTCAAACTTTACACTTAAGATAGCCCCAAATTACAAATTGTTAACTTAGAGTGGAAGACACGTGGCTCTATGGTGTACCCAGGCCAACCAGCCTAGCTAAGTTGGGTCCAGTGAACAAAACAACAAAATGGAGGACTCCTGGAGAATGACTGAGGGTGACCACCATTCTGCACATATACTTGTATGTGCATACACCACACACACACACACACACACACACACACACACACACACACATCAGATTTAAAGACCTGTTTATGAAGTGTTGAATGATGTCAGAGGCACTTACCCGGATTCACGGAATATGTTTGGACAAATCAAGTGTTTCTGAAGTCTGAGCATAAAAGAATGGATAGCATAGCTATATATTTATATGTATATATACTAAATTCTTGAACAGTTAACATCAGCTTTGTCAAAAAAGCTATTTTGGTGGCTGATGATTTTCATGTGTGTGTGTTTATACATTTTGGTAACAGATTTGATTGGCAAGTTACTGAGGTCTTAATGACATTGTTAATTTTATTTGCTTAACAACCAGTTCCAAGGACAGCTCTGTTTTAGATTGATTAAAGGCAGTATTTACGTTAAAAAAAAAAACCAATGGAGAGAGCATGTGAAGTCTGTGCCACATCTTCATAAGGAGGAAACCAAGATCAGTTGAGCTAATTTAGATATGAAATTGGGAATATACTTGAAGATCTTCATCTTCACATATTGTGAGAGTGCTTTCCCCCTAGAGACATGAACAAATGTCTAATCTCTTCTTCTAAGACACTAATAACAAATTGAATTACATAAGTACATAGACAAAATGACCTTTTGCTTAACCTTCCTGTGTCTATATACTTGACCACCTTCAGAAGCCACAGGCTGTGTGGAATTGGGGGAGAATTACAGACAATTTTCAGGAGGCATGAGAGAACAGCTCTAATCTCAGGTGAGGGTGGAACAACTCTCTTCATCCCCACTTCCAAGAAAAAAATATTGTAGACCCACCAAAAGGCAAAGCTTTGGGGGAAGGGGCTACAAGCAGTCATGCCTGTCCTCAGAAAAGTGTTCTATAATAGTTTAATAGAAAAAAAAAGACTCCAGATAATCTGTTTACACAAGTCCACACATCAAGGATAGGAATCAGATCAGGCAGATAGAGGGAATGGAGAGACAGATAAAAAGAGACAAAGAAAGAGACAGAATGAGATAAATAAAGAGGATGATACAGAGACAGAGAGACAGAGAGATTGCTGTAGAACACAGAACTGTGGACTGTCTTACCAGATCATCTGTATGAAGTGCATAGCAGCAGTGACGATGAGAACATCACGGTCAGGCTTGTCTGTGGACACTTGCTGAAGATCCAGGACTGCAGAACCAGAGCATTCTTTCCAACATTGCTGCAGATCATTTTCACCTAGTGCACATAAAGCTAACTTCACTGTAACTGTGCTTAAGGATACATGCATCTTGAATTCATGTAAGGCTTTAAAACAATAGGCATACTTTATTTAGGAAATAATTTGTATTCCTTACAAAATTTTCCTGTATAACACTCACCATTTGTAAAGATATACCTGTACACATTTATACCTAATAGTAATAATAATGTAATCTACCCTTAGATTATTTCAAGCTAATATCACTGTGTGAGTGTTGGGAGAGTGGGGATGGGAAAGAGTCCCCTGATTGGTTAACTGGTCAGCCCTAAAATCATATACATATAAGTAACATTATTTGACTTATATAACTTGGAAATACATATCATGTTATACATGTGTATATACATATATGGATATAACTCGGTAATATATAGCAATTGTTCCTTTATATTAATTTCACACGTTTGTATGTATCTGTGGACATAGCTAACAACAGTGAAATAAATAAAAGACATGAATTTAAGAGAGAGCAAGAAGCTACATGTGAAAGACTAGGGAAGGAAAGGAAATGAGAATAATATGATTACTATTTAATTCTAAAAATAAACATAAAACAAAGAGCAAAGTGAGAATTTCACTCTTTAAAAACTTTTGAAATAATAATTATCTAAGCAGTAACATATTGATTACTCAGGCAAAAATAAAACTAAATTAAAACAAACTGTTTTAAGATAAAGTATAGAAAGGTTATTGGCATTTCATAAAAAAAAAAAACATAAAGTTTTAGCTAGCATGATAGCCTCAATACCAAATTTTAATTGTTTCAGTTTAGAAATTTGTTCACAGATATTTACATTAAAAGCTGGCTCTGGATCTTTGTGAAGTCAGATACAATATATCTTAAGACGTTCTGGTGATGTTCAGATCAAACAAATGCTGCATTTTGACATTAAATTCTACCCAGTGATATCTAAAACATATAAACATGGAGGACAAAGTCATTAAGGTGAAAGGGTATCAGCATTCTCTTTAAAGCAGTTCTTTTTGTGCCTGTAGTACCAGTATAAGTAGCTGGGCGATGCCTGGAATTAATTATTTTTTGAAGGGTTTGCTGAAAAAGACAGAAACACATGCTCTTGGCTGAGAAACAAAAGGCATTATAGTAACTCAACATTTATCCCATTGCAAGCCAACTTAGTGAGTTACACTGATATCAACATTCTCTATAGAGATTTAACAGAGAAGACCATAGCTACTGACAAAATGCTCCATCTTCATCAAACAGTGGGATCTCTGTGTATGCATGCATGTATGAATGTATGCGTGCATTATGTATTTTCTAGTATGCATTATTTATTATGTATTGTGTATGTGTCTGTGTCTGTGTCTCTGTGTGTAACACACATGTAATCACATTTGTTTGATCATGTAGCTAAACATGTGTATGGTAACATTTTCCCTGGTGCAGAGGTACTCCAGTAAACAGAGGAAACACCTGCTGAAATTTTATCTTTGAAGGTTTTTAAACCTTTATAAGTCATTATTGCAATGTATCTAAACAAAAACTAATATAATCACAAAAAGATTTTTAAATGCACACATATGCATAAAAATGGCCCAGGTTATGAATATTCTTCTGAGAATATTATAAAGAGTATGTGGGCAAGATACCAAAATGTTTGTTCCTGTTGAGAAAAACAGACAAGTTCTAGAACACAGAAAGCTTGATAATTTTAGCATTTCTCTAATTCAGACTTATGAAATACTCAGGGATCCTTCATGGGGTATCTGACTTCTTATTCACAACTGGTACACAGCAACAGTTTTATATTATGACTATTCTCATCACACATGCTATTATAATTGTTTTGATTCAATAAGCTGAGCACTTTATGTCAAAAATAATTCTTTTAAGAGGAACATTTTCTTTTTCTACTGTTTGAACTATGAAAAGTGTCCCATTCTATACAAGTATCAATAAAACATTCTAACCTGGGTGGCATATAAACAGTAGAAAGTTTTCATACTCTAGAAGCTGAGAAGTCTTACTTTGACGCCATTACCAGGTTCAGTAATAGCTCTAGTTCACAGACAAGAGATTTCTGTTCATCTTTTTAGAGGATGGGGGATTTGATATTGTCTTCACTAGGCTTTCATCCTCATCATCTAAAGACTCCACTTTTAAAAGTAATAACTGTTGGAGAGAAAGTTTCAGCTTATAATGGGAAGATCAATATTAGTCTCTGGCACAAAAACAATCAGATAAAATAAAACGAGTAAACAAAATATTTTGGACTTACTTAGATTGGTTATCCTATGAAATTTCAAAGTAATAAGTAGGACTCTATAAAATAAGGAATATAGAGCTCTTATGACCTCATCATTTTTAGAGATATGAATCATGTTGACAAGCAGTAAGGTAATATACTCTAAAATCTGAAATCAACTTGGCATTAAAATGGGGACTAGGGCACACCCAAATTTTACAGTTAATAACATTTTTAACTATTGTAACAAACTATTAGTAATATATGCACTGTATGTGGAAAGTGGTAAAATATCATTCTATTGTGGGCTAGGCCAGTGGTGGTTTCTCCAGGCCTCTACAAAACAGAGAAGACAAACAACATGACTAGATAGAAAAATAAATAGTCTTTGTTATCACCTACACTGAGTGGCCAAATCTTACTGCAAATGTAGCTCTCTTTCAGCAAGAAATGTAGAGTAAGGAAGAAGTTAGACTAAACCTTTTCTGAAGCAAGGTAGTTATTTTATATGTAATACTTCCCATAGTCACACGTTTAATTGTTCGGTCCTCAGCTCTTTTAAACTCAGGAGTCACGTAGGATGTGCAGCCTCACTGGAAGAACAAGAAATAATGGGTGGGTCTTTGCCTGTTGTATCTGCTATCCTTGGCCAGCTCTCTCTGTGAAGATGTGGACCAACCCTCTTCTTCTTGAAAGAGCCATTCTCAAATGCCTACCTACCCTGCCATAATAGACAAACTATAGGCCTATACAATTATAGGACATTATAGGGTAGTGAGAAAGTTGAATTTCAATGTACTTGATACATATAAAAAAAGGGAAAAAATCAGAAAATTAGTCTTTCATTAAAGTGAGAGTAGAGAATGTGGTATCATCTAGAAATCAAATTATATCTGTTTTGTCTCCTACCTTACACCTAATTAAAAGATAGAAATGTCTGCTGAGGCAATACATAGCTGACTTAGTCAAGTGGACAAGGAAAGTGAAGAAGCTGGTGAGTTCTGCATGCTGGTTGCTCTGTGTGAGCTGTTGCCTCAAGCTGCCATGGGAGCCAGAGCACCTCTAAGTAATCTCACTGACAGGACAGAGGCTTTGACACATTGACTGAGCTCAGCACCATTGTCACATATGTCCTTTCCAGGTTGCCTTTAGTTTTAGATTTTTTATAAGGAGATATCAAATTGAATTCTAGTCCACCCAGACTTCATTAAGCCTGGAGGAAGATGGACACAGTGAAATTGAATTCATGAATGTCAGCACACAGAGAAAGATGTCAGTTTATTATAATGGAATAGCAACTAATCAAGTTCAGTACTGCTTTCTGAATAAAGCATTTGCTCCCTAGAGCAGCATTTACAAAACCAAGCCATAGATATTGTGAAAACATTGCTTATTGTTGATAGCTCCCAGGAAAACAACTTTTGAAGATATTTTAATGCTAAGATTTAACTGAAATATTTGATTTTAAACCAAAATTACTAAAAGTAATTTGGCACAAAATGTTTTTCTGTGTAAATCATTTATACACTTCCACTTATTTTTATGTAGAATAATGGTCTATATCATCATGTAACAAAGCAAGTTTCAGGGAAAGCCTTGGGAAAATATTTTATAATTCTGTAATTTTTTTGAGATATGGCAGCTCCATGATAATATTTAATGTATATATCATTCATATTATCAATATTTTTACTAATATAAAATTATCTGTCATTTTCTTTCAATTTCAATTAGTTTTTAGGGTCTCTATGAGAATTTGTAAACACTTTAAATAGAATGTATGAGCATTTTAAAGATTAATTGTGCATAATACAAAATTGTATCCAGGAAGGTCATATCAGTATTTACTTCATTATTTTATTTTATTTTATTTTTTAAACTTCATACAAAGGCAGTGCATCTACACCACTCCTAACTTCTCCAAACCCTCCCATCCATGTGCCCCACAACCTCACTTCCAAATTTATGGCTTATTTTTAAAATTTTTATAATCTCTTTCTTTCTCTCTCTCTCTCTCTCTCTCTCTCTCTCTCTCTCACACACACACACACACACACACACACACACATGAATACTACCTGCTGATTTCATAGCTGTGTTCATCTGTACATGTTTTCATGGCTGACAACATGGAATAGATAATAAATTAGAGGTCCCCCCCCTCAGGAAAAGCTAATTCTTCCTGTCTCAAAAGTCATAAGTTACCTGTAGCGCTTCAGTAAAAGATGGGGCCCAATAATATTTCCCCTATCCATGTCAGGCTGTCAGCTGGTATGTTCGTTGCTCAGTTTTGATTAGATCTCCTTAGTGTTGAGATATCATGGCTGCATTTTTTTTCTGTCATATATAAAACTAAATGGTCTCTCTGCAGACATCACAGTCTTCTGGCTCTTACACTCTTTCTGCCATTCTTCTCTAATGGTTCCTGAGCTTCTGCAGCACCAACACTACGCTGTGCATCTATCAACTGACATTTCATGTCCAGTTGTTCTCTGTGTTTTGGCCAGTTTTGCCCTAATGATTTATTTTTGTCTGCTGGAAAAAAAAAAAAAAAAAAAAAAAAAAAGAAGAAGCCTCTTTGATGAAAGGTAGGAGCTATACTAACCTGATGGTACAAAGGAAGGTTCTTTACAATGCATTTGAAAATTAAACTGGTTTGAGAAATTGTGAATCATAAGCTCTTCTGCAAAACCTGTGACTTCACTAACCATAGATAGTTGTCTATTTTTTGTTTGTTTGTTTGTCTCTTTTGTAATTTCCCTTCCATTGAGCACACTCATTTCCAATTAAACAGCTGTTGATTATTGCTAAGATAAGGATGACTTTCTTACCTTTAGAGATGTTTTGCTATGAAGGTCAGATAGGATTATGACCTGTGGCTGGCTCTTTGATCACCTCCCCCTGGGAGTAGCACAGCCTTACCAGGCCACAGAGGAGGACAATGCAGCCAGTCCTGATGAGACCTGATAGACTATGGTCAGTGGGAAGGGCAGAAGAACCTCCCCTATCAGTAGACTGGGGGAGGAGCATCGGAGGAGAAAAGGGAGGGAGGGTGGGATTGGGAGGAGAGGAGGAAGAGGGTTACAGCAAGGATATAAAGTGAATAAACTAATAATTTTAAAAACATTTAAAAAAATGAGAGAAAAAACTGTCCACACACATGCATAGATTGATAGATGAATGGATGGATGGAAAAGAAGAAAGAGAGGAAGGAAGGAAGGAAGGAAGGAAGGAAGGAAGGAAGGAAGGAAGGAAAAAAAGAAGGAAGGAAGGAAGACATAGTGTTGCATTTTATGTATTTTAGCAACTTTTAACAGTCCCCATCCCCCACTCTGGTTGTTTTCCATATAGTTTCTTAGCAACTATTACCTTACTTCTTTCACAGTTTCTACTGCCGTTATTGTTAACAGTTGTTTTTTTTTTTTTTGATCAAGCATCTATTTTGTATTATAGAAAATGATTATCAGATACAGCACTTTTCTCTTTAGCTTTCCTAGACTATTTTTTCTCTAATGCATGCTTTTATGTCTTAAAGGGTATTTTTAGAAGATTGTTCTTAGCGTTTGTTTCTGTTCCTTTCTACCTCCTAATTCACTATTTTTGTGTCCCAGTCACCAATGTAACTATAATCTTCTTCAGATATATAATATATACAATTTATTATGTGTTATATAATTACTGTATATGTTACAGTAGAAGATTTCTTATAATATATATTATTATAATTATTCACATACATGCACACACACAAACTGAATTGCATTTGCAGGTTATTTTTTCTTTGCAAAGTAGCTGGACAATCTTGTATAACTAAGTTCATTTCCAAGCTGCCTGGGCCGAAGAGAGATGAATAGCTTTAGAAAAAATTCCTTTGGGGAAAGGAAGATGTTGGTCCCTCCTTACCAATTGCTCCTCTACAAAAGACTGCTTCTCCTCCCCCACCCCCTTATTTTTTTTTGGTAGACTAAGAGAAAGCAGTTGTCCACCAGGTTCAATTTTATCTGTTCTTGTTTCCTTCTGGGAGTAGAGGGGAGATTCTTTAGTAAGAGGCCCCCAGCTTTAACTAACAAGGGGAAAATCATCCTCCATTCTTCAAACAGTGATGGTTTAACACACTAGACTGACCTTTAAAAATCCTCTATTTGATGGATGGCCTACTACAAGGAATGAAACAGGAAAAGAAAATAGCTCCTTTCAAAGACCATTCATATTGGGAGAAAACAATGCAAAACATCTTGAACTATAAATGTAAACAACATTTTTTGACTCTTCTACAGAAAAATTGAATAAAGGGTAGTGGAAAACATTTATAGGGTTATGTAGAAATTTTAAGGTGATCTAAAACAGAAAAGATATATTTTGAAACTGATTTTAAAAACAAGATAATAGAATCTAAATTACAAACAACTAGGTTGTCTAATTAATTCTACAGAAGTGGAAAAACATGTTGCTTTATCCCAGGTACATAAGTACAATCTCTAAAACTAAGTTACTGAGCCAGAACTGATTCAAAAAAAATTATTAAGAATTCCATGCAGAAACAAGTCAGTAGAACACATCTAAATATTCTTTGGTGTGTGCATATATACTGTAAGGAAATGTATGAGTGTAGCAGTAAATACATATTCATGAATAAATATTTAAATATGCATGCTTTAATTTGCCTACATTATTTTTCTTAGTGATTCCACATGTTTTCTGAACCATGAAAAAGTAAAAGTTACATTCTTTTGGGAAGAAACATTTTTATTAGAAATTAATAAAATATTTATTTTAATCAAAATTATTGTACCTTATCTCATTGTATTTTCACAAATACATATGACAGATTTAAGAGTTAAGCAGTACTCAGAATTCTACTTTGTATAACTTTGTAAAGACTTTGATTGTGCTGTTCTGATGTCTTGTGAATGTGGACAAAGGATTTAATTTATTTTCAAAAATTTCTCAAACTTCTTTCAGTTTGTTGAACAAAAATTAGCTCCCTTTTGCAAATAAAAACTAATATCACAACACATAGACTCTAGGGCAAAAGACAAATGCAAACTAGTATGTAGCCTACATTAGGGTTATTTTTGGTATGCATTTGGGGACAATGAATGTTCTTGGTTAACTGACAAGGAAATGTACATGTACACATAGAGAATGGCTATTAATTACAGTTTATTCATTTTGTATCCCAGCATTGGCCCTCTTCCCCAACCACTCCCAATCTCACCCACCCTCCCTCTTCTTCTCCTATGACCTTCCACCAGTCCAATGATAGGGAGGTCCTCCTCCCTTTCCATCAGACCCTAGTCTATCAGGTCTCATCAGGACTGGCTTCTTTGTCTTTCTCTGTGACCTGGCAAGGCTGCTCCCCAGGTAGAGGTGATCAAAGAGGCAGCCCATGAGGTCATGTCAGAGACTGTCCCTGTTCCTATTATTGGAGAACCCTCTTGGACACTGAGCTGCCATGGGCTACTTCTATGCAAGGGTTCTAGGTTATCTCCATGCATGTTCCTTGTTTGGAGTATCAGTCTCACAAAAGAACCCTGTGCTCAGATTTTTTGGTTCTGTTGTTCTCCTTGTAGAGCTCCAAGACTTGGAGTTCCTTTCAAGTCTTTCAACCTCTCCCTTCTTTCATAAGATACCCTGCACTCTGCAAAAAGTTTGGTTATGAGCCTCAGCATCTGCTTTGATACCCCGCTGGGTAGAATCTTTCAGAGCCCCTCTGTGGTAGGCTCCTATCCTGTTTCCTGTTTTCTCCCTTTTTCAATTTCCATCTCATTTGCCTGTCTGAATGAAGATTGACCATCTTACCCAGGGTCCTCCTTGCTGTTGAGTGTCTTTAGGAGTACAGAGTTTAGTATGTTTATCTTATATGATATGTCTAATATCCACTTACAAGTGAGTATATACCATGTGTGTCTTTCTGCTTCTGGGATAAGTCACTCAGGATGATCTTTTCTAGCTCCCATCATTTGCCTGCAATTTTAATGATTTCCTTGTTTTTAATTGCTGAGTATTATTCCATTGTGTAAATGTACCACAGTTTCTGTATCCATTCCTCAACCAAGGGATATCTGGGTTGTTTCCAGATTCTGGCTATTACAAATAAAACTGCTAATTCATCTCTTTTTAAAATAGTTATTTACTTGTTTATTTTGTATGCATGCACACGTGCACTTGCATACATACACATATGCATGTGCGTGTATTTATATGTGTGTATGTACGTGTGTATGCCTGGATATGCTAGCATGTGTGTAGTGAATGTGGCACAAGGCAAGTGTGAATGTCAGAGTTTTGTTCTTTGTCCAGCTTCCAGACGAAGAGCAGAGGGTCCTGAGAGCCAAGGCTCTGTTTCTCTCAGGAATGGCTAGAGCGCTTTTGGGTGAGGTCTGCACGCTAGGCAAGACTTCTGGTCTTACAGGGGTGGTCAGGGGAAGGTGAGTTTTCCACTGGGTATTACAGTTAGCTCTTTTAAAATGTGATTGTGGGTATCATACAATATCAAAGGGGGTTTCCAGGGTGGATGTGTTTGATTCGACAGGGCTAGGGATACTTGATTGTAGTGGCACAGTACCCCATTTACATATAGTAGCAACGTCCTATCTCAACAAGCAGAACATAGTATTTAATTATCCTACGCGTAGGGGTAAATCTCCAGGTTCAATCGAAGGTCATTTGTTAAAAGCTAAGATCTCCTTAGCATAGAATGGGGCATTTCCAGAAATCCCCAGTTGTTTGCTGAGCAGGTTTAATTCAACAAAGGGTCAATCCTGTAATCTTCCCTGAGGGCAATGTGATGTTTCTTATAGGATCTGGGGTTCCCCAGATCTGTCCAGAGAACCTGATGAAAAAGAAAATCTTTCTATCTCAGAGGTTATCCACAACATCAGACTTCAACCTTAGCAGTAGAGTCCCACATCAGAAAACAGCTATTTGCTGGATTTATCTTATTCTTTTTATCAGGTACGTTCAAGGAATTAAACTCGAGTCCTTAGACTTGGCAGCAAGATTACATTTACCTTATGAGCAATCTCATTGGCCCTATCTCTCTCTCTTCTCAAAAATGTATGGATATGCTTGTATATTTATTTAATTTTTAATTAATTTAGAATCAATTTTTCTCATGCTCTCTGTACCTTTTTTGTTTATCTTTGTTACTCATGTGCTAAATATGAAGTTCACCTCATTAATGAGCCTATTATATTCTTTAAAGTTTGATATTTAATTGACATTTTTTAGATGATAGATTATAAATATATTGATAGAAAAACAGCTTCCTGACAGATCACAGACAAATATATTGACATGTGAAAAAGATGTCACATAGTTATACCAGTACATATGTATAAATTAGGGCTGCAGATATTTTATATGTTAATTGAAAATTGAAGTATCAGTTCCTTTATTCTGCTTTAATAACTAGTCTACAATCATATGTTACTCCATTTTTTTTCTTTTTCTTTTTTTTTTAACTTTTATTAATTACACTTTATTCATTTTGTATCCCCCCATACGCCCCTCCCTCCTCTCCTCCCGGCCCCACCCTTCCCCCCTTTCTGCATGCATGCCCCTCCCCAAGTCCACTGATAGGGGAGGTCCTCCTCTTCTTTTTTCTTTTATCTGTGAGATTATAATTACATCATTCCCCTTCCCTTTTCTCTTTCACCTTCCTTATAGCCTTCCTTGATCTGTTTCAAATTCAGTCTTTTACCCAATAAATGTTGATATATACATTTGTGTATGTGTATAAACCTGTATTTCAAAATACACAAATACAACTTAAAAATTCTGTGTAATGATATCTCTATGTACATTTTCAGGACTGATTATTTGTCACTGGATAGCCAATTTGTATGCTCTATCCTGATGAAGACTATTTCTCAACACCACAATTTGTTTTAGAACATGAAATGTAGGCATTTGCAAACACTATGCTTCTGAAAGCACTGGTCCTGACAACTTTTGTTGTATGCATTAACAATAATAGAAGGGTGGGAAAGGGTGACCAACGGCTATTAATTTAAAGTTAGGAACGAGCAAACTGTTGTCCTTTGCTATTGCCCAGTAGGGGGAGTGTGGATAACAGGGCAGTGATGCACTTTTCGAAAAGCTAGGAGAATGGGTTGTAAATGTTTTTAACACCAGGATGAATGAGGAAAGACTCTGCTGAACCTGATTTAATCATCCAATGCCAATGCGAACTATCTCAGGGTACTCTTATGCATATTCCTTATTTTAAATATTAAAGAATACCTTTGCAGCGCTTTGTAGCCTGCCTATTTGCTACTTATTTTCAGTCTGGTTGAGTGCTAACTCAGTATCCTTTTAAATAGGTTAGAACACTAACGGAGTATTTTTAACCACTTGCCCAATACCACAGAACCAACAAAGAAAGCCAAACATGTATTAAACTCATTGTTTTTCACTCTCTCTTCTCAAGGACTACAAATTACCAACTTACCAAACACATTCATTTTACCATGAAATAGAATAAATTTTGGTTATAGTTATATTTTATAAAAATATTGAGTTTTTTTCTCTCATCTTCCCCACGATTTTATGTCTTCAAACATTCCTATTTATTTTATCACTTGGTTAAAACGTCACATTGAAAATATAAAAACACTAAAGTAATGTCCTGAGAGGTGTTTGGTTATGAATTAAAAAGACTGGGAGTAAATTTTGCTAGCATTAAGTAGCTTACTATGGTTACATTCAGCCAGCAACCTAAAATATGTTTCAACGAAGAATGCTACACATTTTAAAAAGTAGAATTCTTGGGGAGAGCCACGTATTTCATTTTAGTGAAGCCAGTTGGCCTTTAGCCCTGCTCTTCACGAGGCAGTGAAGATGTATATGGAGAGGGGAAAATACAAGCCTGTCTGGGTTTCTGAGCCCCCTGCCAAGCCTCAATATCAGAGAGAGTGTGAATAACCCCTCCCTGCCAGAGCTCATAAGCCATTACTGCTTCTCCTTTCAGGTTCCATTGGTGCCAGGGAGAAACCACGTGAAATTTAATAAGTTGATAAAGTTATTTTCCCTGTCTGTACAGATTTCGGCAAAGTGCCCCACACATTTTCTAATAATAAGAGCCCTGTAACATCAAAAGCCTGGCCACCAGTTGTTGGCCCCAGAATAAACAGACAAGGTTCTTCAGCTGCCAGGGCTTCATCTGGTCCCCACTACTGTGAAGTCCTTTCCTGCATCTTCCCACCTTCCACCCCAGGGGCCTCCCTAGAAGGATGATGATGTAGCCAAGGAGTAGCTATAACATTAGGACTTTGCTTCACTTTCTCCAGTGAGTTTTCTGAAATTCAGAGGGAAAAGATGATCTCGGGAAACTATATTTTACATTGTTTCCATGTAGCTTGTTTCATTGGCCTCATGAAATTAAAGAAAACCACAATTAGCTACATTGTGCTATGAGAGCTTTGTTGTTGTTTTTTTTTTCAAGGTTTTTATTTTATTTTGCTTTTTCAATAATTCTTATTTGTGATGCTAAGGATTACACTTGGAAGTTTACATGAGCTTATGTAAGCATTCCATCACTGAGCTTCACTCTCAGGCTAATACACTCACACACACACACACACACACACACACACACCACTGTTGGTAGAATAATACACATTATTTTTCCCCAAATTGACTTACAGTTTACATTGTTTGCCTTATAACAAATAGTTTTGTTTTGGCTTCTAAATGTACCTGTTTTTGAAGACGGTAATTTGAAATCCCCTCTGCTCCAATTAAACAAGACTAGCTTCTTGTTTTGTCATTAGAGAGTATTGTTTATTGACCCAAAATGGCCACTTAAAGCACATCCCTTTCCTCAATTTATCTTGTGCTTTTGAAAGCTAGAGGCAGTACATGAATCCCTTTTGTTTTTCTCCAGGGAGGGCCCGGAAGCAAGACGACAGTTATGTTAGTTTTACTAGTAAGCTAAAAACCAAAGCAGCATGACATTTATATTGTCTTAATTTTTACTATTTCTAGTTTAACAAAAATATTTTTTAATATGTGGCTGCAAATTGTATATACTAGAGTTTTTCTGGAAAAAAAAACTATTGGCCATATTAGATTCTGTAATAGATTGGCTATAAATCTAAAACTAATTCTATAGACACTTCAGGCAAATCAAGTCATTCATTAATATCTTAGGCTAATTTCATTGCCATCAATTAGCCTCCACCCCTTACTTGCTTGAAGATAAACTGTGATACTCGACTCACTTGACCTTAGGAGCTAACCATCTGAAATGATTTCGGTGAGATTTTTAACTAATGACTGATTACTGTAAGCATGAGATCAGACAGTTAGACCTGAGCAAAGCCTTTGTGAAAGGCAGTGTAAAGGTCATAGGCAGTGGAAATAATTTTACCATGTATACAGTGATTTTTTTGTGTTGTATACTTTTGCCTCATGTTGGTGTGAATAGAGTTATGGATGCATAGACATACTGATTCAAAGAAGAATTGTCATTCCCATGATGATTCAGTGTTTGAAATTGTTAGAGGTAGTCAAAAGACATTTAGGACAACAAAAATGAGAAAATAAGTAATTTGGATATGACAATTTTTCCTCCTTGTAAATTTTGGGTGAAACCAATATCACCAATCAACTTTTAAATAATTTTAGAAATTAAAAGGTTTATAGTCTCTCTTCTGATAATTGTGATTCATATAATATCCAGGATAAATGGCTAAAGAATGTAAAATTCTCTTATTTCAAGACAACCTTTTCAACATCCTATCAGATCTGCTAATTTTGATCACATCGAAAAAAAATTTTTAGGATAAGAACGTTATATTATTATTATATGGAAGATAGTTTTTGTAAGGCTTTATAACAATGGTCCTCAATTTTCCTAATGCTGTTTCTCATATTGTACTGACCATAAAATTATTTTTACTGCCACTTAAAAACTGTAATTTTGCTACCATTATGAATCATAACACAAATATCTGTCTTTTCTGATGGTCATAGGCAGACTCTTCAAAAGGGTCATTTGATCCCAAAGGGGTCTTTACCCACAGGTTGAGAACTGCTTTATATGATTTTTTAATATGATTCCCTAGAAAACTTTAGTTAATATTTTATAGTAGTAAATATCCAAAAATATAATTTGTGTTTCTTTTGTCAAGACATTGGCAATACAATATAACTTGAATTCTTGTGACTATAAATATTTATAGTCATAGTGCATTGATGTGACTCAAAAACCAGTGAACATTCTCAACTCAGGCATCACCATACATAGAAAGAATATTTCATTTATAGTTTGGTAGATGTGTACTTTTCATGATAAACTTTAAAAATTTGCAGTTTTCTCAAAAGTTCTTGCTTCATAATAAAATAGAGAGCAAAGGACAGAGGAAGTTCCTTTCACACACCCACAGACTCTTTCATTTACCAAGATCTCTCCATGAGTGCTATACTTTATTGATTGGTTGATATATATATATGAAATTAATCAAGTTACATTGATACAGCCTTATCTCCAAAGTCCATAGACCTCATGATAGTAAACTCTTTATTGATTGTTCTATGATTTTGGATGACTATATCATGCAGTGCAGCAGTCACCTATATAGTATTATACAAAATATTATAGCTACTCAATGATTTCCTTTGTTCTGATTATCCACAAATCCACAATTTTTGCCTATTACAATTTCCTTTCTGTTGCTGTGATCAAACGACCTAACAAAAAGGAAATTAGAAGACAAAAAGTTTGGTTGAACTCACAGTTTCAGTTACAGCCCGTTGTTGCAGGGGTTTGAAGCAGTAAGATCTTGAAAGAGCTAGTCAGGACACATCAAGAGCAAAGAGGTACAGGTGCAGGCAGGCAAGCTTGCCCTCTGAACTCATATGCAGTCCAGGGACCTCTGCATAAGGAATGAATGGTAAGGACCACAGTAGATTGTATTAAACTCATTGTTCAATTATCACATTTAATCCTCACAGTCAATAATACAGATCAAGTTGAATGTAAACGTTGCCTCATTGCGATGCTTCCAAGCTGACTGTACGTTCTGCCAACTTGACAACTGAAGCTAGCAATCACATTATTCACTGCTGATATCTTACTCTCCATAATACGGCCTTTTCCAGAATTTGAATCACTGAAGTAATACAATGTGTATTCCTTTCATCCTGGCTTCTGGTTTTTATGATCTGGTAACTCACTTATATTCATCTTTTAATGCATATACCATGGTCTACCATAGTGAAATAAACATGAATTGAAGATTTGTCATAAGATTTAAGTAACATATTGCCAGTTAAATGGTGTTCTGTGTTCTGCATAGATAAATTTAGTTTCATGTTTATTTTCAATATGTACCGCTCATTTGAGGACTTCTTAATATTGAGCTACTATTTAACTAAAGTTTCTTTTCAATTCTTTTCCTAGACTGGAACACTTCTGTGATTGATTGACACATTTTTCAAAGTGATATTCCCACTATAAAATATCAATGTTTACAATACATATTACATTCTGAAATATTCTTACCTCACACTTTGGTGAAAGACATAATGTAAAAACAATTTCTCTAGTCACATAAGTAAATTATGTGGCTGTTTATTTTAGTTTTTTTTTTTTTTTCTGAAATCCAACTTCACTTTATCAAGTATCAGAGAATAACGTAGCCAAGGGTGCTTTAAATTTTATATTTTCTTATCTATTACACAGTTTACTGCATCATGTTTGTGAACTGACTATAGCATCCTGACTGTATAACTGATGTGCAAACACAGAAAGATTTTAAAAATGACAAATGGTGTTTATTCATTATGGGTGTTTATTTTTTGACTTTTTATGTATGTGAGTATATGCTGGTCCATTTCTATGTGCGTGTGTGTGTGTGTGTGTGTTTGGAGAGAGAGAGAGAGAAAGGGACAGGGAGAGAGTGAAAGAAAGAGGTACTTATATTCCAAGTTGCATGTCATAAATTTGTCACCGAAATCAGTGTCTATGGTTAGAATTCCCTTTTAAGGTTATGTACTCAGTTAAATAATTTGATTAACAGTAACTATGGTAGTGATAATAGTAATTTATTGTTAAGTGCTTTCATTGAGTCTGGTAACCTACTGGAATTGCAAAAAGACATTTCTTCTCATTTAACACCACCTTGTAAATATTATCATTCCTCCTGTGTCCAGAAGAAACCAGGAAGTGTGCACTGATACCGTATTACTTGACCTAATATGACTTTCTCAAAGTCAGGGTCTCCCTGGATTCAAAGACCATTCATTTCCACTACATTAGTAAATGATGGTACAGGACAATTAGAAAATTGCTTGGACAATCTCGACCTCTGATGAGGTTTTATTGATTTAACATGCTATTAGTTTGAAAGTGTCTTATTTAGGAAAACATAATAGAGAGCATGTATTTGAAATATTTCAATCTTCTAGTGCTGTTATGTAATAGCAAAGATTTCTTTTTGTTTTTTTTCTTTCTTTCTTTCTTCTTGTTGTAGTAGATTAAATCTTTACTTCCTTTCATTACTATATCTGCCACAATCTGCTTCAGCATTATTTTTCTTGAGTTCTTGCTGTGAGGTTAAAGAGTTGCTGTTTGGTATCACAATGTACAGGCAGATGCCTTGAATTTTGTCAGTAAGTGAACTTATCCTTAAAGGTTTCTCTGTTGAATGTCATAGCTTCAGCTCTCTAGAGTTGTTTGTACATCTGAAGTCTGTGCTTATGAGTTGGAAAGAACTTGACCTTGGGCCATTACCATTGTGTGAGCAGGCTCCAGAGCATCCACTGATTTTGCAAACAGGCCTTTCACTGCTTTTGTTTCCTTGCATTATATATATTGACTCGCATGCCTTTGCAAATCAAAGGATCCTACTACTAACCTTATTACACTTTCCTTGATGCCTTGAGTCAGAAAAAAGAAATGGAATAAAAATCCCTTTGTCTTCTGACTACCAAATCTATCCATGCAGATATATATACACTTATATCTGGTCTTCCTAATCCCACTGCAAAAGGTATTATTGCCAAATTTGATCAGTGACTCATCCCTCTGCTCTCAACATTACTTTAAGCTATGGCTACTACTTAAGGATTTTCTCTTGAAATTATTTTATTTCTTTCTCCTCCACTTCAACAATTAGAACCTAAGTCTTAGCCTTTCCGATCTCTACTGTTCTACTATATAAAATGATCAATTAAAACAGTCAGTGATAGTATTTACAATTGTACCTTTTTAGTCTACTTCATTGGTACGTTCTTCTCTATCAGCATTCTAAATGCTGAACCTACCCAATACCATCTTCAGCTCTATCCCATGTTTTTTTATTTTATTTTATTTTAATTTTTGCTGTTGTTATTTGTCTCTCTGAACACTCTTCTTAACTATTACATTGCTGTGTGTTTAGTTGGTGGTACACACATATCATGGTGTACATGAGGAACTTAGAGGACAGCATAGTAAGTTATTTTCTCTTTCTACCATGTGTCCTGAAATTAAAATTTAGTCACAGAACTTGGCAGTGAGCACTCTTTTTTGACGAGCCATCCCACTATCCATATTTTACTGGATTATTAATCTAAATATGTATAATCATGCCTACATACAGAACACACACATATAGACCTATACAGAATTATTCTTAACATGACTTTATGGCTCTGATTACTCAGCAAAATTCTTCACATACTTATCTAGTGGTCATTGACATTGTCAGTTAATTTTAAATTTAGAATATGAAATTAAATGCCTTCATGTCTACCCCATGTGTTCTGGAAAATGATTAGAAATAATTTGTTACCATATTTCACTGGTAATTTTCATGCCTATCTCTGATACATTTTCTAAAACTACCCCCATCTTTCCAAAAGTTATCATTATAGTTCAAGTACCACCACTACTTGATCATCCCTAAAAGGTTGCCCACACATTGTATCAATGTTTCACATATTTAATACATATTTTCTCAACATCAGGATGAAATCTAGACTCTCACTTTGCTATATTATCTGTCTCCTGTCTACTGTCTAATGCTATTTCATGTTATTTCAAGCTCTATCTATATTGTAGTCACCACTTTTAGGACATATGGAACCAATACTGCATTTGGGGTTCAATATTAACTATTTTAGACACTCCAGATTACAATCTTTCTTTGTATCCTTTAGTTACCATGAAAAGTCTATCTCCTTGGATGAGAGAACTTTACCCAATCTAATTCTCAAGAGATTTTTCTTCTTCCATTCATTTTAAAATCCCGTAATTCCATTTAATTTCCCTTTTATTACTAGAAACTGTGCATTTGTTTAAAACTTTGGTCCACTCTTTTATTGTGCAAGTTCCATGCTAGCTAGTAAACAAATTCTTGTTTACTGATGCAGGTGCAGTAAGTAGTTAGCCGAGGTTCTCTTTGCTTCTCTCTGAGCAAAAAGATCTTGCCGAAGGACTCTAACTTTACTTTCTTCTACATAGCTTATGAAAAGCATCTTCCAGCGGGCTATGTAAGCCGTTGGCAGAAGCATCTTATTCTAACTTTGTTCATTCATCCCTATTGGCAGCCCAAGGCAGGGACAAGGGCTCCCTAGACTCCTCCTGCACAAATGTCAGGTTTGGTTTGATTGCCATCCACTCATTCCTATTCATGCCAGCACACACAGATGGGCTAATGGGCCTCCTAAAGAGACTCAGCAGGAATTTCCTTTTCCAGCTGGAGACAGAAGAATGCTGGCTTAAGTGTGAGAAGAAACCCTCAATAATGTAATTAGCACATAGTTGGATGTATATTCTGCATACGAAAAGATCTTTTCTTTTAAATGTAATTTTTTATTTAGGTCAGGGAACATGACTAATATTAGTTACACCCTATCAACATTCCAAAACACATTTTATAATTTCTATCGTAAGTGGCACTAGAATTCATTTGGCCCCCATTCAATATAAAACAGATTCTTCAGAATTAAGTTAATTTGCTTAAATGCCATTCATACATGTATTTTTTCCGTATCTGCCAACAAGTTTCTAACTACTGCAGGAACAGGAGTATGCTTTTCTGAGACAGCTCAACTACAAAAATCTCATGGCAGGGAATTTGATATTCCCTTGACGAATTTAAACATTCCATAAATATTACTTGAAAATATACTCAGAGCCAGGCATGCTTGCCAGACATGATTCTTTCTGCCATAGCATACCATGAGCAAAGCAGAAAATGCACCCGCTTTCCAGGGTATGAGTTAGAGGGTGTGAGGCAAAATAATAATAATAATAATAATAACAACATATAAATAAGCAGATTTATATTCATTTTATTATAATATCCTTACAAAACATCAGTCTGAGGAGCTAAGAAAAAAAAATCTAATGGAGATTATTTTCTCAATTGTTGCTTCTCTGAATTTTCCACTAGTGTGATGTTGGAAGAAGCTTAAAGATATGGAATGTGGAGCCATCTAGTGAAATATGTCCTTGACAAGAGAAGAGAAATGTCACTATCACAGTGTTCTAAAGGTGGTTCTCTCTAAAATCATAAAAGGTGAAATTGTGACTAGGGCTACAGGAGAAGAAGTCAGTATGTTTTTATATTGTATTAAGGTTCACAATTGCTTTACGACAATTAGGTGGGGTGTTATGAAACAACTTTGTTATAAAGAAATGAAAAATCAAGGACGATAAAAGGAATAATATAAAATGAAATCTGTTATCTGTTAATTCACAAATCCTGGCGAGTACAAAAACTCAAAATCATCTTATTCTTTTTTGAATTTTTATTTTTTACATTACTTACAGTTTATTCACTTTGTATCCCAGCTCTAGCCCTCTCCCTCATTTCCTCCCAATCCCACCCTCCCTCCTTCATCTCCTCCCATGCCCCTCTCCAAATCCACTGATAGGGGAGATCCTCCTCCCCTTCCATATGACCCTAGCTTATCAGGTCTCATCAGGACTGGCTGCATTGTCTTCTTCTGTGGCCTGGTAAGGCTGCTTCCCCCTCAGGGGGAGGTGATCAAAGAGCCAACCACTGAGTTCATGTCAGACAACCCCTGTTCCCCTTACTAGGGTACCCACTTGGAGACTGAGCTGCCATGGGCTACATCTTATTCTTAAAAGTGCTTGTCCTATGATGATGCTGTTACAAAATACTTTGATGATATATCAGGATGATATATGGATTGTCTTTTAGGCTGCAGAATCATATTATTTTACATTACATGGACATATACAAAAAAAAAATCCCTGGAATCCCTGTGATGACCCCAGAAACAAACACAAACATACACAGACAAAACAAAACAAAACAAAACTATTTGCAGAAAACTCCAATACAGCTCTAAAATATCAAGGTAAAAAGTATAGTGAAGATAAGGATTATACTGTATTAAAAATTATTTAAATTCAGTGTCTTAAATGTAATCTGTGCGTGTATTCTAGAGTGTGAAGTAACCCATAGACCAGGGCCAACTTGTGTGTGGGTGAGGTAGAGATGTTTGTGAAAGGATAGAGGGGCAGGGTGAATATCATTCAAATATTCCTTAGTTCCTTAGACTTGGGACTCATTGGTTTTAGAGATGAGAAATTTTATTTATTGCGTTCTGCAATCTGATTTTAATTATTCTTCATTTCTACAGTAATGAGGAAATTATGGCATCTTTATTAAATTGTTATTTATTAGAATTCCTTTCCAAGTTAACTTCATTGGTCTCATGCTCTTTTTCAAATAAAATGCCACAATAACTAATTCTCAAGTTCAAGCTGATGTTATTTTTCTAAGTAGAAGGACCACTTTTGATTGCACTTAACACACTATTTTCCATAACAGTGAAATGTCACATTTTTTTTCCTTACCCTTTGACAGCCCACGAATACACTTGATATAGTGCTTGCTATGTGGAAATAGAGCCAATGGAATGCCAAGATACGAATTAGGCAAGGAAGTCTGAAGCTGTGGCTCTGTGTTTTGTTAGTGATGGAAGGTAGGAAGATAAACCTGGAAACTTTCCAGTGGGAAAACCAGGAGTCTTCAGGAATGTTCTGATTGACGTGTCAAATCTGTGGCTTACTAGTAGAAAAATAGAACTTGCCATCTTTGGCTTTCTGTGTGTAGCCTGAAGTAGAAAGCAAACTTAGAAACCAGGAAAACCTTTACCTATTGATCCTTTATTGGTGATTTGGGGCCATTGGAGAGAGAAATTCTTGTTTGACTCCCTGTAAGGTTGTGAGGCATAGCTCTGTGGTTGTAGGTGAGTGTGATTTGTAACATTCTGATTATTATGGCAGAGGTTTTGTGGAGAAGATACTGAAGATCATAGTTACTTGCTTCCTATTACACATAATGAAATACAGACTTTCACAATTCTATGGGGTCCTAAATGATTTTATTGTTGCCAAACATTATAAGGCATTGTCTGTTCTTTCATTCAAGGCCTAATTGATTCAGTGATTCAGTCATTCTTTTATTCTTGTTCCTTCAATCATTACTTACCACATTAGATGGTTTATTGCTGGAAACAACAGCACTTTTATGACAGATTGACAATCTTTTCCTGAGCTTCAGTGATGTCATCTTTAGCTCAGTGATTTCCTACCTAGTAGGTGACTTGTTCTGAGTTTTCATTTTTGATCTATAATCTATCTTTTCCTGCAACTCTAAATATTTAGACTTGAGCAGACTTTTTCTTTGTCTTTAGCTGTTTCAAGCTATGTTCCTTGTGTTTTAATTTAGCTTTACATGTTCATATCTGCTCTATAAAGCAATGACTTTCAAAGTTGTCTCAAATACCTACTCTTAACTTACTAGTGTTTCAAATATCATAGCTACTGGACTTCTTCTTTTGACTATCTAAAAATCATCTCAAACTTCTAGAACACTGTACAACTATGAAAATCTAATCTAATAATCTATTGCCTACTCTCAGCCTTCTACAGCCCAGAAAATTAAACATCTTTTCATGCTCAGACCAGTTCTTTGGCACATTAGTTTTGATTCTTTATCCAATATGTCACTAAGTCCTACTATATGTAAGTCCAAAACACATCTGATACCTGACCATGCCCTATTGAGTATATGCACAATACAAATTGAATTTGTAGGATTTTTTTCTTTCTTTCTTCTTTTTTTGGAAGGAGGAAGAAGGTCATAAGGATCAGGCCAGACCTGGTTGGACTGAGAAATGAATGTGATCAGGCTGCATAATATGAAATTCCCAAATAATCAATAAAAATATTATTTTGGAAAAAATATATCTCAAACATTATACAACGAAAATCGTAACAGAGTGCCATAATTTCTTTACTACAAATACCCTTCGTGTTAATTTGATTTCTCTATTCTTTTCTCTGGATAGCATAGCTTTGATATACTTATTCAGAAAGGTTTTTTTTTTCTCATCAAAATGATAATTATCATAACTCCTCTATTTCTAAGTTAATATGCTATAACAAAATTCCACTTTTATTTTGTTCAGTTCTCACTCATCATCAGCTCACTCTTACTCTTGTTTTCACTGAATTTACTTCTGTGATAATAAATTCCCATATCAGGAGCACTATAGTTGCTGTTCCCTTTCCATTGGGTCATCTCTTTTTAGATTTTCAGAAAAGGAACTCTTCTGCCTATTTTATTTAATATTTGTTTTGTTTTATTGAGAATGAGTATTTGGGAGACCAACAGAGCCAAAAACAAACAAACAAACAAAAAACAAAAAAACAAAAACAAAAACTCTGGGGCCAGGGGTACACACAGAGACTGATGCTCCAACCAAAGACCATGCTTGGAGATAACCTAGACCCCCTGCTCGGATGTAGCTCATGGCAGCTCAGTCTTTAAGTGGGTTTCCCTAGTAAGGGGAACAGGGACTATCTCTGACATGAACTCAGTAGCTGACTCTTTGATCACCTTCCTCTGGGAAGGCAGCCTTGCCAGGCCACAAAGGCAGATGATGGCTATCAGTAGACTAGGTGAGGAACATAGCAGGAGAAGAGGGAGAGAGTGAGACTGGCAGGAGATGAGGGAGGGGGCTACAGCCAGGATACCAAGTGAATACATTGTAATAAATAATAAGTAAAAATAAAAAAGAGAGCATGAATATTTGTGTGTTTCTAAGACTCATGTGGAGTGTATTATTTAGTGTAGGCCAATCTCTTGCTGACTTTGACCTGTCTCTGCTACCACCACACCAGGCTTCATCTTGAGGTCTGACGAAATACCATTTTTTCAGAGAAGACTCCATAAACATCAGTTTATTTATCACATTATTCTTCTGGAAGTTAGATCTGCCTGGAACTTGAGATCTCTCTGTCTTAGTTTCCCATATGGTGGGATTACAGGTGCATACCATCATTCTCAATTTTTCTTTGTGAAATACTATTTTACGTTTGCATTTGGAAAATTACACACATATTCTGTAGAAGTTTTTCTATCATAACTTTTATTTTAGGAAAGAAAAGTGTTCTCTTGAATTTTCACACCAATCACAAAAACCCTTTCATATCTTTTCTCCTTCAATGCAAAGCTAGAAAAGGCAAAGTAGGGGGAAAAGGGCGGCATCCCATTATGAAAAGTCACAGGAGTTAGTAAATTAATTAGTCCTAAATGCTGGTGACTTAGCAAACTCTAAGAATATACAGTGTGTTCCTAAATTTCTAGAGAGTTAAAATTACAGTATATTGCATAAAGCTTCTTACTCCATTCATACAATCATTTCACTCTGGTTTAACTAATCATCTAGTCTCTTTTTCACAAATGTAGAATTGCTGCTGGAAAAGCTTCCTTTAGGTAAAAGTGAACCTCTATAAGTGACATGCATCAGGTTGTGTGTTTTACTCTAATATCCCCACCATTTTGGGAATTGACCTAGATGTACAAGATAGTCTTCATTACTGAAAATTTATAGTTCTCCAGTGGCTTTCATTTGCTAAATTAGCTTCTGCTGCATATTAAACATTGATAGCTAATGCTACTTTATCGCTGCTGGTCCTTTTCAGCATCTCTTTTCGCAGAGTACAATCTCCATAATTAGAAAATAGCATGGCTTCTTCATCTAGCACATCAGGAGGGTAAAGATGTTGTGCTCCGGCTCTCATTTCATATGCCAGCCTTCATAACACTGATGGGATAATAGCATTCTTTCAATTTTATAATGGTAATAGGTGTGCTAAATTGTCTTCCTAAAAAATAAAAATGAAACATGGAAAGATGTGAATGTATTAAGACAAGGAAACATCACATTAACAGAAATGTCATATTAAATTTTGGAAAAATTTAGTACTAAAGGAAATTGGTATTTCTCTTGTCAACAAGAACAACTGCAGGAAAAAATTAGGTGAGTAACATGTTTCAACTTTACTAGTCATCAAGCTTCTCAAAGTTCTGCTCTTTATTTGTATTCATATAATTTCTCATTTGCATCCCACTCATAATCATATGTAAAGGTGAATCTCTGTGACTTTAACAAGGTCATTAACTATCTGGTAATGTTGAAAAAGTATAAAGAATTTAAACCTAATGTTGGCATTTAATTTACCAATACACTGTGTACTTTGATAATATAAATCCAAGAAGCCTTATTAACTATTATGGGGATGCAAAAAAAAAAAAAATTCTAATACTATAAAGTCAAGTGAAAACTTATACGTCATAACAAGTTTTTTAAATTTCAGAGGCTAAGATGATATATAAATAGTATACATTTATTTATTCACTCACTTAAAAAAAAAAACAAAAAAAAAAAACTTGAGACAAGGCCTCACGTAGTTAAATCTTTTCTTGTTCTGATCCTCCAAACACTATTTATCAAGTTCAAGGACATAGGTATGTACCATCATACCTGATTTAAAACAAATAATTTAGATATGTCAATGTTGATAAAGCAAAGTACTAGAGAATGTTGAAAGATGTGTAGTAACTTTATTACCAATTCTTACTACATATGTAGTAACTTTCCTTTTTAATTTAATTTAATTTTTTATATATTAGTTACAGTTTATTAACTTTGTATCCCAGCTATAGTCCACTCCCTCATTCCCTCCCAATCTTTCTTAACACTTCACTTGTTTACTTTATATTCCTACCAGTTTTCTAGTAACTTAATACCTCTAATTTTAAAGATGATTTAAGTTGCATAATTAGAATATTTTTTATAGCTTAACCTTAAAAATGCTCTAAAATTAATTGGGGTATTATTTACTCATACATGAGTAAAAGATCGAGCAGTAGTGACTTTATCACAATGAGGAAAGAACACTCATAATCTACTTCTTAGCTTTAGGATATTTAAGGCATGTTACTTAGAGGCTGGGAAGAATGATTAGCTTTCTCTGTTGTTTTAGAGATTGTATGACATGGTAAGTCCTTGTAGAATATATAGCACAGCAAAACATATTCACCTTGTAATAGCATATCATTTATCAGGGTCCCAATATCCCTAAGAGTCTGTTCTTAGGGGCTTAACTTCTTGCTGCTAGGCTCCAACTCAAAGATTTTACTCCCTTTTAACATGGTTTAACTGAAGAAAAGGCCTTTAACATATGGGCCTATAAGGGATATTCCATAAGGGATATTCCAACTATATAACTATTTCAAAATTATTATTAAGTTGTAGTTCTTACCTGAAAATTCACATTTATATATGAGCAAATGCATGTATATATAGAATTAGATGATTTTTTAGTGTGACTGTTTATTTTCATCCAGTTTCACCATGTACCCCACTCTCTGCACAACCAAATATGCTTTATTATATAGATATTGAAAGTCAAAACCTTTCCTATGACTTTTGTGTTGGAGTGTGACATAAATGTCTGTGCAGTCATAAGATCAGTAAAGCAAATGTGTATCTATGGGAGAAGGTAATTGCATGTAATGAGTTCATAGCCGCCTTGTAGGCCATGTGACATATTTATTTCTTTAGTTAAACCAATAATATTTATTATATACATTACTTGAGATAATTCATTGCTCTAACTGTCCTTTATTGTACAACTTTGTAGATTAGTTTAATATATTCTTAGCTATTATTCCTTAATTTTAATTAATTGAGCCATCACAAATTATACACACTTAAAGTATGTTTCACATCACTCACTCTTCTTCAGAATTGTTGTAACAGTTAATATTCCTACCCATTCCTAACTAGCCTTGTGTTGAATATGAGTGAATTTTTTTATTTATCTCTAATACCTATAAAACTTATGTCTTTGATTATAGTTTCTTCTCAAATTGTATCCATCAGTGAGTCATTGCTAGAAAATGATAAAAATTACAAATCTTGCTTTCTCCTCATCTTCATACAATAGCAATCTGTATTTTCTTATATTATTTTACTTGTTAATGGATCTATTTATTTATGTTTTAATTTATTCTACTGTCTGAGAATTTCTTACATTTAATGTGTTTTGATCAAATCCAGCTCCAATCCATACCCTATTATTCCCCACAACAACTTATGATCTTTTTAGAAATCACTGAGTCCACTTTATATACATAGGTATATAAAGTGTATACTGTATATACATGGGTGTAGGACAGTCTATTAAAAAACATGGGTAGCCATTCAGGGTTACATCCCTGAAGTAAACTGACTCTCCTTTTCCCAGAAGACACAAAATTTCCAATAGCTCCTCAGTTAGGGGTAATATATACATCCTTGTTAGGATTTTTTCAACTGTTACTTGTCTTTATTTTATTTCTTTTTAATTTTTTTCTTTTTATTAATTACAGTTTATTCACTTTGTATCCCAGCTGTAGGGCCCTCCCCTAGCTCCTCCCAATCCCATCTTCCCTCCCTCTTCTTCTCCTATGCTCCTCCACCAGTCCAATGATAGGAGAGATCCTCCTCCCCTTCCATTGGACCATAGTCTATCAGGTCTCATCAGGACTGGCTTCATAGTCTTTCTCTGTGGACTAGTAAGGCTGCTTCCCCCTCAGGGAAAGGTGATTAAAGAGCCAGCCACTGAGTTCATGTCAGAGACAGTCCCAGTTCCCTTTACTGGTGAACCCTCTTGGACACTGAACTGCCATGGGCTACATCTGTGCAGGGGTTCTAGGTTATCTCCATGCATGGTCCTTGTTTGGAGTTATCAGTCTGACAAAAGAACCCTGTGGCCCAGATCTTTTGGTTCTGTTGCTCTCCTTGTGGAACTCCTGCCATCCCATGTCTTTCTATCTCCCCCTTCTTTCATAAGTTTTCCTGCACTCTGCCCAAAGTTTGGTTATGAGTCTCAGCATATATTTTGATACCCTGTTGTCTAGTGACTTTCAGAGGTCCTCTGTGATAGACTCCTCTCCTGTTCCTTCTTTTTCCCCTCTTCTGATGTCTGTCCCTTTTTTCTTTCTGAATGTTAACTGAGCTGCTCTTGCACTGGTCTTGTGCATGCAATCACCGCTACTGTGAGATGATGTATGTGACCACCCTGGCATATCTGGCAAGTGCTGCTGATGTTCACTACCTGTGAACATCATCTTTTAAAATCATCTGCTGCCTCTTCCATGAGAATCCTTTAGCCTTGCGTGTAATGGGGGTGTGAATGTGATACAGATGTCCCATTTACAGCTGAACACTCCAAAATCTCTGCTTCTGTGTATGTTAACTAGTTGAGGGTCTCTGCATTAACTGTCATCAATGAGAAGTTTCTCTGATGAACATTGAAAGATGCACTAATCTACTATTATAGTGATATTACTTAAGGTACCGACTTGTAATATACCTATTTGGCAGAATGATACTATTTATGAAATGTCTTTCCTTATTCTACCATAAAGTATAATGTTGCACTTTTTGTTTGTTTGTTCTTCAAGACAGGGTTTCTCAGTGTAGCCTTGGTTGTCCTGGACTCAGTTTGTAGAACAGTCTGGCCTGGAACTCACAGAGATTAGTCTGCCTCTGCCTCCCGGAGAAGTCCTGGGATTACAGGCATGTACTAGTGCACCAGGCTTGTTACACATTTTTAGTGTAATGTGCATTATGGCCCTGGCCAGAGGTCATCTAGGACATGGTCGGCCTCCTCAGGCATGCACAGAACCAGACTGGTGGTCATCTTAGGCTAGCTCCCTGTCTGGGCCCCATGGCGCTGGACTGGTGGTCATCTCAGGCTCTCTGTGTTTCAGGAAGTGTTGGGCTACTAATCACTGGGTGTTCAAAGGTCAGAACACTGAGCATTGACATAGCCTCTCCCCTCTCTGTCATCTACTGGCACCCATGTGACACAGCACCCACACCGGCACCCCCTCAAGGGGCAGGATCAAAATACACTTGGATGTTTAAATAAGAATAAATATTTTAGCCAAAAGGTAACATCCTTTCCAATAAAGTTGAGCCCTCTCCAGGAAATAGTTCAAGCAGCTAGTCAATGCTCCTTCAGCATCCTGGTAGCTTACCAGCATGCTTTGTCCAAGTTTTCACCTCATGACTTCACCTGTCTGACCTCTCAGTTCCAGTCTCTAGATTAGTTCTTTGTACTCCACAGCCCGTGGCACACACTTAAACTGACTTCATGCACACTCTGCAAATACCACTCTTATGCTTAGATTCAGCTGCCTCATAGTCTTACTTCTCTTCTTGCCATGGAGGGTTTTCCTGTCTTGATATCAACAAGCCTTGCATCAGTTGTGATGGAGAAAGTCATTAATATCTTCTCAGCTGGCATTATTTCCTGAATAAGTTTTTCTGTGATTTCTAGTAACATTAAATAGTAAAGATTATATTTTTTATTAAACTTTCTGATTAATTTTACACATTGGCTATAATTAACCTGCAGAAAATAAACACTGATTTCTTAATGAATAATATAATTACACTTGAAGATAAAATACTTGACATATTCGTTCCCAGTTATTTTTTTCTGTTTCTTTTTAAAAGACTTTTCTTTCTTTCATTTTATTGAGAATGAATATTTTTATACAATGTATTCTGATTATGACTCCCCTCTCCTAATTGCTTCCAGATCTTCCTTACGTCTTTCTAATCTATATCCATTTCTTCTCTCATTAGAATAAAAACATATTTCTAAAATTCTAATAAAAGTAAACTAATATGAAATAAGAGGAAACAAATCAGATTAAGACAAAAGAGAAAATAAAAAGATTCAAATGAAATAGGTATACAGACACTAAGACACACACAAAAAGCACATAACAAGAAAACTACAAACAATTATACATAAGCAAAAGATCCATAAATTAAACAAAAATGTCCATAGCAGAGAGACAAACAAACAAACAATAAAACTTCCAAAAATACTATTGAATTTATATTGTTTTGGCCATCTACTTCTGTACATGGACCTGCCCTTAAGTGCAGTTTGTATACCAAATGAGACTTCATTTAAATTTTTTTTCCTTTCCTTTGTGAGAGTTAGGAATTAGGAATGGCTTCTGGATTAGGGACAGGAGAGAGTATCTACCTCCCTACAAGGTCTGGGGCTGTGTAGGCCCTGTGGATGCTTCCACAGTCTCCATAAGGTCATTCACACTTCAGTCTGTTGTGTCTAGAAGGTCTGGTTTCTTCAGTCTCTACCATCACCTCTAACCTTTAAGATCTTTCTGCCTCCTCTTCCGTATAGTTTCCTGAGCTCTGAGGGGAAAGAGTTGAACATTATGCAGTTGTGGGTTACTACACTTCTCCCCTCTATTGTAGGAAGAAGCTTCTCAAATGATGGCTGGACAAGACTCTGATCTATGGTCATATCAGAGTGCTACTAGCAGTCATTTTATTGTTACATTCCTTTAGTAGAGAGCTCATTAACCTTTTTACTTTACATATCATATCAAAGGTGCCAAACATAATGTAATAATGTCCAAGTGCAAAGAATATACTTAATACAACATTGCACAGAAACAATTGTTTAGTTGGACACTTAGGTTTTGTTGGACATATTAGAATTTATTCTGGCTGTCCATGTACACAATAAAGAATGTGTGTATTTTATCATATTTTTCATTCAGATAGATGATGTCAGGTTTTCTAAGAATGCCTGGTGTATTTGAGGATCAACCCCATCTATAATAACAAGGCCAGACATTCAAAACCAGAGACATGTCTGAAGTGACCACAGTAGGCCTGGATCTCACCTTTCAGATATTGTTGGGCTAGTCAATTAAAGCACAAGAGAAGTGAAATGGAAGTAAAAGAGCTGATTTTCTATGCTTCCCTTCTATCAAGAAAGTTTGGTTCCCTGAATAATCAGACAGCTTCGTGTGTGAGAGGGCAAAATATCATCAGATCTCCTCTGCTTCTTACATAGTAAGGAGGTCTTTGCTCAAGATGCCAATGAATTACAATGTTGGACTAGAAATTCAATTATTAAAAAAAATGCCTTACCTTTTGCCGGGGCCAGCCGGGCAGAGTCGAACAGTTCTTGAGTTGGGTGTGAGGATTAAAATTAATAAAATAAACACACAGCACACAGGAAACTTTTTAAAGGTCCAGACTCACAGCCATAGCAAAAGGCAGGCTGCTGTGTAAGCAGCAAGTCTCAAGTGCTGCCTCATCCTCTGCCTCCAGCCTTCTTGACCACTTTATTGTTTGAGGAGTTCCTTTTTGTCAGTCAAACATCTCAGAACAATAGGTTAATTTGCACAAGGAGCCAGAGGAAGAGGTGTAACCCTCACAAGCTATCCCACCTGTTGTCAAAAACAAAAGGAGATGGACTTGCAAGTTCTCCTCTGCCTTTAGTAAAGGCCTGCTAAAAACCATCTCTCCGCCGAGATTTAAATAACAAAGCAGGCTGCTGAGTCACGGCTCTGGACAACCTTTTTGGAGACAAGAATTTCTAAACAACTGATGGTTGAATGTGCTACAATTACCAAAACTTCTGTTGACTAATTTCTTTGGAAAAAGTAATAACTTTTAAAAATCATGTAGCATAGTTATAGGTGTTAAACTTTTCTTTTAACTGTTTATCGGTGCTCTTCTCAAGATTTATATGTCTGCTAATACACAATTCCTCCAAACAAATGACTCTATATATGCCATTCCCTCAATTCCAGTACACCAAATCTGGTGTAGGGTTAGCTGCCCTTCCTGTAGATTCATAGAGCCATCACAATTATCTATAAACAAGACTGAAAAATGTCACAAAGGATTTTAGCTAGAGTACAGGATTCTTAGGAAGCAGATACTGCTCTCCCTGGAAGAATATTATTCTAAGGTTAATTTAAATTACTGCACTTGTGTTATAATAAGTTATTATCATATACTGTGCAATTCTAAATACACAAATTATAACCTCATCATGATTAATGTTATGACAACGGAGCCACAAATATGCTAATTAGTATTTTACAGTTAATGTAGTACCTATATCTATATTTACTAATTGCTTATTTGTGGTTATATTGAAAGACTGCCAGGAGCCTATCTAGACGGGGAGACCCCGCTTCCCAAGGAACAGCGAGACCAGCCTTCGGATGCAAGCCGCAAGAGGTTTATTTTGATACACGGGTACCCGGGGCGACCAAGCCTATCGGAGGACTTGCGCGCCTCTTGGTTGGGGTGACGGGTTTTTATAGGGCTCGGGAGCAGGAGGCGCGGTTACAGAAGCGAGAAGCAGTTACAGGGTTCTGATTGGGTGGTTTGAACAAAGCCGTAGTTAAGTTACGTACCCAGAACAGGGAAGGCGGGAAGGCAGATTGTGAGCCAAGTCACGTCCACCCGGAACCGGAAGGCGGGAAGGCAGATTGTGAGCCAAGTCACGTCCACCCGGAACCGGAAGGCGGGAAAGAATGCAGCGAGGTAGCTCTTGCTATACCGCGCCTACTCTACATAGTGTTAACAATCGCTGCTTATACCGTGCCTACTCTACATAGTGTTAACAATCGCTGCTTATCTTTTGGTCTTTCATTTCCCCCTTTCCTATGATCATTTGAAGACCCAATCTTGGGTCTTCCAGATATGACCCCTTGTATCTTATAGATTTATTTTTTATAATGGGATCTGGGGTTCCTTCAGGGTGGATATAGGGGTAGTAAGCCAAGGAGAACTATTACAGGATCTCTCTAGGCTTTTAGCCCAGTTGCTGCAATATTAGTGTCCATTTCAGCTAAGCAGATGTCCAAGACAATAGCTAATGCCAGGGAGCCCCTTTTGACTTAGCATTTCAGCCTGCTAGGGGGGATTTGGGCGTAGATCTGTCTTCTGGAGCTTCTTCGAGCTGACCATTGGACCGTAGGCATCAGGGGCTAGGAAGGCTGAAATGCCAGTCAAAGGCTGGGCAATGGGGAAGTCCCAAGCATCTGGTTCGTTGATCCACCCGAAGAGGCAGGGAGCAATCATGTCAGTTTCCAGGAAGTCCAGATCTCAGCTTGCAGTCCACAGCTGATCCCGGACAGAGTTAAACAGGTGAAGATCTGCTGAGACAAATTCAGACTGGAGACAGGAGTTAAAATTTGTCTATTAAATGGGAAAGATCAGGGAAAATCTCATCTGCGATCCTTTTGAGCTATGCCAGATCCAGGTCACATCCCTGAAACTCATATGAAATTTTAGTACACAAAAGGAAATATACATAATTTTAAATACTCAGAAAAGTAACATATCAGCAAATCAAACATTTTGAGAGTAACAGGTAAAACTGCATCCCACTGAATGAGTATCAGTTAGCTGTTTGTTTTATAACCTTTATACACAACCTAAGTGTGTCCACAGTAACATTTTTTTTTCTTCTGTGGGCATAGCTGTTTGTAATTAGTCACACATGAAGCTTGGCCATTTTTATACACTCAGTATATACTTTTAGTTTTCACTTTTACTTTTATGTTTACACTGGAAAGTTAGGCAGAAATACATTACTGGCTTTTAGTGCTAAACCCTGGATGCTTGGACTTTCCTTAACAAAGCAACTAGAAGGAATAGGTTTAGGATATTTCTGTGTCAAAATCTACCCCAGAAATGGCAGATATTAAGAATAGCATACTAAAAGCTATGACTTTTGGGTCAGATGCACACATTAAACAGATGTTTTTAAAATAATGAGAAGCACCTTTAGTCTATCTTTAGAAGCCAACAAAGGAAATTAAAATCTTAACCTGGTGACTGAATAATAAGCAGTTATTGCTCCATCAACTTATCAGAACTCTATTGATCAATGCCAACACTCTGAACTTTTAAAATTTTATAACATAAGCACAACAGTAGCAAAGGGGGGGGGAGAAATTTAAAATATTTCCCATTTTTAATCTGCTTTAATTATTTTTATCTCTTTATAATTTATAATTATATACCTAAAAAAAAAACTACTTAGACTCTCCAATCTTTTGTATTTATCCATTCTGACATGATCCTGCTGAAGCCCAGAGTCTACGTACGATTTGCTTTTTATAGGCAAAGCAAAAGCAAGTTACATTACTATAAAGAGGAGTTCTGAAACTGCCAAATTTTTTTTAAAATAACTTTCCTGCATCTGATAACATAAAGGTAACAACCAAACTCTAAGGAACTTAGAACAAGCTTTAAGGAACTTGGTGAAACTTCCCCTTTTCTTTGTCTCAAGATAAAGAAGAGGGTGTAAACATGTTTTTTTTATAAACAAAGCAGCTTATCAAACAAACAGCTCTCCATAAGATACATTTCAAAAACTGCAATTTTCTCAGTCATAGTCATACCCAAATGTCTGATAAACTTTAAACAATTTTTAAAACCCGTTTTTGCAATATTAAAACAAAGTACCTCTTTTGTAGAAGTCACAAGGCATAAACATAATCTTTAAAATTAAAACCAGATTTTAAAACCAGAATTTACCAGTGCAAGCAATTTAATTTTTATAACCAATACCAATTTAAAATAAGCTATCCTTTTAACCTAGAAGGAAATGAGAATTATTTGACCAAGTTTTTTTTTTTTTTTTTATCCATACCAAGATGGCGGTTACATTATAGAATCACATGGTGAAGTCAAGATGGCGACGAGACACTGAGACACTTTAGACCACGTGGCAGCCTATACAATATGCGCTTATGGATCTAATAAGGCGCATAGGCACACATTTTAAACAAATTTCGTGAGGCCTTTCAGAACAGAAAACAAAAGGTAGACAGACAGAAGACAACACAAACCGCGCGGTACGAGATCGGCGCCAAAGCGAACACAAACATTCAGATGGAGACCTTGTCGGAGGTCCGGTTCCTCCGTCTCCCAGATGAAGCACGTAGCCTTCTCTCAGGGGCGTCGCCCCAAAGAGTCCCACTCGGCTCGTGTTTCCAGACAGGAGGGAACCCAAGAAGGGTTACCTTTCAGACGGGGAAGCAAATGATTCCCCTACCAGGCACTCCTGAGACGTCTCCCAGGAGGCACGGAATAGAAGTATGAGCCCGTCGGCTCCTTCTAGTTTCCGTCTGATACAGATGACCTGGCCAAGTCCAGACCACAGGGGGACTCGAACCCCCTGGAAACGAACTCACACAAAGACAGACCGTTTAACACAACGATACACAAGACTCACAGAACAAAAAGCCGGCAGGTCTTACCTCCCGACGCTGGGTCGGTGGTCCCTGGGCGGGGGTCTCAGATCTCGGTGGGACCTCCAAATGAAAGACTGCCAGGAGCCTATCTAGACGGGGAGACCCCGCTTCCCAAGGAACAGCGAGACCAGCCTTCGGATGCAAGCCGCAAGAGGTTTATTTTGATACACGGGTACCCGGGGCGACCAAGCCTATCGGAGGACTTGCGCGCCTCTTGGTTGGGGTGACGGGTTTTTATAGGGCTCGGGAGCAGGAGGCGCGGTTACAGAAGCGAGAAGCAGTTACAGGGTTCTGATTGGGTGGTTTGAACAAAGCCACGTAGTTAAGTTACGTACCCAGAACAGGGAAGGCGGGAAGGCAGATTGTGAGCCAAGTCACGTCCACCCGGAACCGGAAGGCGGGAAGGCAGATTGTGAGCCAAGTCACGTCCACCCGGAACCGGAAGGCGGGAAAGAATGCAGCGAGGTAGCTCTTGCTATATCGCGCCTACTCTATATAGTGTTAACAATCGCTGCTAATACCGCGCCTACTCTACATAGTGTTAACAATCGCTGCTTATCTTTTGGTCTTTCAATATTAGCCTGTATTATAGCAGCTTTCCTATTTGTGAGAGATACATAGTAGAACACTGGAAACTATACATTTTTCTCAGCATTTACAATCCTGCTCCCACTTGTCTCGGAAGCAAGAAGTTCCCAGATGTGCTTTACGTAGCTCTAGAATAGCCCTCCAGGATGGGGGATTAGCAGTACTTTCCTAATACTGGAAAAAATAAACGGTATTATCTTTCCAGAGATCAGCATTAGCAGATTTATCCTGGTCTGTCTGAAAGTGATATTTCTATAATTAACAATTGACTGAAATTCCCAGCCAGATGATCTCAATTAGATAACGTCCTAGACCTTCTTATTCTAGTTATCCAAAGGAGATGCTTTGTGAGCAGACCAAGGATCTAAAGTTTTTTTTTTTGTTTTTTTTTTTTTTAAGAAACTTAACAAAAGCTCTTGTTTACTAAAATTCTTGGGGGTGTTTTTTGATACAGAGATTGACATGAGCCTTAATCAAACTGGGAAGGCAAAATATTTGGCTTTTGACACAAGACCTAAATTAAAGAATAAAAATTATATGCTGCAAGATGAGCGAAGAAGTTAGAAGTAGAAGATAAGCAATCTAAATGAAATAAAGATTGTATGGACTGCAGATGGGAAATGAAAACATTACTTAAGGATTCAGTCTTTTTTTTTTTAAGGTTGGTTTATTTATTTATTTAGTTATTTAATTATTATTTTTTGCCATTAGAGTACTTTTATTTAAGCGGAATTTCAGGGCCAAACATTACAGCTTAAGCCATATGACATACAATGAGGAACAGTATTGTATAAAAGCACATCACTTTGCATCCAGACTATAAATATTTTAATTCAATGATAACAGTTAATAAGATTTTAGGAAACAAAAGCACATAGTTTTATAATTTAACTTAACTGGCCTTTCACCAACAAAAAAAGCCAGAAGCAAAAATGTAAAAATAAGCATACAGGTAAATAAATATTTACAGTTAGAAGACAACAATCTAATAGAAAAATACCATAATGTAAAAAGTCTAAGTCCTTAAGTTACTTGAGGCCATGTATAAACACATTTTGTTCCAACATTGTGATATTCTCAAGGATCATTCTTGTCTGACATTGGTAATTATTGACTTCTCTGACTGTTTTACTTTTTTGCCTTTTAAAAAAATATGATATCAATCATGGGTATACAGAAAAGGTCTAACAAATGATTCTAACTTTATTCCTTCTAAGATTTATTTTAATGTATATATTTAATCATCATGATCAAATTGATCCAAAACCCACATAATTTTTATCCATAATTGCACATGATCCTTTTAAGGTTATGTGATTTTTTTCATAGGAATATTGTTTTTATGTATTTAATAACAGTTTGTTTAATTATCAGTAGATGGCAAATACTAGTAGATTCAATAAAATAACCATTTATGTCAAAACGTACCACAATTTATTCACTTTATATCCCGGTTGTAGCCCCCTCCTTCATCTCTTCCCACTTCCACCATTCCTTCCTCCCTCCCTCTTCTCCCCTTATGCCTCTTCCCTAGTACACTGAGAAGGGAAGTCCTCCTCTCCTACTATCTGACCCTAGCTTATCAGGTTCCATCAGGACTTCCTGGATCCCCTTTCTCTATGACCTAGAAATGCCACCCCACCAGGAGGAAGTCATCAAAAAGGTGGCAATTGGGTTCATGTCAGAGACTTCCCTTGCTCTTCTTAGGGGCTACATCTCAACAATGGTTCTAGGTCTTCTCCATGCATGGTCCTTGATTGATGCATCAGCCTCTGCACTCTCCCCTCACTGTGGACAGAATAGTAGATCCCAAATGGGCCTGGTAGAAACAGATGAAAAGTTGTGTCAAAGAATACCTCCACAACTGAAGAATTCCTTTAAGAAACAAGACAAAACTTCAACTGTCCGCAGTCTAAGGGGAATAAATGGTCTTAATGGACTCAGCAAAAGCAAGAAGCAGGACTTATTGTCATGTATTTAAAAATCAAATGAAACTGGAGTGGACAGCCTTGCCTTGTCCCCGATTTCAGTGGGATAACTCACACAACTTCGGATACTTGATCTTTGACAAAAAAACCAAAACCATACAGTGGAAAAAAGATAGCATCTTTAACAAATGGTGCTGGTCCAACTGGATGTTTCCATGTAGAAAAATGGAAATAGATCCCTATTTATCACCCTGCACAAACTAAAGTCCAAAGGGATCAAAGACCTCAAGATAAAACCAGACACACTAAATCTGTTAGAAAAAAAAGTGAGGAAGAGGTTGAACGCATTGGCACAGGTTTCAACTTCTTGAACAGAACACCAACAGCACAGGCTCTTAGAGCAACAATCAATAAATGGGCCTCATGAAACTGAAAAGCTTCTGTAAAGCAAATGACACTATCATCAGAATGAAACAACAGCCTACAGACTGGGAAAGGATCTTCACCAACCCTATATCTGACAGAGGGCTAATATCCAGAATATATAAAGAACTCAAGGAGTTAAAAAGATACAGACCAAGTAATCCAATTAAAATTGGGGTACAGAGCTAAACAGAGGATTCTCAATAGAGGAATATCAAATGACACAGAAACATTTAAAGAAATGCTCAACGTTCTTAGTCATCAGGGAAATGCAAATCAAAATGATCCTGAGATTTCACCTTACATCTGTCAGAATGGCTAAGTTCAAGAACTCAAGTGACAACACATGCTGGAGAGATGTGGAGAAAGGGAAACCCTCCTCCATTGCTGGTGGGAAAGTAAACTTGTACAACCACTCTGGAAAGCAATCTGGTGCTTTCTTAGACAATTAGGAATAATGCCACCTCAAGATCCAGCTATACCATTCCTTGGCATATCTCTAAAGTATGCTCAAATGTATAAGGTCATTTGCTTTACCATGTTTGTAGCAGCTTTATTGGTTATAGCCAGAATCTGGAAACAACCCACATGTCCTTCAATGGGAGAATGGATACAGAAATTGTGGTACTTTTACTTTTTAATGAAATACTACTAAGCAATTAAAAATAAGGAAATTGTGAAATTTGCAAGCAAATGGTGAGAAGTAGAAAATATTATCCTGAGTGAGGTATCCCGGAAGCAGAAAGGCAGACATGGTCTTATAAGTATACTCCCTTATAAGTGGATACTAGACTTATAATATAGGATAATCATACTAAAATCTGCATACCTAAATAAGCTAAGCAAGAAGGAGGACCCTGGGTAAGATGATTAATCCTCATTCAGAAAGGCAAATGAGATGGAAATTGGAAGAGGGAGAAAGCAGGGAACAGGACAGGAGCCTACCACAGAAGACCTCTGAAAAATTCTAGCCAGCAGTGTATCAAAGCAGATGCTGAGATACATAGCTAAACTTTGGGCAGAGTGCAGGGAATCTTATGAATGAAAGGGGTGATGAAGAGAACAGAAGCTCCACAAGGAGAGCAACAGAACCAAAGAATCTGGGCACTGGGGTCTTTTCTGAGACTGATACTCCAACCAAGAACCATTCATGGATATAACCTAGAACCTCTGCACACATGTAGCCCATGGCAGCTCAGTGTCCAGGTGGGTTTCCTAGTTAAGGGAATAAGGACTGTCTCTGACATGATCTCATGGCCTGGCTCTTTGATAGCCTCTCCCTGAGGGAAAAGCAGTTTTACTAGGTCAGCCAGTCCTAGTAGATCTGCCTCTACCAGTGGACTGGGGGAGGAACATGAGAAGAGAAGAGGAAGGGTGGGATTGGGAAGGGACAAGGGAGGGGGCTACAGATGGGATACAAAATGAATAAATTGTAATTAATAAAAAAGAATTAAATTAAAAAAGAAAAATATTAAAGAAACTTAATTGTGAAATCTAAGCATTAATGATAAACAAAACCAAGAGACTTTAAGAGAAACTAACAGGTATTTCATAAAAAAAAAGAAATTTAAAATATGTATACATAAGGAATTATAATAACTACCACAGATGACACACTAAACTGTAATAGAGATGTATAAATTTGTTAGATAAAGTAATTTAGAGTAAGAAATGAGAAATACAACAAAACAAAAACTAGACTAGGAAGAAATAGATACTCCAAATTCCTCTCACAAGACAGAAGGGAACAGAGTAATAAGGAAAAAATAAGATTATCCACCTATACTTACACATCTTAGTGTTTCACAACTTTTTACCTTTACAAAATACATCTGAAATAACTGGCCAGTAAAAAAATAACCGTGCACAAATATAACCATCAGAAGTGGCAATGCAGAATTCCTGTCTGTTTCAAGGCTTGCCTTAGATTTAGGATTTTTTTTTCATGTTCTCGTTTTTTTTTAATTAAATTTGTATATATTAATTACAGTTTATTCACTTTATGTAGATTTAGGATTTTCAAGGTTTTTTCCCCACTGGGCATTTTGGAATTCAAGGCCTACAAGAATATCTTTTTTGTTGATGCTAAGTCTTTTCGAGTTCTTTATATACTCCAGGTACTCTGTCAATGTATAGTTAGTAAAGAAAGATTTTTTTTCCCCCACGCTGAGGCCATCTCTTCAGCCGTGTGATGGTGTTCTTTGCTGTAAAGAAACTTTTCAGCTTCATGAGGTCCCGTTTATTGTTTAACCTACAGGAGGATGTGCAGAAGTCCTTTAGTTCGCCAATAAGGTCAAGTGTATTCCTTACTTTATCTTCTATCAGAATCAGGGTAGCAGGTTTTATCTTGTAGTCATTGATTTATATGCTGTTTGTGTGTGTGTGTGTGTGTGTGTGTGTGTGTTGGTGATGGCTATTAACTTACTTTCATTCTTCTACATGCAGCTATCCTGTTTGATCAAGATTTTTATTGAAAATCCTTTCTTTTCTCCAGAGTGTATTTTTTTTTTTTTTTTTTTGCTTCTTTGTCAAAAGTCAGGTGCCCATGGGTCAGTGGACATTTACCCATGATCTAATTGATTGATCAATATGTCTGTTTTTATGCCAGTGTCATGCTTTTTTATTACTGTACCTCAGCAATATAATGTAAAATTAGGAATAGTGATACCTACAATTTTTTTTTATTTTCAATTTTTTGTTTGTTTTTCTACTCAGGATTGTTTTCCATGTTCTGGTTGCTTTTTGTTTTCATATTAGATTTTTTTTTCAATTTCTGTGAAGAATACTATTGGAAACTTTATGGAGATTGTATTGCTTTTGTACGTTGCTTTTGATAGGATGGTCACTTTTGCAATATTAGTCCTCCTAATCAAGACCTCTGGAGGTGTTTCTGTCCTCTGATGCTTTCTACAGTTTCATCTTCAGTTATGAAGTCTACTTAATCTTACATAGGACTATGGACCTTTTTAGTAAAAATAATATCTTAAAGAGGTTTCATGTGTTCAAAATTTGATCAAATGAGATATGGGAATAAAATGTGAGTGGAAATTTGATTGGAGTTCATCAATATATCTCTTAGATTTGAAATATCAAAAGCCTTTAAAAGAAAACAGATGGAGTGGGAGAAAATGTTTGAAGAAAGCAGTGATTGCACTTTCAAAATATTTAGTCACCAGCATTTTTAAAATAGCAAAGACAAAAGTGCATCTATTTCAGGATGAGCTAGATGAATCAACCATTATTTTTTTTTCTGCCAGAAACTTCCTAGAAAGTTGTCAGAGTAATCCCACACAAGAGCTGCCAACCATTTAGAGAGAGTGGCTTAATATGAAAGAGTACCTTTGATTGCACAAAATTGAAACTAAATCATTACATGCAGTCTCTGCTAAATTTTGTATTTAAAAAAATTAGACCCATTTTCCCCTGATTGCTCATATATAAAAAGTTGTGCCTTTTCATACAACTTGTAAATTCAGAAGGTACCCCTCAACCTGAATAACAAGCATCAATAACTACCCAAGGGAGCAGACAGACAAGTGGTTTTCATGATATAATTAATGCATTCTGGTTCAAACCTAGCCAGGACAGCTGAAAAAATGGATAACAACACATTTTTATTCATGATATGCCATTTTGTGGGTTCACTTTTAACATGTTTACACTAGAAACAATTTTATTTGTGAGCATAATTCATTTATATACTATTTATTTTAGGTGGTAACTGAATTTATGAGTTTTAAAGGGTGTTTTGTCATACCCGTTTTGATGATGGGTATCTGACAATCACTCAGATCAAATTTGTTAGAAGAGAAAAGTATATTTTTCAAAGTAAGGAACTTCAGAGAATTCTAAAACTATTACAAACTAAAACTACATTTTAACATACTTAAATACATGTTGATAGAAATGTTCCTCTTTACATTTAAGACACTAATCAAATCCCACTAGTTAGCATTGCTTTTTACATTTTGCCTTCACACATAATGGAGATATTCCATAAACAATTTTATGCCGAGTCCACTTGCTTAATTAAAATGCACACTGAAAATCAAAACATTAATTTTTTTTAGATTTCTTGTAAAACATCTTTTGTTTTTATTCATTTTGAAATTTTATGAAAAATGCCATTTTTCTACTTAGTATAAAAATTTGGCACTTTCCTCTGCTCTGGTTCTATCTTTTATTATGTGATAATATAGAATTTTAGGCTCATATTATTAAAATATATTTACAATAAACTTTGAATTTTTATTTTAATAGTTATGGTTTTGAAATTGCACTTTTATAATTATGTGATACTTTAGGGACCATTTTATATTTTAGGCTATCATTTGATTTTACCTCTACTACATTATTTTTATTTGAAATAATTATAGCCATTCTAAGTTTACAACAAAATTGGAGATGAAAACATACACTTTAGCTCAGAGAAACTCTTCTCTCTTACCACCACATCCTGTCATGTTCATGCCACTCCAGAGCTGTGCATTTGCTTCAGTTATTGAGCCTAAGGTGACCCATCATAGTTAAGCTCATAGACTACATTAGGCTTTCCTGTCACTACTGTATGCTGTATGGTTTTGGATAAACACGTTTCAACCATTACAGGACCATACAAAGCTTTTACATTTCTTTTATGTTTTGACGTGTTAGGGATTGGATATAAGGCCTCATGAAGGCTAAATATATACTGAAACGCCGCTATGGCTCCGGAACTCTTTTACTTTTGAAACACCACAAACTAAGCCTTCTACTAAAGGTTTTACAAAGCCACCCCAAATACCTTCAGAGGCTAAATAATAAGTTTATAAAATATGAGTTCCTGAGGATAATTTTTGTATTCAAATCATAACTCTTTTGGGTAAATATCAATGAGTACAATTGATAGGTTATTTGGTAAATATAGGGTCATATGTGTAAAAGACTAAGCTGGGCATAGTGGTTCATGCCCATAGTCTTGGGTCTTGGGAAGCTGAAGCAGAAGGACCATTAGTGTGAGGTTAATCTGTGCTTCCTAGTAAGTGTGAGGCAAGCCTGGGATGTATAGTGAAGTTGACAAATCAAAATAAAAAGTAGAAAGAAAAATGTTAATTTTGTAAGGAATTTCTTCTAAAGTGCCTTATCATTTGTGGTTCTACAAGCAAAGAATGAGGGTTTCTGATAGTCATTGTCTTTTCCTATATTTAGGCTGTTCAGTGCTTCAGAAATTCCCCATTCCAACAGATGGGTAGAAGTATCCTATTGCTGTTTAGTTTATATCTCTCTAATGACATATGATGTGGATTATCTTTCCATAAACCGATTTACTTAAATGCATGCTAATTACAATATTTGTGATTCTGCCTTTAAAACTTTATCCAGAAGATGAGATCCTAACTTCCAAGGTAGCAGGATTCTGAAGTGATAATTGATAAATGGTTAGTGACTAGGACACAGCCATCACAGGTGGGTAACAGACAGCTCACTTGCTTTTTTTACCTTGTTAGATAACACCCAAAAGATGACAGCTATGAATCAGGAATTGGGCCCTAACCAAACACAAAATCTGTAGGCTGCTTTGAACTTTTGACTCTTAGCCTTCAGAACTGTGAGCTACAAATTTCTATTGTTTACAAACCTTCGTATGTGGAATTCTATTACAACAGACCAAACAGAGCAAGACACCTGGAAGCTCTTTATTTGGTTTATCTTCAACTAAGAATATTTATGCCTTTTAATGAAACTGACTCACTTACCGGAGACAAGCATATGGTCAAAACAGACAGGACCTGTTAGGATCCTCGTTTGATGTTTTTAAATAACATTTTATTTTGTAATCAGTAACTCTATGTGATAGCATTAAGATTTTTATTTGATAAAATGCTTAAATCTTATCTGTTTGTATCTACTTATCTGTCTATTTATATCTATCTATTATCTATCTATCTCTATCTATCTATCTATTATGAACACTTAACCTACTCACCATTGAAGCAAGTCAAACTGAAAGGAAGAATTGTAATTGACTATCCACAGGAGACACAAGTATGTATTTAATTTATATTTAAATTACAGTACTAATAGTTGTAACCAATATTTTGCCTGTGATTAAGTGATTGTATAAAGGATTTAAGACTGTCTACAGGTTGTGAAAATGTGGGGACAAAGAGATAACTTAGAGGACAAGACTGACACCAAGTCTGAATTCCATCTTCAGCTCACTCATAATAGAAGGAGAGAACTGATTCCTGCCATTTATGAGCTCCATGACACGGATATTCATGAACATACAGAAAACAAATAAATAGAAAATTACTTTTATTAAGAAGGTATGAAAAAGTGTTGTTGGTTTTACTGTTAAGCTTATTTTTGGGTGAAAGCTAGCTTTATGAGTGATCAGGCATTCTTGGTAGAGAATGACACTATTTAAACAAGGATGTCAAGCCACCAGTCTTGATGGTTAAACTTCTGAAGGGGCTGTGCCCCTTTTTCAAACATGAATATACCCTTGACTTTCCTGTAAGAAATCGTCAGTCACCAGCAGGTTAGTCTCATATATTATGTGCTTTACTTTACCTACACCACAAAAACAGCAGTGTAGCTCTAACAACTGTGAAGGGACTTAAACAAATAGAGAAAGTTCAGTGTTGACGATAATGCTAAACTCTTCAACAAGCTTTCTTACAGCAAGATTCTGATACTTGAACAATAGAGGTCTTATGTCGCCCTGGTAGGTTCTTGGTTCCAGCGGAAGGTCACATGTCCAGAGTTTATTGGAAGCATGAATTGTGCTTAATGATTCTTTTTGTGAAGGCACAGAATTATGTGATTGAATGATAGAAAATTAGAATTTCCAATTCAAAATGTATATAGAGGAGTTTAAGGAAGATAGCAAGTTGTAGAAGTGATAAATCAAATGATGAAAACAAAATGTGTGCACTTAGCATTCACTTCATTAAATGGCAACTACTAAGTCAAATATATTTAAAAGTTCTTCACCATCAGGTTGATGAGGAGGTGATAAATTATTGAGATCTATAACTAGGAGCTAGTTTCTATGTCTTGATGATTTCCAATTCATGATTCAAAATAATTTGTTAGAAAAGAAACACTGGTTCTAATAATGGGGATAGTATGAGACAGATTCATTATTTTGAAAAGAGTGGAAAGAATGAACAATGGACTGTACAATAGTAAGCCTGATTTAATGCTTAGAAAATTAGTGTTTCACCTGAAGTTCATGTTTTGGAATCTTGATTCCCATGCAGGCATTATTGGGAGTTGCGAATCTTTATGATGTGAAGTCTATTTTAAGGTCCTTAGCTACCAGGAGACATGCACTCAAATTGGATCAGGTGACCCCAGTCTTTTCTTCTGCTTTACTTCCTGCTTCATGATGCAAGCTTATTTGCTTCTCCAAACATTGTTATCCAGCACTCCAACAAAAGGCTAGAGATACTCCCAAACCACCAGCTGAAAAATCATTTCTCTAATAAGTTCCTTGTCTTGAATATTTTGTGATAGTGTCTAGAAATGAACACTTGTTAAGAAAATGTTAGATTACTAACACAAAAAGAAACCATGGTGAAGAAAAAAACGTGTGGTATAAAACTGAAAATTCTTGATTTGTATCTTTTACCTTAGAAAATAATTCTTCAGAGCAAACCCCAAAAGGGAAACAGAAACAGCGTTCCTGCCAAGTCTCTATATATTTAACTCTTAGAGATAAGATTGAACAGAATATATGAATAATATGACAGTAGCAATTAAACTATTGAAAATGATTTAATAAAGTTATTTTAAGAGCTGGTACTTAAACCTTATGTTATTCTATTATTAAACTATACTATCTTTGATTACCATATATAATGTATGCACTCTTTTATACATGAAACTCCAAAAGATAGTTAATGAAATGAAGAACTTTCTACATCAAAACTGTGTTCAAAATCAAGTCATTTCCAGAAACAAAAAGAAAGTAGTTATTACAGTATTAATTAGTATATATCAACACCTAAAGAAATGTGGTTAAACTGCAGGCTACATGTGAAAAGCTGAGTTTTGTGGATGATTACGCCAGGTCAATATGAAGGCAAGTGTAAGTGATGAATTGTATATCTAGGACATGCAAGATAGTATGGCCACAATGTTTGGCAGCTGGCCTACAATGCAACGGTGTCCCATTCACATGACAGCACTTTCAGAGTAGCACCCTTGGGAAGTAAAGTAAATAAACTGACGTGAAATAACTATTTTAAAAAGAGTAGCATATTAGACCAAAATTTTAAACTGTTTATTCCTTTTATATGCTTAGAGAGTGCAATAGACCAGTGTAATACAATTGAATGCTTAGAGAGCAGAGCAGTGTAATGTATTCTTCCCCTGTACATGATACAGTAATCACAAACCACCTACAGTGTTCGTACTAGGGGTGCTGAGAGTGAAGGACCACATGTTTCATACCAGCTTAGCTTGAAAACCCGGCCTCAAAATAAATAAGATCAATTAAAGGTCTACACACAAATGACTGTAAACACGAAAGGAGGCTACAACTGTCTCAAATATCTCACTCCAGGATTTATAAATATGTACATAATATAAAAACAGTAAACATTCAATCACAGCCACATTTTGAAAGTTCTTACTCTAAGAAAGGAAATGTGAAAATAAAAAAAGACTTATTATTTCATGTTAAAACAGTGATATGTGGCTGCTTTGGACCTCATATTTCTATGCAGTATTTAAAGTATAACAAGCACAGACTGAGGCATAATGAGAATTTGTCAATTTAATTTGACATTATTTAAACCACATGTTCAAATAGAAAGTTTTAAATGGCGTGCATGATTTGTTGTCATGGCACAAGCAAAATACTTGATAAACTGAGGAAGGATTATGAAATTGAGGCTAATCTGAACCTCACATTAATATATATTGTCAAACAAACAGCAGTTGATGCCACTTGATTGCACTGATGTGCAACTATTTCTTGTTGGTTGTAGATTAATTTAATCACAAATTGAGGAAAGTCTTCCCTAGAGAATAGATACTATGCTGTTTAGACCTTTCCTCTTCCATATTTAAAAAGTCAGGCATAGGATGTGGGGAGGATTGTTGCAGGACTTATTATACTGTAAAATGAAGTAGAGGGTGTGACCTGTTTTATTTCTGTGTTTCCACGTGCCCTTACTGTTTCTGTTGTATTCTACCTCATTTTCATATCTTCCTGGATTGTGGGAGAAAATTCTTATTTGTCCAATATTGGAGTTTAGTATACCTCCAGTGGAATTTAATACAATACCATGTATGCCACTGCTGAAACGTAAATCATGAGAATATAGAAGAATATACAATGAGACAACAGTGTGCTGACTACCCCACAATGCTTTCTTTTCCTTGATCTATGCACAGATGTTCTGTAGGCTTGCAAAGTAGATTTAGTCATGAGCTGATTCCCATTAAAGTGACAATAAACTCATGACCCACATTGTCTAAGAAACCGAACTGTGACTGCCTAGTCGTTCCTGAAATACACCACTTCTAAAGCTGCCATCTGCTTGTGAATGTTCTTGTCCTTGGTCTCCTGCTGGCCGGGGAATCCATCTTTTCTGTCCCTTGGGCAAATTTCCTCATACATCTGCTGTTATTGGATATCACTGATCATTCCTTTAACCTTTTCTTCCCTGAAATTTAATTTTACAGCTTCTTAAATATTATTGATTCCATTGTTAAGAAAGAGGGCAAATACATAGGTAATACATTATGTAAGCTCTATAAAGATGAGCTAAGAAATAAAATGAAAGGCATTAATATAAAAACAGAATTTTATTTAAAATTATTCTCTAGTTATAATGGTATTCCAAAGAAAATCCTAATTTTAGCTACAAAGTAAATAAAAATTTGAAGGCTAACAAATTCAATAGTGAAACTATTTGGAAAATTTAGCATGATCTTTTTCTTCTGATCTATAGTTTTAACTAATGAAATAAATACACGTTTTGTTTAATTTTACAAAGTTATGAAAAATATGTGCAACATTTTAAAGACAATAGAATGGCTTAATTTTTAGCATCAAGCTAAGTATTAAGTTACTTAAACTTAGATTGAGGTGATTATTTCTTTTTTTTTAACTTTTATTGATTACACTTTATTCATTTTGTATCCCCCCATAAACTCCTCCCTCCTCCCCTCCCGGTCCCACCCCCCACTTCTGCATGCATGCCCCTCCCCAAGTCCACTGATAGGGGAGGTCCTCCTCTCCTTCTTTCTGATCTTAGTCTATCAGTTCTCATCAGAAGTGGCTGCATTGCCATGGTTCTAGGTTATCTCCATGAATAGTCCTTGGTTGGAGTATGAGTCTCTGGGAAGTTCCCTGTGTTCAAATTTTCTTGTTCTGTTGCTCTCCTTGTGGAGTTACTGTCCTCTCCAGCTCTTACTATTTCCCACTTCTTACATAAAATTCCATTCACTCTGCTGTCAGTTGTCCATCAGGCTCAGTATCTGCTTTCACAGTCTGCATGGCAGAGGCTTTCAGAGGCCCTCTGTGGCAGGTTCCTAGGTTGTTTCCTGTTTTCTTCTTCTTTGGATGTCCATCCTCTGCCTTTCAGAATGGGTATTGAACATTTTAGTTAGGGTCCTCTCTTTTGCTTAGTATGTTTAGATGTACAGATTTTAATGGGTTTATTCTATGTTGTATTTTTATATGAGTGAGTATATACCGTGCGTGTCTTTTTGCTTCTGGGACAAGTCACTCAGTATGATCCTTTCCAGGTCCCACCATTTACCTGCAAATTTCATGATTTCTTTATTTTTCATTGCTGAGTAATACTAAGAGGCTCAACTACACAAAAAGGACATTTGCTCAACCATGTTTGTAGCAGCTTTATTTGTAATAGCCAGAAGCTGGAAACAGCCCAGATGCCCCTCAACTGAAGAATGGATGCAGAAATTGTGGTACATCTATACAATGGAAGTGATTATTTCATATGGTGATTGTGTTCATTATATATCCTACTTTAAAATAGGATGCATGTATTTATATACACATCATTTATTTATTATTGAAACATTGTTTCTGTCACTGTGTTGCCACAAAACCATTGTTTAGATAAACTAGTAAAAATTCAAGAGCTTTCAGAGGCCCTCTGTGGTAGGCCCCTGTCCTGTTTCTTGTTTTCTTCTTCCAATGTCAATCCCATTTGTCTTTCTAAGTGAGGATTGATCATCTGAGGCAGGAGCAGCCTTGCCAGGCCACAGAGGAGGACACTGCAGCCAGTCCTGATGAGACCTTATAAGCTAGGGTCGGATAGAAAGGGAGGAGGACCTCCTCTATCAGTGGACTTGGAGAGGGGCATGGGAGGAGATGAGGGAAGGAGGGTGGAATTGGAAGGAAATGAGGGAGTGTGTTACAGCTGGGATACAAAGTGAATAAAATGTAACTAATGTAAAAAAATAAAAATTTAATTAAAAAAAATTAAGAGCTAACCTCTACTCTTAAAATACAATTTAGGAGCACACACACACAAACATCCATGCAGTAAAATATTATATCACTGTTGAAAGGTATTCTCTGCTTATGAACTGAGCCAATTCAAGCCAGTTAAAGTATAAAGATAGGGTTATTGGCTATAGGGAAAGGCAGAGAGAGAAAGCACTTGTACAGAGAGAGAGGAGAAATGCAGTTAGAAAGTGTGTGAGAGAGAGAGAGAAAGAGAGAGAGAACCAAAGTGTCTGGATTTTATAGTGAATACCCTCTGGGTGAGAGGCAGCCAGTCTGATGGGCTGGGAAGTTCAGAGTAGAGGATGGGATATGCAAACCATGTCCTGTAACAGGTAGGGATTGAGGGATGCTGGGAGAACCTGTAGGCCACTTCCTCTTTGGTATGTTAAATAGGAACCTCAGCTGAATATCCAGGTTCTGAAACCCAACATCTCAGCCTTTTGTTGATAATAGATGGATAAGGGAAGATGTAATCAGCTATGACTACTTCTTGCTGACATTGCGGTATCATTATAGGGAATAAGAAAACAAAAACAAACAAACAAACAAACAAACAAAAACAACTGGGAATGTCTGTCAGATCAGGGATGAGCAGGCAGCTGTCCAAGCTCTGCAAGACTCTCTGGGGCTAGGGAAGTGAAGGCTGATTTGGAGCAGTTTGTGAGGCTGACTGGAGCATCTGTTGGTAGCTCAGGTTGTCCTGGATGCAGGTTTTGAGGAAACACCTGGAATTAGATGGTGCCTTAAGAAATAAATATGTTAGTTGCTGAAGGTAAAGTTAGGAAATTTAGGGAGAATATTTTTTTCTTGTGTGGACATTTGAAACTTTTAAGATTTGGTAATTGGAGGAGGGGTCCTAGGACCATGAAAAGTATAATAGAATTGCATTTCTTACCCTTTCTTAATTTTACATATCACATCTAAACACATATCTGAGCAGCAACCCTTATTTTTTCAAGCATAATTTTCTTTCTGTATGGACACTACCAGAAATTTAATTTGGCAGTATTATGCTACAATAGGTGATAGCCTATTGTCTAAAATTTTATTACAACTGATTCATTATGTATGAGTTCTATTATAATTTTTATTACTAATATCAGAAACATTAAAAACCAAGAAAAATGCCTTTGTTGGCAACATGTTGTGTGTGTGTGTGTGTGTGTGTGTGTGAGGATTCCATTAATTTGCAGAACCTCAGAACAACTTAGTTATTTTTCTGATATATTGTGACTAAGAATATCATTAATGTATTTCATCATTGTTGTTTATTTTGTAAAATATGGAAAAATAGTCCTTGAATCAATCTTAATATTTGGTCTCAAAATTATTGTTTATAATAACTCAAACACCTATCAACAGGAGAGTGGTAGCGAGGTGTAGGATAATCACACATCATAATAGCACTGAGCAACAAAAAGTGTTACCGCAAAAGACTATGGGTAGCCTGATACACACCAGAGCTTGGCATTGTAATAAATCTCTGCAACGGCAGCTATCTAGAGTTTGAGATAAGAGGTCTGCATGAACTACACATAGATTTCAGTTCTACCCTCATTGACTTCTACTTTATGTTAAAACAAATTAAGGAAATGGCTTACCGGATACAGCAGTCTGTCACCGTACCTGATGAAATGACTGTGATCAATACAGTGAAAAGAAAGATGCAGTCTCCACTACCTATCTCTGAATCTACACATAATCCATGCAACACATTTATACACACATACAGACACACACACACATATGAGTGAGAGAGAGAGAAGCAAGAGAGAGAAAAAAATAAGAAAATGTCACTGCTCTGGGGAGGATCTGGGAGAATGGAACCGACAAATGAGTTTCATGCCATAATCAACTTTATTGAAAGCATCAGACAATTTATACTATGAGGGTTGAGAGGAGTTATATGAGTAAGTGCACAACTACATGGGTAAGCCACATGTGACATGGTAGACAAACTGGGTGCGGGAAAAACACGTTTTTCCATAAAAGCAAATTAACAATAATAACCAGTTTTGATGAACAGTCTGAAGTAAACCCACTCCTCTCAGCTATACCTGTAAAGCACTCAAAATACTATAAGAACATGTCTGTTTTTGGAGAAACTTCAATCACAATACTATTGTGTGGGTTTTCTTGGAGTTTTCTCAGAAACTCTCAGGATTCTCCTCATAAGACTCCATTTTTGCATTGTGTTCTGACAAGAAAGAATACATATTTTATATATTTTTGAAATAAAATAAAAATAATAAAAGCATCTGTTTGTCATTCTGTGATAATGTGTCTGCCTTGCACACAGAACACCCTCAGCTGAATGCAAGCTTTGGTGTATGGTGAAGAAGTATAATTGTCTATAGAGGGAGATAGAAGTGCAGAGAAAATGAATGGAAAATATCAGTCTTGTCATAGGAAACGCCTTTATGACATTATACTGGTACAGGTTACCTGGGTGTTCCCACTGTCATAATTGTACCCTAAGTTTTGTGCATTGCAATGATAGTTTACAAAAAAAATATAAAAAATGTTGAAGATAGCCAAATATAGTGGTACATACCTTTAATCCTAACACTCAGGAAGTGGAAGCAGGACAGTCTCTATGTTGAAGGACAGCCTGGTCTACAGAGTGAGTTCCTGGTCAGGCAGGGCTATCCAGAGAAACCCTGTCTTGAAAAACAACAACAAGAACAAAGAATGTTGAGGTTGAAATTAGTCTGTAATTTCCCACCATGTTTTATTTTTACCTGTTAACATTGTTTTATTTTTACTTGTTAATATTTTTCATAATTTAACCTTTACTGCTTCTGACATGAACTGATTGGCCTGCTCTTTGATCACCTTCCCCTGACGGGGGAGCAGCCTTACCAGTCCACAGAGGAAGACAATGCAGCCACTCCTGATGAGAACTAACAGGATCAGAAGGAAGAAAAATAAACCCTCCCCTACCAGTGGACTTGGGGAGGGGAGTGTGTGGAGAAGGGAGAGGAAGAGAGGGGTTGGGAGGGGAGGAGGGAAGGAACTAGAGGGGGGATACAAAGTAAATAAAGTATAATTAAAAAAAAGAAAACTGTATAAATCAATCTCACTTTCAGGTTGACATAATAAATTAGATAAAATGAAAATGAAGTTTGATACTATTTGAAACCCTGAAGTCTTTAGTTCTTACAAGAAATTCCAAAAAGAAACAATTTAATTTAAATCTGGTGCTAAGGATGTAGCTTTGTGATAAAATATAGCTCTATGGTAACAATGTCTGTGACCTACCACATAAAATTCTTGGAAAAAGGAAACAGAGCTTACACAGGGTATTGTTACAAGAAAAATAGAGGAGTGTTGTAAATTCCCAATAGCAGTGATACTCCTTTTCTAACTTTTGAGATGAGAAATAAACGTTTCCAGCATCATTCTCAATGTTTAGGCTTACTTGAATAGCAATTTCCTTTGTATATTAGATACATAGATAAAACTCTTCTTTTTTTTGTAGTAATCCAATCAAATCCCCTATCATAATACAGTTATTTCCAGCTTGGGTGCATGGCCTTAATAAGAGCTGTGCTGGAAATCACAGTGTGGGTTCTGTAAACAGGATGTGAATATTGATTTTAATATTAAGCTATTGTATTGCTGATAATGCTTCAGAAAATGTAATTTGCAATATATTCATATGAGGGCTAAAATAATGTGTGAGGTCATTTTTATTGTTTATTATTGGCTTGTATCAGTTTAAAGGTATAAAAGCTTATCTCATTCGAACATCACATTTTCAGGTTTAGTTCTGTGCACTAATCAGAGTAACAGAAATGTTATTTTATTTTAACACAGTTTAGAAAGCTAAATGCATTCATTATTTGGCTGTTACCCAGGTCTAATTCTGACTCCTAACAGGTTTTCGTGCAATGTGCTATAATGTATTCAGAATCATAGGAGAGGACATATTTAGAAAGAAGTAGTCTACCTAATGTATTGGATACTTTATGTCTATTTTCTTGACCAGTTGTTATAACAGCCTAAATTTTTTCACAGTATAATTTAATACTCAATTTTAGATTGTGCTATCGTCTAGCCAAGGGTCAGCAAAGTATAGCTGGCAGAAGTCGGTCAACATTTAAACTCTTCAGACTCTTTAGTCTGTTACATACAAACCAGCTTAGTAATCACAACTCACAGGTAATTAAATGGAAAGACATAATTGTATTCCAATAATACTTTCTTAGAAAAGCAACAGACATGTTTTGGTGTGATAAGCTATCCTTTCAAGATGTAATTCTCATCTTTAATGGACATGAGAATACCCCATAGAGATATTTTCAGCAAGTCTGAAATAGAGCACAAGAATTGTGGTTTACTGAACAACTGATCCAATTAATACCAAATAAAGTCTTTAGTAATTGGTATTGATATATCATTCTTTTTCTTTGTGTTTATGGAAACCAAGAATCAAAGAAGCAGCAGAAACCTGATATCCTAAAAAAAGAAATAAAGTGATAAAATAGTAATTTTCTGGGGATGAAACAATTACAACTGTAAGAAGAAAGCTGAGATGCTATGAAATAGAGAGAACAGGAAGCAACCACTGTGACTAGTTGTGGTTGAAGGGCAAGAACTAGTTGAGATTACACTTTGAGGCTCCCCAGGGGGAGCTAGTGAAGCTAAAACTGTGACGTGAAAAGATGTTAATGACTGACTAAGTGTGGTATCGTGAAGCCCAAAAGAAGTCGAGCATATGGAACAGTCTTCTACTAATGGGATTTTATGTGGGGAGCAGATGAAGTCTGAGTAAATGTACATTGTTGACTTGGACACAACCATATTAAGGACCCCAGTGTCTCAGACTCATGGGAATTGGTTAAGCCTTCCCAACGATGACTGTAACTTGAAACTGATTCCCAATAAAGATTGCCTACCAAGATTAGTTAACCTCTCCACCTGTGTTATCAATAATAGAAAAGCTGAAACACCAGGTTTCTGCATAGTTGGTGTTACTCCATAAGAATATGCACAGCTTACTGATCCCAGCTCAGGTTTCTTTGTTTGTTTGTTTTTGTTTTTTGTTTTTTATGCATGTGGCTTTTCCAGTATCCATCATTTCTTTGTTTTGTATGACCCGGTCAGATTTTAGAACAAAGACACACAGAACAGAGCTGGTTTTATGAATGTAATGTGAGGTGGTTAAAAAGTCATAAACTATTAGTTGCTCTTGTTGAAACACACTGCTTTCAGGAGGGAAAGAAGCATTTACTATTAGAAAAAGGATGTAAATGAAACAAAATACAAATGAACTGATAGGCAGAATTGAAAATCAAAGATAAATAGGTTAGTAGTCTTGCAATAATAATACAAAAAAATGATAGAGGAAGCCACTGATCCCCTCACTCAGAGATCTACATGGAGCCTGAGCTGTCAGTCAGCCACATCTAAGAGGGAGGTCTAGGTCCTCTCCATTCATGGGCCTCTGTTGGTGTATCAGTCTCTGTAGGACTCTCTGTGCTCAGATCTTTTAGTTTTGTTGGTCTCCTTGTGAGCTCCTGTTCCCTTCTGTCCCTCTATTCTCACCCCTCTCTTCTTCCATAAGACTCCCTGCACTTTGTCCACAGTTTGGCCCTGAGTCTCAGCATCTGCTTCAATCCCCTGTTGGGTGAATCCTTTTAGAGGACCCTCTATAGTAGGCTCTCATCCTGTTTTGAGAGGAATGGCAGTGGTCACCTTCCATTCCTCTCTTCCACCACTTCTGATGTCTACACATTACATTTAGAATGTATGCCATTCTAAATGAAATTTAAATATCTTCCTTAGGGTCCTCCTTAGTGTTTGTCTTCTTTAGGTCTGCAGATGGCTGTCTATATTATACAGCTAATACCCACTTGTTAGTGAATGTATGCCATGCCTATGGTTTTGTTTCTGGGTTACCACACTCAGGGCGATCTCTTCCAATTCCAGCCATTTGCCTACTAATTTCATTATTTCCTTGTTCTTAGTAGTTGAGTGGTATTCCATTTTATAGATGTACCACAATTTCTGTATCCATTCCTCTTTTGAGGGACATCTAGGTTGTTTCCAGATTCTAGCTATTGCCTCTATCATGAACTCAGTTGACTGCTCTCTGATCACTTACCCTTGATGATGTAGCCTTGCCAGGCCACAGAAGAAGAGGATCCAAGAGGTCCTGATGAGACTTAATAAACTATGGGCAGATGGCAATAGTGCAGAACTCCCCCTTTCAGTGGACTAGGGAAAGGGGATGAGGGGAAGAAGGAGGGAGGGCGGGACTGGGGAATTGAGGGAAAGCTGCTTCAATTGGGACATATAATGAATAAATTGTGAAGAAAAAAGAAAACCTGAAAATAAATAAATAAATAAAATGTTAGTACAAATTAAAGCCTAGTAAAATTTTGAATGGTGACTTTTCTTTTACAATTGACATGGTATTTTTCTTTTTATCGAAAATAGATATTTTTCTTTCACATAATATATCTTGGTTATGGTTTTCCGTTTCTCTACTCCTCCCAGTTCCTCTCCAATCCCCTCCCATTCAGATCTGACTCCTTTTCTGACTGTCATTAGAAAAAAAAAACAAGCTTATAAAGAATAATAATAAAATAAAACAAAACCTAACACACTGGCATTGGATGAGACAATTAACAAGAAAAAGAGAAGGGACAAGAATTCCTGAGTACACCTACTACTTGGTGTACTCAGGAATCTCATAGAAATCCTAGACTGGAAATGAAAATGCATACTCAGAGGTGTTCATTCAGAACCATGAAGGTTCTTCCATGCTGCCTCAGTCTCTGTGAATTCATGTGAGCATAGATAATGTTGGTATAGAAGGAGGGCTTTGTTTTCTTGGTGTCCTCCCTTTGGCTCTTAGAGTCTTCCCATGAAGTTTCTTTCCTGAGTTCTGAGGGGAGGGATTTAATTTCATCTCATTTAGAGCTTCATGTTCCAGGGTTTCAGTTTCTCTCTCTGAATAATGTCTGGTTATGGGGCTCTAATATATTCAAATCTTCTATGGGAGGAAGCTTCTCTGACGATGTCTGAACACTGATCAGACATATGAATATAACAAAATATAATTAGGAGTCATGTTATTGTTATGGACATTTAATTTTTTTGTTGAATTTTGTTTATTGTAGTTTTTTGTTTGTTTGTTTAAACAGTAGTGTTTTATTTTACTCTAGATCCCGAGGCTATCTAGTCTCTGGTTCTTGTTTATGAAAGTAGTGTTAGGTCTGGATTTCATCCTGTGGATTGGGCCTAAGGCAAATCAAATACTGGTTGGTTATTTCCACAAGCTTTGTGCCACAAGCTTTGTGCCACAAGAATAGAGAACTGGTGAATTGGAAGTTGAATAAGACAACATTGCTCATATTTACAAATGCACATTTGAAATTAAGTAATAGATATTCTATGATCTAATATATTTTATATGGCTTGTATAAAGAAATAGTGTGAATTGGGGAAAATGAGACTGTAAATGGTTAATAAACTGAAATGCAAATAGTTTAGAAAACATAATGCTAATTGGATTGGATAAATAATGGAATTAACCATATCTTTTAGCAAGAAAAAAAATGTGTCACAAATTTAAGAGAACAACTAAGATGGCACACATCCAAATATCACTGTAACATTTCAAACATAAAGTATAAATCAGGGGCCCTTCATCCATCAGTAAGGCTAACATTGTATTAATCCAGAGTCTAGGCCAAGATCAATCTTTAGTGATCTAGTTAATATTAAGTAACACAACTTTACTTTTATAGTTTTCCAAAAAGTTTTATTAATAAAATTAATAATTGATAATTTTAATGGCTAACCACAAGAAGAAATTAAGGAAAGAAACCAGACCATAGAGCATTCGTTTCTGGTTGAAAAATTTTCCTCACTTTGGTGAAGTTTTACTGTTGTATCTAAAAGGTAATATTTCAAAAGTAAATGCATCAAGGTAAAAAGCTAGTATTTCAATATAGGAAGTGGCAACATAAATCTAAATTATGCAATATTTTTCTTAGGAATGGGTAGATTTTAAACGAAACTTAATTACATACCATTGTTAATACAAAATCACTGTAACTGAAAAATCAGCATAATTAAAAATAAAATGTATGTTTAGTATTCTTTGTCTAAAACAGTTCTGAGTTTTATAGGGATTTGATTTGCATATTTGATATAGATTTAGGAGAAGTGAATTCTCTGCCAATGTGTTCATAAATTTTTATACTCTCTACCTACTGCGAACCATGGAGACCTGTTACTTAATATTTTAATCTCAAATTACATTGCTTATTTAAACTTAACATCTTGGAAATGAATATATATTTTATTCTACCAAATGTTCTGTTTTACTTTGAAAAAAATGTATATTTTTATAGTGCTCGGTTCCCTATAAAATAAGTTATAACTTTCACAAAATTCATTTAAGTGCTGATGTAAAGTTTTAAATTTTATTTATTTTTGCTTAAATGCATGTGTGCTTGCCAGATTGTCTGTATTTCACCAAAGGTGTTCTGGATGAGAGCATTTGACCCCTTGGGACTTCTCTTATAGGCAATTCTGAACTGTCTAATTTGACTGCTAAGATCTAAACAGCAAAAGCAACAAGTGCTCTGAGCCACTGAGCTGTCTCTCTACCTTCCCTGAGTATCACTTTTAAACAACCAAGACAATTCTTCTATGTGAAAATATGTGCCTTCCAAGAAAAAGAGTAGCTGATGTGTAGAAAGGAGGAGGCTGGCAGAGGATTATGTCCCCTATGCCCTTTCCCTAATCCCCTGATAGGGGAGGACCTCCTCCTCTTCTATCTGACCCTAGCCTATCAGGTCTCATCATCTTCCTCTGTGGCCTGGCAAGGCTGCACACAACCCCCCCCCCCGGGGGAGGTGATCAAAGAGCCAGCAACCAAGAGTTCACGTCAGAGACAGCCCCTGCACCCCACAATATGAAAATACTGCACATATCACCATAGTTACTATCTCTGTGAAGTCAGCATTGTCATCCATGATTTAAGAATATTTTTCATATATGACTAGATTTGTCACACTCAGTCCAGAACCGTATCCTCAAGAGCCTATTCACATTCTTGATACTAGCTACATTGTCCTATATTCTTATCTACCTTAGGATACCATTGTTTATTAGATCCCAGTCTTTTTATTTTTGTTTTTATCAACTTAAAACAATCTAGACTTATCTAGGAAGAGGAACCTCAGTTGAGAAAATGCCTCCAACAGGTTACCTGTAGTGAGTTTTCTCTAATGATGGGGGAAGGCTCAATTCACTGAGGGTGCTACCATCCCTGGGTGGTAAGACAAGGAAGCACCCCAAGCAAGTCATTATTAGCAAACCAGTAAACACTGTTCTTCTGTGGCCTCTGCTTCAGTTACTTCTAATTCCTGCCTTGAGTTTCTGTCCTGACTTTCTTCAGGAATAGAGTATGACTTGAATTAGAAGATGGAATAAACCCTTTCTTCCCCAAGTTGTTTCTGGTCATGGTGCTTTAGGATAGCAATAGAAACCCTCTGATGAAATTAATCTTGCTCTTTTCTCCTAATGCATCTCAGAGTCACGGTGTCTGGTGCTGGTGTCTATTTAATAGTAGCTACTCTTCATATATCTGTAAATATCATTGCCTAGTGTATTTACTTCTTAAGTCTTACCTTATCAGAACTGTCATTCAAATTCCCTTAGTAACAATTGGTCTGATGGTGTTAAAAGTTTCCTATGTAATTACATTAAGGTAGCCACCCTGCTGAGTATGTGGAGTACTGTTTTCCAAACCTAAGAAGGTTTCTTCAACCTTTTGTGGAGCTATAATTGCTTCCACTGATATTAAATGCCTATCTTTTTTTTCCCCCCACAGGCTTTTTCAACATTGTCCTGAATCTTGGAAATAGAACATTTTCTAAATCATTTTGAAACCCACCCCATTTAATTTGGTGCCATTTTAATGTAGATATCATCAAGAAAGTATTTACTTTTAACTTTACTTGTAGAACCTTTTGTTTCTCTTTTACATATTGTCTTCAGAATGAACAAAAAAGTTCCTTGAAAGTACATTGGTCAAACATGGGAAATTAGCATCAAGTGCCATTTTTGAAGATATGTACAGTTTAAACTACAACCAAGAAGCATTGATCAATGTGCCAGTGTTCATTCACTATAAAACTTTTTTTTATGACTCATGACCAAACCTTTGGCAGAGTCCAGGGAATCATAAGAAAGAAGAGGAGTTAGTCTGATGGGGAAAAGATAGGAGCTCCACAAGGACCAAATATATCTGTGCACAGGGTCTTTTCTGAGACAGACATTCAACCAAGGACCATGTATGGATATAACCTAGAACCTCCGATCAGATGTAGCCTGTGGTAGCTCAGTAACCAATTGGTTTCCCAAAGTGAGGGGAACAAGGACTATTTCTAACAGGAACTCAATGACTGGCTCTTTGGTCTCCCCACCCCGCAAGGGAGGAGCAGTCCTGTTAGGCCACAGAGGAGGGCTTTGCAGCCAGTCCTGAAGATACCTGATAAAACAGGATCAGATGAATGGGGAGGAGGTCCCCCCTATCAGTGGACTTGGAAAGGGGCACAGTGGAGACGAGGGAGGGAGGGAGGGACTGGGAGGGAATGAGGGATCGGGACACAGCTGGAATACAGAGTTAATAAAATGTAACTGATAAAAAAAATAATAATAAAATAAAAAAAACAAAAAAAAAACAAACAAAAAAAACTTTTTTTTACAAAATAGTGTAATAGCCTGGAGAGTATTAATTATTGAACATTTAATCTTTTTTCTGAGATTTATAAGACAAGAAAACCAAAATATGCTTTTAAAAAAGGGAAACTCTGAGTCTTGGAACAATATTTGATTTTGATCCTAACACATACAAGATTATGTTGCCCCATCTGGTTATAAGCAAAGTCAAACAGTTTCCTCATTAACTTGGAAAAGTTTGATGTAGCCAGTATTTGCTATATTCCTGGCAGTCTGTGTGGTAACAAATACTGCTCTTTTCCTTGACTATATAAGGTTGACCTTATACTACTGAGAGTGTTTCATGAACATTCAACTAAACATTTTTGCCTTGCGCTTCTATTCTATGATATGTCCATTTTGATTTCCAAAGCCATTGAAAAGTTTTTGTTCTTCTTCCTATGTACTTATAATTGAATTTTGAGATAAAAATTGAGGATCGTATTTATTAGTTTTGTCTATTTCTTATGTCCTCAAATAGTTTAATGCTTATTAATTTCAGAGAGGTTGAATTAGTACTGGTGTGAGGTACATTAAAATACATGCTTATTTTTTGCATGAATATTTTTCATTTCTGCCATATCCATTCCTGAAATGTGCATTATTACTTTATATGTGCCTGTCTTATACATAAAGCTAAAAGGTTTGCCATCATTTTTCTCTCTGGATAACCATTGCGTGTTGTTATGAAAGTACCATATAAGTGTCTTGTCTTGGCTATGGTGTCTATTGCTGCAATGAAACAGTAAGGCCTAAAAAGCAAGTTGGGGATGAAAGGGTTTATTTGACTTACATTTCCACATCACTATTCATTATAGAGAGAGTAAGAACAAGAATATAAACAAGGAAAAAAACCTGGAGACAAGAGATGATACAGAAGGCATGGAGGGGTGGTGCTCACTGGCTTGCTCCCCATGGCTTGCCCAACATGTTTTCTTATAGAACCCAAGGCCTCCAGCCCAGGGATAGCACCACCCACAATGGACTGGGCCCTTCCATAAATCACCAATTAAGTTCTACAGGCTTGCCTACAACGTGATTTTATGAAGATATTTTATCAAATGAGGTACCCACATCTCTAACTTTTGCAAAGTTGCCATAAAAGGAGACTGTAAACATCTAAAAAAAATTTTTTTTCTGCTTGAGACTGTAAAAGGAAAGCTTACTTGGGTAAAGTTGTCTTTTATGTAATCTAAGGACATTATTTTTAATCAATTTAAAATCTCATTTAGCATTTTTTTCATTTAGCATTTGTAAGTATAAAATCGCAACACTTCTTGCCTTCACAGATAAGCAATAATACGCAGTTTTAACTTAATAATGGATGTTTTAATTTATCCACTCCTATACATTCATGATAAAAACAACTTATGTGATTTTCACTGAAAATTACAAATAAGTGACCCAACTGAGAAATGTACTTTCAAATGAGTAATGAGCTAAGCAAATAAATAGCAGGAAGAACATTAATGTACATTTCCTCTTAAACCTCCAGCAATTCTTGGCTGCCCACTAGATTATTAGCTTAGCACAGCCACACACAAGAGATATTAATCAGCCTGGGCTCCAGCTTCTCTTCCTTCAGTACCTTGCCAACTTTGTAGCTGAAGTAACATGATGAGGTCAGAGTTAATTATTTGTGAATGGAGGGGTCAAAGAACTATGTCCATATATAATGGTGTAAAGCAGCTCTGACAGCTGTACTTTCTTTTTTAGCAGTGTATTGTTTTTTTATTTTATTAATAAAAATATTTTATTTTTTAGATTTTATTATGTACAGTGTCTGTCTGCATGTACACCTGAACACCAGCAAAGGGCACCAGATCTCATTGTAGATGGTTGTGAGCTACCATATGGTTCCTGGGAACTGAACTCAGGACCTCTAGAAAAGAGCCACCTGTGCTCTTAACCTCTGAGCCATCTCTGCAGCCTGACAGTTGTGCTTTTCAAATTGTTGCATTATTGTATTGTTATCAGTCTGATGTAATAAAGCATTTACTGTGTGTGTGGAGGGAGGTCTATGTGTGTAGTGTGATTTGTGTTGTTTGGATTTAGACTTTCATGTGTAGTTATACCTTATGAGCATGTAGGTAAGCACATACATGTGTACATGTGTACAGCAGAGGTATGGTGTGTTTTTCAATCACTCTACACCTTATTATCTTAGTCAGGATCTCTGAATGAATCAGGAGTTCATCAACTTGGATAGGTTGAGTGCTTAGCATGATATAAGGACCTGCCTTTATCCATTTCTCCAGCACTGGGTCTACAGATACCTGCTACAGGGATGATTTTTTTTTATGAGTGCTAGGGATGTGGATTCAGTTCTTCATGCTTGAATGCTCACTGTTAGCTCAGCAATATCTCTAACTTCCCCCTTTGTCAATTCATTTCAACTCATTTATTGAGAATCTATTTAGAGTGAAGGATATTGACTTAAAGTGGAGCCTGCTTTCAAGTGTTCTACTGCCTCATAAAAAATAATAATACATGTTAAACAAATCCATCGTACTTTCTCAAGGTATTAGAAAAATAACTTGTGTAACATACACTCAGCAGGGCTCAGGAGAGCAGGCCTTGCACCGTGCCTAGGCAGCACAGTAGAGCTGGCCCTGGTGGCATGGGTGCAGGTGACCTGGTTCCAAAGGCATGAGATTGGATGGCTGGTTCTTCTCTTTGTCAGCTGCAGCACTGGGTGAGTTAGCTGGGCCAGTTCTCAAAAACTCATACTGGGGGCGCAGTTTCAGGGAAAATGGCAGGCCGATCAACTCAGCTCCTACCCAGGCTCAGATCCAGGGCTTTGACTTAACCCACCCAAATATCTACCCCATCTGTGAATGCTGGAGCACATGAACAGCCCTGTCCTGCAGATCCAAAGCTGAAAAATCTCCATGACAGAGGGCAACAACAGAATACCTAAGAAGAGTCCCCATGAGGATCCAATGTTGTTTGATAGAGTAGTAGAAGCTAGAGGCCTCGAACCATACCAATGACTCATTGCAATGAACATTTGCAAGTAAAGCTGTTAGGTAAAAGGGTATACTGTGACATACGGTGACACAGTATAGCTTCCATGACAAAATTTTTAGTTGTTTGTTTGTTTGGATAGGTGCCTACACACACATGGAAACTGAACAACTTGCTTCTAAATGACAGCTGGGTCAGAGAAGAAATAAAGAAAGAAACTAAAGAATTCAATGAAAATGAAGGCACAACATACCCAAACTTATGGGACACAATGAAAGCAGTGCGAGGAGGAAAGTTCATAGCACTAAGTGCCTTCAAATAGAAATTTGAAACATCTCATGCAAGCAACTTAATGGCTCACTTAAAAGCCCTAAAAAAAAAAAAAAGAAGCTTAACTTCTTTTTTTAATTAAAATTTTATTTTTTTATGATAAGTTCGGTTTATTCACTTGGTATCCCAGCTGTATCCTTCACCATCCAGCTCTCCCAATCCAACCACTCCTCCCTCAACTCCTCCCATGCCTCTCTCCAAGTCCACTGATAGGGGAGGTCCTCTTCCCCCTCCATATGACCCTAACTTATCAGGTCCTATCAGAACTGGCTGCATTGTCCTCCTCTATGTCCTGGCAAGGCTGCTCCTCCCTCAGGGATTGGCTGTAAGAGAGCCAGCCACTGAGTTCATGTCATAGATAGTACCTGTTCCACTTACTAGGGTACCCACTTGGATACCGAGCTGCCATGGGCTACATCTGAGCAGGGGTTCTAGGTTATATCCATGAATGGTCCTTGATTGAAGTATCAGTCTCAGAAAAGACTCCTGTTTTTCTGTTGTTCTCCTTGTGAAGTTCCTGTTCTCTCCAGGTCTTACTATCTCCCCCTTCTTTCACATGATTCCCTGAACACTGCCCAAAGTTTGGTTATAAGTCTCAGTATCTACTTTGATACACTGCTGGGTAGAGTCTTTCAGAGGCCTTCTATGGTACGTTCCTGTCCTGTTTCCTGTTTTCTCCTACTTCCAATGTACATTCTGTTGTCTTTCTGAGTGAGGACTGACCATCTTACACAGGGTTCTCCTTCTTGCTTTAATTTCTTGAGTTCTTTATATATTCTGGATATTAGCCCTCTGGAAATTAGCCTGTCAGATGTAGGGTTGGTGAAGAATTTGTTTTTTTTTTTTTCTGTTGACAGTGTCCTTTGCTTTACAGAAGAATTTCATTTTTTATGAAGTCCCATTTATTTTTTTTCCATAATTTTATTTTTCTCATTAGTTACATTTTATTAATTCTGTATCCCAGCTGTATCCCTCATTCCCTCCCCAATCCCACCCTCCCTCCCTCATCTCCTCCCTGCCCCTTTCCAAGTCCACTAATAGGGGAGGACCTCCTCCCCTTTCATATGACTCGCTTTTGTCAAGTATTTTCCGGACTGGCTGCAAAGTCCTCCTCTGTGGCCTAACAGTACTGCTCCTCCCTTGGGAGGTGGGGAGGTCAAAGAGCCAGTCATTGAGTTCATGTTAGAAATAGTCCTTGTTCCCCTTACTATGGGAAACCAATTGATTACTGAGCTATCACAGGTCACATCCGAGCAGAGGTTCTAGGTTTTATCCTCTCATGGACTTTGGTTGAGTGTCCATCTCAGAAAAGACCCTGTGCCCAGATATGTTTGGTCCTTATGGAGCTCCTATCCTTTCCACTTCAAACTCCCCTTCTTTCATATGATTCCCTGCACTCTGCCGAAGGTTTGGTTGTGAGTCTTAGTATCTATTTTGGAGCACTACTAGGTAGAGTCTTTCAGATGCTTTCTGCGGTAGACTCCTGTCATACGTTCAATGCATATCCCATTTGTCTTTCTAAATGAGGATTGATCATCATACCCCATGTCTGCTTTCTTGATTATCTTCTTTAGGTGTATAGATTTCATTTTGTTTATCCTATCTTTTAGGTCTATATAAGCGAGTATATTCCATGTTTGTCTTTCTTCTTCTGGGATACTTCACTCAGAATGATCTTTTCTAGATCCCACCATTTGCCTGCAAATTTCATGATTTCCTCCTTTTTGATTGCTGAGTAGTATTCCATTGTGTAGAAATACCACAATTTCTGTATCCATTCCTCCGTTGATGGACATCTGGGTTGTTTCCAGGTTCTGGCTATTACAAATAAAGCTGCTACAAACATGGTTGAGCAAATGTCCTTATTGTGTACTTGAGCAAATTTTGGGTATATGCCTAACAGTGGTATAGCTGGGTCTTGAGGAAGCGCTATTCCTAATTGTCTGAGAAAGCGCCAGATTGACTTCCAAAGTGGTTGTACCAGATTACATTCCCACCAGCAATGGAGGAGGGTTCCTCTTTCTCCACAACCTCTCCAACATGTGTTGTCATTTGTGTTTTTCATCTTGGCCATTCTGATGGGTGTAAGGTGAAATCTTAGGGTCGTTTTGATTTGCATTTCCCTAATGGCTAATGAGGTTGAGCATTTCTTTAAGTGTCTCTCTGCCATTCTATATTCCTCTACAGAGAATTCTCTGTTTAGCTCCGTTCCCCATTTTTTAAGTGGATTACTTGTTTTGCTGCTTTTCAGCTTCTTTAGTTCTTTATATAAACTGGATATTAGCCCTCTGTCAGATAGAGGGTTGGTGAAGATTCTTTCCCAATCTGTAGGCAGTCGTTTTGTTTTGATGACGGTGTCCTTTGCTTTACAGAAGCTTTTCAGTTTCATGAGGTCCCATTTATTCATTGTTGCTCTTAAAGCCTGTGCTGTTGGAGTTCTGTTCAGGAAGTTGTTTCCTGTGCCAATGAGTTCTAGGCTGTTCCCTACTTTTTCTTCTAACAGATTTAGCGTATCTGGTTTTATGTTGAGGTCTTTGATCCACTTGGACTTTAGTTTTGTGCAGGGTGATAAATGTGGATCTATTTTCATTTTTCTGCATGTAGACATTCAATTAGACCAGCACCATCTGTTGAAGATGCTATCTTTTTTCCATTGAATGTTTTGGCTGCTTTGTAAAAAATTGAGTATTCATAGGTATGTGGGTTTATTTCTGGGTCTTCAATTCGGTTCCATTGATCCTCCTTTCTGTTTCTATGCCAATACCATGCAGTTTTTATTACTATTGCTCTGTAGTACAGCATGAGATCGGGAATGGAGATACCTCCAGATGACCTGTTGTTGTATAGGGTTGTTTTGGAGATTCTAGGTTTTTTCTTTCTCCATATGAAGCTGAGAATCTTTTTTTTCAAGGTCTGAAAAGAATTGAGTTGGTATTTTGATGGGAATTGCATTGAATCTGTAGATTGCTTTTGGCAGGATGGCCATTTTCACAATGTTAATCCTACCAATCCATGAGCACGGGAGATCTTTCCATCTTCTGATATCTTCTTCAATTTCTTTCTTCAGAGACTTGAAGTTTTTCTCAAACAGGTCTTTCTCTTGCTTGGTTAGTGTCACCCCAAGGTACTTTATGTTATTATTGGCTATTGTGAAGGGTGTTGTTTCCCTAATTTCTTTCTCAGCCATTTTGTCTTTGGTATACAGGAGGGCTTCTGATTTTTTTGAGTTGATTTTGTATCCAGCCACTTTGCTGAAGGTGTTTATCAGCTGAAGGAGTTCTCTGGTTGAATTTTTGGGGTCACTCATGTATACTATCATATCATCTGCGAATAGTGACACTTTGACCTCTTCCTTTCCAATTTGTATCCCCTTGATCTCCTTCAACTGTCTTATTGCTCTGGCTAAAACTTCAAGTACTATGTTGAATAGATATGGAGAGAGTGGGCAGCCTTGTCTTGTCCCTGATTTCAGTGGGATTGACTTAAGTTTCTCTCCATTGAGTTTGATGTTGGCTGTAGGCTTGCTGTATATTGCCTTTACTATGTTTAAGTATGTGCCTTGTATCCCTGATTTCTCCAATACTTTAAACATGAATGGGTGTTGGACTTTGTCAAATGCTTTTTCGGCGTCCAAGGAGATGATCATGTGGTTTTTCTCCTTCAGTTTGTTTATGTGGTGGATTACATTGATGGATTTCCATATGTTGAACCACCCTTGCATGCCTGGGATGAAGCCTACTTGGTCATGATGGATGATATCTTTGATGTGTTCTTGGATTCGGTTTGCAAGTATTTTATTGAGTATTTTTGCATCAATATTCATAAGAGAGATAGGTCTGAAGTTCTCTTTTTTTTGTTGGGTCTTTGTGTGGTTTGGGTATCAAGGTAACATTCGCTTCATAGAATGAGTTTGGTAATGTTCCTTCTGTTTCTATTTTGTGGAATAGTTTGAGGAGAATTGGTATTAGCACTTCTTTGAAGGTCTGGTAGAATTCTGCGCTGAAACCATCTGGCCCAGGGCTTTTTTTGGAGGGGAGGCTGGTAATGACTGCTTCAATTTCCTTGGGGGATATAGGGCTATTCAGTCTTTCTATCTGATCTTGACTTAATGTTGGTAGATGGAATCTATCAAGAAAATTGTCCATTTCGTTTAAATTTTCAAATTTTGTGGCGTATAGGCTTTTATAGTATGACCTAATGATTGTTTGGATTTCTTCAGTGTCTGTAGTTATGTCCCCCTTTTCATTTCTGATTTTGCTGATTTGAATAGATTCTCTCTGTTTTTTAGTTAGCTTGGCTAAGGGTTTGTCTATCTTGTTGATTTTCTCAAAGAACCAGCTTTTTGTTTCATTGATTCTTTGAATAGTTTTATTTGTTTCTAATTGATTGATTTCAGCCCTGAGTTTGATTATTTCCAGCCTTCTGCTCCTCTTGGGTGTATCTGCTTCTTTTTTTTTCTAGGGTTTTCAGTTGGGCCATTAAGTTACTTGTATGTGATGTTATAAATTTCTTCTTGAAGGCACTTAGTGCTATAAATTTTCCTCTGAGCACCGCTTTCAATGTGTCCCATAAATTTGGGTATGTTGTGCCTTCATTTTCATTGAATTCTAAGAAGTCTTTAATTTCTTTCTTTATTTCTTCCTTAACCCAGCTGTCATTGAGTAACAAGTCACCCACAATTAGGGTATTGCCATCAATGTGTGGTTTAAGCTTTAATAATGTTTCATTTATGAATGTGGGTGCTCTTGTATTTGGGGCATAGATGTTTAGAATTGTGATGTCTTCTTGGTGAATTTTTCCTTTGATGAAAATGTAGTGCCCCTCTATGTCTTTTTTGATTAGTTTTGGTTGAAAATCTATTTTATTAGATATTAGGCTAGCCACTCCTGCCTGTTTTTTGGGTCCATTTGCTTGAAAAACTGTTTTCCAGCCTTTTACTCTGAGGTAATGTTTATCTTTGTTGCTTAGGTGTGTTTCTTGGATGCAGCAGACTGTTGGTTCCTGTTTCTGCACCCATTCTGTTAGTCTATGTCTGTGTCTTTTTATTGGAGAGTTGAGTCCATTGATGTTGATAGATATTAATGACCATTGAGTGTTATTTCCTATTATTTTGGAGTTGGCGATGTTACTGTGAATCATTGCTTGTTTGCTTTTGACTTTTGTTGGAAATTATCTTTAACCTATGTTTTCTTGGGTGTATTTGTTTTCATTGGATTGGAATTTTCCTTCTAGTATCTTCTGTAGGGCTGGGTTGCTGTTCAAATATTGCTTAAATTTAGTTTTGTCGTGGAATATTTTTTTTCTCCATCTATGTTGATTGAAAGCTTTGCTTGGTAAAGTAGTCTAGGTTGGCACCTGTGGTCCCTTAGGGCCTGCATGATCTCTCCCCAGGCTCTTCTGGCTTTCATAGTTTCTGATGAGAAGTCCGGTGTGATTCTGATAGGTTTGCCTTTATATGTTACTTGGCCTTTTTCCCTTGCTGCTTTTAGTATCTTTTCTTTGTTCTGTAGATTAAGTGTTTTGACTATGAGGTGGCGTGAGGAGTTTCTTCTCTGGTCTAGTCTATTTGGTGTTCTGTAGGCCTCTTGTATGTTTGTGGACATTTCTTTCTTTAGGTTGGGAAAATTTTCTTCTATGATTTTCTTGAAAATATTTTCTGGACCTTGTAGCCTGGACTCCTCTTCTCCTTCAATTCCTATTATTCTTATATTTTGCCTTTTCATGGCATCCTTGATTTCTTGGATGGTTTGTGTTTGGGATTTTTCTGATTTTATTTTTACTTTGAGAGAAGTATCAATTTCTGTGAGTGTATCTTCAGCACCGGAGATTCTCTCTTCCATCTCTTGAATTCTATTAGTGATGCTTACTTTTGAGATACCTTCTCTTTTCTCTAAGTTCTTCAGTTCCAGGGTTTTCTCAGTTTGTGTTTTCTTTATTGATTCTAATTCTGTTTTCATGTCTTGCAACATTTCCTTCATCTGTTTGAGTGTGGATTCCTGTGTCTCCAAGATAGACTCTATTTTTTTGTTTGTTTCCTCTCTTAGTGCCTCTGCTTCTGCCTCCAATTGTTTGGCTATATTTGCATGTGTTTCTTTAAGAGCTTCTTCGTTCACCTCGTTTGTCTTTGTTTCTATTTGGGAGGCCAAATCGTTAAGGGATTTTTTTGTATCCTCTTTAACTGTTTGGATCTCTATGACTATTTCTCTGAGAGATTTTTTGGTTTCCTCTTTATGTGCCTCAAATAACTGGATAATCATAGCTTTAACATCATTTTCTTTTTCTGTTTCTGGTGAGTTGGAGTGTCCAATAATTTTGGAGGTTGCCGGTGAAGCCATGATATCTTGATTTGCGTTGGTTGTGTTCTTTCGCTGACCTCTGGCCATTTGGTTATCTGTCGTGTTCACTGTCTGTTCCTGGATTCTGCAGGTCAGACTGGTTTTTCTCTGGTATCTGGAGAATTCTTCAGGAAAATGAAGGTCTAGTGAGGTCTAGTGGTTTCAGTGTGTGCGTTGGTTATTCAGCTATACCTGTAGAAGGAAAGTTTGCAGGCGCAGAAGGGCAAATGCGGGGTAGCGTGTGTTTGAAAGTGTGCTTGTGGGTGTGTCCTGAGGGACAGGGTGTTGGTGAATGAAGAAGCCTTCAGTGTGTGAGAGGGGTGCTTTGCAGGCACTGAAGTTGTTGCAGGCGCTAAGGGATCACAAGCGCTGTTGAAGAATGCGTGCGCGTATTGATTTTACCGGTCTGCTGGTCTTTGGTGTCTATTCAGCTGGTTTTCTGCCACTGAGGGGTTAGATGGCCCATACAGTCACTGGCTGGGCAGCCCGCCCTGTGTAGTCAGTGCTGCCACTTGCAGGCTTGAGATCTGGGATGGGTTGTACTGTGGGTCTGAGTCTCTGTGGCTAGCACTGTATTGGGCGTGCGCTCTGGCGGGATGGAGTTTCGGAGGTGCGTGCATTCCTGCAGAGACGGGTGGTGGTGGTAGTGGGGAGTGTGTTTCAAGGGTCAAGAGCTCAGTGAGAGGGCCCTAGGTGGGGTGTGTTCTCCTCTGAGTGGTGGCGTTCAGCAGGTCCTTACTGTTCTCCGCTCCAGCTGCGGGGTCTGGAGCCCTGCCTCCCTGCCTCGGCCCGTCTTGGGTCCCAGGCACTGAGCTTTGCGGCTTTGGTATCCAGGAAGAATTATATTGTGGATCTGAGTCTTTGTGGTTAGTGCTCAGTGGTTGGAGCTCTGTGATAGGGCCTGCGCTCCTCCTGTGAGGAGGTTTCTAGGGTTATTGCGCTCTGGCCGCTTGGGGCGTGAGCTTCGCTGCACTTCCTGCTGCGGTCTAAGCCAGGGGATCAAGTCAGCGGGATGGGGGAGGGGACGATCCTCGGGACCAGAGGGCCCTGAGTGGGACATGTCCCAGGAGGGGTTGGGTGTTCAACGGGTGGTTACAGCAGACCGCTGCTGTAACGGGCCCGGAGCACTGTCTCTGCTGCCTTGATCTCCTGGATGTGAGCTTTGCGCTCAGCTGCCTGGTGCTGTGGGCGGGGGTTTTCCCGTGGGAGGCCCCGGGCAAGGGAGGCGCCCTATTTCCTTCCCTGAGAAGTCTGTGCCCGATCTAAATCTACTAGCACTCCACGCTTCTGTGGTGGCCCCTCTCCTTTAGAAAGCCCCACAGTCCAAATTCTAGCTTCGATTGACTCTCCACTCACCAATTCCGGAGATTCATGTCTTCTGCCTCTCCAAAACGGTGCGCTCTGCTCTCCGCCATCTTGGAGTCCCTCATACTGCTTTTTTTGAGCTTCCCCCCCCCCTTCTGGTCTTTTACTGGTATACAATGGTTCCCAATTTTTTTGTTTTGTTTTGTTTGTTTGTTTTTATGTTTTTTTTTGTGTGTGTGCATGTATGCATGTATGTATGTATGCATGTGCTTCTGTTCACTCTTTTTCTGGTTTTTTGTTATTGATGTTTATCTGATTTCTACAGATAAAAAGAAAGAAAATGTGGCTGAGTGGGTGAGAAGAATCTGGGAAGAGTTGGAAAAAGGAATAATGTGATCAGATTAGAAAGGGATAGGGATATGAGTAAGATTAGGATTCATGGTTTGAAATTCACGAAGAATCAACAAAAACTAAAATAAAAGGATGAATGGAAGAATAATAGATAAGATGAGAGAGAAAAAAATGACATGTCTTCCAGTTCAATTTGTTTAGTGTTAGGATTGGAGTACAAATGTTCTTTATAGTGAAGGCAAGAGCTAAATAGAGTTTCAGCTGACCATCCCAGTTTCTTCTTCTTTACCAAAGAAGAAACTGGGGTTGGACTCTCACCAACACAGTGCATATGTTAAAAGTTAAGATGCGAAGAAAGGAATGCATGAATTAAGCAAAAACTATGGAAGAGCTGCACAAGTGATTACTGAGAAATATAGGGTAAGACATTGGAAAATATCATGAAGATAATGTCAGAAATTTTCTAATTTTATATTAATACTTTCACACTTGATAGGAAGTTTTAAAGAAGATAGTAGCATATTCAATTGCGTTTTTAAGGAAAACAGCTTTGGTCCTTGTAGAGCTCCTGTCCTCGCCAGGTCATACCAACTCCCTCTTCTTTCATATGATTCCCTGCACTCTGCTGAATGTTTGGTTATGAGTCTCAGCATCTGCTTTGATACACTCCTAAGTAGAGTCTTTCAGAGGCCCTCTATGATAGGCTCTTGTCCTGTTTCTTGTTTTCTCCTACTTCCAGTATCCATCCCATTTGTCTTTCTAAGTGAGGATTGATCATCTTTCCTCAGGTCCTCTTTCTTGTTTATCTTCTTTAGGGGTACAGATTTAAGTATGTTTATTCTATCTTATAGGGTACAGAGGTTTTCTATGAGACTTTTTCTCCAACCAAGGACCATGTATGGATATAACCTAAAACCTCTGCTCAGATGTAGCCCATGGTAGCTCAGTATCCCAGTAGGTTTCTTAGTAAGGGGAACAAGGATTATTTCTGTCATGAACTCAATGACTGGCTCTTTGACCTGTCCCCCACCCCCTGAGGGAGGAGCAGCCTTGTTAGGTCACAGATTAGGACATTGCAGCCAATCCTGATGAGACTTGATAACTTAGGGTCAGATGGAAGGGGAGGAAGACCTCCCCTGTCAGTGGACTTAGAAAGGGGCCTGGAGGAGATAAGGGAGGGAAAGTGGGATTGGAAGGGAAAGAGGAAGGAGGCTAAGGCTGGGACAAAGTGAATGGCCTGTGATTAATATAAAAAAAGAAAATATATACTTAAAAAAACAGTTTTGATTATGCTTTTAAAATTTGGTTAATGAACAATTCAGTCAAAACCAGGCATTGCACCGGCAATTCTGAAATAGCCATTTGAAAGATTCTGATTTCAAAGCCAGCCTCAGCTACATAGTGAGTTACAGACCAGACTACATGGTCGGATCTTGCTTCGTTTAAAAAATGAATGACCAAATTGAAGAACACCCGAGATAAGATTGCTGTCATCCTTATAAATATAACAATTAAGACAAAGACAATAACAACAATAAAATAAACCGAGTTAAGCAATGGTGCAAGGTTTATTGTCTTTATTATGTACTGAATAATGAATATTAGGGATCAGAGAGATGACTCATTGGTGAAAGTATGTTTCTGAAAACCCAAGGACCTGAGATCAGAACCCATATAGAAGCACAGTTGTGATATTCTGTATGTTTACAACTGTAATCTCAGAGCTCCCAGGAGGGAGCCTATGAAGAGATAGGAAAGTTAGTCAGAAGCCAAAGTGCTTTGTGAAACAAACAACAATGAAGATATAACTTCAACAAGGAGAGGTTGAGAACCAACATTAAAATGCTGTCCATTGATTTACATATACACTGTACATTAAAAAAATAATAAAATAGAAATCATAAGCAAAATAGGATTGTAGAATAACTTAAACATTTGTTTTAGACTTGATGGAAAAGCTGTTGTATGTTAAACGAAGTTTGACTCAAACCTATGTCCACATGTAAATTATAAAGTCTGGCTCAACACAGCCATTATATAGAGTGAACTATATGCTATCTTGATGTACACATTGAAACCATACTTAGAAGTTACTTATTTTAACTGAGGAGTCAAGTCTTAGTCAGTCATAGTCATTGATCTGTCAGTCAATCTGAGGCTGAGGCTGAAAGCTACAAATATTACAAAACACAGTAAACAGTGACTGCAGGCAATTAAGCTGCTTCCAAATTTCACCTGCTTTTCTCTGGCTGCCACTGAAGGAAACAAAAGTGAAATTGGGTAACACATAGAGATCATTTTCTTTCTTTTTTTAATTTTTTTCATTTTTTAAATATTAATCATAAGTTATTTATTTGTTTCCCAGCTATAGCTCCTTCCCTCATTCCCTCCCAGTTCCACCCTCCCTCCCTTATCTCCTCCCTACCTCTTTCCAAGTCCACTGATAGGGGAGGTCCTCCTTCCCTTCCATCTGATCCTAGCTTATCAGGACTGTCTGCAATGTCCTCCTCTGTGGCCTAGCAAGGCTTCTAATCCCTCGGGGGCAGAGAAGGGGTCAAAGAGCCAGCCATTGAGTTCATATCAGAATAGGGCACATACTTGGATACTGAGCTACTATGGGCTATATCTGAGCAGGGGTTCTAGGTTATATGCATACACGGTCCTTGGTTGGAGAAACAGTCTCATAAAAGACCCCTGTGCCCTGATATATTTGGTCCTTGTGGAGCTCCTGTCCTCTCTAAGTCGTACTAACTCCCCCTTCTTTCATATGATTCCTGGCACTCTGCCAAAGGTTTGGTTATGAGTCTCAGCATCTGCTTTGATCCACCGCTAGGGAGAGTCTTTCAGAGGCCCTCTATGGTAGGCTCCTGTCCTGTTACTTGTTTTTTTCCTTCTCCCAATGTCCATCTCATTTGTCTTTCTAAGTGATGATTGATCATATGGGATCATTTTCTGTGCTCCCTAATTCGAGAACTTTTTTATTGTTCAATTATAAATTAAAATGAAAATTAACTCTTCTAAGATATTTTGGCACACCTACAATGAGAAATTCTGATTAAGAGGAGATGTGTAAGCAATGATGGATTAGAGTTAGGATTCACTGAATATAATTTGATAAATTGAAAAAATGTTGTGACTTTACAGATGACAACATGGTCAGTTGGAGACTCAACAACATTAAGTAATATGGATTGTAATAAGAAATAATGTCAATATTTGAATGAAATAGCACAATGAAATATATTTCTAATTTATGCAGTTTACAATATAAAATTTTATACCTAATCATCCCGAAAACTTTCAAAGTAGCACTTACTTTTTATATCTTGCTTTTTCCACTCTTGAGTCTTGGAACCTTCTTTAAATGCAAGCAAGAAATTGATTAAAATATACCATGAACAACATGTTAGAGCATTGCTTTTACTCAGATCCTATGTTTGCAACTCAGAAATATGGCCATACTCAAGCATAAGAAGGCTAGAAAAGGAAGTCAGTGTGTGTGATTATCTGTAGTCTTCATTCTGTGGATTGTTCCATTTTATTATCTGATAATTCTCTATAGAATTACAGTGAGTCATTGTGAAGGGAAAGCATAGACATTTGGAAGCTTTAAAAGATTAGCTAAAGCAACTTAAATATTAAATAGCTAAATAACTTAAATAGAATGTCATATAATTTTATCTTAAAATGCTTCCTTTAATTTTTAAACCACTTAATATGCTCAACAGAAAGCCTTCCCAAACATATGCATGCACTGAATATATATATATATATATGCATATATATATAACATTAAAGTAAATACATCTGTTGAGAATAACATGGAAATTTCTCAAATCCAATGTTCAGCATGATTAAGTTTGGATTCAATTAATCCTCTTGACATTGATGTATCACTCACAGCCAAAAAAAGCATTTTTCATATAAAAAGAAGCAAAAACAACAATAAAAAATATGACTCTCAGATAACATCTGCTTGCATGTTTGAATTAAATCATTAACAAATTGTAGTCTACTAATTGATGGCAACAAGCAAATAACCACTATCATTCCTCAGTAATGGAGTCAACTTCTGCTGTTACTACAGGCTTGTACATATGTAATTCCTTCCTGATATAGAATATGCAAATATGAAGTTTCTTTTGAACAGTGAGTCACATACAAAATATTACTATAATAGTGTGAGTAATTTTAGAAAAAAACTACTGTACAATTTCTTATTATGTGTAGATATATAAATATATATGTAGGTACATATCTATGCATGATTTCCTGTAGTGGTACAATAGTCAGCCCTTATTCCATAGATGAGCTAGACGGGACCATTGCTGCTGGAGTATTGTTGTTTTAAGACCTCTCGACTGATTATTCAAGAATTATGTGATTATGTTAGCCAAAACTTATTGCCTATACATGACCATCAATATCTGTAGATGTTTTTGTTACCTCAGGTGAGAAGATTTAGATGAGAGCCATACCCAAACTATATGAATAAATGTCTTTGGCTGGACCCAGAATGTTTCCTTCTCTGATCTAGCTGTCCCTAGGCCAAGGACTATAAGCTTCTCCCCTCTGTACAATTTAATTTTCTGTAACTAGAACCTTAAAGGCTTCAGTTTCCAGCCCCCGTCTGCTAACCTAGGCCTCTAATGTTTCGGCCTCAGAGATGTTCATTTTTTGGCTCGCTCTCATCCTTTGGCCTTGTCCTCTCTGCAATTTGTCTCTGTAAAACCGTCCTGGTAAAACCTCCACACACACTGCTCTGCTACATTTCTCTCTGTGTGCTGCTCTTAACTAGCCTCTCTTTCTGTAGCTGTTCTAGGGTGAGTGGTGTGTACTCTCTCTCTCATTCAATCCAGTCTTTTCTGATTTGTCACTTTGTCTGCTTGCCAATTAGATATCACTTTCAAACATTGCTGCTTCCTTCTATAAACTAATGTTAATAACATTGTTTGGGATTTAAGGCATGTATTAAGGGTGTGTCTGTAATCCAGGTCATGAACATACTGTAATCCAGGGTATTTCTGCATTCTAGCCATATCACATAGAGCAGCCACGTTGCTGGATTTAGATTCATCCACAAATATATGTTTTGTTATAGTAGAATTTCTAATCTCAAGAAAGAATTTGTTTGTAGTAGAGGTTAAAAAAAAAGACTCAAAAATAAAAATATAACAGCCAGTGAGAAAAATGTTGATCAAACATGATGAGATAAACATATTGTATTGCCAGGATCATGGGACCCTCAGAGACTATCAGGAGACGACTCGATGCAATTGCAAGAGAGCTGTATTACGAGAGCGATCGAACTCTCACTGACGCAGCAGTAGAGATGTGGGACCTCGAGCTCTTAGTGAACAGGATTTTTAAAGGGAAAGTTTATGAGCAGGGGGTTTCCAAGGCAGCAAGCAGGGGGGCACAAGCCTTGGCATTACAGAATTGGGTGAAGTTTAGCAGGGCGGGGTCACAATGGCTAAGGCATAATCACAGTGGGTAAAACATATAATCACAATGGCTATTTTTCTAAACTATATCTGAAACATTGGGGAGAATTTTTCCCAACTGATTCTCATTGATTATTGCCAGGGAGATTGTCTCTATTTACTATGAAGCATTTATTCTGTGATATTTCCTGGAGGCTGTTGCTAGGAGAGTTAACTTTGTTCTCTGCCAAGTGTATATTCTGTTATATTTCCTGGTACCTGAATTCAGCTCCCAGTCAACTCAGACTAACTATACCCACGCTAAATTAAACTCTTCAATAATAAGCATGTTCTCCAAAAATAAAGACAGGATTTCTCTGTATAGCCTTGGCTGTCCTAGGCTCGCTTGGTAGAGGAGGCTGGTCTTGAACTCATGGAGATCCTATGCCTGCCTCTGCCTCCCCCAGTACTGGGATTGTAAGTGTGCTATCACAGCTGGTTTCAAATTATGTTATTAGTGAATAAAATATATTAATTTATGATCAATATTGATAAATATATGAAAATAAACATGAGCATATTTTACTTTCTTGAGGATAAATTCAGTGCTGAGGTAATTTATTGTTGAGACAATTTGGTCTCTAGATAGATCATGTAATTTCTAGTCATGGGTGTCTTACTCTTTTGACTTTATCATCAAAATCCACCCAGTTCTTGGTGTTAATTCTTTATGTTTGAAGTGGAGCTATTTGTGGTATTGACTTTTATGGTCCTCCCATTTCCCAGGTGTCATTGGCTACTATCCTACAAGGACAAATGGAGCATAATCAAGGAATGGGGTTGGACAGCCCATGAGTACTACAGGCAAGACTTCCCCCGGATCAGCTTCAGAGAGACAGCTCATTTAGTTGTGTCAGGAATGAAGTATATACAGGTTCTTACAGTTACAAGTGGGAAGGACTGATTGGTCAAAACACAATATCTAATTATCATATGGGCAGGAAAGGCAGATTGGTTAGAACATAGTAAATGTATTATATGGGCAGGTAAAGGAGCAGGACTCATGCATGGAGACACATAGCTCTTATTCAAGGTCATACTCCAAATACAGTCAGCCATCTGTGCCTACAGTAGCTCTCCAGATAAGGTCAGGCAGGGAAGAGCAAGCCCTGTTGAGAAAGGGAGTCCTCCATTCTGTGCTGCGCTCAGACAGCTATCTGCAACCTTAATAGCAAAGTCTTCCAACAGACTTTGTTGAATTTTGGAAAAGAAAATAGAAGATGCATCCTATACATATATGCTTGTGCATACAGAAATGGAAAAGGAAACTATCGTGTTAGTATATGCTGTTAAGACTTGCTTGATTGATACTTGATTTTAAGCCTAAATATGAGTTTTGTATACCTACCAAAGGCTTTTGATAAAGCCTCAAAAGTATTGACAAAATACATGTAAGAGTTTAAGGTGGCAATGATTATGACTGTAAGTTAAAAAAAAACTGTAAGTATATGAAGAAAGATTTATACTTTGCCACGATTATACCAGAAAATGACATTTTAAATGAAGTATTAGTAGAGTAACTGTACACATAATTTGATTGATGACTGCGGTAGATTGCCTCATTATATTGGCCGTTTTATTCGTGGGTGCAGATTCTATGAAATTAGCACACAAATATATTTTTAGATGTGAAAATATTGTGCTTAAGACAATGAAAGTCTCCTCACGTTAGCCTACTTGATTAAATCTAAGTATGTCCTACTTATTTTATCTATGTCATTCATAGATCCTAGTCACTCAAAAACATATCTACTTTCCAGCTGTCATTTTCCTTCCATGCTGAGAAGACACACATTTTAGAAGTTGAACAACTCATTATTTAATATAATTTTTATTAAGTACAGTTTATTCACTTTGCATCCCAGCTGTATCTTCACCCTTGTTCCCTCTCCCGTTCATCTCCTCCTATGCCCCTTTACCGGTCCACTTATAGTGAAGGACCTCTTCTCTTCAGGTCTCATCAGAACTGTCTTTCAAAGTCTTCCTCTGTGGCATGATCAGGCTGCTTTGAGATGGTAAAAGAGCCAGCCACTGAGTTCATGTCAGAGACAGCCCCTGCTCCCCTTATTAGGGAACCTATGTGAAGACTGAGCTGCCATGGGCTACATCTGTGCAGGAAGTCCAGGTTATCTCCATGAATGATCTTTGGTCCTTGGTTGGAGTGTCAGTCTCAGAAAAGACCGCTAGACCCAGATTTTTTTGTTCTGTTGTTCTTTTTGTGGAACTCCAGACCCATCCAGGTCTTTCTATCTCCTCCTTCCTTCATAAAATTCCCTGCACTCTGCCCAAAGTTTGGCTATGAGTCTCAGTATCCACTTTAATATCCTTCTTGGTAGACTCTTTCAGAGGCCCTCTGTGGTAGGCTCCTGTCTTTTTTCTTATTTTCACCTTCTTCCAATGTCTAATCCATTTGCTTTTCTGAATGAAGATTAAGCTTCTTACCCAGGGTCCTCCTTCTTGCTTAACTTCTTTAGGTGTATAGATTTTAGTATGAATATCCTATATTATATGTCTAATAGTCACTTATAAGTGAGTATATACCATATGTGTCTTTCTGCTTCTGGGATACCTCGCTCAGGATGATCTTTTCTAGTTCTCATCATTTGCTTGCAAATTTCATGATTTCCTTGTTTTTAATTGCTGAGTAGTATTCCATTGTGAAAATGGACCACAATTTCTGTATCCATTCCTCAATTGAGGGACATCTGGGTTGTTTCTAGATTCTAGCTATTACAAATAAAGCTGCTACGAGCATGGTTGAGCAAATGTCAGGGAACTCCAATAGCTGATAAACATCTTCAGCAATGTGGCTGGATACAAAATTAACTAAAAAAAAAAAAAAATCAGTAGCCTTTCTGTATACAGAAGACAAATGGGCTGAGAAAGAAATTAGGGAAACAACACCCTTCACAATGGCGACAAAGGACATAAAGTACCTTGGTGCAACTCTAACCAAGCAAGTCAAAGACTTTTATGAAAAAAGCTTCAAGTCTCTGAAGAAAGAAAAAGAAGATATCAGAAGATGGAAAGATTTCTCATGCTCATGGCTTGGCAGAATTAACATGGTAAAAATGGCCATCTTACCAAAAACAATCTGCTGATTAAATGCAATTCCCATCAAGTTACCAACACAATTCTTTACGAAACTTGAAAGAAAAATTCTCAGCTTTATATGGAATAACAAGAAACCCAGAATCACTAAAGCAAACCTGTACTATGAAAGATCTTCTGGAGGTTTCTCCATCCCTGATCTCAAGCTGTACTATAGAGCAACAGTAATAAGACAGCATGGTACTGGCAGAGAAACAGGCTGGTGGATCAATGGAATCAAATAGAAGACTCAGAAATATACCCACTTATGGACACCTGATCTTTGACAAAGATGCCAAAACGATACATTGGAAAAAAAGATAGCATCTTCAACAAATGGTGCTGGTCTAACTGGATGTCTACATGTAGAAAAATGCAAATAGACCCATATTTATCACCCTGCTCAAAACTAAAGTCCAAGTGGATCATATACTTCAACATAAAACTAGACACAATCTGTTAGAAGAAAAAGTGGGGAAGAGCCTTGAGCTCATTGGCACAGTAGACAACTTCCTGAACAGAACACCAACAGCACAGGCTCTAAGATCAACAATCAATAAATGGGACCTCATGAAACTGAAAAGTTTCTGAAAAGCAAAGAACACTGTCATCAGAACAAAACGACAGCCTACAAATTGGGAAAGGATCTTCACCAATCCTATATCTATCAGAGGGCTAATATCCAGAATACATAAAGAATTCAAGAAGTTAAACATTAACAAGTCAAGTAATCCAATTAAAAATGGTGTACAGATCTAAACAGAGAATTCTCAATAGAGGAATACAGAATGAGAAATATTTAAAGAAATGCTCAACGTCCTTAGTCATCAGGGAAATGCGATTCAAACGATCCTGAGATATCACCTTAAATCTGTCAGAATGGCTAAGTTCAAGAACTCGTGACAACATATGCTGGAGAGGATGTGGAGAAAGGGGAACCCTCCTTCTTTGCTCGTGGGAATGTAAACTTGTACAACCACTTTGGAAATCAGTTTGGCACTTTCTCAGACATTAGGAATACTGCTACCTCAAGATCCAGCTATACCACTCCTAGGCATATATCCAAAAGATGCTCAAGTATACAACACTCATTTTTTTATGCAAGTTTAAGTTTTCAAAACTACTTAATTATTACTCATCCATTAAAATGTCCAAAGTCTGTCATTTGTAGGCTGTCACATGGAAGCGAGGGATGTTTAAATTGACTCGAACATTATATATTCTCAAATAGGAGAGGTAGGAATTTAATCTCATAGATAACAATGATTACTGAACTCTGGGAATGAATGTGGGTGGGTGTAGAGATGGAGACCAGATGGTTAATGGGGTTGTCTGTAATATTGTAGTGGGGTAGAATAACCATGGCTGACAATAATTCACTGAACATTTCCAAATAGCAAGGAAAGGGTATAAGTGTTCGCAAATTCACACAAAAGAATATATTTTTAAGATGAGAAACCTAAAATCACACAGATATGGTTAATGCATGTTGAATATATATTGAAATGTTACTTTATATCCTGTAACATTGGGATTTACATAGATATACCTGATACACATTAAAAAGGTTAATTTATAATACACATTTTTATAAATATTGATAAATATGATTTCATGAAATACTTGAATATAATTGTATATTTAAATGTATTAGATAAATAATTCTAGATCGAGTAAAATAACTTTCAAAACAGTTTGATCTCTTCCACTCAATCAAATATGCATAAAAGCAGCAGCAATAAAGGGAGTTGTGAACCTGTGGGATGGAAAACTTTTCTATTATTATTTTGTTCTCAGTTTCTATTAGAAATAATTGCTTCTTATCTTAGTATGCAATATCTGATTACTTTTATTTATTTTTATCTTATGTAAACTGAAGATGCTCTGAAAGAAGAAAAGTAATGTCACTTTTTGATCAAATTTTAAATTACACTTAAACTAAGAATATTCAGGAGAATTGTTATTTAAAAATATCAACAATGGTTTCAATAAGCTTAATTCCACAAGGTGCCTAAGCTGATTTAATATTAGCTTCTGTTACACTTCAATTCTCATAAAAACTGAATTAAATGTATTTTCAGATTGTTTTCCTGACCCACAAAATGACAGTAATTATGAAAGAAATTAGAATAAGAAAACCCACCGTACTTTAAGGAGAGGATTCAAAGAAAGCAAGGCATATTGATTGTGGTATTAATATGAGGTTAACCAATAGAATTAACACACACACACACACACACTCACATGCAGAACTACAGCCATAAGCAGACATGAAGGAATTTGAGGAAGCACTTTGTCTTCTTCCTAATTACTAGATGTTATTCTATAATCAATATCTTAAAAATGTCTGATTTTCTTTGTAATAAACCACTTTTACAAATTATTTCTTATTTTATTATGTGGTTGTTTAAACTCTCAGAATTTGACCAAGGAGACTGTAAGTCAGTTAAATGTCCCTATGCCAAGCCTGAAGACAAGTTCAATCCCTGACATGTACATGGTACATACATGGTACAGAGGTTTTCCTCTGCCTTGTATGACTGGGTGCTCTGGCATGTGCACTCTCTCTCTCACAGACACACACACAAATACACACAAACACAAAGTGTAATAGGAATTAAAATTTTGAAACTATACTACTTACATCATACATTTTGAAACATTTTCTCTTACATGAATAGAGAAATACTTGAAAACGAAAGCACATCAAATCTGAATTAAAAGGTAAATGTAGGAGAGAAAGGAAATGAAAAAATTAGTGAATATCAGGTGGGTGTGTTCTGAAAACACAAGTGAGATGAGAGCAGAGCCCATGACAAGCGGAGAGGACAGATGTCAAGTGTGAAGGGTTGGAATGAAGCAAGAGCATATAACACTTTAGGATTCAGCATAAATTGAAATTCACATTCAATTTGTTATTTTCACTGTTTCTTTCTCCAAAGATTTTAACCTATTCCCATTATAAGGAAGATGAATGTTTGAAAGTTATTTTCATTGATTGGTTGATAAAAACTCACTTGAAGGCATATAACTTTCAAATGTAAATTTCTTTAACAAATAGGCATTTATACAATTCTAGAATGCTAAAGGTAACTATTGAAAACCTCAAAGATTACGTCAATGAATTTAAGAGTAATCTGGCATCAGAGCAACTGGAAAACAGAAAACTTAAGCTAGTGAACAGTCCTCATAAAGCCTCAATTACTTGAGATGTAGTTAATGTAAACACACTCACTTCTCACTTTTCTACAACATAGTTGCTCAGTTTAAAACTTGCAGAATGCATATAACAAACTTTGGTCAATCTGTTACGTCACTTTCTTCCATTCTGACCTGTGTGAGATGGGATGTCAGAGTCATTTTGATTTGCATTTCCCTGATGACTAAGGAAGTAGAGCATTTCATTTTTTCATTATTATTATTATCATTACAATTTATTCACTTGTACCCCAGCTCTCACCCTCACTCATCTCCTCCTGGTCCCATATTCCCTCTCACCTGCTCCCTGTGTTCCTCCCCTGGTCCACTGATAGGGGAGGTCCTTCTTCCTTACTATCTGGCCCTAGCCTATCAGGTCTCATCAGGACTGTCTTTTCAGTCTTCCTCTGCGGCCTCCTCAAGCTGTTCTCCCCTCAGGAGAAGGTGATCAAAAAGCCAGTTACTGAGTTCATTTGAGAGACAGCCTTTGCTCTCCTTATTAGGGAGCCCATTTGGAGACTGGGCTATGAGGTATCCCAGGAACAGAAAGACACACAGGGTATATATTCACTTATAAGTGGATATTAAACATATAATATAGGAAAAACATATTAAAATCTGTACACCTAAAAAGAAGCTAAGCAAAAAGAAGGACCCTGGGTAAGAGGCTCAATCTTCATTCAGAAAGGCAAATGGGATAGACATCAGAAGAAGGTGAAAATAAGGATCAAGACAGGAGCCTATCACAGAGGGCCTCTGAAAGACTCTACCCAGCAGGATATGAAAGCCGATGCTGAGACTCATAGCCAAACTTTGGGCAAAGTGCAGGGAATGTTATGAAAGAAGTAGGAGACAGAAAGACCTGAATGTGTCTGGAGTTCCACAAAAAGAGCAACAGAACCAAAAAAAAAAAAAAAAAAAAAAAAAAAAAAAAAAAAAAAATCCCGGTCTAGGGGTCTTTTCTGAGACTGATACTCCAAACAAGGACCAGGCATGGAGATTACCTGGATCCTCTGTGCAGAGTTACACTGTGGCCGCTCAGTCTCCAAATGGACAGGAGCTGTTTACATTGAACATTTTCTTTGACTCATGTATTAATTTCTTCAATAGTATTTTCTACCCCAGTGACTCTTCCTAAGACTCTCTCTTCCATCTCTTGTTTTTTGTTGGTGATGCTTCTGTCTGCAGTTCCTGTCTTCTTCCTTAGGTTTTCCTTCTCCAGGATTGCCACAGACTGTGTTCTCTTTATTTAGTTCCATTTTTAGGTCTTGAATAGTTATTCATTTCTTTCTCCTGTTTGATTGCAGTTTTCTGTATTTCTTTAATTTCATAAAGGATTTATTTAATTCTTTTGCCCATTTGATTGTATTTTCCTGTTCTAGTTTGAGGGATTTTTTTTCCTCATTTAAGGCCTCTATCATATTCATAACCTCAGAATTAAAAACCTTTTCTGTGCTTTTTGTGTGGTAGTATCTCTAGGACTTGCTGCAATAGGACTGTTCTTTTCTGGTAATGTTAAACTGCTCTGGGATTTGTTGCTTATTTTCTTACGCTGGCCTCTAACCATTTTGATATCTCTCGTGTTAGCAGGTCTGGTGGTCTTTGATGGTCAGAGAGTTTGGGAGAAGGTAGAGAAACCTCTATGTTGAATGCTGCTCAGGGTCCCACACTGGCTTCCGCTGGTTGGCAAACAGATGATGTCGGTCGAACCTGACTACAGCTACTTCAGCTGCCTTTGTCCCAGTTGGGACAGGTAGACCCGGAAGCCAGTAGGGAGTGGGCTCTAAGCTCAATGTTGTTCTAGCAGACTTGGGCCTCCATGGGATGGAGGACCATGTGCGGGAGGACCACTTTGCTGGCTGTGCTCTGAGTGGGTCAGAGAGGTAAGCAAGATTACAATTGGGCATCTGGGGTCAGCTTCCTCAACAAAGAGACATAGGGCTCTGGCGTCATGTATTCAGCTTCAGCTATAAAGCTGCTTGCTGGCCCAGCACTCTGATTTGGCTGGCTTCACTCTCTGGGACTTAGGACCCTGTAAGTTTGTATTGTCCACCTTGATCTCTACATGAAGATCAGAAGGACCATGGATTGGGGTTGGTGTGTTGTCTCTGTTCCAGACAATGCTCTTGGGGAATCGGGAGTGGCCTGAGGTCTGGTTGTTGGAATGAAGCATCTCTGGACCTGCAGGACCTAAATTGGAGTAGGCAGAAAGAACCATACAGGTGCAGCGAGCTATGTGCTTGGTCCCTGAGTCCCAAGAATTTTGGTTGGTATGCTGGCTTTAGGATCCAGGCAGGGGATCTGGAGTGATCCAAGCTCTGGATGCCGTCTGGGTGGTCCAGCACTCACGTGGGCTGGTGCAGGTGCTGCCGGACCCAGACTGTGCTGGTCAGAGAGCAATGTTTTGGGAACCACGCCCTGGGTAGAGGGAAGGTCTGGACACCTGCATTCCGGCACCAGAAACGTCCTTTCCCCTCTGGGTGAACCGCAGCCTCTGATCTTCTGCTTCTCACAGACAGTACAACCTGGCTGCCGCCATCTTGGAAATTTTCAGTTATTAATATCTCTTAATTGCTCTTTTTAGTTAATTATTTGAACGTCCACTTAAATTATAAACTGTGAAAACAAGGTGCTAGTTTTACTGTCTAAAGTACGGTCAGTTAAAATTTCGACACTCATAACTCCTAAGAGACTTATTAAGTCAAAATAAGTAACAACTTAAAAATTATTACAATTAATTATTCTTCATAATTTGGATATTTAAATTACCTACACTTTGAGAAGTTACGTGGTTTAGGAAAAGGAGCCATATTTTAACTTCTGGGTCTCTTTGGTCACATGAGTTCTCAAAATTCTGTGGTCTAGGAATACATATACTGTATTTTTTGAAATATCCAAAAATTAAAACTTAAAATTAATCTTATAGAAAATAATAAAGACTTTGCAAAAGTGTTATTTATCTTCTTTAATGAATATTTGTATGGACATACTTCAGAGATAATACAGACTATTGAAGTAAGGCTGGCAATAAAATAGTGAGCCACATGCATTTTGTTACATAGTTTTTATAAAAATTTTGTTAATTTTTCACAGAGCTTACTAACTGTACAAAGTATATCTAAAATACACGTGCTATTAGTTTATGAATTAGACAATTTTATTGTTTAAATATTATGCTTCTTGAGCAGTAACAAGGGTACTGCGTATTTAACACAACATTGCTACAAACATTGACTTGATTAAAAACAATCTATGAAGCACAGTAGAGCAATGCATGACAAAATCAAATCCAAAGGCAAATATAGCATTTATTGTATATCAACTATTCTATTGTCTTTATAGATATAAGATAGTTGTTATATTTTGTGATATAGATATACTGTTTTACTTTGTTTTCAGATGAGAATGCTGAACAGAGGTTAAACTATTTTGTCAAAACCTGACAATTAGCATTAGAATGCACAGGATTCAAGCCCAGGAAAGCTGTATGCAAATTTTAGACATGTTTCTGTTGTGTTCCACTTACAGTCTTTGATTTTTGCATCACCAACTTGTTCTAAATATATATATATATATTCAGTATATTGAATATTAAATATATATAAACAAAAAAATTGAATCAAGAATAAGACCTTAGAATGTTAAAACACAAAATGACTTTAGGTGGTTTGCTGTCTATCAAATACTACTGACATTAAAATTATCATGAAGAAAAAAAACCAGTGTATTTGGCATAAATTATCTTTCTTTATCAAAAACATAAAAAAATGTGACTGTGTCCTTTTAAAATTCAGAATGGACAAATGTAAAGCAAATGCCTCTGGTTTCTGTATCAATTAGGTACCATTTATTACAAAGCTACTCACAAATGTAATGTGATTAATCTTTGCCCCTAATGTAAATTAAGTTAGCTTAAGGGCACCAAAGAAAAATGGTTCATGAAGTGTAGCATTGAGACTTTAATGCCAAGACCTTAATACCGTTATTCTGGGTAGAATAATGGTGAGAAGAAAAAAGTGCATCCACAGTGTCTGAATGGAAAGTGTTTGTGTAAGCAAAACCATATCCCCTTTCTCAGATTTTTTCCAGCAATGTGAAGTTAGAAATTAGCCTCTGGGAAACAGAAATAAATTCTTCAGTACTTGTTTCCTTCATAAATTCCTCCATATATAAATACAAAAATAACAGTTATAGTGCATTGTGATATATGTTCTGGGAGATCAATCTATAACCTATCAGATGGCACTATGACAAAATCACAATAACTTAGATTGATCATATTAAATTTAATCTAAACTAATTATTTTAAGTGTATAATGTATAATTAGTTTGAATACAATGAACATATGTCAAAATATAAAGCATGATTATCTTTCTTTTAACATTCTGAACTCATAGTTAGTATTTTAAAAACTGACTGAAAAACTGCACAAAATGACTACCATTGAATTTTTACAGCAAAATATGATAGAGAAAATAGAGCCCTAAAGCTAATCATAAGCTGGTTAACACTGAATACAAATGAATAAATAAAGGAATGAAATGAACAATTAAGTTGAGGCCAAATGCAGTCAGATGTCTGAACAGAGCTTGAAGAATAAAACTAAGCTGTATGAAATAAAAAACTACAAGTATGCTAAAAAACTCAATGTAAATAAGAAAGAATATTTTATTTTATGTATTCTCTATACATATTCTTTAATGTATTCTTCAGAAAATATATTTTCTACAATATTCTATATCTTCTATATTATCATGTATTATATATTCTGTTTATATGCTATGTGTAGAGCACTAAATATGAAACAGATCCTTTTATGACATAAAAGAGCATGATTGCTATAACAATACATATAAGTAAGACTAGAAGCAAAAACAAGCATGTAATATCCTTATACATACTCATGCCGCCATATTTGATGATCTGTGCAATCATACATTCAGATGTTTCCCCAAAGGTCTCCATGCATACCATAAAACACGATGAAAGACCAAATAAACCTAAAAACTATTACTTCCCCGACTATATTCCTCTTGATTGCAATCAGCATTTCACAAACACAGTGTAATTACAAAATCTCGAATGTTCCATCAGGTTCTTTAGAACATCTCTGTGTAGCTGTTGTGAGTACACAACCATTGAATATAAATTGTATCTCCATGTATATAATCAATTAGACTCTGAATAACACAGTTGGTGCTAAATTACAGCAGAATTAAACTCCCTCCAATATAGGTTGTCTAGTGACAACTATTTTCAGGGACACAAGTACTCAAACATTACCCATGCAAATGAGTCATTCATTTGAAAAGTTTACTCTGGACGCTTGTCTAGAATTCTAAGCTATGAAACAACACAATGTAGTTAGTGAATTCTCCTGGTTTCACTTTTTGCCAAAAAGTATTTTAATGGATAAGAAGAGGGATGAGGGTATTTAGGGAGACAGGTAAAATTAAGGTGCATTTGAGGAATAGTATGTAAATCTAATAAATAGAAATTTTCTAAACTCTATACATATATGAAGATAATTTTAATCCAGCAACATGGCTGCTCTGGCAAAAAAATTATATCCAAAGACTTAGGTCTGTGTCATCCCACTGGAATATGGACATGCTCTTATTCTACATATTTAATCCCTCTGGTTGGAATTTAGTACACAGCTGTAATCCCAAACAATGACATCTAATTGAGGGGCAGACAAAGTGACAAATCACAGAAATACTTGATACAGTAAGTCCAACTCTCATGAGAACAGACAGGAAAGAGAAACTACTTACGAGCAGTTCAGTGAGGGAGTGAGAGAGTTTGTGGAGCTAACACACTAGAGTTCAAGAGTTTAGTACAGTTAGGGGCAGTTCAGTATAGTTCAGTGAGTGGAGCTGAGTTCACAGTTCAGTTCAGAGGTAGTTTTGCAAAGCACAGAAATTTGGTAAGAAGCAAGGGAAAGCCAGTTTGAATCAGTGCGTTGGAGAGGAGTTTTGATTCAGAACAGCTGAGTCGAACCAGACAGCCAGAGTTCAGAAAGAACTAGAAAGGCTGAGCTTATTGAGCAATAAGTCTCAGAGGCTGAAAACATTCTAGACTAGAGTTATATCTAATTAAGTTGTTAGCCAACAGGGTTCCATGTGCATCTTCATGAGAAAACAAGGCTGTTATCAAGACAACAGGTTGCTCTCCACAAACTAAGAATAAGGCTTTATTGCTGAAGATAATGCCCACACAACTCATTGAACCTGAAGAGGTTGAGCTGGTGCCTACGTAGAACCTTCACTCTATGTTCTATCATCTTTCATAGACGAAGATACTCTGTATCTTATCAAAAGAGAAGCACAAAAATCAAGCCAGCCACAAACCCCTTGATTGACAATGGTGTCTTGCTTGCAATATAGGAGAGGGCAATGGTGGCATAAAGCTTGTAGCATTAACCAATCACTAACGAATTTGACATAAGACCCACAACAGAAGATGAAATGCACCACCCATACACTACACAAGATATTCTCTCTAAAATGGAACCCATTGGGTGACCAAGCACCAGAGACTAGATATGCCAGGGACATAAGACAAAACCATACTGGTAAAAAAAAATAAAAATAACACAATTGTAGTGATAGAATGACTTGTAATGATATTCTACTACATTCAGATCAGTGTCTTGTTCAGCCATCATCAGATAAGTCTCCTGCTGAAGCATATGGGAACAAACATAAAGACCCACACTCAGAATTGCAGAAAGAGGAAGGAAAAGAGAAAAAGAGAGAGACAGAGACACTGACAGAGAGAGACAGAGAGACAGAGGGGGGCCTGACCAATTGACCTACTGACCCATCTTGGAAGATACAGGTCAAGATGGGACATCTCCATCAAATTCCTCATCTCAAAGCCCTGTAAATGTGCACTATGATTGTACAAGGAATATGTTATCGTCCTTTTTAAAATAGTGTGCTATTTTTACTATTTTATCATATATATGATTAGTTTTAGTCATTTCATCCCTGAATCTCCTTTCATACTCTTCATCTCTTGCTAGAGCCCTTCTTTTCAACAAGTCCTACTGCTTTCACTGTGATCCACCAAATTTAGACTTTTAACAGAGTGTGTGGATAGGAGGTTATTTACTGAAGCAAGGGCAATGGATAAGCAGCTATTCAATTTGAGAAAATAACAGCCTAGTTCTTAATTTATTTGTTTAATTTCTTTGTCTTTTCAATTTCTTCATTGATTTTTTTGGGGGGTATGTTATATCCATTGTTCTTTGTTTTTCTTCCTAAGGAAGTTTTGTCTGTTTAAATTTTTCTTCTGTTAACTTACGTGATGAATTTCTATTTCAGGGTATTGTATTAAGTTTTCAATAATGTATGTCTAAAATATGTGACATTGCTCTGAGTCACCCAGATTTATTTGGCATTTTTGTTCTTGTTTTCTGTCACTATAACAAATCATAATTTTGGTTAATATCCATTTAATATATTTTCTACAGAGTGATCCATAGTGTCAGGGTATTTTTTCAAGTTATTATTTTATCATTAATAAATAATTATATAATGTCATAAACATCAACTATTATTTTCACGTCATAGTTTTCTTTTTGACTTTTATTAAGAATTTATTTTTTCCTCACGTAACAGATCCTGATTATAGTTTCTTCCCCCTCTCAGGTTTTTCACTCCTTCCGAATCCTCTGGATTCACCCCTCTTTGCCTCTCATAGAAAACAAACAAGTTTCTAAGGGATAAAAATTAGATAAACTAAAAACAAATCAGAATAGGACAAAACAAACATAAAAAACAGAGCCCAATAAAAGGTTCAATAAACAGATATAAACAAAGAGATTAGCTTGTTCCTGTACTCAAGAATCCCATGTATACACAAAGAACTCATCAGGAGATAGATGGGTAGATAGGTAGGTAGGTAGATAGATAGATAGATAGATAGATAGATAGATAGATAGATAATAAATAATAATTAAAATATAAAAAAATTAAAAAGAAAGAAAGATCATTAATGTGAAATTATGAGACAAAGAATCTCCAAAGTTACTATGGAGTGTGATTTCTGTTGGCCCCCCACTGCTGGGCATGCAGCCCCCACCCCCCAGAATAGTTAATCCGGTTAGACTCCCTTGGAGAAAACTAAATTTTCTTTTGTAAATAGTGATCAGTCGATGATTGCTTTCTGAGTTGGGGTGGGGCACATTTCTCTTCCTCCATTAACTTCGAGAACCCCCACCTGCAAAGGACCTGTGAAGTCCCTGTGCATGTCGCCTCAGTCTCTATGAGTTCATACCATTTATTTCACTCTGCCTTGATGGGGGCTATGTCTCTCCCAGACTTCCTCAGTTATCTGCCAGTCTCTGTCCAGGGAAGTGGCCTTGAAGGCCCTTCTTTAGTGGATTTATGTGTACTGGAATACTTGTATTTTAATGGATATTGAATAAGTATTTCTGAATTTAGTGTCTCAACTTTCACATATCTTAGATTCAACTTTTTTCTTAAAAGGTTAATTTGACATTTACCTGAATCAATTTAAAATCACAAAAGGGGATAAAATAATTTTTTTCTATCTTGCTGTTAAAACATAATTGCAACCATGTATCTTAATGGTAAAAAATATTACAATGGTAAAAGATACTAAAACTTTAGATGAGGTAAAACTTTACCTTTGCCCTCCTAGGGTCTTGACTGGCCATGAAAATTACATTGATATAAGATAGGTAAGCAGGAATAAGGTATTTAAGTGCAGGTCTTATGTGACAAAGGAGGCTTCCAAAGAAATTGAAGGTTTAAAATTGGGCAATGGCCTCCTGAACCTACTCAGACCTCGGACACCACCACTGCTAGTTCTAGAACTGATGCAGGATGTTCCAAAGAGGGGATTAAGGCTTCTCATAATATTTCCTATAAGTCCACACCTGTTTGTTTATAACCCCAATTTTTATTTATTGATAGCCAGATAGAGCCAAGTAATTGTGGTAATGATACTTGCTTTTTTGCCCAATGCCGGAATGCTAGCGAATTTAGGTATGCCCTGGTTACTCGCATGCCTCGCTGGGTGCCTGTGCCCGTTGATGCCCCTCATACTATGACTCTCTTCAGACAGAAAAGGGATCTTGGAATTACAGCCGCCATTGTTACTGCCATCTCATTGGCGGCTGTTGGAGCTACCACAGCGACATTAGCCATGAGTCATACTATGCAGACTGCTCAGACCCTAAATAATCTTTTAGCCAATGTAGCTCATGCCTTAGATGTACAAAAGGAATTAATGCTCAACTAAAAGGAGACTTGATGGTGTTCAATCAGAGGATTGACCTCGTGCAGGAGCAAATTGATACCCTATGGCAAATTGCTCAACCTGGCTGTCAATGGAAGTATGCTGGACTTTGTGTCACTAGCATACAATATGAGAATTTTTCCCGTGCTGCAAATCTGTCTAAACAATTGTCTAGCTATATTTTAGGTAATTGGACTGAAGAATTCGATACTATGATGGAGCAACTGAGAGTGGCCATTGTTACAGCAAATTCTACCAGAGTGGACACAGGACTAGCCACAGGGTGTTCATCATGGATTGCTGCAGCCATGAATCATCTGAAGGAATGGGCGGGCATGGGAGCGTTAGCAGGCCTTCTGGTGTTGGTCTCCTTGGTTTGCCTGTGGTGTATATGCAAGATTAGATTCTCACAACAGCGTAATGCAGCCATAACCATTCAGGCCTTTACAGCCATTGAAGCAGGACAGTCTCCCCAAGCATGGTTGGCCACCATAAAAAGCTAAAATGTTACGCTCAGGATGTGAGGCTTAGCACTGCACTCAGGGTCAGCCACTTTGGACCCAGAGAAGAGCATGTCTGATTGCATGCGGGTTGATGCCCCAGGTCCTGCCTCTGAGAAAAAGGTATCAGACGGGTCTGATGCTCTTTGGGTGGATGACACCTAAATGAACATCGGTACAAAGTCCCAATTTGTTTCTAATATCAGAGATCAGACCTCTACTCTTGCCTGATGCGTCTAAAACAAAAAGGGGGAACTGTAGAGAGTTGCGGAATGCTATGCCTTAAAGATGGAGCTGGTTTCCGCCTTCCACCTTCCCGATGGTGAGTGCTCTCTGTCACGAACAATTCCACATTTGGCTAAGGCTGAGGATCTGGCTTGCTTCAGTCTATGCGGACCTATCTGCATTGCCCACGAGGCACGCTGGGGTTGGCTACCCAGAGGCTATTTAAGTTGTGGGCTGGCTTTCCCCAGGGTCAGAAGATTGTTCAAGGTTCCTGAATAAACTGCATTGAGAAGAACAATAAATAAATAAATAAATAAATAAATAAATAAATAAATAAATAAATAGATAAATAAAATGGCAATATAGAAATCTTTTAACATTAACACTGAGCTTCCATGGGCTACATCTCTGCAGGAGTTCTATGTTCTCTCCACGTATACACCTTGGTTGGAGTATCAGTCTCAAAAAAGATATTTTACTTCTCTTGGGTCCAGATATTTTACTTCTCTTGCTCTCCTTGTGGAGCTCCTATCCTCTCCCGGTCTTTCTATCTTCTCCTTCCTTCATAAGATTCCCTGCACTCTGTCCAAAGTTTGGCTATGAGTCTTAGCATCTGCTTTGATACCCTGCTGGGTAGAGTCTTTCAGAGGTCCTCTGTGGTAGGCTCCTGTCCTGTTCCCTGTTTTCTCCATCTTCCAAATAATTTTGATTTCTCTTGTAAACAATTTTGTTAACACAACACATTTAAATAAAATTTATTTAAACATGCATTTTCAGGCAATTAGGCTTTCTAAAATATACTGTCAAAACTGATATTGATAATGTGAATTTTAATATCATAGCAAGGAACATGTATTTTCATATCACATCTTCTTTCATGGAATATAAATTTTATTAATTATGTTATAAATTTTCATTTTTATCACTATCTTAATATTTTCCTACTCATAAAAACTTCCTTAAAATGTTAGCCAATCTTTGGAGCATAAATCTTAGGTGATTTTCTAATATCTTAATATATTTGTTTCATCATACAGATTTGTTTTTCTAAACATAAACACATTTACAGCTAAAAGGCCATCACAGAAGAATAACATGAGATTTTGCAACATTTTTAGGATTTTTCAGTATCTTTTCAAATGAAGAAAATCATTGTGCTAAAAACGCTATTATGAGTCTGGTTGCACAATATGTTCATGGTAATTTATTCAATTGACTTTTTTATTTATAGGCTCATCCTTGGTGGGCATTTGTGTACATAAATTCTGAAAGGTTGTTTAAAATACATAATATGTGTTACTTTTTTTTTTTTTAGAAAGCCAGTTTAGACTACAAGAAATTGTGTTTTCATCCTGTTCTCTGAGATGCCAGTTCCATCACTTGGCACTGTTAGTCATAAACACTTTATGTTTCCTAAAAAGATATGTTGTATAAACTTCGAGCAATAATTTATGGAGACATGAACATTTCCAGCTTGTTTGAAAATAGACTATAAAGCACCATATATGCCTGCCAACCAAGTACATAAAATTGTACTGGTGGATCTCTAGGAAACAATGCTGATCCCTAGGGTGACGTCAGAAAGCAACTATAAGGCACATTTCTGCAGACCAGCCAGAAAACAACAGTGAAAACTCTCCTCAAACACCTGGATCAGCAGCATTTTTTTTTCTCTGTTTCTATAACTTAAAAAAAGCCTTTTAATAGCACTCGGAATCTACTCCAAAATCGTCTCATACAGAGACTGGCTGATGGTCAAACTTTGACCTTTATAAATTATAGAAACCATAAATGTGTGTATATGTGTTAATAGTTTCTCCATGATGATCATACCATGAAATAAAAGAATAATTTCAACAGTAAATTGTAATGAATTAACTCCAAAAAACATAATCTATATTTTTTAAATTTTTAATTTTTATTTTTTGTATTAATTACAAATTATTTACTTTACATTCCAGCTCTCACCCCCTCCCTCATTCCCTCCCAATCCTACCCTCCCTCCCTCATCTCCTCCCTGCTGCTCTTTAAGCCCCTCTGATAGGGGAGGTCCTCCTATAACTTATCAGGTATAGTCTATAGTTTTAAAGCAATATTACTATATAAGAGCATAATCAAAGATGATAATTTATATTGTTTTGAACATTAGTAATTTTGTGAGTGTCCCAAATAAAAATATTTCTAGATATTTCTTTTTTAATTTATTTTTTAAATAAATTACAGTTTATTCACTTTGTAATTTTTCTAACTTTATCGAACTTATTAATTCTAACATCTTTTTGAGGCAAATCTTTTAAAGATCTTTTCATTTTCATTTTTTATATTAATTACAGTTCATTCATTTTGCATCCCAGCTATAGCCTTCTCCCTCATTCCCTCCCAATCTCACCCTCCTTGCCTCATCTTCTCCCATGCCCCTCTCCAAGTCCACTGATAGAAGAGGTCCTCCCCTTCCCTCTGATGCTAGTCTATCATGTCTTATCATGACTGGCTACATTTTCTTCCTCTGTAGCCTAGTCAGGTTGCTCCCCATTAGGGGGAGGTGATCAAAGAGCCAGCCACTTAGCTCATGTCAGAGACAGTCCCTGTTCCCATTACTAGGGAGTCCACTTAGATATTTCTTAAACATATGTTTTACCTTACTGTTATGATCACTTTCTTGCCAGGCACGGTAGTGTATGCCTGTATGTAATCCCAGCAGTTGGGGAGGCAGAGGCAGGCAAATCTGAATTCAAGGTCAGCCTGATCTACAAACCATGTTCAGGACAACCAAGGCTACACAGAGAAACCCTGTATAGGAAAAACAAGCCAAGAAAAGAGATTATTTTCTTATTTTTTTAACACGATAGAATGTAATCTCTTCTTACTTTATTTATGGTTAGTTACTATAAACTTTCCAAGTTTCAAGCTTTATAGGTCCCTTATGTCTTTTTGTCTACCTGTCTTCAGTGCAAAATAAAATAAAATTTGACCAATCAGTTCATGTCAGAGACAGTCCCTGTTCTTATTACAATGGAACCCACTTGGATACTGAACTGCCATGGGCTATATCTGTGCACTGATTGGCCTGCTCTTTAATTACCTCCCCCTGAGGGGGAAGCAGCATTACCAGGCCACAGAAGAAGACAATGCAGCCACTCCTGATGAGACCTAATTGATTAGGATCAGAAGGAAGGAAAAGAAGTCCTCCCCTATCAGTGGACTTGGGGAGGGGCATGCATGCAGAGGATGGAGGAAGGGAGGGATTGGGACTGGAGGAGGGAGAGAACCACAGGAGGGATACAAAGTGAATAAAGTGTAATTAATAAAGAAAAATAAAATAAAATAAAATTTGACAAATTATATTACTTAGAAAATTTCATACTAACATTAATGAATCACCTTAAAAAATTAACAGAAGTCAAGAATTCATTGTGAACTAAAAATTTACCAGATTTTGCTTAGTAAGAAAATAATTTGGCAATCCAAAAATTTTATAGGACAAATGCACCATGAACCTTAAACTAAGCTCATTGTTCAAGTTTTACAGTCACTTTAACTGAGCTGATAACTTGATTACAAGTTTTGTTGGTGTAATGACTTGTTTAATATGACATACCCTTGTCCTTGTAATTTATTTTTTATTTTAATTTGTTATACTAATTACAGGTTTTTAACTTTGTAACACATCTGTAGCTCCCTAGCTCATCTCCTCCCATGCTCCTCTCCAAGTCCACTGATTGGGGAGGTCACTATGCCTTAGAACTACATTATAGTGATCATATAACTTATGTAACATGACAACCACTGTAACTAGGGATTGTTACAGCCAGTGATTTTTAAATACTTTAAAAAAAATCTGGACATAATATGCATGTTAATTAGGACAGTACTACTTACTTTGGGTCTCTTCTATCACTGCTTAGCATCTCTCTGTCTAATGTATTCTTTACTTCAGCTCCTGCATATCTTATAGAGATTTTATGTTGCAACTTGTGCCCATATTATGTACCTGCATCCTGGATTCCTCCACCCACAGGTCGTTGCAAACAAATTAACCTGAGTATGCTTTGTTTGCAGTGATCCGAAGAATTAAAGTCATGCTTGGGCACAGACTTTTTTTTTTTTTCTAAATAAATTTACCTTGTCTCATTTCTTGGGGCCCCTTCAGCAGCACACCACACTCCTCCTCCTTACTCCAGAGGACAGTTTCCCATCTGCTCTTTTTGTTGCCATAATTCATTTTCAACAACTTTTAAATGTGATGTCATTTCCATTCCCTGATTATCACCCTGGAAATCTTCTGACCAACACTTCAGTTCTTTCTTAGATTGTTTTCAAGACCAATAGTCTACTGAACATACCCCCTTCCTCTTAATTTTCTCTGCATTATTTCACAGATATTGCTTGCTCAGATGGCCAGGAACAGTCTTGCTGACCCAGGGAATTTAGTGCTGCTTTCTATATATTTGACAGATTCCAATTCCCTTAATTTTCCCAAAGTTGCCTTCTGTATGTCACACCACTGAGATTTAAAATGCATTCACATATTTTTTTTTACCTATAATATCTTTTATTAAACTAGTAATTTAGGGAGGACAATGCATATAACTGCCATCCATAATCCCACAACTATTTCTTGCATGAGGATTCCACGATGATTTGGTCTCATGACTAGCTTGTATTGCTTCTTGTCTTGTTAGTTACCATTGCTGTGATGAAACCCTACAACTCAAAGCAAATTGAGGAAGAAAGGGTTCCTTTTACTCAGAGTTCCATATAAGCAATGAAGGGAAGGAACTCAACAGGGAAAGAACCTCAAGATAGGAGTTGGTACAGAATTCAAGGAGAAATAGCCCTGATTAATGGTCTGCTTATCAATGGCTTGCTCAGTCTTCTTTCTTGTAGAACCCAAGACCACTATCCTAGGAAAGACAACATCCACAGTGGACTAGGTCTTTCCTCATCAACGATTAATTAAAAAAAATCAAATAAAATGCTCTACAACCAGATCTTATGAAGGCTCCCCCCTGCCCCCACTCCATCAAGGTGCCATCGTTTCTGGCTTGTGTCAAGTTGACAAAAATTTAACCAGTACACATTTTTTTTCTTATTTTTATTTATTTATTTATTTATTTATTTATTCATTTTACATACTGGTCATAGCCCCCCTCCATCCTCTCGTACCAGTCCCAGTTTCCCTTCCTATTGACCCTATTTCCTTCTCTTCTGCTCTTCAGAGAAGGGGAGCACCCCCCCCAACTACTCCAGCATATCGAGTCGCATCAGGTTGGTGGTCTAGCAAGGCAGCCCTGCCAGTAGAAAGTGATCAAAAAGAAATCAATAGAGTCCATGTTAAAGTAGGCCTGCATTCTCCTTACTAGGGAACCCACATAAGAACTGAGCTGCCCATCTCTTACAGCTGTATAGGGGGCACAGGTCCGGTCCATGCATGGTTCTTTGTTGGTGCTTCTGTCTCCACAGGTCCCCCTGGGTCCTGGATATTTGGTTCTGTTGGTCTTCTTGTAGAGTTCCTGTCCTCTCTGCGTCTGTCTTCCCCCTACTCTTCCACCATATACCCTGCACTCCACCCAATATTTGGTTGGGGTCTCTGCATCTGTTTCCATCAGGTGCTGGGTGGAGCAATTCAGAGGACAGCTAGGCTCCAGACTGCAAGCGTAGCAGAAAACCCTTAACCGTGTCAGGGGCTGGCTGTCTCCCATGGGGTCGGTCTAAGGTTGGGCCAGTCATTGGTTAAATATTCCCTCAATCTCTGCTCTGTTTTAGTCTCTGCACATCTTTTAGGCAGGATAGATTTTGAGTAGAAGATTTTGTGGGTGGGTTGGTGTTCTCCTCCCTACGCTAGAACTGTCTAGTTATAGGGTAGTCTCTTCAGTCTCCATGACCCCTAGGAGTCTCAGGTAAGTCACCCTTATAACCTCCCAGGAGCCCACCTTATCATAGGTATCCAGCTTGTCACAGAGAAGTTCCTGGCCAAGGATTCTCTTCTCTCTGCCAGACTTCTGTTTTCCTTCCCTCACTCTCCCCAGGTCCGATATTGCCCCTCATTTCTTTCCCTGCACCTGCTGTAGCCCCAGTCCCTCGCTTCAACCACTTCTGCTGTGTTCCCAATTCTGAGTAGGAACTGAACATTCTCCCTTGGGTCCTTCTTGTTACTTATGTTCTTTGGATCTGTGAATTGTAGTATGGACAGCACACTTCTTATTTTTTTTTTTACAATATTATATATATGTAATGCACAGTGATTTCATCCTGATTACTCTCACTCATCTCCCTCTCATTCTTGTCAACCTCTTTCTATTACAAACTAGTCTCTTTTCTACTGCTTGATACCTCCTTCACTTTTTCCTTCCTTCCTTCCTTCCTTCCTTCCTTCCTTCCTTCCTTCCTTCCTTCCTTCATCTCTTTTTAAAATTTTGTGTGGGTCTCATACAAGTAGTTACAACTGCTCTGATTTTATGATTACTGTAGATATTTTATATCCAGGATATAAATCCCTACCAAACTCTTTTCCTTCATTCATCTGCCACAGTCCTTCCACCTCTTCTATGATGTTCACTGGCTGCGTGAGAAGAGATATGTATGTCATAGATATCATGTTTGGAGCTGAGCACTCATCTGTGGGTTATTTTCAGATCTCTGACCAGTTATGAATCTCACACCCACCTAGTCTATAATTGCTATGTTATCAAATTACTTAGAAAGATGCACCCATTCATGCAATAGTGACATGAATGTTCCCATAGTAAACAACCATTTCTCTCCTTTTTTAGTTTTAAGTTTAATTTATTTTTTTACATCCAGGTCATAGCCCCTTCCTTTCTCTCCTCAGGGTCCCACCCCCTTCCCCTGTTTTTCCTATACCTCCTCTCCTTATTTCTCAGAGAAGCAGAGCCCCCATACCTACCCAAGCTACCATATCAACTTGTGTCAGGACTGAATGCATCCTTTTTACCTGTGGTCTGGTAAGGTAGCCCTGCCAGAAAACAATCGAAAAGCAGGAAACAGAGTCCATGTCAGAGTCAGCCCCTATTTCCCTTGCTAGGGAACAATATAAGGATCAAGCTGTCCATCAGCTGCATCTAGGTAGGGAGCCTAGGTCCAGTTCATGCATGGTACTTTGTTGGTGATTTCGTCTCCATTGGACCCCACCCCCCAGGGCCTAAATAGTTGGCATAACTGGTCTTCTTGTAGAGCTTCTGTTCCCTCTAGGTCATTCTATCCTCCACCCCCTCTTCTGAGTGAGGTTTTAGGTTTTTCTCTAGGGTCCTTCTTGTTGTTTACCTTCTTTAGGATTATAAATTTTAGTATGTTTATCTTATATGGCTAATACCCACTTGTAAGTGAGTATATAACACATGTGTCTTTCTTTCTCTGGGTAAACTCACTCAGGACGATATTTTCTTGTTCCATCCATTTGCCTGCAAATTTCATGATTTCTTTGTTTTTAATTGTTGAGTAATATTCCTTTGTATAAAAATTTTTATAGTATGTCATCAACCTCTATTTCAGAACAAAACAAATAGGATAATGCTATTGGTTTGAAAACTGTGTGAATGTGAGATGCTATTTTATCATAGTTCCCCACTGCTTCCATTTATTTACAATCATGGTTTGCCCATGTAGGTTCTAAACAGAATATTATTTTAATGCTTTTATGAAAACACTGAGTTTCAAGTTTATGTGTTTGAATTTTAACTTTGCTTCAGTTGAATTGTTAGTTGGTTAATAGCTGTCAAAGACTAATTTTTGGTAGTTAGAATATTAATGTTATAAAAAGCCAATAATTTTAATATACATCTTATTAAAATATTATATATAATATATGAATAAAAATTGAATATGGGTATATTTGAAAAAAATATTCCTTTGTATAAATGTGCCACCATTTCTGTATCCATTCCTCATGTGAGGGACATCCGGGTTGTTTCCAGATTCTGGCTATTACAAATAAAGCTGCTATGAACATGGTTGTACAACATGGTCATGTTGTGTACTTGAGCATATTTTAGATATATGCTTAGGAGTGGTATAGCTGGATCTTGAGTTAGCACTATTTGTAATTTTCCGAGAAAGCACCGGATTGATTTCCAAAGTGGTTGAACAAGTTTACATTCCTACCAGCAATGGAGAAGGATTCCTCTTTCTCCACAACCTCTGCAGCATGTGTCATTCCTTGTGTTTTTTATCTTAGCCATTCAGGTGAATGTGAGGTAGAATTTCAGGGTCTTTTTGATTTGCATTTCCTGGATAACTAAGGACATAAAGCATTTCAGTGTTTCTTTGCCATTTGGTATTCCTCTACTGAGAATTCTCTGTTTAGCTCTGTACCCCATTTTTTAATTGGATTACTTGATTTGTTGCTATTTAACTTCTTGTGTTCTTTATATATTCTGATATTTTTCCTCTGTCAGATGTAGGATTGGTGAGCTTTTCTCATTCTGTAGGCTGTCATTTTATTCTGTTGACAGTGTCCTTTGCTTTACAGAAGCTTTTTAGTTTCACAAAGTCCCATTTATAGAGAATTTTATACATTCATATGTGTGTTTTGGTTAAATCCAACCCCCATTCTAACTCTATTTATCCACTTTCCTTTCACATCACAACATGCTCATTTTTAAAGAATCTGCTTCCATTTCGTGCTGTCAGTATGTGAACTGGTAAACAACTACAAAAACAAACAAATAAACACTATTCCCTAGAATATAATTGGCCTCATAGTTCACACATACCTGGGCAAAACAGACTCTCTCTTTCATCAATCACTGTTTGTCATTAGATTCTTAAGTAATAATTAATTTCATTAAGCATTTCCCCATCCATTGTGAGATTTTGGTTGTCTTGGTCTATGAAAATCAAGTGTCTGTAGTCCCTTCCTCTCTAAATTCATGTGTGCTATAATCTTGTAGATCAGCAAACACTCTTTTGTTACATATATCTACTATCCCTTTGTTTTACAGTCCTTCATCTCCCATCAGTGATGAGCTCTGAGGCTTGGGAATAGGGGTGTGATATCAGTATCATATTTAAGCTGAGCACTCCAGTGTTTTATTTTATTTTTAATTTGCCATTACATTTGAAACAGATACCAACATTTTTAATACAGGTATTTATTGATTGATATAGGGTTTGGGGTCAAAAATCTTAACATTTTCAATACCTCACTCCATATGAAGACAGTTATAAACCCATATTGTTTGTGGTACCTAAAAAAGATAATGAGAATAATAATACCAGTATGAAGAGACTGTACCTGTACTGTTACTAATAAAGATTGAGTTATGATCAGTAAAGATTAATCCACATAATTCAGAATTTTGAGCATTTCTACACGGTTAGGCATTTATTCGTCTCTATGGAATGGATCTCATGCTCAATCAAGAAATGGTTGTTTTTCAGACAGGAGTCAACCACAGCTTCCCTCTGTTTGGCTCCACCCAGCAGGTGATGGAAACAGATACAGAGACCCACAACCAAACATTGGGTGTAGCCAAATATAATAAGATGTATATTAAAATTATTGGCTTTTTATAACATTAATATTCTAACTACCAAAAATTAGTCTTTGACAGCTATTAACCAACTAACAATTCAACTGAAGCAAAGTTAAAATTCAAACACATAAACTTGAAACTCAGTGTTTTCATAAAAGCATTAAAATAATATTCTGTTTAGAACCTACATGGGCAAACCATGATTGTAAATAAATGGAAGCAGTGGGGAACTATGATAAAATAGCATCTCACATTCACACAGTTTTCAAACCAATAGCATTATCCTATTTGTTTTGTTCTGAAATAGAGGTTGATGACATACTATAAAAATTTTTATACAAAGGAATATTACTCAACAATTAAAAACAAAGAAATCATGAAATTTGCAGGCAAATGGATGGAACAAGAAAATATCGTCCTGAGTGAGTTTACCCAGAGAAAGAAAGACACATGTGTTATATACTCACTTACAAGTGGGTATTAGCCATATAAGATAAACATACTAAAATTTATAATCCTAAAGAAGGTAAACAACAAGAAGGACCCTAGAGAAAAACCTAAAACCTCACTCAGAAGGGCAAACAGGATAGACAGTTGAAGTAGGAGAAGATGGGGAACAGAACAGGAATCTTCCACAGTGGTCCTCTGAAAGACTCTACACATCTGGGTATCGAAGGAGATGCAGACTCATAGCCAAACTTTGGGCAAAGTGCAGGAAACCTTATGGAAAAAGAGGGAGATAGAAAGACCTGGAGGGGATAGGAGCTCCACAAGGAGACTAACAAAACTAAAATCCTATGGGGAGGGGGGCCAGTAGGGACCAATGCTCCAACCCAGGACCATGTATGGAAAGGACCTACTCCATCCTTAGATGAAGCCCATAGGCTGCTCAGTTACCAAGTTGGTTTCCTAATAAGGGGTTGTCTCTGACATGAACTCAGTGGACAGCTCTTTGATCGCCTCCTTCAACACCCCTTGGGGTGTTCAGTCTTCCCAGGCCACAAAAGAAAATGATGTAGCCAGCCCTGATGAGAGCTGATTGGATAGGGTCAGATGGAAGAGGAGGAGGACCTTCCCATCAGTGGACTAAGGGAGGGGCATATGAGAAGAGGAAGAGTAGTTAGGACTGTGAGGAGATGGGGAGGTACAAAGTGAAAATTGTAATAAATAGTAGTAACTAAATAAATTAATTTAAAAAAGAATAATTAAAAAGTTCCTTACATTCTTAGTAGATATTAGAATGCCTAACAGATGAATTAACTTGTAACCAATTTACTACCCTTGGTTCCACAAGTTTATTGACAAAAATTCTGAGAAATACATAAAAGAAAAGATCCAGGAAGAGACTGGATGTCTGGGAGTGCTTCACATTTTTGGAAGAGACAGAAAAGATAACTGAGAAAGTGTGTGTGTGTGTGTGTGTGTGTGTGTATGTGTGTATGCTGTGGATGAACATACACTTGTGGATGACCACCTACCTGCTGAGTTCACATCAGTGTTTGTGAAATGAACAAATATGTTTTACAAATAGAAAAATAATGTGTCAAAAACTGCTTCACTTCCTCTAGGAATTAATCTAGTAGATAAAGGATTAAAGAAAAAGTGAATGATGAAGCAGGTGACACATGGAGATGAAATTTGGGGGTGTTAGAATAGGAGATGTCACATAAAAAGTGCAGATAACAATGGGAAGAAAGCAAAAATATTTTACTTCTGTTAGCAAATTAGTCTAGTATATAACCATACTGTGTTATAATTAAGGAAATAATGCCTAAGTGGAAAAATGCACTTGTACAGTATATTTGAGCTATAATTAAAAGTACATCCATTTCTCACTCTGTATTTCCTTTCCTACTTGGCATATGTTAATAAAAACTAAAATCTACTTTAAATGAGCCATATTATATTTTGAAAATTACCTGAAAAATTAGCATAGACTGAAACACATCTTTTCTTTGACTGTAAATTCTAGTTCATTATGTTAGACTGATTTAGTCATTTAGTTGTTGTGCTAAATATAAGGAAATATTGATTAATAATAAAAATAGCAAACAATTGCGAACTAAAAATAAAGACTGTCATAGTAAAAGAAAACATATCAACTGTTTTCAATCCATACCAATGAACAACTAGTAAAGTACATTAAAATAATAAAATAACATTAAAACACAAAAGCATAAAATGTTTACAACAGCAAGACAATTTTACATTTTCACATCTGATATTTTGTGTTAAAATTATAGATAATTGTTTCATGATACACAGCCAAATCATACAATATAATTTCTAGTTATCTATATAGTAAATAAATATAAGTACAGTTTTGTACATAAAGACTTTCTTTATGTTATTGTAAATGTTTAGAATTAGGCAACTGCATCATGAGGAGTGTTTTTGGCACTGGTAAAACATTTGTGATAAAGAAACATGAGCCCAATAATGACTTACATTAATTAGCCATTGAGAAATTGTTCTTGGGTAGGGGCATGTGTGAAGAAGGGGGAGGGAGGGTGGAATCAGGAAAGGAGGAGGGAGGGGCTTATGAGGGGATACAAAGTGAATAAAGTGTAATTAATAAAAAATTTAAAAAATAGTAAAAAAAAATCAACAATAAAAACAAAAGAAAAAAATTTCAAGAATTTTGTATCAAGTTTTATAGAACACTGTTTATCAAACTTTAACTTGTCTAAAGATACCATTAGATCTTGTTAATATACATATTAACTCAGTTAGCCTTGGTGGGATCTCAAAATGTTTCTCCAACCAGTTCCAAAGCAACATTTTCTCTTACTTGTGCCCTGTATTTCAATAGCAAGATTCAGAACATAACTAGTGAGAAAAAGCTATGTGAATTTCCCTGAACCTATAAAAACATCATTATTTTTGTTAAAAATCAATCACTATATAAATATTATCATTGTTGTCAAACAAGGAAGAGTCAAATGTTTTAATCTTCTTGTCTCTGCCACAATCATATTCCTCCAAACACTTCCAAACCCTTTTTCCTCCCCCACTTCTTCATACCCTCTTCTTCATTCAGTTATATCTTCTACTCACTCTCCTTCTGTGTCCTCATTTAGTTTTTATTCTCTAGAGCTGCTAGGGATTAAAGATGCACATGCTACTAAAGCACTGAACTGCACCGATACTTATTTAGCAATAAAACAACAAAATAGACACTGACCAATCCACGAATTTGTGCTAAGCTTTCTGTGAGCATCATCTTTGATGATTCCATCAGTGATTTGTACTCACACCTTGAAAATATGTGGACTTGTGAATGAGAAGGCATTTGCCTCTTAGGAGTTCACATTTTTTGTTATTTATTAATATTTTAAATTTATTTTTAATTATTTAATTTATTCATTTGTATCACAGCTGTAGCAACCTCCCTCAACATCTCCCATTCCCACCCTCCCTCCATCTTCTCCTTCCATGCCCCATCCCCCAGTCAACTGATAGAGGAGGTCCTCCTCCCCTTCTATCTGACCATAGTCTATCATTTCTCATCAGGACTGGCTTCATTGTCTTCCTCTGTGGAATTGTAAGGCTGTCATCCGATTAGGGGAGAGGTGATCAAAGAGCCAGTCATTGAGTTCTTGCGAGAGATAGTCTCTGTTCCCATTATTAGAGAACCCACTTGGACACTGGGCTGCCATGGACTACATCTGTGCAGGGGCTCTAGGTTATCTCCATGCATGGTCCTTGGTTGGAGTGTCAGTCTCAGAAAAGACCACCGGGCCTAGATGTGTTGGTTCTGTTGCTCTCCTTTTGGAGCTCATGTCCCCTCCATGTCTTTCTATAATCCCTTTCTTTCATAAGATTCCTTTCACTCTGATGAAAGTTTGGCTATGACTCTCAGCATCTGCTTTGAAACCCTGCAAAATAGAGTCTTTCAGAGACCCTCCATGGTAGGCTCCTGTCCTGTTTCCTGTTTTCTCTCTCTTTCAATGTCCATCCCCTTTGCCTTTCTGAATGAGGATTGAGCATCTTAGCCAGGGTCCTTCTTTCTTATTAGTTCCTTTAGGTGTACAGATTTTAGTATGTTTATCCTATATCATATGTCTAATATCCACTAGAATCGCTAAAACAATCCTCTACAATAAAAGATCTTCTGGAGTTATCTCCATCTCTGATCTCAAGATGTACTATAGAGCAAGAGTAGTAAACACTGCATGGTACTGGTATTGAAACTAGCTGGTGGATCAATGGAAATGAATAGAAGACCCAGAAATAAACCCAAACACTTATGGACACCTCATTTAGATAAAGAAGCCAAAACCATACAGTGGAAAAAAGACAGCAACTTCAACAAATGATGCTGGTTTAACTGTATATAACATGTAGAAAAATGCAAATAGATCCATACTTATCACCTTGCACAAAACTAAATTTCAAGTGTTTCAAATACCTCAATATAAAACCAGACACACTAAACCAGTTAGAAGAAAAAGTGGGGAAGAGCCTTGAACTCGTTGGCACAGGAGACAACTTCCTGAACAGAACAGAAAAAGCACAGGCTCTAAGAGCAACAATTAATAAATGGGACCTCATGAAACTGAAAAAGCTTCTATAAAGCAAAGGACAGTGTCGTCAGATCAAAAGAGCAGCCTACAGACTGGGAAAGAATCTTCACCAACCCTGTACCTGAGAGAGGGCTAATATCCGGAATATATAAAGAACTAAAGAAGGTAAACAGCAACAAATCAAGTAACAGTTAAAAAATGGGGTACAGACCTAAACAGAGAATTCTCAATAGAGGAATATTGAATGGCAGAGAAACACTTAAAGTAATGCTTAATGTCCTTAGCTATCAGAGAAAATGCAAATCAAACTCACCCTGATATTTTACCTTACATCCATCAGAACAGCTAAGATCAAAAACTCAAGTGACAACACATGCTGGAGAGGATGTGGAGAAAGGGGAACTCTCCTCCATTGCTGATGAGAAAGTAAACCTGTACAACCACTTTGGAAATTAACCTGGCACTTTGTCAGACAATTAGGAACAGTGCTACCTCAAGATCCAGCTATACCATTCCTAGGCATATATCCAAAATATGCTTAAGTACACAACAAGGACATTTGCTCAACCACATTCGTAGCAGCTTTATTTGTAATAGCCAGAAGCTGGAAACAACTCAGATGCCCCTCAGATGAGGAATGGATACAGAAGGTGTGGCCCATTTACACACTGAGATACTACTCAGTAATTAAAAACAAGGAAATCATGAATTTAGCAGAGAAATGGTGGGAAGTAGAAAATATCCTCAAAGAGGAGATCAATTTTATGGTTGTGTAAATCAATAAGAGTGAAAAAAAAGCTTAGAAAACTAGTCTCCAGTAACCAACTTGTTTATTAAACCACAATGGGAAGGAATTAAATAAAAAGTACCTGGCTATTAGAAATTAAAATGCAACGCATTATAATCAGTAACATATTCAAAACAGGACACCTTGGTGATTTATTTAAAAGTGATTTTCAAAGTCAGAAGGGCAAAAGAAATTCTTCAGTTTATGGCTATATCTCATATCCTATTCATTAAGAACTCTACCCTCCAATGCTGTGCTGACCACTTCTACCATTGTAAGAGACTCTATTATAAACTTATAAATGCAGAAGTACACTGACATCTTGCTAATTTCTTATATAAAGCTAAGCCAAAATAAAATCCTCTAACTCTTCATGATTTATTTCTTGTTTTATTACCCAAATAGATAAATCTAGCTTAGATGATCCCATGGATATCAGTCATTATTAAAATCCTGAAATTCGTCCATATTATGTTTAAAAAACTCTTAATTTGATTCTGTTGATAATAACGTGTTTAGTCTAGATTTTGTGCCACTTTACCACTGTGCTGATGATTGTTCACTAGATATTGTTCCCACAGAGAGAAAGAGGTTGATCCATTTGAGAATTTAATCATCTTGTTCAATATAAAACATATGGCAACACATTTTGTAGTAAGTGAATTTAGATGCAGCAAATGCCCACAGAAAGCTCTTGAGAATACTCCACGACCCAGGAATTAAATATAATCATCCGATAATGCTTGCAGACTCATCAAAGAAAAATGCCGTGCCACCAGGCCTCATGATCTTCCAAGGCAGCTTTTCCAATAGAGCCCAGGCTGCCAGATACATGGAAATGAAAAATCAAAAGAATAGATGGAATCTAATTTTATGGTATCATTTTAACTATTGTTTTCCTTTGCAGTATGTTATTACATTGTGGGTCTTTGTTTGTTTGTATATTTGTTTTAATTTATCTTTCTTTGCTCTCACTTAAGAGCACTTCATAGCTATTTGTTGTATCTTATTTGTTGTATCTTAATTATTAAATGTGAATCAAACTTATTTTACATGTCAATGGGATTAAGATTTATTTATTTCCCACAACAAAAATGAAGTCCTATAAAGATGAAAACCTTTATTGAATTCAATATCATCTTCTAAATCATAATTTGTTTACTGATGAAATGTTTTCTCCTCAAAATATATATTAAAGTCACAATAAATGAAATGACTATATTTCTCTAATATTTTCATTAATGATAAGAGCATGCATGATTCTACTTATAAAACAAAGAGGACAGATCTCTGCAGGTGTCATTCACCAAGTGTATATGACACAGAATGCCATCAATTCTGTGTGGGCTAGTCCAATGATGCAATATTTTGAAGAAAATATTTTAAAATATTTTCTATCTGTAGTCCAATGAGTGTTTGACATATATAAATATATATATGGGTGTATTGCAATATCATGGCAGTCATTTTAAATATCAAGACATCTGGGGAGTAACCAACAAAGAGGTAGTATACACTATATGAAATGCTTGACAAGAATGACATTTACCTGCAAATTTCATGATTTCCTTATTTTTTTTTTATTGCTGAGTAATATTCTATTCTGTAGATGTACCACAATTTAATTTCTGTATCCATTCTTCAGTTGAGGGGCATCTGGGTTGTTTCCAGCTTCTGGATATTACAAATAAAGCTGCTACAAACATGGTTGAGCAGATGTTCTTGTGTACTTGAGCCTCTTTTGGATATATGCCTAGGAGCAGTCTGACTGGATCTTGAGGAAGCACTATTTCTAGTTGTCTAAGAAAGCGCCAGATTGATTTCCAGAGTGGTTATGCAAGTTTACATTCCCACCAGCAGTGGAGGAGAGTTCTCCTTTCTCCACAACCTCTCCAGCATGTGTTGTCACTTTGATCTTGGCCATTCTGATAGGTATAAGGTGAAATCTCAAGGTCGTTTTGATTGCCATTTCCTTGATGGCTAATGAGGTTGAGCATTTCTTTTTTTTTTTTTTTTTCATCAATTACACTTTATTCACTCTGCATCCCCCCATAAGCCCCTTCCTCCTCCCCTCCCAATCCCACCCTCCCTCCTCCCTCTGCTTGCATGCCACTCCCCAAGTCCACTGATAGGGGAGGTTCTCCTCTCCTTTCTGATCTTAGTCTATCAGTTCACATCAAAAGTGGCTGCATTGTCCTCTACTATAGCCTGGTAAGGCTGTTCCCCCCTCACGGGGAGGTGATCAAAGAGCAGGCCAATCAGATTATGTCAGAGGCAGTGCTTGTTCCCATTACTATGTAATCCACTTGGACACTAAACTGCCATGGGCTACATCTGTGCAGGGGTTCTAGGTTATCTCCATGCATGGTACTTGGTTGGAATATGAGTCTCTGGGAAGACCCCTGTGTTCAAATTTTCTGGTTCTGTTGCTCTCCTTGTGGGGTTCCTGTCCTCTCCAGATCTTATTATTTCCCACTTCTTACATAAGATTCCATGCACTCTGCCCAACATCAAAGTCTCAGTGTCTGCTTTGATAGTCTGCAGGGCAGAGCCTTTCAGAGGCCCTCTGTGGCAGGTTCCTAGGTTGTTTCCTGTTTTCTTCTTCTTCTGATGTCCATCCTCTTTGTCTTTCTGGATGGGGATTGGACATTTTAGTTAGGGTCCTCTCTCTTGCTTAGTTTCTTTAGATGCACAGGTTTTAGTGGGTTTGTCCTATGTTGTATGTCTATATGAGTGAGTATATACCATGTGTGTCTTTTTGCTTCTGGGACAACTCACTCAGGATGATCCTTTCCAGATCCCACCATTTACCTGCAAATTTCGTGATTTCCTTATTTTAAATATTCCATTTTGTAGATATACCACAATTTCTGCATCCATTCTTCAGTTGAGGGGCATCTAGGCTGTTTCCAGCTTCTGGCTATTACAAATAAAGCTGCTACAAACATGGTTGAGCAAATGTCCTTTTTGTGTACTTGAGCCTCTTTTGGATATATGCCCAGGAGTGGTATGGCTGAATCTTGAGGAAGCGCTATTCCTAGTTGTCTGAGAAAGCGCCAGATTGATTTCCAGAGTGGCTGTAGAAGTTTACATTCCCACCAGCAGTGGAGAAGGGTTCCCCTTTCTCCACAACCTCTCCAGCATGTGTTGTCACTTGAGTTTTTGATCTTGGCCATTCTCATGGGTGTAAGGTGAAATCTCATGGTTGTTTTGATTTGCATTTCCCTAATGGCTAGGGAGGTTGAGCATTTCTTTAAGTGCTTCTCTGCCATTCGGTATTCCTCTACAGAGAATTCTCTGTTTAGCTCTGTTCCCCATTATTTAAGTGGATTATTTGGTTTGCTGCTTTTCAAGGGGATACAAATTGGAAAGGAAGAAGTCAAATTATCACTATTTGCAGATGATATGATAGTATACGTGAGTGACCCCAAAAACTCTACCAGGGAACTCCTACAGCTGATAAACACCTTCAGCAAAGTGTCCAGATACAAAATTAACTCAAAAAAAATCAGTAGCCCTCCTGTATACAAAAGACAAAAGGGCTGAGAAAGAAATTAGGGAAACAACACCCTTCACAATAGCCACAAATGACATAAGGTACCTCGGAGTAACCCTAACCAAGGAAGTCAAAGACTTGTATGAAAAAAATTTCAAATCTCTGAAGAAAGAATTAAAAGAAGATATGAGAAGATGGAAAGATCTCCCATGCTCATGGCTTGGAAAGATTAACATAGTAAAAATGGCCATCTTACTAAAAGCAATCTACAGATTCAATGCAATGCCCATCAAATTACCAACACAATTCTTTACAGACCTGGAAAGAAAAATTCTCAACTTCATATGGAATAACAAGAAACCCAGAATTGCTAAAACAACCCTCTACAATAAAAGTTCTTCTGGAGGTATCTCCATCCCTGATCTTTTTTTTTTTTTTTTTTTAATGCACTTTATTCAGGAACCTTGAACAATCATCTGACCCTGGGTAAAGCCAGCCCACTTTAAATAGCCTCTGGGTAGCCAACCTCAGCATGCCACGTGGGCAATGCAGATAGGTCAACATACATGGAAGCAAGCCAGATCCTCAGCCTTAGCCAAATGTGGAGTTGTTCGTGACAGAGAGCACTCACCATCGGGAAGGTGGAAGGCAGAAACCAGCTCCATCTTCCAGGCGCGGCATTACGCAGCTCTCTACAGTTCCCCCTTTTTGTTTTGGACGCATCAGGCAAGAGTAGAGGTCTGATCTCTGATATTAGAAATAAATTGGGACTTTGTACCAATGTTCATTTAGGTGTCATCCACCCAAAGAGCATCAGACCCACCCGTCTGATACCTTTTTCTCAGAGGCGGGACCTGGGGCATCAACCCGCATGCAATCAGACATGCTCTTCTCTGGGTCCAAAGTGGCTGACCCTGAGTGCAGTGCTTAGCCTCGCATCCTGAGCATAACATTTTGGCTTTTTATGGTAGCCAACCATGCTTGGGGAGACTGTCCTGCTTCAATGGCTATAAAGACCTGAATGGTCATGGCTGCATTACGCTGTTGTGAGACTCTAATCTTGCATATATACCACAGGCAAACCAAGGTGACCAACACCAGAAGGCCTGCTAATGCTCCCATGCCCGCCCATTCCTTCAGATGACTCATGGCTGCAACAATCCATGATGATAATCCTGTGGCTAGTCCTGTGTCCACTCTGGTAGAATTTACCATGACAATGGCCACTCTCAGCTCTGCACAAAACTGAAGTCCAAGTGGATCAAAGACCTCAACATAAAACCAGACACATTCAATCGGCTTGAAAAAACTCATTGGTACAGGAGAAAACTTCCTGAACACCAACAGCACAGGCTCTAAGAGCAACAATCAATAAATGGGACCTCATGAAACTGAAGAGCTTCTGCAAAGCAAAGGACACCGTCATCAAAACAAAGCGACCGCCTACAGATTGGGAAAGAATCTTCACCAACCCTTTATCTGATAGAGGACTTATATCCAGTATATATAAAGAACTAAAGAAGGATGAGCATTTCTTTAAGTGTTTCTCTGACATTCAATATTCCTCTATCGAAAATTCTCTGTTTAGCTCTGTTCCCCATTTTTAATTGGATTACTTGATTTGTTGGGCTTCAGCAATAAGGAACTCATGAAATTTGCAGGTGGGAACTGAAAAGGATCAACCTGAGTTAGCTGTTCCAGAAGTAGAAAGACATACATGGTATATACTCACTTATATAGACATACAATATAGGATAGACCTACTAAAATCTGTTCATCTAAAGAAACTAATCAAGAGAGAGGACCCTGACTAAAATGCTCAATCCCCATCCTGAAAGGCAAAGAGGATGGACATCAGAAGCAGGAGAAAACAGGAAACAGTTTAGGAACCTGCCACAGAGGACCTCTGAAAGGCTCTGGTATGCAGACTATCAAAGCAGATGCTGAGACTAATGGCCGACTGTTGGACAGAGTGCATGGAATCTTATGAAAAAAGTGGGAAACAGTAAGATCTAGACAGGACAGGAACTCCACAAGGAGAGCAACAGAACCAGAACATTTGAACACAGGGGTCTTTCCAGAGACTCATACTCCAACCAAGTACCATGCATGGAGATAACCTAGAACCCCTGCACAGATGTAGCCCATGGCAGTATAGTGTCCAAGTGGGTTCCATAGTAATGGGAACAAGCACTGCCTCTGACAAAAACTGATTGGCCTGTTCTTTGATCACCTCCCCCTGAGGGGGGAGCAGCCTTACCAGGCCACAGAAGATGACAGTGCAACCACTCCTGATGAGATCTGATAGACTGAGATCTGATAGACTATGATCAGAAGGAAGGAGAAGGAGACCTCACCTATCAGTAGACTTAGGGAGGGGTATGCGTGAAGAAGGGGGAGGGAAGGTGGGATTAGGAGGGGAGGAGGGAGAGGTTTATGGCGGGATACAAAGTGAATAAAATGTAATTAATAAAAGTTAAAAAATTTAAAAAATAATTAAAAAATGAAATTTAAAGTATTTAATATATTTTAAGTACCTATTGTAATTTGAATGTCTGTGTTTTGCTAAGCATATTATTCTTAATAATCTTAGCATTATGATATGATGAGATGGTATCTCAGAGTAGGGTAAATAGACTATAAAGAAGTAGTGTCTGTGTGAAACAAGCTCAAGAGATCATGTTTGAAACAAACTATGAGGAACACGTGAGAGAGAACATGCTGTGGACGAAAAACAGGACCTCACCAGACAGGGGTCTCCTCTGATTAAGTATGCAATTCCCAAGCTACAGAACTGTGGGAAAGATTTTCTTGTTTTTATTGTTATTTATCGTCTTCTTTGCCTACGGCACTTTATTGAAGCGACTTTCTATATTACTTTAAACATGTATTAGTATCCTGGACAGACTGAGACAAGAATTGACAACTTTAAGACAACTTTATTTCTACAGTTCATTGTCTATCTTATTTTAATACCAGAAACTGAAGGAAATGTTAACATTCTTAAATATTAGCTAATATTACTAATTATATATGTGATCTTTATGGGATGTTAAATTTAATTTTCTTCTGTCTCTGTCACGTTCTACTCGATTGATACTAAACTAGTGAATGAAAGTAAGTAATTACTTCTGTTGTAGAAAATACCAATCTGTTTAAACCTTATGAGATTCATAACTGAAAAGACAAACAAAAAAGAAAGCAGAGAGAAAAGAGAGGAAGAGGGAAAGAGGAAGAGAAGGAGAGAGAAAGCACACACACACACACACACCATATATATATGAATACCACAATTGTCTAAGAAGTTACTGAAATCTAGAGGCAGAAAATCATCAGTATCCTTTTTGGATACACCAGTTAAAAAGAATAGGGAAACATTGACGTAACATTAGAGATTGTGAGACTGATTACACTGTTTCCTAGGACACTACTTTCCAGCCTATGGTTTCTTATTTTGTTACACTCACACATTATCTACCCACTAAAATTTTTCACAACTGAACTTCAATTTTTAAAGATAAAAACAGAATAGAAATGCTTCAAATTTTACCTTCAGACAATGCATCTAAAGGACGATGGAAATAATTTTAGGTTCAAGAGGTACAATGTAGTGTATCCAAGAAAAATAGCTACCAGGAATTTCAGAGATCCTCTTAGTGACACTGAACTATGACGCCTACCTTTTCCCATTACTTCTCTGCACATTTTGTCATTCCTGAAGCTTTGACCCCGTTCTGACTCCCTGAGTTTGCCATTTACATGGGAGGCCGAGATCAATGGTGTTAAATCTGTTACTGTGTTATAGTGTGTTTAAGAGTTGCACCTTATTGTTTTAGAATCTGCTTCTGAATACAAAATTAGGCATCAGTTAATAAGAGAACAATTTTCCTCAAGATATTTATTTTCCTATATTTTCTGTGGCAGTATGTCTTTTTACAGTTATTAACTGTCACTATTATGCAATGTTTGCATTTAAAATGTTTTGATTACTAGAACAATATTTAAAATATTCAAACAATATTTGATTTTCTATGACTTTATATTTTCATCATTAAGAATTTTTTACTGGACAGTTTTTAAACCTAGCTTTTCTTCATAACTGTTTTATATCTCTGCAAAAGACATTCAGTAAGATTTCAAATATCTGATATGATTAAAGTGTTACATCAACATGGTACCAAATAAAAAGCTCTGTTTGCTAGTTCTTCTCCTCAGGTACATTAAATTAATTGAGCATATTGTGGCCTTTCAGCATGATGTTTTGCTAGTAAATGATTCATGGTGCATCCTGACCACAGCGAACAACAAACTTTCACCAGAAACAGATGGAGGAATGATCTTGGCCATTTGTGGAAAGCTCAGCTCCATCCAGGAAAAAGTGAAGTTCATTGAAAATTGACCTCATTGTGCTGCTGGCCAGATTTGATTCACCTCAGGAGCATGGTTATGCTGAGGACATAATCAGCAGGAGCAGATGGCTGTCTCTGGGGTCATGTTCCCACGCAATTAAAAATCTGTTGCTAGGACGTATAACTATCAAATATTTTGATATCTCTATGTGGCAGATTTTCCTTTCTATTGATAGTCGGGAAGGTAAGGCCTGTAACCTCTTATTTGTCTTAGACTGTCATAGCTGGCAGCTTTCCCCCCATGCAATGATGTTTATCCTTTTTCTGATAGAAAGTCTCTTTAAAAAAACAGAAAAACAGAAAACCATTGGTTTAAAGCATAAGCTCCGCTAATCCAGCTTCCTTTTTTGTGCTGATTACTCTTCTGTATTGCATATTTTCCCTGAACTACTGCAATTTCATTTGCATTTTTTGAAGGTAGCAATGTTGTCTCTGATTTTTCTAGAACAAATCATACGGTGGTAATGTATTATAATTTATTTAAATATGGCAATGTTGGTGATTTGTTAGGAAATAATATGCTATAAAATATATACTTAATATATAGCCACTAATCCACTCAGACACTTTCTCTATTTTCATGATCATGACCAGAGTTTTATGAGACAGATGCCCACATCAAGTGGCAAAGTTAACAAGGAATATTTATGTCATGCAATTTATGAAGCTCAATTATTGCCATGTAGATAACTTCATTAGATGACATAATATGTCAAATAGGTGATTCAATATTTTATGAAAAATGTTTATCAATAAAACTTATTTCTTTCAAAGATTTTCAGGCAAAATTATTCTTGAGACAAAACACTTATTGTGTAGTGCCCTGCAGATGCTTATGATTAGGAAGGAAAACCTTCCAAAACATAAATGCAGTTATTTGCTCAATTTCAAATAAGGACTGGAGTAGTCAATACAAAAAAATATTATAATCCAGTTCACACTAAGGTACAGTTATTTGAGGCAGATTTTTTTCAGGCACCAATTTAATTATGCACCTGTCAGGGACAGCTTAGCTACTATGGTATACCACTTAAGTTAGGATAGAGTTTAGCTGCAGGAGGGATGTTGTCCTGTCTTAGAAAAGGATTTAGCAAGATCAAATGAGCAAAATCAACATTAATGAATATGAAAAATATCTTGTGCTGTGAACAACTTATCAAATATAGAACTAAAGAAGTTAAAAAGCAACAAACAAGTAATCCAATTAAAAATGGGTTACAGAACTAAACAGATTTGTCAATAGAGGAAGAATATCGAACACGTAAAGAAATGCTCAATGGCCTTAGACATCCAGGAAATGCAAATCAAAACTACTCTGAAATTTCATCTCACATCCATCAGAATGGCTAAAATCAAAAACTCAAGTGACAACATATGCTGGAGAGGATGTGGTGAAAGGGGAACACTTCTCCATTGCTGGCGGGAATGTAAACTTGTACAACCACTTTGAAAATCAATCTGGTGCTTTCTCAGACAATTAGGAAAAGTGCTCCCTCAAGAATCAGCTATACAACTCCTAGGCATATATCCAAAAAATGCTCAAGTATACAACAAGGACATTTGCTCAACAGTGTTCATTGCAGCTTTGTTCATAATAGCCAGGATCTGGAAACAATCCAGATGTTCCTAAATGGAAGAATGGATACAGAAATTGGGGTACATTTACACAATGGAATACTACTCAGCAATTAAAAACAAGGAAATCATGAAATTTGTAGGCAAATGGTGGGATCTAGAAAAGATCATCCTGAGTGAAGTATCCCAGAAGCAGAAAGACACACATGGTGTACACTCACTTATAAGTGGATATTAGACACATAATATAGGATAAACATACTAAAATCTGTGCACCTAAAGAAGCATCTGTATACATTTGTAACTGTATATTTCTAAGGTTGTTTTTGTACATATCTTTAATATATATAATATATATTTATTGAAATATATTAAATCAACATATGTACATATGTGTGTGTGTGTGTGTGTGTGAAAGATGTTCAATCCTCATTCAGAGAGGCAAACAGGATAGATAACAGAAGAAGGAGAAAACAGGAAACAGGACAGGAGCCTACCACATAGGGCCTCTGAAAGAATGTACCCAGCAGTGTATCAAAGCAGATGCTGAGACTCATAGTCAAACTTTGGGCAGAGTGCAGGGAATCTTATGAAAGAAAGGGATGAAAGTCCTGGAAGGGACAGGATCTCCACAAGGAGAGCAACAGTACCTAAAAATCTTGGACCAGTAATCTTTTCTGAGACTGATACTCCAACCAAGGACCATGCATGGAGATAACCTAGAACCCCTGCACAGATGTTGACTTAGGTGAACGATAGATTTTAGGAACAAAACTATCATTGGTAATGGACTGAAGCTATCAAAGTGGCTGTCTCCTATTTGGTTTATTGGAAGCAACAGGAGTAAATCGACATTTTAAAAAGAAATGAATTTATTTGTTTTTAAAGAATATTTTATCATACCCATGTATATAAAATTTTATGAATTTAATAGTGTACAAAGCAGTGTACCAGTGTACAAAAGAAAAAAAATGGTTAACATTTCAAAGTTCTGACGGAAGGATAAGTTTGGATATTAATTGCTCTTTTTTTTATTTGAGGATTTTTTGGGAAGTATTCAAATACTTATCAACTCGACCTTATTATAGAGACCTAGATAGACGTGTCTTATTAAAGACTACAAGCTAAATACTGTTCTTAATTTGGTTTATGAAATTTCAAGTCAAAGACATGGATCAACTCACTCCAGAAAGAGCAGTAAGTTAAACCAGAATTAAAGGCATAGGAAGTAGTACTCTTATAAGGTTGGGAGAAATATGAACAACTAGGGCGAGAGAAATGGTTCCCTGGATAGACACATTTGATGTCCAGTGTCCTGAGTTTGATCCTTGGGTCAAATAAGACAGAAAGAGAAAAATGTCTCCCTGAAGTTGACCTCTGAACTCCACATGTCAACACATACACATACATGCATACACACACACACACACACACACACACACACTAATGAAATTGTCAATTACACGGGAAACAAAAATAAAAAGGGTATGGTGTTTTCTCAGAAAGAATAAGTGCTTGGACCCAAAACTGATGATCTGGACCTACATGGTGGAAGAAGAGAAACAATTCCCAAGAGTTGTTCTCTGACCTCCACATGCATGTTAGAGCACATAGGCACAAACACACACGCACACATATACACAATTAATCAATGTAAAACATTAATACTTTAAAACTTCCTTGAGAATGTTATACAATGTATTCAGTTTATATCCACACTTTTCCCACAACTCATCCTACATTGACAACCACTTCCCTATCTATCCAACTTCTTGTTATCTTTATTATTATTATCATTATTATTTTAAACAGTTGAGCCCATTTGTGTTGCCCAAATGGTCTTATGGGTCCGGCTACCTTGGGATGTGGTAAACCCGCCAGGTGCTATATCCTTGAAGAAAACTGACTCTTCCACCTTCAGCTGCTCTCAGATTCGTGCTGGGACTTTGTCTGACTTGAATTCGCACAGGCCTTGTGCATGTGGTTACAGCTGCTTCTTGTTCATCACATATGTATCTTCCCTTGTGTTCCCAGAAAACAGATTTATTACCATTCATCATCTCTAGCTCTTCAATCTGTCTGCTTTCTTTTCTGCAAAATGTCCTGAGATTGTGAGGGGGGGGGGGGTGATATAGAGACTCCATTTGGGGTTGTCCACTCTGCAATTTCTTATTGTCTGAGCACTTAGCAATTGTTGGTCTCTGTGTTAATTGCCATTTACTTCAAAAGAAGCTTCTCTGATTATAGTTGTGAGATCAGGTAGTCTGTAGGTATAACAACATGTCATCAGGTTTCTATTTTAGACCTGTGTTCACTTAGCAGACTAATTCTAGTAGGTCTCCCTAGTCCTGTGACATGAATAACCACAATTTTTTTTTCATCCTATGGAGGGAGTGTGGGGTTGGGAGGAAATGAGGGAGTGGGATATAGCTGGGATACAAGAGTCCCAGGTGTGGGTTCCATCTCTTGGAGCATGTTTTAAATCCTATAATAAAGGAAAAGTATAGGTTATTCCTATCACAACTGTGTGATGGATGCCACATTGTTGGTATAATGTTCTTGTGGAATGCATACAATTTACCCTTGTTCATTCACATGCAGATTTCTCTGCCCCATTATCTGGTTTCAATCCAGACATTGCATTGGGATGATTATTCTAAGCATCACCTGTCTCAAGTTTGTGTAAACATGGCACCATTTGTTCTTTATATTGCCAATAAAAACAACCAGCCAATGTTGAGCAATGGAGAGAATAGGGTGGAACATCCTTGTCCAGAGGGGAGGAGACAGAAAGGATCTAGGAGGAGAGATCTCAGAGCAGAGGACCTGGGAACATCAGAAGAAATGAACGGAACCTATGATAAGACCATAAAACAAGTATAATGTGGAAAATCAGAATGGGAGGAAGCTATGCAGGCTTGGACACTTAGGATGGAATAATTATTGCCCAGCATTGTGCTCTAGGTTAATTAAAAAAAATCCTATTCTCTGTGTGGTGATTTGGGTATACAGCTTATTTAGGAATAACTGTTGTTTAACTAAAAGGTAATAAATATTAATACTCATCAAAACACCATATAAAAGGTTAAAAGTAATTATAAAATTATTTAAAGCAGAGAAGAAGGGTACAATTCAAGTTGGCCTGCAGCTACTGGAGACAATAACATCCAGGAATCTGCTGTACGTATATTGGGACTGCAAGAAAATACAAATATTTTAAATTAACTATGTCATAATTAAAATTAATCAGGGAGGGAATGATTATATATGACGATTCTGTTTACACTTTTGTAGCTCTTACAATTACAAAATCTATAATGTCACTCTGGCTATGAAAGGAAATGATAGGGTGAGAGAAAAGGTTATTTAAGTTGAAACTCTGACAAAATGAAAAATAAAAGGAGCCATGTAGACTGTGAACAGATTTTAAGATTACCCATAGACCTAACAATAGTGTCATGAATCTTTATGATGTTAAGGATTTCTAGATTATTACTAAAAAGAGTCTGTTAGGATATTGTTGGTCCATGGTAGATTTCTCAAAAGAAAGGTAGCAAAGAAAGAGACAGAAAAAAAAAAAAAACAGTCAACAAGGAGGAAAAATGAAGACTATTTATGTATTTATTCACTCCATAAAAGTGTGTCAGTGACCTACCAAGACATACACCTCCAAACATGATCATTCACTACAGGGGACTGGAAAGCAACATTATAGAAGGTCAAGGTTCAAGTAAAATCAAGCTATTGATAAACTGATGTGAAAAGTTCTTGTGGCTGCATAGTTTTAACTTTAAAATGCTGTCCTGCTCTTCCCATTTAATTAAATGCACGAGCAATTCATGTATATGTGATTCATCATACTCTGAAAGAATCTAATAGAAGAAATATGTGTGATGAAGTCCAAAATAAATTACTATGCTATGCTCATCAATTATGCATGAACATTTAAAATTCTACTGGATAAAATTCTATATCTGGGATCACATTAAAAATTGTTAAAATTGAATACAGTATCCCATGCAATATTGCAATCCATGACAACGATGAATGAAGTTGTGCCTTCTAGAATACTTGCCCAGTAACACAGAGACATAGATGCTAACTTAATTACTTTAGAACCCTTTTAAAGGTTTGTTTGTGTTCCCAGGATTCCCCTGATGAACAGACTAGCATTGTGGTTTTCACTTGAATTGTACCATTATTTTATATATCCCTGCACTAAAATTTGTATGCTATAATTTTGAGAACTATTTCAAATATTGTTTTATAAAACCTATTCTTTTTGATATTTTTAATTGAGTTGATTAAAAATTTCTAGATTTTATAAGTCTGGGGCCTCATTTAAGAGATGTGTTCTCCTATGGAGTTCCTGTCCCCCTCCAGCTCTTTCAGTCTCTCCCTTCTTTCATAAGATTCCCTGCACTCTGCCCAAAGTTTGACTATTAGACTCAGCATCTGCTTTGATACACTGTTGGACAGTCTTTCAAAGTCCCTCTGTGGTAGGCTTCTGTCCTGTTTCCTATTTTTTCCTTCTTCAAATGTCCATCCCATTTGTCTCTCTGAGTGAGGACTGATCATCTTACCCAGGGTCCCACTTCTTGCTTAGCTTATTTAGGTGTACAGATTTTAGTATGTTTATCCTATATTAAATGTCTAATATCCACTTGTCAGTGTATATATACTGGGTATGTCTTTCTGCTTCTGGAATACCTCACTCAGGATGATCTTTTCTAGATCCCACCATTTGCCTGCAAATTTCATGATTTCCTAGTTTTTAATTGCTGAGTAGTTTTCCATTGTGTACATGTACCACAATTTCTTTTTTTTTTAATTTTATCTTTTTCTTATCAGTTACATTTTATTAACTTTGTATCCCAGCCGTGTCCCGCTCCCTCATTCTCTCCCAGTCCCTCCCTCCCTCCCTCAGTACCACAATTTCTGTATCCATTCCTCCATTGAAGACATTTGGGTTGTTTCCAGATTCTGGCTATTACAAATAAAGCTGCTACAAACATGGTTGAGCAAATGTTCACAATGAGAAAAAGAGAACCAAAAAAATCTGGACACAGGGGTGTTTTCTGAGACTGACATTCCAACCAAGGACCATTCATGGATATGATCTAGAACCCCTGCTCAGATGTAGCCCATGGTAGCTCAGCATCCAAGTGAGTTTCCCTAGGTAGGGGAACAGGGACTGTCTCTGACATGAACTCAGTGGAGGGTTCTTTGATCACCTCCTCCTGAGGGAGGAGTAACCTTGCCAGGCCACAGAGAAGGACAATGCAGCCAGTCCTGGTAAGACCTGATAAGCTAGGTTAGAGGGATATGGAGGAGGACCTACCCTATCAGTGGACTTAGAGAGGAGCATGGGAGAAGATAAAGGAGGGAGAATGGGATTGGAAGGGGATGTGGGAGGGAGCTACAGCCGGGATACAAAGTAAATAAATTGTAATTAATATAAAAATAAAACATTTATAGAAAGATGCTCTATAACTATAGTTTATTATTTTGTGTTAAGTCTCCATTTTCCTTTGGGGACACTATTTAAAAAGGAATAACTATTAGATACACGTTGTGTTATAATGTACTTGCTAGAGATGGCAAACCTTGGTCAGTTAATGTCTACATTGTAGCTGGTTGTGGATTTCCATAACGGTTTCTGTCTACTACAGAAAGATATTTCTTTGATAAGAGTTGAGAGATACACTTATATATGGGTATAAGCTGGAATTATGAGATGTGATGAACGCTTTAAAATTTGATTTACTTGATTATTATACACATTTTGCTTTTTTTTTCCATTTCAATTTATTTCTTTCTAAAATTGAATTGAAAAAAACTGAATCCTTAAGTAATCGTTACAAATATATAATTAACAACAGTTACAATTAAAAGTGCAAGGGTGGGACTGAGAGGGGTAAGGGAGTGGGCTACAGCTGGGATACAAAGTGATTGGATTGTAATAAATCGAAATAAATAAATAAGGGAAAAAAGTACAGGAATTTGGTCATTTTGACACATAGTAGTTGTGTTTAAGTACCGATACTTTTCCAATAAAATTTTCCTTATGTTATCCAATCTACCTTTTCAAGTTTATGGTTAAAAACCTAGAACTAAATAAACATACAAAGCATCACTTCCTCAATGTTAATATAGTAATAATAATACTTTTTAACTTTGATACTTGTCCTGAGAAGAGTTTAAAAATTCTATTTTAGATTTCAACTCTTTGAATGATTGGAGGAATCACTAGGAATATTTATAGATTCCCTGATGAGTAAAGTTGTATTCTTCTCACAATTACTGTATAAGTGTTCTTTAAACTAAAAAGTATTATGCAAATGTGCTACTATTATTAGCTAGTTTCCTCCAAATGACACCTTCCAAGAACAGATGAATTGCACGTGCTTTGGCATTTATTGATAATCTAACAAAGGATGTGGCTTGCATAAACTTCTGTGTAGGAAGCTCATTAATAATCACATGCTAACTGTAGTCACTAGAACTCTGGCCCTCCAAAAGGATTCCAAAAAGTTAAAAAAAAAATCTAGACTATTTTTTATAGCCTAATAAAACACAGTTCATAACAACCATAATATTTTAAGACAAATGATTAATTTACATTGTTTCTATAATCATCTCTTATTTTTATTAAGTGCCACATTATGAAAATGTATTGTTTTATATGGTACAGGTCACTGCATCTTTTATATGCTATCTCCTTAACGTCTTCAGCATCTAATCACTATAGTGTGAAATAATCATTTGGCCACGAAATGCACTTAAAACCTTACAATGTGTCAAAGAAGCTCAGAAGAATGAATGATTGTCCATTTTCACTCCATTAATGTAGTAGATAACAAAATTAAAAATTGGAGGTTGTGTAACAAATATCCTACTCTTTTCATACTAATGACAGCATTATTCCAGACTTTCTAGTATCTATGAGAGAGAGAACATTGTTCAATGAAATGTGTTCTTTGTACCTAGTAGGGCTACTGATTTTTTTTAGTTAACCCTGCATTCAGCTAGTTTGCTAAAAGTATAAGCTGCAGGGATATGGATGATGTGCCTCTTCATGAGGGACAATGTAGTTGGCTGTTTAGGAAAAGTGTATCTTGTTAAGCTGGATATGTGGCCATCTGTCCCCACATCATGGTTACAAAGCTTCAGCTAGTGTTCCTCACCAGCCAGCCTTAGAAGACACAAAAATCTCAGTTTAAAAGCCATGAGTTATATCTTTTCAAAGTGAACTAGTAAGATTTTGTTAACTGATAATCTTTTCAAAGTGAACTAGTAAGATTTTGTTAACTGATAAGATTTTTCATATGATACCCTGCACTCTGCCTAAGGATTGGTTATGAGTCTCAATATCTGCTTTGATACACTGCTAGGTAGAGTCTTTCAGAGGCCCTCTGTGGTAGGCTCTTGTCCTGTTTCTTGTTTTCTCCTACTTCCAATGTCCATCCCATTTGCCTTTCTAAGTGAGGATTGATCATCTTACCCAGAGTCCTCTTTCTTGTTTATCTTCTTTAGGTGTACAGATTTTAGTATTTTTGTCCTATCTTATAGATCTAGTATCCACTTATAAGTGAGTATAAACAGTGTGTGTCTTTCTGCTTCTAGAATACATCACTCAGGATGATCTTTTATAGATCCCACCATTTGTCTACAAATTTCATGATTTCCTTGTTTTTAATTGCTGAGTAGTATTCCATTGTGTAAAAGTACCACAGATTCTGTATCCATTCCTCAGCTGAGGGACATCTGGGTTGTTTCCAGGTTCTGGCTATTACAAATAAAGCTGCTACAAACATGGTTGAAAAAATGTCCTTGGGCAGAGTGCAGGGAATCATATGAAAGAAGGGTGAGTTAGTAAGACCTGGAGAGGACAGGTACTCCACAAGGATCAAATATATCTTGGCACAGGGGCCTTTTCTGAGAATGATTCTCCAACCAAGGATCATGTGTGGATATAACCTAGAACCCCTGCTCAGACATAGCCCATGGCAGGTCAGCAGCCAAGTGTGTTTCCTTAGTAAGGGGAACAGAGACTGTTTCTGTCATGAACTCTGTGCTAGGCTCTTTGACCTCCCCCACCCTGAGGGAGGAGCAGCCTTGCTGGGCCACAGAGGAAGACATTGTAGCCAGTCCTAATTAGACCTGATGAACTAGGGTCAGATGGAAGGGGAGGAGGACCTCCCCTCTAATTGGTCTTAAAGAATTGCAGGGAGGAGATGAGGGAAGGTGGTGGGACTGGAAGGGAATGGGGGAGGTGGCTACAGCTGTGATACAAAGAAAATAACCTGTAATTAGTATAAAAAAATAAAAATTACAAAAAACAATTTTTAACATGTGGTAACTAAAAATGTGAAACATTACTTCATTTTTTTGTCTAGTTGAAATCACTAATTGGATTGGTCTATTTGAAAGGTAAATTATTTCAATATTTATTGCCTTTAGCTTTTTCAATAAATATTAGCATGTGGAATTTTATTGAACATCATTGTCAGGCTGACAAAAGAAAGACATACAAGAATGCTCAACTGAGTAGAAGCATGAGGAACAAAGCAACCGGTTTTCTCTGTGGCAAAATGCTGGGTAAGAGGATGGTTATTTAAAGATGGGAAAGACTTGTGCTTAGATTTTAAGTGGAATACTGAAATCTATACACCTAAAGAAGATAAACAAGAAAGAGTACTCAGGCTAAGATGACCAATCCTCACTTAGAAAGACAAATGGGATGGACATTGGATGTAGCAGAAAACAAGTAATAGGACAAGAGGCTAGCACAGAGGGCCTCTGAAAGAATCTACCTAGCAGTGTATCAAAGCAGATACTGAGACTCATAACCAAACCTTCAGCAGAGTGCAGGGAATCATATGAAAGAAGGGGGAGTTAGTACGACTTAGAGAGGACAGGAGCTCCACAAGGACCAAATATATCAGGGCACAGGGTCTTTCATGAGACTGTTTCTCCAACCAAGGACCATGTATAGATATAACCTAGAACCCCTGCTCAGATGTAGCCCATGGTAGCTCAGTATCCAAGTGGGTTCTCTAGTAAGGGGAACATGGACTATTTCTGACATGAACTCAATGGCGAGCTCTTCACCCTCCCACCACCACCCTGAGGGAGGAGCAGCCTTGCTAGGCCACAGAAGAGGACTTTGCAGCCAGTCCTGAAGAGACCTGATAAGCTAGGGTGAGATGGAAGGGGAGGAGGACCTCCGCTATCAGTGGACTTGGGAAGGGGCAGGTAGGAGATGAGGGAGGGAGGGTGGGATTGGGAGGGAATGAGGGAGGGGGCTATGGCTGAGATACAAAATAAATAACCTGTGATTAATATAAAAAAATAAAAATAAATAAATAAAAGGTTTTAAATGGAAGCCACTGGAAGACTTTAAATAGGGAAATAACATAAATAAATCTTGTATTACTTCTTATCATTTCTTGCTGTCTTCCATCTGTCTTTGCTTCCCTGTCCCTTCTCTTGTTTATGCCTCTTCTTTAAACTTTTTATTCTAACTTATCCATGAAACAAAGTTTAAAATTTTTGTGATAACTGAAAGACTAATTTAGGAAAATGTTTGAGCATCAATAGAAAATAAAAGCATGAACTCTGGCTGCAGCAGCAGATATGAAAAAACGGTACAAAGATACTCTTTAGTCATGATGTTATATAGTCCTGTTACATGGAAATTCTTAGGTGAGAAAAAGAAAAAAAACCCATTTAATTAATTTCTCCTGCTTCCTACTTGAGTAAGTTGTGAATTATTGTGTTATTTTCTAAAACTATCCTGCATTAGTAAATGATATGGTTATCTTTGTTTTAGTTTCTTTCTTTCTTTCTTTCTTTCTTTCTCTTTCTTTCTTTCTTTCTTTCCTTCTTTCTTTCTTTCTTTCTCTTTCTTTCTTTCTTTCTTTCTTTCTTTCTTTCTTTCTTTCTTTCTTTCTTTCTTTCTTTCTCTTTATTTACAATTTATTCACTTTGTATCCCAACTGTAGCCCTGTCCCTCATACCCTGCCAATCTTGCCCCTTCACCAGTCCCCTGATAGGAGAAGTCTTCCTCCCCTTCCATCTGATCATAGTCTATCAGGTCTCATCAGAACTGGATGCATGTTTGACTTTCTTTTTCGTTGTTATTTTAGAAGTTGTAAAAATTGTTAGTAAGTGTTGTGAGATCTGGATTCAGTGGGAATTCTATTATTTGACCATCCTTTCCTTTCTAAAAACCAATTGTTTTGAAAATACAGAATGATTTATGCCCTATGTGTCAACTAAAGAAGATCTGTTAATGGAATGCTCCAGACCCTGTAAGAAGTAGTCAAATAAAACATGATAGTTTTGGTATGTTACTACTTTATAATTTGACTGAGTAAATTTAACAATGATGCACTTTTTAACCATAACAAAATGTTACATTTATGGCTCTCCAAGTGTATGTCCTAAAAAAAAATCTCAGACTAAGAAAATACAGTTCTTGCACTTTAGAGAAATCACCTGGAGAAGTGTGAACAAGCAGAAACATACAAAATAATTGCAGAAAAATTAACCTGCCATCATAGACAGTAAGTACACATCTATGTGCAAGATGACAATCAGACTAAATAGAAATCAGAAATTTCAGGACAGGGATTAGAGACTTCATACACATCTTATGCAACTCTGTAGTTATCAAAAGAAAGAAAGAATTTTTTTGGCCCAATTGTATTGATTTTTTTTAAGTTGGCATCAGTTATTATTCCAAAAAGACCCCCCCCCAAAAAAAAGATTTGTTAAGCTTCAAAAAACAAAGAAAGAAGGGAAAGTACAGTTTAAAAGATTAGAGCAATTTTAACAATTTATAACTTATGTATATAATGAATGCCTGTTTTGTGCAACCATTTCTGAAGCGTGATTTCAGGAAAGTAATTCTCCTATGGAAAATATTAACAGAATGCTGAGAATTTTGCCTTCTAATATAACCAGTTAAATACTTAGGATTTGTTTAGTATTTTAAACTACTGTGTGTGCCATTTTCTGTTACTTCAAATGTAATTTTTAAATTTCATTTTCATTTTATAAACCTTTCTTTCTTTTTCTCCCACCCTCTGTTTTGTTTCTTCCACAAATACATTTTATGGTAAGGAATCTTACAAGTGATACAAATATCAATATAGTTGAATAATTATAGATGATATAAAAATCAATATGGATAAATGATGGATTGATTTTTACCTTAAACAGAAAAAGTATGAAACTCAAATCAGTTAATTCAATATGTGCAATATTAGAAAGAATAAATAAGAGTATGTTAAGTATAAAAAGGGTGTGGTCAACCCTTTTGGTTAATAATTACAAATAAAAATGACATTTATAACTATAACACATAATATATGAATTGCTTGAAAAATTAGTGAAAAATTCAGATGTAGCAAAGTAAAGGGAGGCATACCAATGTCTGCCTTCATGCTAGTATGAAGCACAGTGTGACACCATCTTTCTTCAGCTCTCTGTTTTAATAATGTCCTTACATAATAAGAATCATACTCTTTGTTACAATATACTTCTAAGCAACATCTTGGGTGAGCTGACAACGTGATATTCTTTTTTTCTGATTTCCATCTTAAAGTCTTAGATGAAGTCTACATCTCCTTCAAAATTTGTCAGTTTGTAGATTATGCATATGGCCTAACATCCTTGTAACGAGATTCAATCTCTAATTGCCATTATCTATTGTTGTCGAGTTCTTTCTAAAACAAAAGCAGGCAAATACTATACAAATGAAAGACAGTAAAGCTTGAGAATAAGAACACATCATGGTCTGAGATGTGGTATCATGACAAATAGGGAAGAAGCTTATTTATGTTAGTTTTACAATTCTTAAACACATGTCACTTAAATAATAATTATCAATAAAATCTGTTGTTGACTTGAAGATACACACTCACACACATATAAATGAAACATAACAGGGCATTTTCAAAATTTGTCTTAGATAATAGAAAATCCTACCTCCAGATGAAGAAATATTTAAACAATTAATGCCTGTTTCTTTTTGGGAGAGCATTATAAAATTTGTCTAAATATTTTATAGAACTATCTTATATCCCAAACAACAACTATTTCTATGCCTCAGCTTTTAAACTGACAGAAGATTACTGGAGCAGAGTGGAAATATTTGTTTGTCTTTTTATTTGAATGGCATATTTGATTACCATTCACTTATCTTGTCTGCCAGTTCCACTGAGTACAGAATGTGTACAAATAGATGTAATTTCATGTTCTCAACTAGGCATAAATTTTTTATAGACACACGCATGCCAACATACTCAACAGACTGGGTGCAGATAGCTTGTTTGTTTGAGCCCTTATATATAACGCATATAAACATATATGCATGCACATGCCTGCTATGAAGAAAATATTTCTTCTGGTCTCACACATGACGTTAACAATTTATTTGAGAGTTATTCAGGGAAACATCTTGAAATAATCATAAATATGTCACTCAGTGATATAAATTCCTAAACTGTAGTGAAAATATGCTGTGGCTGATATTTTATGAATGCATGTGATAGCTGTGAGTGCTGGATGATGTAACAGAAGGTGAATGCGTTAGCTTAAACAATCTTGCCCTGGATTTTTGGCACTGTGAATTAATGGCTTGTGTCATCTGGCTTCTAACACAGCTTTTCTCATCTACAAATGAGAAAATGTGGGAAGTTCAGAAAAGAATTGAATGGATTGAGGGTTACCTGAGAGTAATTCCTGATACTCTACCAGGACATCAAGTAAATACTTATTAATGAACTGTATGTACTTTAGAGGTGTTCTAGTAATCAATGTATCATAAGATGCAAAAATTCTCTTGCACATAAAAGGATTTATAAATCCTGTTATGGAACAATTCGGGGAAAAGGAAAAAAGTTGCCTAAAGTTAAGTTAGGAATATGGAATGATATCTTGATAAATTTCAGGGGGTATAATCTTTGACAAATACAGATAAAACCCAACCAAATTGATACCTGTTGATTTTCATAATAACAGTTTTTTTCTTATTAAATGTCAGTTTTAACAAACCATATAGATTACAATAAGGCTTTCAGAAAAAAGATTGGATCCATTGCTACTTTATGAAATTAACTACATTGTCAGGCCTCTCTCTCTTTTTTTTTATACTGTGTTTCCTAAGTAAAAGTGATACAACTACATATATTAGACAGAAAATATTCCCACAAGCCTTTGGGGACTTGATAGCTAGTTTCCTACAATACTATTTTTCATAGAAAGACTAGTCCATTTAAATCATTTTCCCCAATAAATCATAACTTAATTTAGTACAAAAGAATGATGTTAAATGTCAGCTATTCATATAATACTTATCTATTACTTCATTCAACTCTCTGTGTTCCATAAACTTCTCTTTTATTAAATCAATAAATATTTATCAAAAAACTAGGCTAGCACTATTAAATCCCCAATGTGCCTTTCTGTTTTAACTGTCATTTTTTTATATAACTTTCAAAGGCAGCAGAATTCATAAAAAGTAATGAGTACCATTAGAGTCCCATCACATTCCGTTCTTTTCAATGCCATTCCTAAGGTATTATTTCTGGGTACAAAGGTATCCTTAGGGAAAGAAGTTGAGAGGGAAGAGAAGGCAAATTTAGCTGAGAGAATCAATCAGTGAGGATGTTGTCTGTCACAACTAACTCAAACAGGTTCATGTGATGTACGATTTATTACGTATGTTGCAGAAGTGCAAATGAGAAATGGGTTCTGGATGGGCAGAATCCGATCATCACTATTTCTGTGTTTTGTGATGAGCAGGGTCAACTTCATTTTGACTTCTTTAATTGTCACACATGACTTTGAGGAGCCTTCAGGTTGATATAAATCTTTGCTTAAATCCCATGGCTTGAGACTTTCTGTTCCTCTTACCATTTGAGTAGCAAAGATTGGAGAGGAACAATTAATTCTCCATGAATGTCTTATTCTTTTGCCTATTTTCAGAACAAAGACGTGAACATATTTGTCTTGTGTTCTTTATTGTTTTATAGCAGAATGTTTGGGAAGACAGAGTTTTTATAACTCCATGAGCAGAAAAGTCTGGTATTCTTTTTGACTATGATAACAAAGGAAATACTTTCCAAAACAAGAAAACTTCAGGGAAATTGATAGAAACAAGGGACAGATCTACTGTGATAGACAATGTGCTAGCATCACTTGAGTACCCTCTGCACAGACATTGTAGTAGTTTAAATAACAAAAAAAATCCCCCATAACCTCATATATTTGAATACGTGGTCTTCAGGGACTAACACTGCTTGAGAGGGCATAGGAGGTGAGGCCTTGCTAGAAGGGGTACCTCTTTGTTAGAGGAAGTGTGCCACTACAGATGACCTTTGGGATTTCAAAACCCCAAGCCAGTCTCAGTGTCTTTCTCTTAATGCTGCCTGTGGATCCAGATGTAGAACTCTGAGTCACTGGTCCAGTACCATGTGTGCCTCCCTGCTCCAGGGCTTCCCACCAAGATAGTAATGGACTAATCCTCTGAAACTACAAGCAAGTCTCATATAAATGCTTTCTTTTTCTTTCTTCTTTTTATTAGTTACATTTTATTAACTCTGTATCCCAACTGTATCCCACTCCCTCATTTCCTCCCAATCCCTCCCTTCCTCCCTCTCTCATCTCCTCCCTAGCCCTTTCCAAGTCCACTGATTGGGTAGGACCTTCTCCCCTTCCATATGACCCTGTATTATCAGGTATCTTCAGGACTGGCTGCAAAGTCCTCCTCTGTGGCCTAGCAGGACTGCTTCTCCCTTGGGGGGGGGGTGGCAAGGTCAAAGAGCCTGCCATTGATTTCCTGTCAGAAATAGTCCCTGTTCCCCTTACAATTGGTTACTGAGCTACAATTGGTTACTGAGCTACCACGGGCTTCGTCCGAGCAGAGGTTCTAGGTTATATCTATATATGGTCCTTGGTGGAGTGTCAGTCTCAGAAAAGACCCCTGTGCCCAGATATATTTGGTCCTTGTGGAGCTCCTATCCTTTCCACGTCATACTAACTCCCCCTTCTTTCATATGATTCCTTGCACTCTGCCGAAGGTTTGGTTATGAGTCTTAGTATCTGCTTTGATACACTGCTAGGTAGAGGCTTTCAGGGGCCCTCTGCGGTAGGCTCCTGTCCTGTTACTTGTTGTCTCCTACGTCCAATAAATGTTTTCTTTTTCAATAGTTGCTATGTCATGATGTCTCTTGACGTTATGACAGACCACTGACCAAGGTAACCCTCAAGGGAGTTAGGGAATGGGAAGAACTGATATTAGCATGAAAAGCAGGTTCTTCCTATGTTATAGTAATATGCCTATGTTTCTCAGACATATATCCTATCTTCATATATCATCTCAAAAGAGATATCAGATGATTTTTGCTCTTAGAAATAAGATATATCATAAGCTTCCCACAATATTTTGTTAAGTTCTGAATATTTGTCCAACAAGCTTCTACTACCGTCAAATAAGACAAGGCTAGGCTGTAAGTTATTCCCTGGAATAAAAATTATGGTAATTCTAAAAGGAGCAGAACATTTCCTTATCTGCGAGGTAGTTCTCATTTTAGTATTGTTATATTATAGGTATGGAAAAATTCACATTCCCAAATAATCATCACAACAAGAAAAATTATATGCAAGATAAGTATGCAGAACATGGCTTTTCATTGTAACATGAAACAAAATCATCACAGGACATTCTCTGGCATACTCTAGGCCAAATTCAGCAACAGCTACCTTCAGCAAATATCCTGAACAACTATTAAAAACAAATTGTAATGTAGTTATTTTATATCTGTAACATATCTCTGTCTTGTTCCTTACTAAATCTTAAGATTGCTTTTTAAGGTTTAACATTTTTCCTTGTGGAGCTCCTGTTCTCTCCAGGTCTTACTAACTCTCTCTTCTTTCATATGATTCCCTGCACTCTGCCCAAAGTTTGGTATGAATCTCAACATCTGCTTTGATACACTATTATGTAGAGTCTTTCAGAGGCCTTCTGTGGTAGGCTCCTATCCTGCTTCTCATTTTCTTCTACTTCCAACGTCCATCCTATTTGTCTTTCTAAGTAAGGATTGATCTTCTTACCGTGGCTTCTCCTTCTTGTTTAGCTTCTTTAGGTGTACAGACTTTCGTATGTTTATGCTATCTTATCTTATAGGTCTAGTATCCACTTATAAGTGAGTGTATACCATGTGTACCTTTCTGCTTCTGGGATACTTCACTCAGGACGATCTTTTCTAGGTTCCACCATTTGCCTGCAAATGTCATGATTTCCTTGTTTTTAATTGCTGAGTAGTATTCCAGTGTGTAAATGTACCACAATTTCAGTATCTATTTCTCCAGTGAGCAAAATGTGGGTTGTTTCCAGGGTCTGGCTATTACAAAAAGAGCTGCTGTGAACATGGTTGAACAAATGTTCTTATTGTGTACTTGGGCATCATTTGGATATATGCCTAGGAGTGGTATAGCTGGATATTGAGGAAGCACTATTCCTAATTGTCTGAGATAGCTTCCGATTGATTTCCAAAATGGTTGTAGAAATATGTCTGGGCACAGGGGCTTGTCTGAGACTTATTCTCCAACCAGGGACCATGCATGGATAAAGCCTTGAAACCCGGCTCGGACGGGTATAACCCATGGCAGCTCAGTATCTATTTGGCTTCCCTAGTAAGGGGAAAAGTGATTGTCTCTGGCATGAAATATATGGCTAGCTCTTTAACCTCCCCAGCCCCCTGGGGGAGGAGAAGCCTAGCTAGGACACAGAGGAGGACATTGCAGCCAGCCCTGGTGAGACCTAACAAGCTAGGTTCAGATGGAAGGGGAGGAGAACCTCCCCTATAAGTGGACTTAGAGGGTCACGAAGGAGATGAGGGAGGGTGGGTGGGATTGAGAGGGAATAAGGGAGGGGGCTACAGCTGGGACACAAAGTAAAAAAACTGTAATTAATATAAAAAATAGAAAATTATATAAAAATATTATTTTTCAGCTTTCTCAGAATAACTGACAATAGATTTTATTATTTATTTATTTATTTTATTAATTACACTTATTCATTTTGTATCCCCCCATAAGCCCCTCTCTCCTCCCCTCCGGATCCTACCCTCCCTACCCTTTCTGCATGCATGCCACTCCCCAAGTCCACTGATAGGGGAGGTTCTCCTCTCCTTTCTGATCTTAGTCTATCAGTTCACACCAAAAGTGGCTGCATTGTCCTCTACTGTGGCCTGGTAAGGCTGCTCCCCCCTCAGGGGGAGGTGATCAAAGAGCAGGCCAATCAGATTATGTCAGAGGCAGTCCCTCTTCCCATTACTATGTAACCCACTTGGACACTGAACTGCCATGGGCTACATCTGTGCACGGGTTCTAGGTTATCTCCATGAATAGTCTTTGGTTGAAATATGAGTCTCAGGGAAGTACCCTGTGTTCAAATTTCCTTGTTCTGTTGCTCTCCTTGTGGAGACCCTATCCTCTCCAGCTCTTACTATTTCCCACTTCTTACATAAAATTCCATTCACTCTGCCCAACAGTTGACCATCAGGCTCAGCATCTGCTTTAGTCTGTAGGGCAGAGGCTTTCAGAGGCCCTCTGTGTAGGTTCCTAGTTTGTTTCCTGTTTTCTTCTTCTAGCTCTCAGAAGCCTTCTGTAGAAGGTTCCTAGGTTGTTTCCTCTTTTCTTCTTCTTCTGATGTCCATCCTCTTTGCCTTTCAGGATGGGGATTGACCGTTTTAGTTAGGGTCCTCTCTCTTGCTTAGCTTCTTTAGATATACAGATTTTATTGGGTTTGTCCTATGTTGTATGTTTGTCCTATGTTGTTGTATTTTCACTTACCTGAAAATTTCATGATTTCCTTATTTTTCATTGCTGAGTAATACTCCATTATATAGATGTACCACAGTTTCTGCATCCATTCTTCAGTTGAGGGGCATCTGGGCTGTTTCCAGCTTCTGGCTATTACAAATAAAGCTGCTACAAACATGGTTGAGCAAATGTCCTTTTTGTGTATATATCCTTTTTGGATATATACCCAGGAGTGGTATGGCTGGATCTTGGGGAAGCGCTATTCTTAGTTGTCTGAGAAAGCGCCAGATTGATTTCCAGAGTGGTTGTACAAATTTACATTCCCACCAGCAGTGGAGAAGGGTTCCCCTTTCTCCACAACCTCTCCAGCATGTGTTGTCACTTGAGTTTTTGATCTTGGCCATTCTCATGGGTGTAAGGTGAAATCTCATGGTTGTTTTGATTTGCATTTCCCTAATGGCTAATGACATTGAGCATTTCTTTAAGTGTTTCTCTGCCATCCGATATTCCTCTCCAGAAAATTCTCTGTTTAGCTCTGTTTCCCATTTTTTAAATGGATTACTTGGTTTGATGCTTTTCAGCTTCTTTAGTTCTTTATATATACTGGATATGAGTCCTTTATCAGATGAAGGGTTGGTGAAGATTCTTTCCCAATCTGTAGGCAGTCGCTTTGTTTTGATGATGGTGTCCTTTGCTTTGCAGAATCTTTTCACTTTCATGAGGTCCCATTTATTGATTGTTGCTCTTAGAGCCTGTGCTGTTCTTTGATTTTAAAACAAATTCTAACATTTCTTCTAGCACTGGGACCCTGTTCCACCTACTGGGTTTCCTTTTCCAGGCTCAATGTGAGGACTTTGCCTTGTCTTTCTGTATCTTGTTTTGTGTGTTTGGTTTTTGTCTCTTGGAGGTTTGCTCTTACCTGAAGGGAAGCTGGAGAGGGTGCTGGGGAGAGAGGGTCTGGAAGTATTGCATGAGAAAAGAATCTACTTCCGATAATAAATAAACACGCAAATACATAATAAATAAATGATGAAATAAAGCAATTGCTAGTTTATGTCCTTACTTTAAAACTATTACCAAATGGCTTTAGCTTAACAATAGAAAATTTCTTATGAATATGAAAAAATGAATATCATGGGATATAAAATTGATAACTTGAGCAAAGTAACATTTGAAGTTGTTAACACATTGACCACCGTATTCCAGAGAAAGCTTAACCACACTTATATACATGGTTAAAAACTATTTTCCTAAGAAATGATTTATATTAACCATTATATAAATATGAAAGAAACCTATCAATATTTTCTTCTGATATTATTTTCAAAATAGGGTAAGATATTTTAAAGGGTTTGAATTGAAGTAGAATTGCACCAATTTTCTCCCTCTTGCTTCTTCCAACTCCCTTTGAGCACTATCTGTGCCTCCTCTTTTAAGTTGGTAGCCTCTTTTTTCTTTGGTGTCTGTATGTGTGTATTTGTGTGTTTGTGTTTATATGTGTGTGTGTTTGCGTGTTTATCTACATGTGTGAATATATGTATGTGTAAAGCATGATGTATTTTAAGAGCATGGCTCTCAACTTTCCTTAATGCTGCAACCTTTAATACAGTTCTTCATTTGTAGTGATCCTCAGCCATGAAATTATTTTCATAGCTAGTTTATAACTGTTTATTTGCTACTCTCATGAATCATAATGTAAATATCTGTTTTCTGATGATCTTGAGTGACCCCTCTGAGAAGGTACTTCACCTCAAAAGGTCAGGACACACAAGTTAAGTGATTGTTTATAGCATAATGCAGGCATGATCATTCAGGCCTTTACAGCCATTGAAGCAGGACAGTCTCCCCAAGCGTGGTTGGCTACCATAAAAAGCTAAAATGTTACTCTCAGGATGCGAGGCTAAGCACTGCACTCAGGTTCAGCTGCTTTCGACCCGGAGAAGAGCATGTCTGATTGCATGCGGGTTGATGCCCCAGGTCCCGCCTCTGAGAAAAAGGTATCAGACGGGTCTGATGCTCTTTGGGTGGATGACACCTAAATGAACATCGGTACAAAGTCCCAATTTATTTCTAATATCAGAGATCAGACCTCTACTCTTGCCTGATGCGTCTAAAACAAAAAGGGGGAACTGTAGAGAGCTGCGTAATGCCGCGCCTTAAAGATAGAGCTGGTTTCTGCCTTCCACCTTCCCGATGGTGAGTGCTCTCTGTCAAGAACAACTCCACATTTGGCTAAGGCTGAGGATCTGGCTTGCTTCCATGTATGTGGACCTATCTGCATTGCCCACGAGGCACGCTAGGGTTGGCTACCCAGAGGCTATTTAAGCTGTGGGCTGGCTTTCCCCAGGGTCAGAAGATTGTTCAAGGTTCCTGAATAAACTGCATTGAGAAGAACAAAAAAAAAAATCAGAAAAAAGGAGAAAAGGACCTCCCCTATCAGTGGACTTGGGTGAGGCATGCATGCAGAAAAGGGGGGAGGGTGGCACCGGGAGGGGTGTCTTTATCTCCTTCAATTGCCTTATTGTTCTAGCAAGAACTTCCATAACTATGTTGAAGAGGTATGGAGAGAGTGGGCAGCCTTGCCTTGTTCCTAATTTCAGCGGGATTGCTTTAAGTTTCTCTCCATTTAGTTTGATGTTGGCTATTGGCTTGTTGTATATTGCCTTTACTATGTTTAGATATGTGTCTTGTATCCTTGATCTCTCCAAGACTTTAAACATGAATGGATGTTAGATTTTGTCAAATGCTTTTTCAGTATCTAAGGAGATTATCATGTGGATTTTTTCTTTCAGTTTGTTTATATGGTGGATCACATTGATGAATTTCCGTATATTGCAACAACCCTGCATACCTGGGACAAAGCCTACTTGGTCATAGTGGATGATGTCTTTGATGTGTTTTTGTATTCGGTTTGCAAGTACTGTGTTAAGTATTTTTATATCAATGTTCATAAGGGAGATTGGCCAGAAATTCTCTTTCTTAGTTGGGTCTTTGTGAGGTTTAGGTACCAAGGTGACTGTGGCTTCATAGAATGAGTTTGGTAGTGTTCCTTCCATTTCTATTTTTTGGAAGAGTTACAAAACCATTGCCTACAGATTGGGAAAGAATCTTCACCAACCCTCTATCTGACAGAGGGCTGATATCCACTATATGTAAAGAACTAAAGAAGTTGAAAAGCAACAAATCAAGTAATCCAATTAAAAAATGGGGAACAGAGCTAAACAGAGAATTCTTGATAAAGGAATATCAAATGGCAGAGAAACACTTAAAGAAATGCTCAACGTCATTAGCCATCAGAGAAATGCAGATCAAAATGATCCTGATATTTCACCTTACACCCATCAGAATGGTCAAGATCAAAAACTCAAGTGACAACACATGCTGGAGAGGTTGTGGAGAAAGGGGAACCCTCCTCTACTGCTGGTGGTAATGTAAACTGGTACAAACACTCTGGAAATCAATCTGGCTCTTTCTCAGACAACAAGGAATAGTGCTTCCTCAAGATCCAGCTATACCACTCCTAGGCATATATCCAAAAGAGGCTCAAGTACACAATAAGGACATTGGCTCAACCATGTTTGTAGCAGCTTTATTTGTAATAGCCAGAAGCTGGAAACAGCCCAGATGTCCCTCAAGTGAAGAATGGATGCAGAAATTGTGGTACATCTACACAAGGGAATACTACTCAGTAATTAAAAATAAGGAAATCATGAAATTTGCAGGTAAATGGTAGCATCTGGGAAGGATCATCCTGAGTGAGCTGTCCCAGAAACAGAAAGACACACACAGTATATACTCACTCATATAGAAATATAATATAGGATGAACCTACTAAAATCTGTACATCTAAAGAAACTAATCAAGAGGAAGGACTCTGGCTAAAATGCTCAATCTCCACCCCGAAAGGCAAATAGGATGGACACCAGAAGAAGAACAAAACAGGAAACAAGTTAGGAGCCTCCTACAAAGGACCTCTGAAAGGTTCTGCACTGCAGACTATCAAAGCAGTTGTTGAGACTTATGGCCAAACTTTGAGCAGAATGCAGGGAATCTTATGAAAGAAGTGAAAAACAATAGTAAGATCTGGAGAGGAGAGGAGATCCACAAGGAGAGCAACAGAACCAAAAAATCTGAGCACAGGAGTCTTTCCTGGGACTCATACTCCAACCAAGTACTATGCATGGAGATAACCTAGAACCCCTGCACAGATGTAGCCCATGGCAGTTCAGTGTCCAAGTGGGTTCCATAGTAAGGGGAACAGGGACTGCTTTTGACATGAACTGATTGGCCTGCTCTTTGATCACCTCCCCCTGAGTGGGGAGCAGCCTTACCAGGCCACAGAGGAAGACAATGAAGCCACTCCTGATGAGACCTAACAGACTAGGATCAAAAGGAAGAAAAAGAAACCCTCCCCTACCAGTGGACTTGGGGAGGGGAGTGTGTGGAGAAAGGGGTGGAAGGAAAGGATTTCGAGGGGAAGAGGGAGAGGACAAGAGCGGGAATACAAAGTAAATAAAGTATAATTAAAAATAAAAAATAATGGAAAAATTGAACAAATTGTAATAAAAAATAAATTAAATTTTTAAATTTTGTTTTAAATTTTTAGTATAATATTTTTTTAAAATAAATATTTTAAAATTTGACTATTTTCTGAGAAGGGCATAATGACATTTTTCTTACAGTTAACTTTAAAATATTGACATTTAAATATCAAAATATACATTGCTTGTTTCTTTTTTAAACGAGATCCTCCAATATTGGAAGAAAAATCCAGCAGTCGTAAATCAACAAAATCACCACATTTATAAAAGATGTTTCATAAGCAATTGTTTTGTCCCATTATAATGCATTAATGGCCACATTAGTCCTTACTAGGAAATGATTAATTTTAAGCTATACAATTTTTACCACATCAAAAGCACTTTGGTAGTTACTCTTAAATATTTTATATTTTATTCATGAAGTAGAATATTCAGCAGAAATTACATATAACTTAAAACTTGATTAATCACATATTTTTTTCAAAATTCAAACATAGTTGATATGTCAATTTTACCAGTAAAATGTTTATGATTGCAAAAATCTTGCTTATAACTTTTAATTACAATGTAGTAATGTAATATTTATACACCCCTATATTTACATTATGCTATGAAAAGAGGAAGTTGTTCAAATGGAAAGCTGGAGATTTTCCTATATTTCAGGTTAAACACTTGTTTTAACAGAATACATATTATGAACATGAAAGTTTCAAATTCAAGGCCACCCTGATGGCTCTACTTTTAGGCAAAAATGTGTTATTATTCTTCTGATCTTTCAAGACAAATAATGAAAATAATTCAGTTCCTTAATTCATTTCAAGTATGTTCAAGCTGATATACCTTTCTGATTTAAGGTTGTTTAGAGGCACTCTCTACTACAAAAAGAAAAAGTTGTTTCTTGATGTGAGTTGCTATCTCTGTTTGCATATTGTCACCCTTCACCTTTGTGGTGACAATTTCAAATGAAGAAAATAACCACTATTTGTCTTGTTCAGACACATTTTTTTTAGAGGCTGAAAGTTCAATTTTGGCATACTAACTGAGGTAATTAATTTAACCTATGACCTTTGATAATTGTGCAGCATCAATATGAATGCTGAATAGTTTAAAACAACTTTTAAGTTATTTACTTCACTTTGATGAAAATATCCTTTTAGAATCTAAAGACTCTGTATTCTTTTGTGGGTATGACATGTTCATACTAAACTCTTCAATATATTCCAGCACTATTGTTTTTGTTAAAGTGGATTATTTAAGTATTTTCCTCATGAATAAAGACTTTACAAAAATGAGATGTTGATTACAATTAACATAAAATTCTATGTATTTCTACATGACCAGAGAGCACAAAACTTGGTTAATGAGCTTGAGTTGAAGTTGAATCATTAATTTGTTGACCTATTATTGATGGCAAGTTGCCTGTGTGCACCAGTGCTAAGAACTGTTTATATGACTTACATGAAGAAGTAAAGCATATTCATTTCCAATTTAATGTAGCATGAGCCTAATAATTATGTCATTTCATGATTCCCAAATAAATAAATAAATAAATAAAAATAAGTAAAGGAAGATCCTGTGTTCTCTAGTTCTCTGGTATTTTCCAAAGTGAAAAAAAAAGATATTTGCCAAATAAAGTTCCACCAAGAATATTCTATCCTAAAAAAATATTTCTGTCATGAAAAACATCTATCCTCACAAATACCAACTTATTCATTCAGTGAATTTGGCTTTAACTAACGATTAGGCCATATGTACCTATTAAGCAATGGAAATAAGTTCAGAATAAAATAAGAAAGATTCCTTCCCTTTTGAAACTTGAGATAAAACAATAGTTACGATTTTTTATTTTCCAAAACTAATGCTAATAAGCAATAACAACACACAGGAGCTTATAAAGTTGTATGAAGCAAGCAAGGCTTTGAGATAGTAAACTTTAAATAATTATGTGAATGCCCTTAAATGTCCTTATATTGTGGCATAAATCCACAGTGGGACTTTGTAGTGTTAATCCCTAAACAACATCTCAGTGACCAAAAATCTTGATAGCTATATTTTCAGGAAGGCAGGTGGTTTCCTAATTTAAAAATATTGTGTAGTTTTTGAAAAAAACTAGGAAATACAGCAAGACCATAAAATTCCATCTTTTGTGGATATCTTAGAAGTAGGACATACTAACTGCAACAAAAGAAACATATCTGAATGTAAAGGTATTATTTCCCAGGTGTAATTGAAATCTTCTTGGAAACTTACCTTTGAGAGAGCTCACACTTTTTAGCTCCTTCTGAACTCTGACCGCCTAGTTCAGGTAAGCTCTCAGCTTCTGCATGAACTTCAGACTAACTCTAGCGATATGGTCTAATCTTCTGATTCTTTCTTATTCTCCTTCTCATCATGTCTTCACCTATGTCTAGCTTATTCTTTTTCCAACCTTCCACTTCCTCTCCTGTTAAATTGCTTTCTCACTCTCTTCCTCTGCACTGCACTCTCTTAAGTTGCCTTTTCTCTGTTCAGCTGAGGGTTGGTCATATCCTATCCTGACTCATTCTGTCAAATCTTTGATTCATCACTTTGTCTGCCCCTCAATTAGACTTCACTTTCAAACATGACTGCTTCCTTCTACAAATCTTACCTGCATTGTATGGGATTAAAGATGAGTACTTAGGGCATGTCTGCATTCCAGATAGATCATACTGCATTCTAGGGTATGTCTGTCTTCCTGTTGGATCACATAGACCTAGAAGGTCTTTAGATGTGATCCTTTGACACAGCAGCAATGTTGGTTTAGAATTCTTCTGTATCCAAAGGAAATAAAAGTCATTGAATGAAAATTCCCTGGAATTGCTTTGTAGTCCTATTAAAATAAAATAAATAATAAACAACATCTGTAAGAAAGAACCAGTATTTAATATTTAGCTAGCACAGGAAGCTAGATGGCACTGGGGAAGTGTGAGGACACTGCTTGAATTTATTAAATCTCTTCTGAGCCCGAGAATCCCTTCTTCTGAAGTCTAGTTCTGTAACAAAAGGAGGGGTTTGAGATCAGTGAAGTGTTTCTATTCTTAGAAATAAATGGTGATTATAAGCAGTGACAGGGTTACCGTCATTGTGCAAGGGGACTGAAGGGCAAAGTGTTAAAAAGAATACATACTAGAAGCTTTGCAGACTAATTTATTATTTTTAAATGGTTTCATTAGTCACAGACATGAGCATATTATTTACACTTGAATAAACTTGCCCTTTTAAAATCGAGAAGGGATTGGAATTCAAAAGGCTTTATTACATAAAACAATATTTTATTTCCAGCAAAATTATTTTATCCACCTACAGATTATATGAGGTCTGCCTGTTGCCTAATTTGGAATTCAGATAATTACAATGCTGATAATAATGATAATAATAATAATACTTTTTACTCTTACTAAGTCGAAACAGATGGAAATAGAAAATCCAAGCTGCTCTTCAGCATATAATCACTATGCAAATATCCTGACAGCTTGTATGATTTTTCAAACTATTATCTCAAGAGCAACAAACCATTATATTGAAAAGCTGAGAACAACAGCACAGTAAAAAGCTGTTATCCATAAGCTTGGGACCACTTATTGTCAATTCAACAGTGATAAGATAAATCCACTATTTTTAAAGGATAAAAACAAGAAAAGAGATGTTCACGGATTATGCTTTTCAATGATTTCCTATTAAGAATAGTGCACAGGTGTATTTGTGTAGCACACAATGTACTCTGACTTCCCCCTCAGCCTTTAAAGATGTTTCATCTCAACGCCCTTTTAAGAGGTCTGTAACTCGAGTCCTTCCGCCTCTTTCCTGTCATAATCTTCTCTATTAAGGCCACATTTCCAAAACACGTTCATAGGAATTTGCATATCCCTATTAGTTTTGTTTCTACTGCTGCAATAAAATTATCTGAAACAAAGGAGGATTTAGGAAAAAGATTGTTTATTTTGCTCAGAGCCCAGGTTGTTATCTGTTCTTGATGGGTGGTCACAGAAGTACAGGGAACGGTGGCACCACAATGGACAGATCATCCCTCATCCTTTATCATGACTAATAGAATCCCCTTACAGATATGACCACAAGTTAATCTGATGCACTCTCATCCCATGCATCTTTTAAAACAACTGGACCATCCAGTGTATTCTCTACTTTGTTTCCAAATGTTTTGTTTTCCATATTTTCCATCATCAGTATTTGATTTGCCTCCTCTGTTTCATCTAATGCAATCAGATGGCATGCTGTCCTGAACAGCAGTGATTCTAGGAATTTGTCTAGAAGTGGTCACCACATAGATCTGTGCAGAACAAAGAGAGGCTGTGGCTCCACTCTAGGAAAATCCCTTGTCCTAAGCCTTAAGGGGTGGGGAGGTCCCTGCTGGTGACAGAAAAGAAAGTGAACTGCTTGAAGAGATGAGAATGAAAACCTGGTATAGATTGACTTTGTCAATCTGGATCGGACTCTAACGCCTGATAGTTCATTGTCAGCATATTTAAAACACAGTATAATTAAAGAAAATGTTTCAAACTGATTGTTGTAATCAGTTTAATTCCAGGTGCACAATAGAAACTCCTTTACAGAGTACATGTGACCATGAGGGTTGGTTCTATAGCTAAAAGGCCTAGAATTTATTGTGGTCTCTTACCTACAGTAGAGGTCCATAGTACATAAAATACATGCGACTTCTCCACTAGGGATGGATAATGATCTTGAGAGGGAAGAGTCTGGAATAACCATTCTGGGAAATTTGTTGAATTCTGCCTCTATAGAACAGTGGTCTGTCACCAAAGAGAAAAAAAAAATCAACATATTGTTAACAAAATTCACTTCCACTCTTCTAAACAAGAAAAGAGGTATTTTATCTCCTAAATCGAGAAAAATCTCCTTTGTATTTAATATTCCTGATTTCCCTACTGATATGTGGGCAAAAGGACCTTATGACTACAGAATCATTGGAAATTCAGTTTATTTACCCAATTATATGTCACTGTCAAATCACCAGACCACTACATACACTGTTCTTTATCAGACAGTTAAGCAAACTTTGCAGAAATCAATATGGAATTACCATTCCTCCCTGGAACCTAGGTTTTGATAATACTTGAAAGTGCTTTTCTTAATATGAAATAATTTTTGGTCACTTCATTTTTACCTCCAGGAATCACAGGGCCCCTCTCAATAAAAGCCACGGCAGTATTATTCATTATTTTATCACTCCTTCATTTTCATAAATGCCCAGCATATTTTGTACATATGCAATATATGTTTATTCAATTAATAAACAAATGTGATCATTATCAACTTCTGATTCAAAGGTATTTTGTTATTACATGGTGTATTTTAGGTGTTTATTTATAAATGAAATTTATAGAATTAAAAAATATTCAACAAATATTTGTTAAGTTGAAAAGGCTTATTTGCAGGTTTTAAAGCAATGAGTTACTACTATTCATTAGAACTATAAAATATGTTGTGCTAAAGTTATTTATGGTCTTGACTATGACTCATAATTATAAACTATAACAATTCTCTGATTTAAATAGCTCAGTAGTTAAACTCAGAAAAATAATCATAGTGTTTTATAAGCAAACGATGGAAGACAATGTAAAATTTCTCTATGAGAAAAAGCATATAAACTTAAAAAAATTGACTTGAGTGAGCTATTCCAGAAGCAGAAATACAGACATGGTATATTCTCACTTATAAGTGGATATTATAATAGGATAATCATACTAAACTCTGTACACCTAAAGAAGCTAAGCAAGAAGGAGGACCCTGGATAAGATGATCAACATTTAGAAAGGCAAATGTAATAGGCATCAGAAGAAGGTGAAAATAAGGAACAAGACAGGAGCCTACCACAGAGGGCTTCTGAAAGACTCTACCCAGCAGGATATTAAAGCAGATGCTGAGACTTTTAACCAAACTTTGGGCAGAGTGCAGGGAAGCTTATGAAAGGGGAAATAGAAAGACCTGGAAGGGTCTGGAGCTCCACAAGAGAACCAAAGGAGAACAACAGGAGAACAACGTAACCAAAAATATCTGGGCCTAGGGGTCTTTTCTGAGACTGATACTCCAACCAAGGACCATTCATGAGGACAACCTGGACCTCCTGCACAGAGGTAGCCCATGGAAGCTCAGTCTCCAAACAAGCTACCTAGTAAGAGGAGCACACACTGTCTCTCTCTGACATGAACTCAGTGGCTGGCTCTTTGATCACCTCCCCCTGAGGGGGGATCAGCCTGACCAGGCCACAGATGAAGACTATGAAAGACTGTCCTGATGAGACCTGATAGGCTAAGGTCAGATGGAAGGGGAGGAAGACCTCCAATATTAGTGGACTGGGGAAGGGGCATGTAAGGAGATGAAAGAGGGAGGGTAGGATTGGGAGGGGGGAGTGGAGAGCTGGGATACAAAGTGAATAAATTGTAATAAATAAAAATTTATATTAAAAAAGAAAAAATACTTAAGTAGTTCTTTTTATCCTCAGTATATTCTGGATCCTTGGGGTCAACAAACAAAAATGTTTGGAAAAGTAAGTTTCATCTGTTGGTATTTCCTTGTCGGTAGGGCTACCATTTTTTTCCCTAAGAAATGAATATTCTTTTTTTATATATTAATCACAGGTTATTTACTTTGTATCCCAGCCGTAGCCCTCTCCCTCATTCCCTCCCAATCCCATCCTACTTCCCTCATCTCCTCCCTGATCCTTTCCAAGTCCACTGATAAGGGAGGACCTCCTCCCCTTCCATCTGACCCTAGCTTATCAGGTCTCTTCAGGACTGGTTGCAATATTCTCTTCTGTGGCATAAGAAGGCTGCTCCTCCCTTGGGGTAGGGGATGTTGAAGAGCTCACCATTGAGTTCATGTCAGAAATAGTCCATGTTCCCCTTACTAGAGAACCCACTTGGATACTGAGCTACCGTGGGCTATATGTGAGCAGGGGTTCTAGGTCATATCCATACATGGTCCTTGGTTGGAAAAACAGTCTCATGAAAGACCCCTGTGCCCTGATATATTTGGTCCTGTGGAGCTCCTGTCCTCTCCAGGTCTTACTAACTCCCCTTCTTTCATATAATTCCCTGCACTGTGCCTAAGGTTTGATTATATACTCACTTATATACATCTATAAGATAGGATAAATATACTGAAATCTATACACCTAAAGAAGATAAACAAGAAAGAAGACCTGGGTAAGATGATCAATCCTCACTTAGAAAGACAAATGGGATGGACACTGGATGTAGAAGAAAACAAATAACAGGACAGGAGCCTAGCAAAGAGGGACTCTGAAAGACTCTACCTAGCAGTGTATCAAAGCAGATATTAAGACTGTAGAGCTATCTTATGAGTACTTATGCTGTTTTTAGATATTACATGTCATCTCAAGATGATTTTAAGTATTATAGAGGAGGTTAGGTATGTGTTAGGTATAGATGGAGGTTGCTTTATTTAAAAGAAAGATAAGTATTCATGGACTTTGCTATTTATAGTGGACATTTGGTATTTAAGAGGACATTATGGGATTGGTATGTACAAATAATCTAGTCTTCTTACAATATTTCAAAACTAGGACATTGTTTATACTTTATTTGACCAAATTGGATATAAATTATGTCATCAAAATGATTTTTTTTCTAAATCCTTCTGTTGTACTGTATTTTTAGTGCATAACATTTAATACTTCTCACATTTTTCATTTTAAAAATTTATTTTTTATTATAATTTATTCATTTTGTATCCTCGATGCAGCCCCCTTCCTCATCTCCTCTCAGTCCCTACCTACCCTCCTTCTTCTCCCTGTGTTCCCATTCCCAGTCCCCTGATGGGAGGACATCCTCCCTTTCTATCTGACTCTAGCCTATCAGGACTCATCAAGAATGGCTGCTTCAGCAAGGGGAGGTGATCAAAGAGCCAGCCACTGAGCTCATGTCAGAGACAGCCCCTGTACCTCTTACTAGGGCACCCACTTGGAAACTGGAACTCAGCAGCCTATGTGCTTCCTTTGAACAGAGAGTCTAGGTCCTCTCCATGTGTAGTCCTTAGTTAGAGTATTGGTTTCTGCATACACACACACACACATACACACACACACACACACACACACACACACAAACACACACTGGCCCAGGTATTTTAACTCTGTTGTTCTCCTTGTGGAGTTCCTGTCCACGGCAGGTCTTTCTATCTCCCTATTCTTCCATAAGGATTCCAGCACTCCACCCAAAGTTTGGCTATGAAGAGAACTCTTAAGAAACTAATCAAGAAAGAGGACCCTGACTAAAATGCTAAATCCCCATTCCAAAAGGCAAAGAGGAAGGACATCAGAAGAAGAAAACAGGAAACAAACTAGAAACCCACCATGGAGGGCCTCTGAAAGGCTCTGTCCTGCAGACTATCGAAGCAGATGCTGAGCCTGATGGCCAACTGATGGGCAGAGTGAATGGAATTTTATGTAAGAATTGGGAAATAGCAAGAGCTGGAGAGGACAGGAATTCCACAAGGAGAGCAACATAACAAGAAAATTTGAATACAGGGAACTTCCCAGAGACTCATACTCCAACCAAGGACTATTCATGGAGATAACCTAGAACCCCTGCACAGATGTAGCACATGACAGTTCAGTGTCCAAGTGGGTTACATAGTAATGGGAAGAGGGACTGCCTCTGACACAATCTGATTGTCCTGCTCTTTGATCACCTCCCCCTGAGGGGGGAGCAGCCTTACTAGGCCACAGAAGGTGACAATGCAGCCACTCCTGATGAGTTCTGATAGACTAAGATCAGAAAGAAGGAGAGGAGGACCTCCCCCATCAGTGAACTTGGGGAGGAGCATGCATGAAGAAGGGAGAGGGAGGGAGGGATCAGAAGGGGAGGAGGGAGGGGCTTAGGGGGGGATACAAAGTGAATAAAGTGTAATTATTAAAAAAGATCATTAAAACTATTTTAAATAAAAAATTTAAAATAAAAAGAATTGTGATAAGGATGCTGAAGTGTAGTCTCCATCATAGATGGCAGCTGCCTGGAGTGGAGATGGAGAAAGACATACTTAACCTTGACAGATGGGGTGCCACCAGGAATTTGACCATGCTCTATTGAGCATATGGACAACACAAATTGGAAATGTTTTTTAATTTCTTTTAAGGGGTGGAGCATAGGGGTCACAGGGACATGGAGGACTAGGAAGTGAAGGTGATCAGGGTGCATTATGTGAAATCCCAAATAATCAATAAAAATGCTATGTTAAAAATACAAGTGTAGACATTGTCCCTTGAAACAGTTTGTGAAATATCAGAGGAATGATGAAGCACAGAAGAATTGCATAGTTTATTGTGAAAGAAATACCCTGAAATCTGCACAGGAAGACATTGCACATACAAGGCCATATGAGAAGATAAGTATACGCTATTCTTTAATAGGTGTAATGAGTGAAGTTGGAATATTTGCTAAATGAGCTTTGTAGAAAGGTGGAAGAAAATTAAAACTTGTCAAATGCCCTCATGCCGTGACAAAAATAAGTAAAACAAATATATCGCAGTAAATATCCAGGCTAATAATGTTTCCAGAGTGAAGTAAAATATGCATGAAGAAACACTCAGGAAAGATAACAATTGAAGTTCTTAAGTTTCATGTAAGTATATGGCAAGAAAATATAAGTAAATTCTTTAGCAAGTGATACTTCTGAATTCAATAATAGGGTAGAATAGACTAAGCAGTCAGAAATTTAAAGTATGGTCTGTACACTATTGCTTAGAAACAAAGATGAGAGTGAAATGGAAGTCTGAAATTAAATGAGCTCTTAAGGTCAATTCACACAGCTTAAAAGGCATCTATGAAGGCAGAGATGATTAAAATATCAGTTTCTTGGTTTGTGTATGATAATTAACCAATAGTAATTGAGCCTGGATAGAAGACAGTGATATTCAAGTATTGTGTGATGAGGGTCATGCTATTATGTTTGGAAACAATCCTGAGGATAAATTTATGTTGCTCTTAAAATGCTGTATATTTACTATCAGAGTTTTCCAAATATCATTTGAGTATTCTTTGGTTTTGGTTCTTACCATCCTAATTGTAAAACAAAAAAGTACACTACACTGTGCCCCTACTATTCTCTACATCTAAAGATTTCGAAGATGTATGTTTCCTTTCTATGTAGTTGCTGTACATTTGCCAGAGTGATTCTTTTAAAAAATCCTTAAGTGTATGTACACTACCTTCTGTGAAGTTCCTGAAACCGTATAGTAACAGGAGCTCTTGTGTTCCATTGAACACTTCTACAAGATGGCTTGCAGCCATTCTCAAAATGAACTTATGGCTCAAGTATACTTAAGTTTCCTGAAATGAATGTCAGTAAGTCAAAATGTACTTACAGGTAGAATTCTCAAGAATACTTTCTTGAAGTCATCTGTCTACTGATTTGATCAAAAAGGCAATTGTTTCCTTGTTTTAGGCCTTGTAGTCACACATTTGTTCATTATCCTCATGTAAACATACCAGTGTGATGTGGCCATTGGAACTCTGCATATATAGTAAAGATTATTCAAGGAATTCTAACATTTTATTACAGAAAATTAGAGCCAATGAGGAAAGAGGGCTGAGTTCTACCAGAAGAATATGGCTTTGAATTGGCTGGTGATCCTTGACAATAAGGATTAAATATCTGTCATGAATTTACCTGCATTTGTCACAGAAACTTCTTGTGACCTTGGCAACTATGCTGGAAATAGAAACATAAGTTAACTGATTTTAAGAATGAGTCAAAGACAAAGACAATAGGATATAATAAATATGAAGCTGTCTTTGAGATGTCTCTTTATGCATAAGAAATAAAAGGAGTTCAGGGCTGGAAGAAGAGGAGGAGGACATGTACACAGGCACTATCTGGGTACCTCTGCACAGTAATGTCTCATTTCTTCTTTCAGAACCATGAGTGAAGGAGGGGTAGATACATCAGGTGCAAAGGTGTCACAGGATTATGGACACTGAAAAGCTTCTGTGTGTGCATGCACGTTGTGTTCATGTATGTAGGGGCCAGAGGCACACCTGATGTCTTTACTCATGTGCAGCTACTGTATTCTAATTTTTTTCAGGCAGGTTTTCATACTTGTCTAGAATTCGCTGAGTAAGTTAGGCATGCCAGTGATATAGATTCTCAGCACTTGGATTTTAAAAGTTATACCATAATGCCCAACTATTCTTTTGTTTTTGTTTTGTTGTTTTATTTCATTTTATTTTTTCCAACTACTGTTTTATATGGGTGTTCTGGAGACTTCTTAGGTCCTTTGGCTCACAAGCCAAGACAAATGCTATTCCAACTAAGCAATCTTCCATACTAGGTGATAGAGAAAATGACCTGTAAACGTGACTTGACATGGTGTGGTCTGACTTCTAGGAGCAGGTCTTTGACTCTGTTTGACTTCAGAGCAAACAGAACATTAACATATCTTACCTTGAGTCCAGTTGAGAACTATGGGACAGAGTAGATGTGTTGAAAAGGATATGAATATTCCACGGCATTATGAGGGAATGTCTTCACACTCTACAAAGCGGCTTAGTGGGAAGCTCATTTCTAACACAGTATCCACACACTAGAAATGTGCTAATTGCATAAAGCCTGGGATATGGCCCTTTTCAAACTGGGCTCCGTTTCCTGTTAGGAAATTTTCTCAGCCCATCCCCACCACGCCAATTCTAAGTTGGAGGCTTTGCGATGGCTCTATTTGTCTCACAACAAAGACTGACTTTTTATGTACAAAATTTATCCGCCAAAGGAAGATTTTCAGAGTTAAAAAAAAAAAGGTGCCTTTAAATAATCCTGTTGGTGAAAAAGAACACTATTAATTACTATGTTAAGATTACTACAGACAAATTAAGGGAATATATACTAACTTGTTTTTAAGATGTTTTAAAATTCATAGCCTGCCTGCCTGCCCTAGTACCAACTCCAAGTCCTAAAACATATAACTGTGATAACAATGATCTAGGGAAAAAAATTCATTTTGGTTGGTTTTGAAATTCTAGGTTCACAAGAAGTCAGTTCTATTGCCTATGAGGTTTTGGCAAAATGGAACCTCATGGTTGTCAATTTTTGAAGAAGAAAAATGTTAACCTCCTTGCTAGGAGTCAAAGAGGAAAGAAGAGAGCTGGAAACTTATTATCACAGTCAACATTATTCTTCTGATGACCAAATACCTCTCTCAAGTTGCCATTCCCAAAGTCTCTACCATCTCCCGATAGCCCCAAGATGATAAACTTGTTCTAGAACACGAGACTTCGTATTGTTATATACCCAGACTATGATATACTGTACCAATCCACTGTACTCACCAGCCAGCTTTTCTTCTTCATCTAATAGTTTTAACACACTTAAAAACAAACAAACAAACAAACAAACAAACAAACAAAAACCTGTAACCAAATCCCATTGTTTTCTGAAGTCTACAGATGTGGTTTACTCTGCTTCTTCCACATGTTTTTACCTTTTAATTCACTAATCAGTGCATGTAATAATCAACACTTTATTAAAATGTATTTAATCCCTCACCACCTTCTGTAGAAGTGAATATGATAGTAACCATTTCATTTTCACACCTAGAAGAAGAATTAGCATAAAATAAATATGTGAATGGCATTTGTTGAGTAAATAAAAAATACTCTTTGTTCTAATCATCTATTTTTACACCTATTTTTATTATTCTATGAGTGAAATAAAAGATGTGTGTACTTAAATGTTTTTGAAGAGATTAAAAGATGCTATACATGTGAAAAAAATGGGGCTCTTGTGTGTTACATGACAAAATGATAGTTTTAAAAAAAATTTTGAATCTCCATCCTTAAATCAAATGTGTAGTAAGATGTGATATCCATTTTCTCCTGGTAATTACCAACCATACAGATTTTCTATCATACATTTATGTTTCCATTTTACACTATTCTTTTATTGTGTTGACTATATTATATTTAATTTGAAGAATTATTTCTTTTGGGAAATTGCGAGCCTCTTGAAACAATAGAGTAGTTGTAGCTATCCAGTGACATGCACAGCATGGATATTGAATGAAACATCTGTTCAAAGTTTCATGCATAGAGAAATCTAAATACCATGATGGTTACTGTGGATTATCAACTTGATAGAAACTAGGATCACCTAGGAATCAAGCAATTGGCATGCCTGTAAGGGATTAGAGTAGTTTAATTTATGTAGGAAAACTCACCCACTAAAGACAGCATGGACTGGGAACTCAAAATAAATGAAAAGGAAAAAAGAAGCTGAATAAAAGCATGCACTGCTTCTTGGCTGTGTATTTAGTGACAGACTATCCAATAATCTACCACAAAGAAGTAGACCCTGAAATTATGAGCAATAGAGTCCCTTAGTTACGAATGTCAGTGTATTTTTTTATTTTTATTTTTTTATTATTAGTTACATTTTATTAACTCTGTATCCCAGCTGTATCCGCTCCCTCATTACCTCCCAAACCCTCCCTCCCTCCCTCATCTCTTCCCTGCCCCTTCCCAAGTCCACTGATTGGGGAGGACCTCCTCCCTTTTTTTTTAATCAGGTATCTTGAGGACTGGCTGCAAAGTCCTCCTCTGTGGCCTAGCAGGACTTCTCCTCCCTTCTGGGGTGGGGAGGTCAAAGAGCCCACCATTGAGTTCCTGTCAGAAATAGTCCTTGTTCTCCTTACTATGGGAAACCAATTGGTTACTGAGCTACCACGGGCTTCGTCCAAGCAGAGGTTCTAGGTTATATCTATATATGGTCCTTGGTGTCAGTCTCAGAAAAGACCCCTGTGCCCAGACATATTTGGTCCTTGTGGAGCTCCTATCCTTTCCATGTCCTACAAACTCTCCCTTCTTTTATATGATTCCCTGCACTCAGCCGAAGGTTTGGTTATGATGTCAGGGTATTTTATCACAAGAAGACAAATATGTAGTATAAATACCAGAAAATTCATAGAAAATTGTTATTGCCGTTAAAAAGATAGCAGTTGGATTATATTTACCTTATTTTAAATAATAGGAGCATACAAAGCTTTCAAAATTATATTTAGAAACTTTTGGCATATTCTGAAAGACAATTACTTCACTTTGAAATACTAGTAATACATAGTTAAATATTTTCGGGTGTGAGGAAGTCAGATGATAGTAGATTTTAAGCATCCAAAAGACCCTTACAAATTGAACTTCACAGTTTATGTACATGCTTTTAATCCTGACACTGGGGAGGTAGAGGTAGGCAGATCTCTGAATTTGAGGCCAGCTTGGTCTACAGAGTGAGTTCTAGAACAACCAGAGCTACACAGAGAAACCCTGTCTGAAATAAATAAACAAATAAATAAATAAAAATAAAAGAATTCAAAAACAAAGAAAAGATAAAACACTTTGCAGTTACAGTGGGGAGTAAAGGATTTGTGGAATCGTAATCACTAGCTATTTATACAAATAGTTTATGTCTCCAAAACACCAGTAATTTAGATGAAACTGTCAATTCAACACAGTTGAGATGCAGAAGGGGTTTAATTGAATGTCTGCTTGAATTATATTCAATTATATTGATGTTTCACTAATATGCGTTGCAATGAACATAAGAAAATATCTTCCAAACTTGAAAATTTTCCCATGTTGTTAAAAGCCTCTGGTTTAATTATCTTTAATTTAAAGTTGGGTTTTTTAGGACTGTTGCTCATGGCTGCACATTGATTTTACTTGCATTAAGGGAATTCGATTACCTTGAATCGCTTATATATTTGTAAATTATGAATAGTGTTTTTTTGAGGTTTAAGACTAATTATTTCCATAAATGCAAATGTCAGGAATATGAAAAGCCAGTTGCAGAATGGAACAAACAAACATGAGGTACCACACCAGAAAATAGTTTAGAATTTCTGCATAGTCCTTTATGTCCTTTATAATCTAATGACTCTTGAAGATGTTCACTGGCACAGAGTAGCACGGAATTTGTCTTTATGTACTAAGCAATACAATTTGAGTTTGCTTCATTTTATTTCAAGTACTGTATTTGAATAGACACATAAACACAAAAGTAAATGCTTGGCCACATCTACTTATGTTTTTGTTTAGTCAGTCTCACACAGCAAGTCAGTAATTGTCCTTAATTATTCTGTTTTAATTAGAGGAGAATGAGTTCAATAATAACATCAGAATGGTTACAAAATGAGATGGACTTTTCAATCACTTTTATGATGAATAATCAACTATTTATAACAATTCCTGGTGTTGCAAGGTAAATAGAGTGGTATCCATAAAAGACTGAAATGTTACTGAGGACCTAGTGTATACAAACAATCTGCTAATTAACTTTTCCTTACTTCTAAAAGCATGCATTGTGAATGTTGATCCATAACATATTATCTAAGATAAGCAGTCTGCACTTGCTCTGCATTATATTATTTCCTACAACAAAGTTACATGAAAGCAAACGAACAAACAAACAAACAAGCAATCTCCTGTGAAATACTGAATCTTTGCAGGAAAGGGGAGGCAGGCTTTAAAAACCTTGGAAGACATAGTTATATCCTAAAAGCAAACTTTATTTCTAATATTTCTTTATTATTATTATTACTTACAATTTATTCACATCCTAGTTGTAGCCCCCTCATTCATCTCCTCCCAGTCCCACCCTCTCTCTCCCTCTCTCTTCCTTCCCTATCCCTCTTCTCTAGTCCACTGAAAGGAAAAGTCCTCCTCCCCTAAGTTCTGACCCTAGCCTATCAGGTCCCACCAGCACTGCCTGGATCCTCTTCCTCTGTGGGCTGGCTAGGTTGTCCTATCATGGAGAAGAGATCAAGTATCAGGCAATCGAGTTCATGTCAGAGACTGTCTGTTCTTTTCTTACTATGGAACCTTCATGGAGACTGAGCTGTCTATAGGCTACATCTGAGCAGGGAGTCTGGGTCCTCTCTATGTATGGTCTTTGGTTGATATTTCTTGAGAAAAGTAGCTTGAAATAGGTAAACATCTGTAACAATACCACAAGAAGCAGGTGGACTCTGTTACATTCAGAGCTGTTGTAAAACTTTGCAGCACTTTTCCTCAGTTGTTCCAGAAGGTAGAATATACAATTTGTGTTATGAAATTTACCAACCAATTCAGATAATGAAATGCATAAGTAAACTCAAACCAGGGAATTCATTGCTATAACTGCATTGTCTACTTTCCAAAGGAAGCATGATAATAAGCCACGTTCAGATTTGCTTTTGACTATCAGCCTTCCTCAAAGAAGCAGGGAGATTTGTTTGTTCTCATTAGGTGGTAATTCATCCTAGCTTAGAGAAGTAGTCAGTGAAGAAACAACTACAGAAATGAAGGAACCAGACTATATTCTAGCATCATTTTCATTGCTGTAGTAAAAGACTCTGACCCAAAAGCATCTTAGGGAAAAAAAGATTTTGTTTGGTTAACAATTCCAGCTTGCAGTACATCATCATCTCTGGGAAGTCAGTGTAGGGATCACAACAGTCATATCAATTTCTCACTCAGAGATTGGATGAAAGAATTTGCCTATTCTACCTGATTAACACATATGCTCAGCTAGCTTTCTTATATCATTAAGAGCCCAGTCCATGAAGCGCTGCCACCCATATTCAAGGTTTGTCTTGTGATCTTGATCAATAACCAAGACATGTCTGCAGGCCCACCCAGTCTAGGCAATTCCTTCATTGGTGGACTCTCTCAGGTGATTCTACCTTGCAGCAAGTTGATATTTAAAGCAAAACATCACACAGACCCTTTGGTTTTGTTTTCGCTCTCCTTCCAAAAGAAAGTCTGTAAATTGTCATATGTACAAATATCTTGACGCAGCTTAAAGCATGAGGTGAATAAAGAAGAATTAGCAATATCCTTTAGACATGTCAATGATTCCCTTAAAGATGTCATTATGCTTAATCTTGTATTTCCCTAATGTATCATTAGGGCATGGGTGGCCACTAGTTTCCTTTGCTGAGTTTCCAGATATTACAAGTAGATTACTTCAATGTTGTAATTTGGGATTAAGGCAAATAATACTTTAATAGAAAAAGCTAGACACATGAGAAATGAGTTTTAAATGCCTTTTGAATTCCATTTTTTATTGGATAAGCAATCAAGTAATTAAATAAAACAATGTATAATGAAGTATCTTAACATATTTAATGCCTATTCAGTTCCCAAGTAATTTAATAATAAAACAATTGAAATACTACTGAATTATAATTTCCCACAGTGTAGTAACATAAGAGTGTAATGTGTAGATGTGGACACTGATAGCAGTGTAGATGCTTAAATGTCCATGTGGTTTACAGAGAGTTTAATGGGTAAATAGATAAAGAGATAACTGTGTGATGTAGGAAGCTATAAAACCACTGGGGCATCATTCCCCAATAGGTAAAACAGTTCCTCATGAAGTCAGTGTGGTCTGTGGTTTCCATCTAGTGGCAAGTCCCATGAATTACAAAGGCTTGCGTACAATAGGTAACTGAAGGGGTGTTTTGTGGCCAATTCAACCCATTTTCTTGATTTAATAAAAGTTACACCGCATAAGCAGTCAAACATATATATACATGTATAGTGAAACTCTTTTAAATCAACTGATTACTTATGAATTAGAATGATAAGAAGCAGGATTGGAAAGTACTTGAGGTTTATTTTAGTAGGAAAGGCAAACCTGAACTGATACATATTTTAATTTTTATTATTATCATTTATTACAATCTTTTCAATTGGTATACTGGCTGTGCCCCCCTTCCTAGTCTTCTACCAATCCCACCCTCCTTCCCATAAGCCCCTCCTCTAGTCCACTGATAGAGGAGGTCCTCCTCCCCTTCTATTTGACCCTAGCCTATCAGATCTCATTAAGAAAGGATTGCATTGTCTTCCTCTGTGGTCTGGCAAGGCTGCACCCCCCAGGGGAGGAGATCAGAGAGCCTGCTACTGAGATAATGTCAGGGAAAGTCCCTGCTACCTTTGCTAGCTCACCCACGTGGAGACTGAGTCTATAGACTACATCGGAACAAGGATTTTAAGTGTTCTTCAGGCATTCTCCTTGGTTAAGGTATGATTCTCTTCAGGGCCCCCAGAGCTCAGTTTTTATGACTCTGCTGGTCTCCTTTTGGAGCTCCTAACCCTCCAGGTCTTTCTATCTCCTCCTTCATTCCTAAAATTCCCTGCATTCTGCCCAAATTTTGTCTGAGTCCCAGCCTCTGATTTGATACCTCATTCAGTAGAGTCTTTCAGAGGCCCTCTGTGCTAGGCTCCTGTCCTGTTCCCTGTCTTCTGCTTCTGAGATGTCTACCCAGTTTGTCCTTCTGGATGAGGACTGTAAAGTGAATTTTTTAAGTCAGCTTAAAATCAAAAGATAATGGATTAGATTTAGTAATTAAAATTATAAGCTGCGTGGCAAACTGAGAAATAGTCAAAGCTGGAGACGGGAGATCCGTTTCAATATCGTAAATCATTGTCTATGCAAAAGTGTAATGCATTTTCTGTTTTTGTCAATTAAATCTGTACTTTGACAACTTCATACATGTGACTGATATATTATTTTTTGGATGTATTACCATTTTTATTACGTTTTTTTCATGATTCCATTTAAAAAGAAAATGAATTATTTCAGAGGAAAGAAAAATAGAATGGGTACATCAAACATCCAATATTGTAACTTCCAGCAATTCTAAATACATTATAAGGATTTTGTATACCAGCTAAATTTCTACTAATACTCAGAATATTTTCTAGTTTAAAATATTAATTCTACAGCTCAGAAGGGACCTTATGAACAAAATACATTTGTTGATTGTGATCTTAGTGGTTGTAGCAACAGGAAAGACATAAAAAGGTGAAGTCTTTGAAAACTCTGCCTGAAAGACAGCTTTTTAAACATCTACTAGTCTTACTTTGAGGAAGTCATTGTCACTCACACAGAAAGAAAGTTTAAGTGAGAAAATTGAGGCAAAATAATTTTAATATTTTTAATAACTATCTTAATGAAGAGTCTCATTTCCTATATCAGTTTCATGCTTATTGGAGTAGAAGGAGGGAAGGAGAAGGAGGGAAAAAGAGAGTCAGACAGAGAGAGGGAAAATGCTCATTAGACTTGTGTTTCTCATTCATGTGTTAAATAGCAATGCTAGAAATAAGTTGTGGGGGACAGAGAAATGGCTCAGATATTCAAAGCACTTGCTGTTCTCGCAGATGATCCTAGTTTGGTTCCCAGAACCCACATCATACAGTCAGTGACGGATACATTCTAATTGCATCTTTCTAAGTGGAAGGACAGCTGTTGGAAAGACAGCTAGTGCTTAAGAACCCATAGTATGTCTACATGCAAAAAAATGAAAATAGATCCATATTTATCACCCTGCACAAAACTAAAGTCAAAGTGGATCAAGGACCTCAACATAAAACCAGATAATCTAAATCAGTTGGAAAAAAAGTGGGGAACAGCATAGAACTGATTGGCACAGAAGACAACTTCCTGAACAGAACACCAATAGCACAGGCTCTAAGAGCAACAATCAATAAATGGTAACCTAGAACCTCTGCACAGATGTAGCCCATGGCAATTCAGTGTCCAAGTGGGTTACATAGTAATGGGAAGAGAGACTGCCTCTGACATAATCTGATTGGCCTGCTCTTTGATGACCTCCCCCTGTGGGGGGAGCAGCCTTACCAGGCCACAGTAGAAGACAATGCAGCCACTTTTGATGTGAACTGATAGACTCAGATAAGAAAGGAGAGGAGAACCTCCCCTATCAGTGGACTTGGAGAGTGGCATGCATGCAGAAAGGGGAGGGAGGATGGGATCCGGAGGGGAGGAGGGAGGGGCTTATGGGGGGATACAAAATGAATAAAGTGTAATTAATAAAATAAAAAAAGACATCCAAAAAAAGTGAATAAATTATAAAAAAAATTAAAAATAATAAATAAATAAATAAATAAATAAATAAATGGGACCTCATGAAACTGAAAAGCTTCTGTAAAGCAAAGGACACTGTCATCAAAACAAAACGACAGCCTACAGATTGGGAAAGAATCTTCACCAACCCTTTATCTGACAGAGGGCTAATATCCAGTATATATAAAGAACTAAAGAAGCAGAAAAGCAACAAACCAAGTAATCCCAATAAAAAATGGGGAACAGAGCTAAACAGAGAATTCTCAAAAGAGGAACACCGAATGGCAGAGAAACACTTAAAGAAATGCTCAACCTCATTATCCATTAGGGAAATGCAAATCAAAATGACCCTGAGATTTCACCTTACACCCATCAGAATGGCCAAGATGAAAAACTCAAGTGATAACACATGCTGGAGAGGTTGTAGAGAAAGGGGAACCCTCCTCCATTGCTGGTGAGAATGTAAGCTGGTACAACTACTTTGGAAGTCAATCTGGCACTTTCTCAGACAATTAAGAGTAGTGCTACCTCAAGACCCAGCTATACCACTCCTAGGTATATACCCAAAATTTGCTCAAGTACACAACAAGGACATTTGTTCAACCATGCTTGTAGCAGCTTTATTTTTAATAGCCAGAACTTGGAAACAACCCAGATGTCCATCAATGGAGGAATGGATACAGAAATTGTGATATTTTTACACAATGGAATACTACTCATCAATCAAAAAAGAGGAAATCATGAAATTTGCAGGCAAGTGGTGGGATCTAGAAAAGATCATTTTGAGTGAAGTATCCCAGAAGGAGAAAGACAAACATGGTATATACTTGCTTATATAGACCTACAAGATATGATAAACATAATGAAATCTACACACCTAAAGAAGATAATCAAGAAAGTGGACATGGGCAAAGATGATCAATCCTCATTTAGAAAGACAAATGGGATGTGCATTTAAGGTATGACAGGAATCTACCACAAAAGGCATTTGAAAGACTCTACCTGGCAGTGTTTCAAAGCAGACACTAAGACTCATAACCAAACCCTCGGCAGAGTGCAGGGAATCATATGAAAAAAGGGGAGTTAGTATGATATGGAAAGGATAGGAGCTCTACAAGTCTTTTCTGCGACTGACACTCAACCAAGGACCATCTATGGATATAACCTAGAACTTCTGCTCGGATGTGGCCCGTGGTAGCTCAGTAACCAAATAGTTTACCAAAGTAAGGAGAAAAAGGACTATTTCTAACTGGATCTCAAGGTCAGGCTCCTTGACTCTTCCCACCCCCGGGGGGAGGAGCAGTCCTGTTAGGTCACAGAGGAGGACTTTGCAGCCAGCCCTGAAGATGCCTGACAAAACATGGTCAAATGAAAGGGGAGGAGGTCCTTCCCTATCAGTGGACTTGGAAAAGGGCAGGGAGGAGACCAGGGAGGGAGTGTGGGGTTGGGGAGGGAATGAGGGAGCGGGATACAGCGGGGACACAGAGTTAACAAAATGTAACTAAAAAGAAAAATAAAATTAAAAAAAATAAATAAATAAATTTGAAAACATAATCAATTTAGATTTATAATGTTTTTGAGGATATGTGACTGGATTTTAAAGCCTCCTGCATTTATTGTAAGAGTCTTAATTATGTAGTTTTATATTTCGTCAAAATTTTCTTCTTAAAACTGATCTAGAAGAAAGAGCTTTAGCCCAAATTGTTTTTCTAACAAGTTTGTTTATGAAATGCTACCTTGCTTATTTTGTTGTTGATTTACACAAGCCAGTAATTTACCTTGAATCTAGTAAAATGAAACAAAACCATATAATATATTGTCTGCATGCTACAGTATTCCAATTAAACAGAGTGGTAAAATAAAAAAAAAAAAAAAAAAAAAAAGAACCCATAGTACTCTTGAAGAGGATCCAAGTTAAATTCCTAGCACCCACGTCATTCACAAGCAAGTGGTTCTTCAGCAATGCTGCAGGGATCCCTACTCCTCTTGTGTCCACAGACAATGACACCCATCCACAGACATCCACACACATAACTTAATAAATAACCACATGCATTTTAAAAATTAATAAGTTAAAGATACGCAGTTGTGGCTTATATATTTTAAGGAGAATAAAAATTGGATAGTGTTTTTATGATTTGAGAGACACAAATACTTGTGCTTAAATGATTTTGAGACAATGAAAGGAAGTATCTTTCAGCTTTGTTATAAAAGATTAAAAAGTACTTGCTTATAAATTTGATGGAACAAATAAAAATGATCTTCTTGATCATGAAGAACTGAAACCAATGATGATGATATTCAAAATATTTGGAAAATTAAAATAATTAAATTATACCCACAGTGGGGAAAAAATAAAATAAGTTCACTTTGCCTGTGCTGAAAAAAAAAAAAAAGAAAAAAGAAAAAAAGAAATCATGAGGCCTTATATTACTAGAGTGTAAAAGCTGTATTTCTGGGTTACATTCTAAACACAACGGGGGGTGTTTCTCCTGATATAAATATTACAAACATCTAAATAAAATGTTTAAAATGTACATTTATATAATCTTTATTTGCGTCTTGGTAATTACTGAGCAATGCTCAAGTAGTTTGCAACATATGAAGACCTGAGCTTCTGGTCTACCACTAAGGGGTCAGTGTGCCATGCTGATCAAACACCTAGTCCTCTGAAGACGAAGATGGTATGCAATGTTCACACGGGTTTTCACATTATGCCTCACACTGTTTCTGGAGGTTTATCTTCTCGAGTTCACTCACTACCCTGTTTAAAGTATCCTATTTGGGAAACAAAAATAGGCAAATTTCAAATGTTTTCACCATAGCTAATGGATTCTAAACTTAAAATATTTGTATTTCCTTTTATTTTAAATGTATCCCAGTTTGTGAGGCATTTTCAACCTTTGACCAACAATTTTTAAACACCAATAATAGTAATTATTTAAAACACATGGATACTCTTTAGACTAATGCTTTAAAGTGCATAGTCATGCAAGTTACGAAGGTAAAATATTGGGTGGTATTAAAACATTTTAAATCTCAAATTTGTGATAGTGGTGTTTATTAACCCATAGAAAAGATGTCATGGTTGATTAGTAACTACCATAATTTAAAGAAGAGGTGATAAAATATTTATATAGCTTGTTTGTTAATATGAAATAAAATGTTAGCAAATCATGTTCTTGAACAAAAGTCTCTGACTTTTTCAATGAATGTTGGTACAGTTTGGCATTTACATTCATCCTGAAGAAAATTTTAATTATAATTTGTCTAAATACTAATAAATATAAAATATATAGTGTATATGTAGTGTCTATATATGTATATATGCGTGTATATATATGATATATGTACATATATATCATATATATGTGTGTGTATAACTCCTCCAACATTAGATTTTGAGATCCTTAAGCACAATATTCTCTTTAGCTTTGTATTGCCCCAATTACAACCCATGTAGCTCTTCACAGAGATAAATAAATGCACACAATAAAACAATGAAGGTAACAATGATCTCCAAATTGCATACTAAAGAAATACATAATAGCACATATCACATAGAATGGTTTTCAGAAGGCTTAACTAGTAAAGCATTACACAATGATACATGCTGGTGGAACAGTCACAAACATTTGGTATCATGGTTAACTTAAAAATGTCAGAGATCAACCAGCCTATGAGCTTTTCACTAAATCTTGGTGAATCACATTACGAAGAAATGAAGAGATAAGATTCGGGAGAATGGCCCATTTTGACTAAGAAATGTGTGCATACTTCTGATCGTGATTCTTTTCCTATGGCCATTGCTACTGCCAAAATATGATCCGCATTGGGAGCAGCTTGGGCAGTTTCAGAAGACAAGTCTCTTTGCCCCTGCCATGTTTGTTCTTTACGTGGAACTCTTTGTTCTGGCCATTTCTTCAATAGTTTCTCTTTTCAATGTTCTGGCCAAAGTTCAGGTCTTGCTGTTTTCCTTTTTTAAAATTAATTTATTTTTTATTAATTACAATTTATTAACTTTTTATCCCTCTCAATTTCAACCTCCCTTCCTCTTCTTCTCCCATGCTTTTCCCCAAGTCCATTGATAGGGGAGGTCCTCATCCCCTTCCATCTGACCATAGTCTATCAGGTCTCAACAGGACTGACTGAACTGTCTTCTTCTGTGGCCTGGCAAAGCTGCTCCCCCCTCAGAGGAAGGTGATCAAAGAGCCAGCCACTGAGTTCATGTTACAGAAAACTCCTGAACCCCTTACTAGGAAACCCACTTGGAGACTGAGCTGCCATGGGCTATATCTGTGCAGGAGTTCTAGGGTATCTCCATGCATGGTCCATTTTTAAAGTATCTGCCTCAGAAAAGAACTCCTGGGCTCAGATTTTTGGGTTCTGTTGGTCTCCTTGTGGAGCTCCTGTCCTCTCCAGGTTTTTCTATCTCCCCTTCTTTTATAAGATTCCCTACACTCTGCCCAAAGTTTGGCTATGAGTCTCAGCATTTGCTTTGATATCCTGCTGGGTAGAGTCTTTCAGAGGACCTCTGTGGTAGGCTCCTGTCCTTTTCCCTCTTTTCTACCTCTTCTGTTTGGAAAGGAAGGTCTGTGGGATCCATTGGAGATGTGGGCAGATGGGGAGGAACACTGCATCATATGTTCTGTTGCATAGAGAGGTGAGACTGGGGAACTGGGTTTGGAGGAGAAGATAGTGGAGAAGGTCACCAGTGTACTTAACTGTCTCCCTGGCCTGCTCGGCTGGTGTTGGAGCTAAAGAGCTTCCCTCACACAGGGAGGTCTGCTGGTGTTGGAGACTAGGGTAGGGGGCAAGTTGGAGGAAGAAAGTTTGGAGTAGATCTTTTTTTTATTAGGAAAGATTGTGCAGTTTATTGAAATTTTTTTTTATTAGTTGCACTTTGTTCACCTTTATGATCCATCAGAGGTGGTGTCATAGACAAAAGGGAAACCACGGAGGATGGAGAGCTATAAACTGGAGATGACAAGGGGAAAATCTGCCTGTGGCCACCTGCTTCCCTGGCCTGGGTTGAAACATTTAGATAATTACTATCTAATCTTTCCAGTATGTATGTATCTACATAAAAGTAAACATATACAAAACAATACTCCATGTGTACTAAGTTGATGACATGTAAATTTTATTAATCCTAAAATTCACTCTTAAGTATATGATGATCAGTTTACTAATTTCTCATGTTTGCAATTTAAAGTTAATGAAAAAATAAATAGCCCTACTTGGTGGGTGGTATTCTTCCTTATCTATTAAAGTTTTCTAAAATGCAGCATTAAAAACAAATGAAGCTTAGCTCACCAAAAAATGTCACTTGCAAAACAAATGCTACAATTAACAAATAATGTAAAGGTGTTTAATTTATGTAAATTTTTGAAAATTTCAAATTTAAGCAAATACAAGGAAGAAAAAAAGGAAAAGTGTATGTATATATTGTATATATAGTATGTATATTAAGATATATAGTGTATGTATATATTTGTATCTGTGTGGTGTGTGTAAATGCTTGTACATATGTAACTGAACAAAATCTTCAAATATAATTATCTGAAGAAAGAAATTGAAGATCATATCAGAAGTTGGAAAGATCTATGCTCATGGATTGGTAGGATTAACATAGTGAAAATGGCCATCCTGCCAAAAGCAATCTACAGATTCAACGCAATTCCCATCAAAATACCAACACAATTCTTTACATACCCTGAAAGAAAAATTCTCAACTTCATATGGGAAAACCCAGACTGCTAAAACAAGCCTGTTACAACAACAGATCATCTGGAGGTATCTCTATTCCTGATCTCAAGCTGTACCACAGAGCAATGGTCTTGCTGTTTTCAACCTCCACCAATGCATTTCAACTTCCATCCATGTATTAAAACCATGAGACAAGTAAGCACAGATTCTTTATGTTCTGTCTGCTCAGTGCAGAATTATATCTGATACACTTTCAGGTAAATGGAGAGATAGATATGTAGATGATGTGGATACAGATACAGATTCAATGAAAGCTCATATAAGGATAATAGATATTGTCAATGCCCAATATACAGTCTATGAAATGTGTTTAATGAAAGCCACAAATTCAGTCTACTATACATATACCACCACTACTATGACTGCACACAACAACAACAACAACAAAACAAAAAAACTCAGAAATTTACTTGAAACACTCATGCAATTTTTTTCAGCTTGGTTGTGTTGTTCTTCATTGTGAACCTCTTAGCTGATAGTATCGGGTGCAACCCCAGAAAGTGGCATACACCTGGTAGATAAAGAAGAAAAAGAAGTCATTCCTTTTGGGAGAATATTAGACCATCCTTCAGTCTTGTAGCTGGCACTTGGATCTACCTTCTTTGTTATTCCTAAACTCCCACAGAAATAGCTTTAATTGTTCAGGTTACAACACTGACTTATCACAATATATAAAAAATAAGCAGCCCAAATTATTTCAGAACATGAACAAAGGTAAGAGATCAGGAAATATAAACAAAGTAAATGCGGTTTGGAAAAGACAAGTACAGATGTTCCTCAAATGTCCATGATGTTTAACGACATATCCCCTTATAATGAATGCTTACAGCTCTGTTTGATGAAAGGCTGTGTATATTTTATTCATAACTGCCTTGGTAATTGGTACTGACACTGTTCTGAGGCTGAGAGGTGATACCAAGGATGTAAAACAAAGTGATGTGACAGGTAATGACAGAAGGAGGCTACTTTGGAGCCCACGAGGGATGGGCATTTTTGAATAAGTGACATTTCAAGTGAAACCTGAATGACGAGGGAGAAAAAAAAAAGCCGTCATGTAAATGCTCAGGAATGTACATTCCAGGCAGAAGAAATAACACAATCCAAAGATTTTCGAGATAAAAGCAGCTACATATGTTTGTAGAATGGAATGTGAGACAGAGCAAATGAAATCAGTTGGTGATTTTCAATCATGTAAGTAGATAAAGCTGGTAATATTTGGTAAAAAAAATAACAGTAAGGATAACTACCTGGAATTTCACTCTAAATATAATAATTCATATATTAGTTGTTATAATATATTAATAACTGCTTGCCATGCAACAGGTCTGATACAAAGAGGTTTATTTGAGGGAAGGGATAGGGAAAGCAGTTAGAGCTTAAGTGAACCATAAAGCCAGAGAAAGAAAGAGATAGACAAAAAGACTATGACAGACAGAAAGACAAAGAGGAGTAAGAGATTATGGGATGGAAGGCAGGTCTTTTTTATCTTGCAGACTTCTGATAGTGTCAGGTAATGACATCAGAGGTCGCTAGGCAACCTAGAAGACTGTTATTGGAATAACAATTATAAGCAGTATAAAGTCCATGATGAGAGTTTCATTTGGAGCATCCCACTTTACATCTTTGTCCTCCAGATTGTAGAAGAAGAGTAAATAGATGTTGGCAAGGGCTCTGAAGGTGCAGGATCCTTCTTTTGAGAGGAAGAAGATGGAGGCAAAGAAGAGGAGGAGGAGGAGAAGGAAGCAGCAGCATATTCCAGCAACTGAAGGAAACATCAAGAAATCATTTTTGAGAATGTTAAATCTCAATCATACTCTGGGTTTCTATTTCCAAAGAGATTAAACAGATTTCTTATCTTTCCTTAAAAAATGTCTGTGTGGACAGAGGTACCACATCATCTCTTTCAGAGAAGCTGGATAGTGAAATTGTTAAAGCAGTTTCTGGAGTTAGACATGCAAATTCTGTCTCTACTTTTTACTATGCAAGCTACTGTCAATGTTTATATAAATTCTCTGTGCCTCTATTTCTTCAACTATAAAGTACAGGATTATAAATGTTTCAAATCAGCTTTTCAAAGATTAAATACATTAATCAATGTAAAGCCCCTACACTAGAGGCACACACATAATAATGGATGACATTCACTGTTTCTTAGGATCATCTCCAAGCTACAGTGTCTTCCATCAAAACACATTATAATGCATTTCCATTCTGTAGGCTTTAAAAACTTGAATTTTAAGCTTATGTGTGTTAAGTATTAGCCTTGATTCTAAGCAGAGTCACTCATCATACAACAGAAGAAGAAATAAACAGAACAAAAAAACGACAGCAAAGGAAGAGGCTATAATTTGTTGAATTGTAGCATTTTTTTTTATAATTCTTGCTGAGGTCATCTGAAGGCTGTTCAGTGAATTTAGGAATTCTACAAAAAAAAAATTCCATGACTGGATGTCATGTGACAAAACTTATAGTAGGAGAAGCTGAAGGGACTCTTACCAACTGGAGCATGGCAACCATGGCTCTGGCAAGCCTTTCTCTTCTCCCCCATTCCGTCCGCCTTGATAAAAACCATTAGATTACATACCTAAAGCTAGCCACCACTATCTAGCCCCTTGTTTCACTACTCCCTCCTCCTAAAGCCAACTACCAATGTCCAGCTATCAAAATTATCAAAATATCTTAAGTCCGGCAATCAAAAGCCCCCTTTAGTTCATATAATTAACATGCCCAAACAAAATATACCTCTGCACCCTACTTCATTCTAACACAGACTTCTCCTTTTTCTTAAAAGTTACACCTCATTTGCTACTGCTTTTCTGCCCGAGTGAGAAAACAGTCACTTTAATTAATTGTCTCCACTTAACAAAAAAAGAAAGAAAGAAAGAAAGAAAGAAAGAAAGAAAGAAACGAAATGAAAAGAAAAGAAAAGAAAAGAAAAGAAAAGAAAAGAAAAAAGAAAAAACATGCATCTGAGTGTGGATAATGATCTGGTGTCTGAAAGGAAATCCATTGGGACAGGGGGGATCTCCAGAAACAACACAGAAATCTACTAATCTGAGATAAGGAACCCATAACAGAGCAAAGTACAGATACCACCAAAGTCCAAATTGGTGAAATAATGTTTTATGTCAGCTACTTATGAGAATATGATTGGGAAGTTCCTTATAGATGCAGAAATAACTCAAAGACACCCACATCACCAAAGCTCTCCCTTTCATCTTAGCCATTCTGATAGGTGTAAGGTGAAATCTCAGGGTTGTTTTGATTTGCATTTCCCTGATGACTAATGACGTTGAGCATTTCTTTAAGTGTTTCTCTGCAATTCTGTATTCTTCTACAGAGAATTCTGTTTAGCTCTGTACCCCATTTTTTAATTGGGTTACTTGATTTGTTGTTTTTTAACTTCTTGAGTTCTTTATATATACTGGAAAATAGCCCTCTGTCAGATATCCTTCAGCTGATAAACACCTTCAACAAAGTGGCTGGATAAAAATTTAACTCAAAAAAATCAGAAGCTCTCCTGTATACAAAAGACAAAAGGGCCAATAAAGATATTAGACAACACCCTTCACAATAGCCACTAATAACATAAAGTACCTTGGTGTGACTCTAACCAAGCAAGTGAAAGACCTGTCAAAACAAACAAACAACAAAACAACTTCAAGTCTCTAAAGAAAGAAATCAAGGAAAATATCAGAAGATGGAAAGATCTCCTATGCTCATGGATCAGTAGGATTAACATAGTGAAAATGTCCATCCTGCTAAAAGCAATCTACAGATTCAACACAATTTGCATCAAAATGCCAGCACAACTCTTTACAGACCTTGAAAGAAAAATTCTCAACTTCGCATGGAGAAACAAAAAATAAATAAATAAATAAATAAACCAGAATTGCCAAAACGATTCTGTACAACAACAGATCATCCGAGGTATCTCCATCTTTGATCTCAAGCTGTACTACAGAGCAATAGTAATAAAAAAAAAAAAAACGGCATGGTATTGGCATAGAAACAGAACGGTGGATCAATGAAACCAAATAAAAGATCCAGGAATAAATTCACACACCTAGGGATACTTGATTTTTGACAAGAAAGCCAAAACCATACAATGGAAAAAAGACAACATTTTCAACAAATGGTGCTGGTCTAACTGGATGTCTATATGCAGAAAAATGCAAATAGATCCATATTTATCACCCTGCACAAAACTAAAGTCCAAGTGGATCAAAGACCTCAACATAAAACCAGACACACTAAATCTGTTAGAAGAAAAGGTGGAGAAGAACATAGAACTCATTAGCATAGGAGACAACTTCCTGAACAGAACACCAACAACACAGGCTCTAAGATAAACAATCAATAAATGGGACCTCTGTTCCAATTACTATGGAACCCACTTGAATACAAAACTGCCTTTAGCAACATCTGTGCAGGGGTTCTAGATTATCTCCATGAATGGTCCTTGGTTGGGGTATCAGTCTCAGAAAAGACCCCTGTGCCCAGTTGTTTTGGTTCTGTTGATCTACTTGTGCATCTCTGAGCATCTACTTGTGATGCTCTTGTCCTTTCCAGGTCTTACTATTTCACATGAACTGATTGGCCTGCTCTTTGATCACATCCCTCTCAAGGGGGGTGCAGATTACCAGGCCACAGAGGAAGACAATGCAGCCACTCCTGATAGACTGGGAAGAAAGAACTCCCCATCAATGGACTGGAGGAGGGGTATGGGTAGGACAGAGGGAAGGAGAGTGGGTTTCAGAGGTGAGGAGGGAGGGAGCTACAGGTGGGATACAAAGTGAATAAGCCAGTCATTGAGTTCCTGTTAGAAATAGTCCCTGTTCCCCTCACTTTGGGAAACCAATTGGTTATTGAGCTACCACAGGCTACATCTGAGTGGAGGTTCTAGGTTATATCTATACATGGTCCTTGGTTGAATGTCAGTCTCAGAAAAGACCCTGTGCCCAGATATATTTGGTCCTTGTGGAACTCCTATCCTTTCCCCATCAGACTAACTCCCCTTCTTTCTTATGATTCCCTGTACTCTGCCAAAGGTTTGTTCATAAGTCTTTGCTTTGAAAACACTGCTAGTTAGAGTCTTTCAGATGCGCTCAGTAGACTGGCTCTTTGGTCTCCCCACCCCCGAAGGGAAGAGCAGTCCTGTTAGGCCACAGAGGAGGGCTTTGCAGCCAGTCCTGAAGATACCTGATAAAACAGGATCAGATGAATGGGGAGGAGGTCCCCCCTATCAGTGGACTTGGAAAGGGGCACGGTGGAGATGAGGGAGGGAGGGAGGGACTGGGAGGGAATGAGGGATCGGGACACGGCTGGGATACAGAGTTAATAAAATGTAACTGATAAAAAAAAATAAATAATAATAATAAAATTAAAAAAAATTAAAAAAAAACAAAGTGAATAAGCTGTAATTAATTTTAAAAAAAAGAAAAGAAAAAAATATTTTTAAAAAGTAACTGGGACCTCATGAAACTAAAAAACTTGTCTTTAAGCAAAGGACATTGTCATCAGAACAAAACGACAGCCTACATACTGAGAAAGAATCTTCACTTTATTTTTAAGAACACAGAGTACAATAAACCTTTAAAAAAAAAAACAGGTTTAAGATGAGAACCCATTGTGGTTTTGCAACTGCTTAAATACAAATGTGAATTCCATAACAGGAATTAAAATTGCTTTCCAACTCCATTTCTTTTAAACTTCACCTTTATATCCATGGGAGGAAGATTGCCAACTCCAGTCATCACTGTGTGATGGAGACTCTAAAATTCCTATCTGTTTAAGAAATTACAGAAACATTTAACTCTAGTAATTAAAGGGCTACACTGTAGAAGAAAGAATGAGCTGTTTTTATCTTTGTTTGAAAATATAACAAGACAAGAAAGGAATTTCTCCAAGCATAAGTAATTGCTTTAAACACTTGAAAAGTTTAGATAACATTCTCAAACATTTTTTTTAAAAAGTGTTAATTCTTCAGTTATTTTTATATCTTGATTTTAATGGTGATTCTGGAGTAAACACTGGCACCGGTATCTACTTAAAAAAGACAATATTTCTTTCTCTACTGAAATGATTCCCGCTCATAAAATTCCAAGTTCAACAGTTGACAGAAATTCCATTTTCACTTGCTGCAAAATTTGCATAGGTAAATTCTATTTAAGCAAATTTATACAAATGGCAACTGTGAAATATCCTGATGTTTAAGAAATTATCTACAACAAGCTTAAAGTTTTTATATGCTATGCATCATATGTACATATATATATATATATATTAAATGTAGTTATATGATACATTTACCCACTAAGGGATTGATGTTATTCAATAACCCTGCCTTTAATAGCACCACAACCAAATTTTTTCTTTAAAAAAAAAATTCTATGAAGGCATACATTTTTATTGTCATTCCATGGAATAATGAGCCAGTGACATTTGCAAGAGAGAGAGAGAAGTTGAAATATTCAGAAATCAGGTATTTTTATTCATACTCACAGACAAGGATGTACAAATAAGAAATAAAGACAAACTGACATCATCCAAGCTTTCATCAGCTGTTCCACAATTGTAATCAACTTAAAGCAACCTTTTGTAGTTACAATAGCTTAGAATCAAGTACGGAATATTTATTTCATCAGATTACTAATCGTAAACAGAGACAAAGGCTTACTATTTTAATTTCATTCAAATTCACATTTGTACTTCCACAAACTCATTTTGCTGAATGTATATTCTCTTTCCTGTTCACGCTAATAAAACACGCCTTGGTTCCTCACAATTTTAAATAGTATCAAGATAAGCAGGAAAATAAAAACCACTGAAATGCATAGTTTATCATCATCTAAATTCAAACTAATACAACACAGACATAAGCCAGGCTGTTGTTCCTTGTTATTTATTTAACAGCTATTAATTATGATAATGTGTTTCACAGTAAATAATGAGAAATCTTGACAGCAGTGCCACAAACTGAACAAACACATACCTCAGCATTCAGATGGATTCAATATTACCAAGTTACAAATAACATTAAAAATGTTTATGATAAACATGAACAGTTTTAGAGTATAAAAAAAAAGTTGCAACAAGTACGAAGCCCTCATAAACCTCGACCAGTTTCTGCTGTTGTTAATATCTCACATTATCAGGATGTAGATAATGTAGATATCATAAATACTGAAGCAATGTTGAAAGGATGTTAACTGGAGTCTATCCTGTAATCTCTTCTTTAGACATTGTACCTAATGTCTTTTCTTGATCATCATCTGCTATGGGTACGTGAAATAATTAGTCATCATTTCCTTTAAGGCTCCTGCAGGTTCTCACAGATTCTCAAACATTCCTTGCTATTGATGACCTTGGCAGTTTTGTATGAGTACTGCTTAGGTAATTTAAAAACATTTCTCTATAAGGATTGCATAAGCGTTTTTGTTTTTGTTTTTTTTTTCCTTTAACACTTTCATTTTTATGATGAGATGAGAGCTGTGGATTTTGAAGAGGAAGGCCATTTAAAAATATTTTATCATTATAGATATAGAGTGTATGTGGTATAAGAATATTTATCAATATCTGTTAATACCTGGAAACTTGTACATCTAAAAATATAATATCCAAGTTCTCCATTATGAATTTATTCAAGGTTTAGACCTTCTCTTTCAGCCATCTCAAGATGATTGTAATAAAGACTTATCCTCCTCCTACTGAAGAATGTGATATGCCTGTGAATTGTTTTAGTTTCTCTTTGAGTAATATATGTCTCTTTTCACTCTATATAGTCATGTATTTAAACAAGTTCTATATTGTGAATACCGTTTAATGCCTTTTGTTTGGATCAAGTGTCACATTTTCTTTTTTTTTTTTTTTTTTTGGCCAAAATTATTCTGTAAACAGGCCTTTGAGAGCAGCATCAGTTGCCTTTTATATTTCCTTTGACAGATTTTTATCACTAACTGTAGTTGTTTTCATTATTGGTTTGTCTATGGTGGCTAATTAGAGCACTTCTTTATGTTTTCAATGACTTCTTGCATTGTTTTAGATCAATCTTAGAATTTCTGCTTAAGCCAAAAAGTCTTTGTCCCTGCTACCAAATACGTTTTTAAATCAAAGATATGAAACCAGAAATTGTCATGTAGATTATGCTTCCTGCTCCTTGGTAATCTCTTCTAAATTTGAGAAATACATGTATATATTACTAAGAGTCTTTGTCTATTTTCTGCTGCTAAAATATAGTACTTGAGACTGGTATTTTATAAAAATATTTTTTTTGGTGTCCATAGATAGTATTTGCTTTTATTTAGGTTACATTTTCATGTGGACTCAACTCATGGTAGAAAGCAGAATGGCAAGTGGCTATGTTTGTAAAAGACAAAGCCTCTGAATAAACTAAGGGAGCTACAAACCATCATGTCAACAGCGAGCATTTATGAAGCATAGAGTAACAATACACGGCAGGGTGCAAATGACTGTGGACTTCTAGATTTTATTTCACAGGCTTCTGCCTCTTGAATGTTCTAATAAATATGCACTAATATAATATCTAGACAACTAAGAATATCTTACCATGAAAAAAGTATCTGAGCTTACCATTATGAAGCAAGGAGACTTGGAGGTAAACACATTCCATTTCCATTCCCTTCACTGCTGGGCCTCTTTGTATTTTAATAAGAAATTAGCATCACCAGGCTTTTATGAACGTTACTATAAGGAGTCCCTATTTCCTTCTTCCGGTTTTATTTGTGGGCAGATTAGATATCCAATTCTTTTCTCTGAAATTGTTCTCAGAGATGAAATTTTATCCTGCATAAAAGAAACTCTGAATACCTAAAAAAAAGGGCAAATATAATCTATCAGATAATAAGAACTGATATAAATAGGCCTGTACTATAAAAGTTTATATTAATAGGAGAGAACTAGTCTCTGTATAACATTTATTAACTCCTCTTAGACCCTAATTCGGCCTCCTGGAGATACCCAGAGACTTAGTATCCCACAGCATCTCTGCATGGATCTTGCCTGTCTATTTGGAATTCCCCAAAGACACTTCATTCCACAAAGCTTATTCTTTCAGCTCTTTCACTTACTACCCACTACTACCATACCAAGATTGTATTGATGTGGTATTTGGGGGTGTGAGGAGTATCATCTAATTTTATGGGTTAAACTGAGTCTTTTGATAGTCTTTGTCATCAATATATGATCCCTATCAGGAGACTCTGAGGGCTTCCCCTCCCAATAGCTTGGTCCTTAACTGAAATAGGAAATGTAGAGAAGACCGAAATCATCAGGGAAATGTACTTTCTCCAATTGGATTAAGGCTTTAATTTTTTTTTCCATAGAAGTTGGCCATCATTATGGAGGCACGTCTAGACATTTTCACTAAAATCATTTCCTATTCCTCTATCTTCCCAAGAACAGGGCTTTCTTGCATCTTTTATTGTGATGGCCTCGGACTGATCACTTTGGTAGATAAAACTCAGGAAGAAAAGAACACTCTTTAAAGTTGAAGTTCTAGTGCCGGTCTTTTAGTTTTTAATTAATTTATTCTTTAATTCACTTTACATCCTGGTTGTTGCCCTGTCATACCTCATCTCTCAGTCCTACCTTCCCTTTCCTTCCTCCCCTATTTCTCAGAAAAGGGACGCCTCCCTTTTCCAGTACACCCCAGCTTGTCAAGTCTCATCAGGACTGAGTATGTCCTCTTACCCTGTGGTCTGGCAAGACAGTCCTGCCAGAGGGAAGTGATCAAAGAGCTAGCAGGAAAGTCCTTGCTAGATACAGTCCCTACTTTCCTTACTTGAGGACCCGCATGAGCCTATCTGCTGCATTTTGTAGGGTGGGGATCTAGTTCCAGTCCGTGCATGGTCCTCTGTTGATTCTTCAGCCTTGGCAAGCCCCTCTGAGCCCTGGTTAGTTGGCTCTGTTGGTCTTTTTGTAGCACTCTTGTCACCTCCATGTCATTTTCTCTTTCCTCCCACTTTTCCACAAGACTCCCTATGCATTGGCCAATATTTGGCTGTGGGTTTCAGCACCTGTTTTGTGACATTGCTAGGTAGAGCCTCTCAGAGGACAACTCTGGAAGGCTACAAGCTTAAGTGAGTATATCTTTTATAGTGTCCGGGCTTGGCACTGGATGGACATTTCCTCAATCCATGCTCTGTCTTTATCCCTGCACTTCGGGTAGTCAGAGTAAAATTTGAGACAAAGTTTTTGTAGGTGGGTTGGTGTTCTCCACCCTCTACTGGGAGACATGTCTAGTCACCCTGAAATACACACATGATATGTACTCACTTATAAGTGGATTTTAACCATATAATACAGGATAAGCGTACTTTGAGTTACAGACCCACAGAAGACAAGTAACAAGGAGGATCCAAGGGAGGATGCATAAATCTCACTCAGAAGGGGAAATAGAATAGACAGAGGTAGTGGCTGAAGAGAAGGAAACAAGGTAGGAGAAGGGGAAAAGAGAAATATGGGGGTAGAGATCAGACTGGGGAGAGCAGAGTGAAGAGCTCAGAAGGAGTGTAAAGAAAATCTGAGGGTGGGAGCATCTGTGACATGCTGGAGACCTAAGTCAGGATAGGCAAACTGGAGGATATGAGGAGCACTCAAGGAAGACTCTAGTAGCAGGGCCATAGAGGCGGAAGAGGTGTCTAACTAGACAAGTCTGCTAGTCTTCTCTGAGTTTAAAGTTAGTCACACTCAGCGTCCACCAATCCACAAAATTAATCTCTAAGCATTTTTCTCTCCCCACAGTAAGGTTACCTGATTCTTGGCTCTAATATAAAATATCTTGTTTCTTACTCTTTAGATTTTTATGTTTTACTAGATTTTCATGAGTAGGGGAGGGCAGGGAGATCTTTCAAATGTCACTCCTCTACTAAAGTGTGTTTCTATTCCTCCGTTGAGGGACATCTGGGTTGTTTCCACATTCTGGCTATTATGAATAAAGCTGCTACAAACATGGTTGAGCAAATGTCCTTGTTCTGTACTTGAGCATCTTTTGGATATATGCCTAGGAGTGGTATAGCTGGATCTTGAGGTAGCACTGTTCCTAATTGTCTGAGAAGGCGACAAACTGATTTCCAGAGTGGTTGTACAAGTTTACATTCCCACCAGCAATGGAGGAGGGTTGGCTTTTCTCCACAACCTCTCCAGCATGTGTTGTCACTTGAGTTGTTGATCTTAGCCATTCTGATGGGTGTAAGGTGAAATCTCAGGGTCATTTTGATTTGCATTGCTCTGATGGCTAGGGATGTTGTACATCTCCTTATGTGTTTCTCTGCCATTCTATATTCTTCTACAGAGAATTCTCTGTTTAGCTCCATAACCCATTTTTTAATTGGGTTCCTTGAATTATTGCCTTTTAACTTCTTTAGTTCTTTATATATTCCAGATATCAGCCCTCTGTCAGACGTTGGGTTGGTGAAGATCCTTTCCCAATTTGTAGGCTGTCGTTTTGTTCAGACAACTGTGTCCTTTGCTTTACAGAAGCTTTTCAGTTTCATGAGGTCCCATCAAAGGAGGAATGGATAAAGAAATTGTGGTACTTTTACACAATGGAATACTACTCAACAATTAAAAACAAGGAAATCATAATTTTGCAGGCAAATGGTGGGATCTAGAAAAAAATCATCCTGAGTGAGATATCCCAGGAGCAGAAAGAGACACATGGTATATACTCACTTATAAGTGGGTACTAGACGTATAAAATAGGATAAACATACTAAAATCTGTAAACCTAAAGAAGATAAACAAGAAAGAGGACCAGGGGTAAGATGATTAATCCTCATCTAGAAAGACAAAGGCTATGGACATTGGAAGTAGGATAAAACAAGTAACAGAACAGTAGCCTACCACAGAAGGCACCTGAAAGACTCTACCTAGCAGTGTATCAAAGCAGATGCTGAGACCCATAACCAAGCCTTCGGCAGCATGTAGGGAATCATATGAAGGAAGGAGGAATTAGTATAACCTAGAGGGAACAGGAAGCCCCACAAGGTCCAAATATATCTGGGCACAGGGGTCTTCTATGAGACTGTTTATACAACCAAGGACCATGCATGGATATAACCTACAACCCCTGCTCAGACGTAGCCCATGGTAGCTCAGTATCCAAGTGGGTTCCCTAGTAAGGGGGACAGGAATTTTTTCTGACATGAACTCAATGTCTGGCTCATTGAGCTTCCCCCTCCCCCTGAGGGAAGGACAGCCTTGCTAGGCCACAGATAAGGACATTGCAACCATCCTGAAGATACCTGATAAGCTAGGGCCAGATGGAAGGAGGACACCCCCTCTCAGTGGGCTTGGAAGGGGGCAGGGAGAAAATGAGGGAGGGAGGAGTGGATTGGGAGGGAAAGAGGGAGAGGGCTACAACTGGGATACAAATGAATGTATAAAATTAATTAAAATAAAAAATATTAAAAAAAGAAAAGAGTGTGTTTCTAATACTTCCAATTATTTTCTTATTGCTAGGATAAGTCTGACAACATTTACATGACTTACAGACTGAAGCCTGTTTTAGCATTCTAAGTAAATGGTGATGATGGTGATGATAACAATAGTAGCAGTACAAACACTTTAAAACATGGCAAACATATATTCTTCTCTTGCAACTAAATGGGCCATATTTGTAGTCTCTTTGAGAGGTAAACCCTAAAATGTATGCTCTTTAACACTAATAATTTTGTTTCCCTTGAGAAACTACACTACCTGCTCTGTTCAGATACTTGAATTTCTAGAAGAGAGTTTTTTTCCAAATTAGTGTTTACATATCAGTTAGATCACTTTGCATTCTTAAAACATGATGTATTAGAATAAGCAAGTAGATAAAAAGATAATCCTTTAATAAGTAAAAGGTATTTTATGCCTCCATAAATGTGCTATTCATTGTTCAGTTTAATGTGGAAGTAGTTTTCTGAATTCATCACTGATTGGAAATATCTCAAGTCAAGTGCATTTCGTTCATCATACTCACAAAATCATGAAATGCTTGTAGTAAACTACAACTCACACAAATCACATAACAAGAAGCCTGTTTTACAATAATGATTGAGTATATTGTATACTTTTTTAATTACAGTACTTGGAAAATTGTAAGGAACTCGTCATATAGCATGGACTAGTATTAATATGAAATAGCATTTTCTTTTTTAAGAATATTTACTTATTTTTTTAATGTATATAAGTATTCTATCTGCATTTACATCTGTCAGAAGAGTGAATCAGTTCACATTATAGATGGTTCTGAGCCACCACTTTGTCCCCGGAAATTGAACTCAGGACCTTTGGAGAACAGACAGTGCTCTTAACCACTGAGCCATCTCTCCAAACCCCTGAAATCGCATTTTCACTGATAACTTTTAAAAACATTAAATACAATAAAGGAGAACAAAATGCATTATTTTGTAGTTGTCACTTGTAGCAAAAATGATGTATACTGTGCAGATCTTATTAGTTACAAAACCTAGTGGTGATAAATTCCTTTCAAAATTCAGTGTCACTCAATGCAATATCTAAGTTCCATTAAATGGAGTGTTTTAAATTTGGTTTTATTAAAAACTTTAAACTAAAAGCTATAATTATAATAATTGAAATTGCTTTCCTGTAAGTAAATTATGTTCAGAGTGCAGAGTATGTACCAGGAAAACACAATAGTCTATTGTCTTTCATGCCTATAACTTGTTGAACAAGAAACTCTAAATTAAAAGCTTAGAAAACATCTTTGTTGTTTTGTTTTGTTTTTTTAAATAATTAGCTTTGAAAGGCTCAGTCCAAGACCCTTTTTAGATTTAGATTTTAAGTGCTTTTTCTTATATTTGTCATGTTGTGCTATTTCGTCATTTGGTATTTAAGGAAGTGAAGATTATTTCCCTCCCTGGAGCACTGCAGATAAACGGTGTACTTATGCTGGATTGTCAATAGTATTGAAAAATCCAACCTTATTTTGTACGCACTATATTGTTCCTTGAAAAATGACTTATGTTCTATGTAAGAACAGGTATTATTTGTCTTATGTACAATGTTCTGTGTATTTTTTGAAGTGAAACCTTAAAGGGAAACTTTTACTGATTATTACTATTCATTCCTTTAATACACGGAATTATCTAATAGGCATTTTCTCTTCTTAGTCTTATGAAAATTAAATTAGTTGTTCCTCAGACAACAGAACTCTCTTCTTCTACAATACTTAAAAGTACAAAAGAGCTCACTGAAGGCAATTTTATAGGGAGAACAATTTATTTTTAATATTGCATCAATATAATATGAATTGATTATTTTTTGTTTTAATCACTGATAAATTCTGAGCACAAAGAGCAATATTAACCACATGACCCTCAATTTATTCATGTTGGTTGAGAGAATGTCTCCCTCTGTTGACATGAATCTCTAGAGAGATTCATTTTGCTTGGGTCTCAGTTTGGTGAACACCACTAGACTGACAAGATCAATGGTGAATTTTAAAATTATACCAGTTTTAAAGTGTTGGTAGTGAAAACAATGAATGAACTTGTAGTGGGGAAAAAAATGAACCTTGAGGCAAATATTTAGAGTACTTCAGAGACTGAAGCACAGGAATTCAGAACTGAAAGCCAGTTTGGGATACAGAGACAGAAACTCTCTCCAATGAACACATATAAAATATACATATATACATATATAATCATATATAATTTCATATTGGTAGTTGGAGCAGAACATGGCATAATGGTTGACTCATGAATGATCTATTTATGTGTGATAGTCCTGAAAATTAAACAACAACAACCACAACATTTTGTTAAATTTTGGTGATTTACAATGTGTATTTTTACGTTAATTTCCCAAAGATTAATGTGCTTTCAATATTATTATGACAGATAAGCCAGAAGACCATATTTGTGAGCCTTCTAAACATGGTATTTGCGTGTTTCATTTGTATTCATTCTTCCCTTCAGTTGAAATTGTAGAATCACTACAAAAGTCATGTAAAATTCTCATAAAACTGAAAGTAGAAGACATCTGCGCACATTTAGCTGCAACGACAGTGGTGCCGTTAACTTGCACAACAATGGCAAATTGAGACAAAGCATATTTTAAAGTGACATTTTAGAGTTATCAAAGATAATGCACACATACTGCCATTTAATCATATTTTTTGTTGTAAACTTGCTTCATTAACATGGTTGTCATTGAATCTATTGTTACTTAATAAATACTAATTATTTTGTTAGAACCTATAGAGACCATTGTGTGGGCTACAAGTTGGAAGGGCTGATGTTCTTTTCTTTCTTGGCTTCTTTGTTGTAGTCATACCTACAGTGGCAAAAGGTCATTGCTTTTTCTCTCTGATTCTCCTTTCATCTTTCTGTATATTTCCCTTTTGACTTAGCACAGATTAAAAAGAAAATAGACTCACAGTTTAATTTAATATTGACTCTGGAGAACACCTGAGGATGCTATGTTTTTTTCCTGATGAATTGATAAGGTGGAGTTCTGGAGGCACCACCTGATGTCCTTCTGAAGGAAAATTCAGGGGGTCATGAAACCCAGGCTTAATACCCCAGAAAACTGCCAAGTGTACGGATCGGCTATCAAGAGGGGGACAGGGATTCCTGAAGGTTAATATAATATATTTTTTTAATAAAACATGATCTTTTGTTGCTTTTATATTTCATCAGTTATGGTCTCAATTTCCACACTAACTTCCCATTCTTCTCTTATCTGTCTTTTTCCCTTTCTTTACATTTTCCCTTAGAAATTGCAAAGAAAATACAGAGATGTTGGGAAAAAAAAAATCTGTCTTCTTGTAAGATGCTGATTTCTCCAATATTTCTCCAAGGTATGCCCTGTGGAGCAGTCAGTTTGGCAGGGCTTTCCTGCAGATTTATGGGTTTTAGTTGCTACAAATGAAAATAAAAATTACACAAATTTTGAGATTCCTCAGCACAACTCTCCTACACCAGACACATATTGCAAGCACAGTATGGCCCCTTGATTAAGATTGCTGCTGAGTCCTCAATCCTCTTCCAACCAGGGAAGACGGTGTTACGTACTTTGAGTCACTTTCATTTCCTTTTCATTTCTTTTTTTTTTTAAATATTTTGATCATATTATTTCTTCTCCTCCAACTTCTCCCAAGGTCAGTTTTTTTTTTTAATTCCCAAAAAGTTGAATCTAATCAATGGTCTTAAGAATAGTTCACTGTATACCTCTCTAGTTGCTTACAGAAACTTCTGTTATCTGACAAATCATTATGCTCATAGTAATTCACCTAAGAAGAGATGATTCAGCATATATAATGGACACTAATGTACACTTTCTTTTTCTTTTTCAGCTATATATACATGAAGACAGCTTTGGAAAATTTTCACACAAACACCCCAAGAAATCATAAAATGAGCGTACCTGACTTCTGCCTGTAAAAAGATGATGTTTAACTTTTCTAATGATCAGAGAAGAAATCTACAATATAAAAAGTAGTTGCACAACAGATGAAGAAGTAGGGAAGATATATTAGGGCTTCTGAATTATGATTCTTTATTTTAAAGCCTTGTAGACTTTGAAAATAAAATGTTTTCATTATTAAACCATAAATGTGTTAGAAGCCTTTTTTAACTAATCCCATAGGCTAATGTGTACAAAATGGTAAACAGTATTATTTGATAGCATTTTATAAAGTTTCACTGTGTTTTCTGCATGACAGCCTATTGTCAACAGAAACAATCTAATCTGGACTTTATGAAGGCACTCAGTTAGTAGGCCTTTAATCTCAAAAATCAAACCAGCACTATAATGAGTTATCATTTCTCACAACTCAGTCCTCCTACAACTTTGTTTTTGAGAAATCTGTCCCTTTCTTTGCTTCATTGTCTGTAATGATGCTAGATAGTTGTTATTATCTCTCTAATCATAAGAAAAATCACTCTTAAGAGTTCAAAAACTGTAAAGGCCTGAATGGTCATGGCTGCATTACACTGTTGTAAGACTCTAATCTTGTATATATACCACAGGCAAACCAAGGAGACCAACACCAGAAGGCCTGCTAACGCTCCCATGCCCACCCATTCCTTCAGATGATTCATGGCTGCAGCAATCCATGATGATAATCCTGTGGCTAGTCCTGCATCCACTCTGGTAGAATTTACCGTGACAACGGCCACTCTCAGCTGCTCCATCATAGTATCGAATTCTCCAGTCCAATTACCTAAAATATAGCTAGACAATTTTGAAGCAAGACAGTCTCCCCAAGCATGGTTGGCTACCATAAAAAGCTAAAATGTTACGCTCAGGATGCGAGGCTAAGCACTGCACTCAGGGTCAGCCGCTTTGGACCCAGAGAAGAGCATGTCTGATTGCATGTGGGTTGATGCCCCAGGTCCCGCCTCTGAGAAAAAGGTATTGGACAGGTCTGATGCTCTTTGGGTGGATGACACCTAAAGGAACATCGGTACAAAGTCCCAATTTATTTCTAATATCAGAGATCAGACCTCTACTCTTGCCTGATGCGTCTAAAACAAAAAGGGGGAACTGTAGAGAGCTGCGTAATGCCGCGCCTTAAAGATAGAGCTGGTTTCTGCCTTCCACCTTCCTGATGGTGAGTGCTCTCTGTCACGAACAACTCCACATTTGGCTAAGGCTGAGGATCTGTCTTGCTTCCATGTATGTGGACCTATCTGCATTGCCCATGTGGCACGCTGGGGTTGGCTACCCAGAGGCTATTTAAGCTGTGGGCTGGCTTTCCCCAGGGTCAGATGATTGTTCAAGGTTCCTGAATAAACTGCATTGAAAAAAAAAAGAGTTCAAAAACTAATGTAAATAGAAGAAGTAAGGTCAAGGTCTTAGCATGCTCAGTGAAATGTGTTCAAGGCTGAAGATAACACCATCTATTTCTAAGGAAGTTTGAATGAAGGGTTATGGTTAAAGCCATAGCATAAATCTGAGAGGGGGTTTGAGATTGGCAGTTGCAGCTTTGATATATTCTAAATGGTAGAGCATGACATGCTTAACAAATTCTTGAACAGGTGAAATCTTTTTTCAAATCAATACTTTTACATAACCACCCATATTTTCAGCTGTCATAGAGAAAGTTTATTACCTAAAAAAATATAAACTGTGCAGTCTAGTACATTTCCTGCCCTGAGTCACAAATCTGGATCTTGACCCTGTTACACCTCCTGGTTGAAGAATCTAAGAAGGTTAATCTCAGAATTTCATGACATCTCAATGCTTATCCTCCCAGTTTTCTGCGATCATATTACCATTGACACATTTGAGAAGTTATGCAAAATTTAATTAACAAGTTGGGTTTTTTATTTCCACTAAAGATGATTTTAGGTGTGGTACCATCTGGTCAATATGTTCTATAAGTATACAAAGATGCAGAAACTCTCAGTTGATCATTCAAGATATATTGCATTATTGCATCTTTGTATACCTACAGAACATAATGCTCAGTTGGTACCACACCGAAAATTTCTGTAGTGTCCAATTGTCTAAGAGCAGATTCTACGTGGCTTTAATGTACAAAAAATTAATCATACCCAGTCTTAGAATATATATATCAATATATCAAATCAATATCTATATTAGCTTATTTAATAATACATAATTTGTTTTATGTGATTTGTATAATCTTTGTTTCTGAAACTATATGAAAACTTTCAAAAGCTGAAAAGGTTATATAAATATTCATTAAAATAACTGAGATACTAAACATCGATATTAGTACATTGTTTTATAATAAACCAATGTTGCATATAAAGCCTTTGATGTAGATAAAGGAGGTATATTTTATTAGACTAAGTCTATGCAAGCTTACTAAGGGTCTGACAGGAATTACAGACTTCATTTCTATCATTAAAAAACCACAGTTTATAACCTGTGTTCCTGGATCCAAATACATCCATTAGATCATAGTGTCTTCCAAAGAAAAAGTACAATGGTTCATATGTGGTTTAGTTTTAAAATTAGCCAATTTATTTATTGTTAAACCTATGATAGGTTTTAGAATATATTTTTCCTTCAAGTGATGCACAAAAATATTTTCTTAGTGTTGCCACTTTTGTACCGTGAAAAAGAAGACTTCTCTAACAGAAATGGAAAAGAGAATCATTTTATTGACAAGATTTTCTTTGTTGTGCTTGTTTGTTTTGTTTTGTTTTGTTTTTACACTGGCAGTTCTTGGAAGGTGTTTTAAGATCCTTTGCTCAGATAGAAGCAATTAACAAGGTAGTCTTCAAGTTTACGAGTTCCTTGAACAGTATATCCCATTAATGTGTCATGAACTCATCTCATTTTAGCTTGCTGTCTCTCCTAATATGTTACCTGTGTGCAATATGTCATCCTTGAAAACTTTCTCTTAACCCATTCAAAACGCATTAACTTTTGATAAATTCTGGGTTCAAGCTCTAACAATTGTCTGCGGTTTCTCGTTAAAGCATTGTTTCTGTTTTCCTTGGTACTTTTTATAGTTAATCATATGTAACAGCATAACTATGAATAAAATGTCCACAAAGCAGAAATGTCAAAGGGAATTTACATGTAAATGGTTGTTCTGCTGATAGGTCTGAAGTAGTTGCTTCATGAAGGTATAATGCTTTTTATATTTATCTTACATGGTTGTAGATAATAGATCTGTGTTTCTATAATCACTCAGGGACACACACTGTGAAAAGACAGGCTCTCAAGTACTGGAGGTTGCTCTAGGAGAGGAAAGGTCAGATCACTAATGGGTCATTTACTGAGTGGTTACGCTTTCAGAATTGTTACTTCTATACAAATGCACTGGAATTGATATGGGTTCTTTCATCCACCATTGTGTGAAGTAGAAAGAATATGAGAATACTCAGAGCTCATGGGCCATTGGTGAGGGAACTCTTCCCACAAATTATGGCACATGGTGTTCTAATTGAGTTTAACTTCTGCTTGATAATTGTCACTTTTCCACACATGGATTCAATCAGGTAACAAGCTATAAGTTCTTACCTTTTATTTAGTTTCCTCTGTTAATAGACATGAGGCAGAAGTGTCAGGCTGTGTTCCTAACCATTTGCCTTGCTGGTCAGTGAGAATTCCCAGCACAAGGGAGGCTAAGGTAGGAACATCACAAACTTAAAATGAGCCAGTCTTCATACAGTGAAACATTAACCTCCAACAAGTTTCAAATAAAAGAATAGAAGAAGGAGAAAACAGGTTAGGGTGACAGCTCAGTAGATACAGTGATAGTCATCAAAGCATAAGGACCTAAGTCTTTAACCTCAGGTGAGAAACTGAGATGTAGAGAGAAGAGATGTTAAGACAGGAAATTCTCAGGTGTCATTTATTAAGTCATAGTGTCAGATGTTTTATTTCAGGCTGGTAATTCCTCCACAATAAAACATGATTATTATGTCAGTTACCCTTACAGAAGTACAAATAACGCTTAAGAACATATAAGAAATAAACATAGTATTCAAGATGTTTGTTTTTAAAGAAAGTTAATGCTGGAGACAGCATTTGACTCTAATTATACAATAATGTCTGTATCTGTAATTTTAAACTTCACCCTATTTCCCTTCTTACAAGATCTGATTTCTGGAACAAGTAGGTCAAATTATAACTTCATTCAATTATATGCTTCAAATTTGTAAGTAACATATATGGTTAGTCTGATAATTTTGTCTTGTGGCATTAGTTTTATTTACTATTATACAAAGTGTTATCTTAAATAGCATCATGAACCAACATGCCCGGCTGTAGATGTTTTTGTTATATACACATTAATAATTTATCTCAGTCTTTTAATATTTTCCTGATACTATTTTAAAAAAAGAAAGAAGGGAATAAGTTTTCGGTTTTATTTTGGAAATGACTTTCATTTTCCATATATGAAGAAGAATGGAGGATTTATCTTCCTTTACTGATGTATACTTTTATCACTATTTGTATTTGTTTTCCACCTATTTCTTAAAAGATTTGACCTTGATTTCCTGATTTTTTTCATAATTATTCTTTCCTTACATACTATCACTTTTCCAAATTTCTTTTTTAGTATTTAAATTTTCTTCTACCATTTTTTTTTGTTTTGCTTCCAAGGAAGTGCTTTCTGTAAAACTTTGAGGAAATAAAATGTTTATTTTGTTAAAAGTTCTCTGTGACTCATATTGCTTTTGTTATTCTCAAGTTTGTAATACCTTTTGGCTTCCAAATTATCTGCTACCATTTCTCTCAGAAGTCTGGGAATGGTTTGTCTATCTTGTTGATTTTCTCAAAGAACCAGCTCTTGGTTTCATTGATTCTTTGAAGTGTTTTATCTGTTTCTAATGTTTAGATTTCAGCCCTTAGTTTGAATATTTCCAAGAGTCTATTCCTCTTGGTTGTGTCTGCTTCTTTTTTTCCTAGGGCTTTCAGGTGAGCTGTTAAGTTGCTTGTATGAGATGTTTCAAATTTCTTCTCGAAGGTACCTAGTGCTATGAGCTTTTCTCTTAGTACTGCTTTTATTGTGTCCCATAAGTTTGGGTATGTAGTGCCTTCATTTTCATTGAATTCCAGGAAGTATTTAATTTCTTTATTTTTTCCCTAACCCAGCTGTCATTGAGTAGCGAGTTGTTAAGTTTCCATGTGTGTGTAGGCTTTTTGTTATTTCTGTTGTTGTTGAGGTCCAGCTTTAGTCCATGGTGGTCAGATAGCATACAAGGGTTGATTTCAGTCTTCTTGTATCTGCTGAAGCTTGTTTTTTTTTTATTTTTTATTTTTTATTTTTTTTTTTATCAGTTACATTTTATTAACTCTGTATCCCAGCCGTGTCCCGATCCCTCATTCCCTCCCAGTCTCTCCCTCCCTCATCTCCACCGTGCCCCTTTCCAAGTCCACTGATAGGGGGGACCTCCTCCCCATTCATCTGATCCTGTTTTATCAGGTATCTTCAGGACTGGCTGCAAAGCCCTCCTCTGTGGCCTAACAGGACTGCTCCTCCCTTCGGGGGTGGGGAGACCAAAGAGCCAGTCATCTGAGGCTTGTTTTGTGACCAAGTATATGGTCTATTTTGGAGAAGGTTCCATGAGATGCTTAAAAGAAGATATATTCTATTGAATTTGTTTGAAAAGTCCTGTTGACATCTATTAGATCCATTTGATTTAGGACCTCTGTAAATGCCATTATTTCCCTATTTAGCTTCTGTCTATATGATCTATCCCTTGATGTGAGTGGAGTGTTGATGTCTCCCACTATTAAGGTGTTGAGATTGATGTGTGATTTTGGCTTTAATAATATTTCATTTACAAATGTAGGTACTCTATTATTTGCGGCATAGATGTTCAGAATTGTGATGTCCTCCTAGTGGATTTTTCTTTTGATAAGAATGAAGTTCCCTTCCTCCTATTTTTTGATTAATTTTGTTAGAAAGTCCATTTTAGTAGATATTAGGATAACTACCCCTGCTTGTGTTCTGGGTCCATTTGCTTCAAAAACATTTTTCCAGCTCTTTATTCTGAGGTAGTCTTTATCTTTGTTGCAAAGGTGTGTTTCTTGGATGCAGCAGAATGTTGGATCCTGTTTCTGCAACAATTCTGTTAGTCTGTGGTTTTTTATTGTAGAGTTGATTCCAATGATGTTGATAGATAATAGTGACCAATAAATGTAAACTACTTTTATTGTGAAGTTGGTGGTTTTACTGTGATTCATTGCTTGTTTTCTTTTAATTTTTGTTGTGAAAGTTATTTGTATCCTACATTTTCTTGCATGTAGTTGTTTTCGTTGAATTGGAGTTTTCCTTCTAGTATCTTCTGTAGGGCTGGGTTGCTGTGTAGATATTGTTTAAATTGAGTTTGTCATGGAATATTTTGCTTTCTCCATCTATGTTAATTGAGAGCTTTTCTGGATATAGTAGTCTGGGTTGGTGTCTGTGGTCCCTTAAAGTCTGAATGACATCTGCCTAGGCCCTTCTGGCTTTCATAGTTTCTGTTGGGAAGTGTGGTGTGAATCTGATAGGTCTGCATTTAGCCAAACTAACTGAAAGGAAGAGAGAAACTATCCAAATTAGCAAAATCAGAAACCAAAAGGGAGACATAACAACATACACTGAAGAAAAAAGAAGTCTGGCAATACTTCGCTCCGTATCCAGGCTAACAGACCAAATAAAGTAAACAGCGATATCAAACATTTGTGTTAAGGATTGTGCTGAGGTATTCCCAATAACAGTGCCACATCTCTTCATTGTGGTTTTAATGATTCATGCAGGAATTCCTCTATATTTGGTCCTGAGATGTTAGCCTTCATCTGGCAGCATTTTGGAAGTACAGTGGGAATGGGTAGGTAGATTAGTAATGTAAATCAAAGTCCTGCCCCAAATAAATGTCATTCAAACTCTCATCAAGAAATAACCTTACTGAAGGTGGAGAAGGAAACCAGATTCAACTGCCCGGTATGAATGATGTCAGTCTTTTAATCATTTTAAGCCCCACTCTCTGAAGTAATTAAAAGCCATTCTTCTTAGGTAGTATTGAAATATTTGTCCTCAAATTCATGAGATTGCCTTGGAAGATTTTCTTTCTATTTGCAAGAAGTTCATAACAACTCTATTATTTGTTTTCCTGGTGTATAGATCTCATTCCTACCCTTGCTTTTGGAGAGAAAGTAAAGACCAATACTTTTGTTCAGTACACCTGAATTGACAATCACAATGAGTTCTCTATCTTACGTACATCATAACAAGAGTAATGTAGCATGTCAAGTAACCAGAGAGAGTCTGTTTTCCACAAACTTATTTCCATGTGTGATGTCAAACCTATTCATCTGCAAGCTGTATTTAAATATAAGCTGTAGACCATACATAGAGACAACTTAGACACCCTGCTCAGATGTAGCCCATAGACAGCTCAGTTTACATCTATGTCTCTGACATGAACTCAGTTGCTAGTTCCTTGATCACTTCTCCCTCGTGGGATGACCTAGCCAGCTCACAGAGAAAGAGGATTCAGGCAGTTCTGGATGGGACCTGATAGGATAGGGTCAGAGAGTAGGCAAGAAGGACTTCCCTGTCAGTGGACTAGGGGAGAGGGATAGAGGAGGAACAGGGAGGAAGGGTGGGACCAGGAGGAGATGAGAGAGGAGGATAAAACAAAGAAACAAAGTGAATAAATTTTAAATAATAATAATAATGTGTTTATAAACAATAAGCATTACCTATAGCAATGCAGGTAATTTTTATTATTGCCCCATATTCATAAATAAATTCATGGTTGACACAAATCATGGGATGTATATTTTAAAATCAGTTCCTTATAATTTTAGCTAGAATTTGTTAGTGTGCTAGTGTGGTTTTAAATTATTGTTATCAATCCTTTAGAAAGCACACACTAACACATAACATATCCTCCTCCTCTATTTTACTGTCCTTTCTGTTTTCCTATATTTGTATATTTTATCTGTCTTTTAAAACATATCTTTATCCTTTCCAATATTTTATGTATAATCACCATTAGCTTTCATCTGTCTCTTTTTCCCTCTTTGCTTCTATCATAAAAAAACAACCAAACAAACAAATATATGACCTATGTAAATTTGTTATTTAAATAAGAAAATCTTTTCTCTGACTTAAGCATTTTTGTTATTAAATATTGTCCTTTCAAAACAGTGTATCGTCTGTAAGCTATAAAGATAAATTCATGGTAAATAAATAAGGACCATGGAAATTACATTCAAAACTCAGAGATAAGATATTCTTTTTTGCCCTGGAAAGACTTTTGTGAAGAAAATGTACTTAATTGAAATCATTTGTCTTTCAGCTAACTGACTTTTTCTACCTTATACAACTGGCTTCTTTATGTACTGTAGCACTTACTTTTGTGACCACTAAGATTGTATAAATACAATTCTTTCAAAGTAAATTTTTGTTTCTCATTCCAAAACATGAACATAATTCCTTAAATGAAGTGATTCTAGGAATTCAAGCAAGGGAATTTCCAAGTCGACGTCACAAAATGCGTTGGATGGACACAAAGATGTGTGCCCTGACTACAGTTTAGGACTTCTTGCCAATTTGGACTTTCAGTGTAAACATGAACTATACTTTAATATAAATCTGATAGAATACAATACTTTGATGTCAACTAAGACCACAATGTCAGTCCTCAAAGAGTGGGTTCAAACCTTGGCTTGAGCACAGTGCTTTCAAAGTTGCTTCAGTTCTCTTGGCTCCAGCCTAATTTCAAGGAAAATGGGGATTCGTCACCCAATATTGTTATATGAGCTTAAAAGTCTCTTTTTAAATATAGTACTTGTCTCACAGAGAACATTCAATGAGCAGTTGTTAATGTTATTAAAGAGCATCCAAATACATTTGACTAATACATATAAAACTTTATCAATCACAAACAAAATTAATTCAGCTGATTAATATCTATCTCGACATTAAGCAAATGAGGTATGTACTCAACAAAGTCTAGATTAAATAAAATGTTTAGTGGTTGGTTATGTGGGAGAGGTTTCATTTTAAAGGTTATAAAAGGTTTCAGAATGTTTTTTTTTTCAGGTCAGTAGCAATGGTTTTCATCTCAAAAATATTCAGAGGAGCCACTTAATTAACAAATATTCTTGCATTGCCTGTTATGTGTCCTGCTGTGTTTATCAACCATGCAGAAGAAAATTCCTCCTTTTTATGCTTGAATACTTTCTTTTTCCACAGACATTTCCACTGGGCCTGGGAGATGGGCAATTCTATTCCTGGACAGATGGTCTGAGAAGAAAAGACTGGCATGACTATGAAAGCATTCAAAAAGAGGCTTTGCGCTCAGGTACGGACTTCAGAGTAAGATAAAAATGCTGGTTTTAATTCAGTGTTTTGTTTATCCCTGCAAAATTATCGTGTCAGTTTTTCTTCTGCATGCAGTAAAGATGTCTGTCTTATGGGAACATCAGGGCTCAAGTATGGACAGAAACAAATGACTTCAAATTCAGCAGACCAAACAATGAGTGGCCTTTCCGTGGCTGCAGAGGAGGCCATGGAAAATTTGCACAACTATATTATCTTGTATTTCCAAGCCCTTTTAAAATAATACTGTGAATGATCTTGGGATTTATCAATGAGACATGAGCTGGTAAACATGAGCCAGATGGACACATTGGGATGAATTGTATTTAAATGGCAATGTAAATCAACTCAGTCATGCCACAAGTTTTAGGCATTTTAATTAGTTGTGGAAATTCTATAAATTACAGCATCTAGGAATCTGAAATTTGCAATACCTGGACTAATATTTCTATAGGACCAACTGGGTGTGAATTTTCATAAAGTTCTAGCCTGCCATTGTGTCTAAAAGAAATGAATTACAGAAATTTTCTTATAGACAGATTGAGAAAATTAAAATTCAGATGAGTGCATCAGTAGAAATCCATAGGAGGGGAATGACACGTGCTAGGAAGACCTCATTCTTTCACACAGCCAAAGTAATGTTGCTTTTTCTCAGTGATAGTGTCACAGATACAGGATAGCCACTGTTTGGAAAGATATTTGGAGAGCAGTGAGGCCCTGCATCTGGGCCAAGTCAGAAGCATACTTGTGACTATTCAGTATGAGGTCATGCTGGTCAGCTTCCCACAAACCCATTGCAGCAATAGTGCTCCATTGTCCTGACATTGTTCAGGGCTATTCTGTGTTGGGTAGAGCTGATCTAATTATAGCTCCTTTCACTCTCTTCTCCATCTTTTCCTTTTTATCAAGCATAACCCACCTCTCTGTTTTCTTAAAGCAGCTTGTCCCAAAGATGATTCCTCTTTTAAGAGAATTGACCTCTTTAGATATCATCATCCCACCAAGACCATGAGCCAAAGAAAAATCACAAAACTGTTTTCCTCACCACCTGCTTCACTTGTTAATCCTCTTATCTCTTATTTTTGTCATCCTGGTCCACCTGGATTAATCTGACCATCTGTTCTTATGCTTCAGGACTCAAAGGGTTTTTGTTGTGTTTGAGACGTTCCGTCAACCTTGTTAACTGAATCTGTAAGAAAATAATGATAACAAAATATTGAATGCATGTTTAATGAATCTCAGAACAATTTTGGTAGATATTAGCCAAAATTTATAAAACATTGGGTCTTTAAGACTCTACTAACATAGTGACTATCAGCTAGCTAACATTAGGTAGACTAAATAAGATTCCTGTCAATCTGTCTATACTGATTCCTGACATCAAAAATAACGCAATATTTGATTATGATGTAATGACAGTATTATGAGACAAAGACATACCTAAGTTAAAATTCTAGCTTTTCCACTTACGAACTACTTAACAAATCAATTTAGAGTTCTCATATTCTACTTTGTGGAAATTTCATAATGATTAAATAATTCATAAAGAAATAATATCTAAAATAATTGAGCAGTTATTTTGGGCATCAGCTAATTATAACTGTAATTATTTTTTTTTTATTTTTTTTTCAATGCAGTTTATTCAGGAACCTTGAACAATCATCTGACCCTGGGGAAAGCCAGCCCACTTTAAATAGCCTCTGGGTAGCCAACCTCAGCATGCCACGTGGGCAATGCAGATAGGTCCACATACATGGAAGCAAGACAGATCCTTGGCCTTAGCCAAATGTGGAGTTGTTCGTGACAGAGAGCACTCACCATCGGGAAGGTGGAAGGCAGAAACAAGCTCCATCTTTCAGGCGCGGCATTACGCAGCTCTCTACAGTTCCCCCTTTTTGTTTTAGACACATCAGGCAAGAGTAGAGGTCTGATCTCTGACATTAGAAATAAATTGGGTGGATGACACCTAAATGAACATCAGTACAAAGTCCCAATTAATTTCTAACTGTAATTATTTTTAAAATTTACTTTATTTTTATTTCTGATACACGTAGGTGTTATTAAATACACACATGAATGCAATGCCCATGGATGCCAAAAGAGGGCATTAGAACACCTGGAGCTGGAGCTGTAGGCATTTTTGAGTTGCCAACTTTAGTCGTGGTCCTTAAATTTAGGTTTTCTGGAAGAGTAGAAGCACCCTTATGTGTTGGGTCATCATTCCAGACTCCTAAGTGTTAATTATTAAATCATGTTAGTTACTGTTAGCTTCTGTTTCTGCAAACAAATTTTGGAAACAAAATCTATGACTTTCTCTTTATTTCTGTTTCATATCCCATATTTTGTGGTTTATCTCTGTGTAGATCAAGGGATGTTCAAAGAAACTGGTGATGTAACATATTCCAATATTAATTAATTGTATGTATGGTTTTTGTCTGTTTTTTGGTTGTTGTTTTGTTTTGTTTGTTAAGAACTTTTTTCTTTTCTTTCTTTCTTTCTTTCTTTTTTTTTTAACTATTAATTACACTTTATTCATTTTGTATTCTCCCATAATGTTAAGAACTTTTAAACCTCATTTAGGATTTTGTGCAGTGATGATGTCATCATAGTAAGAGAAAAATCTTTTCATTGTTGTTTTTTATTGGTTTACTTTTTCTCGAAGTTTTTAAAATGTACTTTTAAATTATACATTTACTTTATATGCCAACAGTAGCCCCTCCTTTCTTTCTTTCCAGTTTTTCCCTCCCACACTCTTAACACTATCCTTCCTCCTCTCATCCTCAGAAAAGGGGACCCACCCCAGCAGATGAAGCCACACAGCACTGAGTTTCTCCTCATCCACTATGGTGAGGCAAGGCAGCCTGGCTCCGGAAAAGTGATCAAGTGCAGGCAACAGAGTCCATGTCATAGATAGCATGTGCTCAGCCACTAGGGACCCACATGAAGATCAAACTGCCCATGCTTTTGGATTGGTGCTTCTTTCTCTGTAAACCCCCATGGGTCAATGTTAGCTGACTCTGTCTTCTTGCAGCATTCTTTTTTTTTTTTTTTTAATTAACTCTGTATCCCAACCATGTTCCGCTCCCTCATTCCCTCCCAATCCCACCCTCCCTCCCTCATCTCCACCGTGCCCCTTGCAGCATTCTTATTGCCTCGAATGACTAATGTTAAGGCAGTTTAATAGCTTGTTGGAGGATATATAGATATATTCCAAATGAAAGCATTTAAGTCATTCAAATACACATGAATTGATTCTCAAAATCAAATAAACATCTGTATGTCCCATGTCCAGGTCAAATGTACCATTGTGTCTCCTCTAAGACTTAAATTTCATGTGTGCTCTTATTTTTCTCTGTTGTGTCTGTGTATTTACACTTAAACATATTCTGCTTGTTTCCTTGTGTTTAAAATGTATTTAAGGTCTAATCATGCCAAATTGTATGAGTTTATCTAATAAAAAATCAGTTTTCTATAACCCCACTAGCTTCTAAAACAATTGACACAGGAAGACTATGATTTCTTTTTTTTTCTTTTTTTTTTTTGTAGGCCAATTTAAATTTATTTTTATTTTATTTTTTTTTATCAGTTACATTTTATTAACTCTGTATCCCAGCCGTGTCCCGATCCCTCATTCCCTCCCAGTCCCTCCCTCCCTCCCTCCCTCCCTCATCTCCACCGTGCCCCTTTCCAAGTCCACTGATGGGGGGGACCTCCTCCCCATTCATCTGATCCTGTTTTATCAGGTATCTTCAGGACTGGCTGCAAAGCCCTCCTCTGTGGCCTAAAAGGACTATGATTTATTTTACAAGCTTAAAGAACTGAAGTTGGTCAGATTTCGACCCTTTAACTTAGTTAGCTAACTCTCAGCTACACAGCCCATGTTATTTGTTCTTGTTGGGCTCAGTATGCTCAGTTGTCCTTGCTGGGCTCAGTCTGCTTCATCCAGACACGACCATCTAGTCCATCTTCTGTACTTCCTTTTCTTTCTCTCTGCCTCATGGTCACCTAACCCCAGGACTGTGAACCCCAAACACCACCTCCCTTTCTTCTTCCAAACCCAAGCTTTAGTATTTTTTATTAACCAGTCAATGTTAAATTAATAAGAGCAAGGTTTACACAACAGGGAAAGATGATAATGTGTTCTTCTGGGCAGCAACAAGATCCTCAGAGGCAGTAATTAACATTTGGATACATAGCACTAGACCAAGCCTCAGCGACCAATAATATTTCCCCTTCCCAATTTTTTTTAAATTAACCATTGTCAATGCACAAGACCAGTTGATTCATATTTACTGTTGTTCACTTTTCTATAATGTTCAATTTGTGGCCATTTGGTTGTTTTCCATGTTTTAGTTATCATACATATCTCAAATATTATATTTGTGTATGTGTATGCTATATTTGTATATATTTGAATTCATTTCATTGACTATGGTAAATTGTTCTCCAAAATTCTTATGGTAGTTTAACCTCACTAATGGATTGAATTCCCATTGCTGTAATCCCTGATAAGCACTTTATTCTGTAGGCATATTTCTTCAATTAATTGTAATAGAATTTATATAGAATCACTACAACTGGAATATCAGCCATTTTAGTGAGATTAATCTGATGCTTATAACGTGTATTTCCTCCATTTGAGAAAAATTCTTATTAATTTTCAATTTAATTTTTTTAGTTTTTCTATTCTTTAAGTATCTATACAGTGCTGTTATTTTGTTTTAGATTATGTACTTTGCTATTTATATGTAATAATGTGAAATATCTCACATTTTGCAATTTTTTCTCCCTTTCCCTCTTTTTTTATTTTTTTTTATTTAAGTTAATTTAATTCAATTTTATTTTTATTATTAGTTACATTTTATTAACTCTGTATCCCAGCTATATCCAGCTCCCTCATTCCCACCCAATCCCACTCTGCCTTCCTCATCGCCTCCCTGCACCTTTCCAAGTCCACTGATTGGGGAGGACCCTTTTATCTGACCCTGTTTTATCAAGTATCTTTGGGACTGGCTGCAAAGTCCTCCTCTGTGGCCTAGGAGGACTGATCCTCCCTTGGGCGGTGGGAAGGTCAAAGAGCCAGCCATTGAGTTCCTGTCAGAAATAGTCCCTGTTCTCCTTACTACAGGAAAAAAAATAATTACTGAGCTACCACGGGCTTCGTCCGAGTAGAGGTTCTATCCATACATGGTCCTTGCTGGAATGTCAGTCTCAGAAAAGACTCCTGTGCCAAGAAATATTTGGTCCTTGTGGAGCTCCTATCCTTTCCATGTAATACTAACTCCCCCTTCTTTCATATGATTTCTTGCACTCTGCCAAAGGCTTGGTTATGTATCTTAGTATCTGCTTTGATACACTGCTAGGTAGAGTCTTTCAGAGGGCCTCTGTGGTAGACTGCTGTCCTGTTACTTCTTTTTTCCTATGTCCAATGCACCTGCCATTTTTCTTTCTAAGTGAGGGTTGATCATCTTACCCCTGGTCCTCTTTCTTGTTTATCTTCTTTAGGTGTATAGATTTCATTATGCTTATCATATCTTATAGGTCTATATAAATGAGTATATACCATTCGTGTCTTTCTCCTTCTGGGATACCTCACTCAGAATGATCTTTTCTAGATCCCACCATTTGCCTACAAATTTCATGATTTCCTCGTTTTTTGATTGCTGAGTAGTATTCCATTGTGTAAAAATACCACAATTTCTGTATCCATTCCTCCGTTGATGGACATCTGGGTTGTTTCCAGATTCTGGCTATTACAAATAAAGCTGCTACAAACACAGTTGAGCAAATGTCCTTGTTGTGTACTTGAGCAAATTTTGGGTATATACCTAGCAGTGGTATAGCTGGGTCTTGAGGAAGCACTATTCCTAATTGAGAAAGTGCCAGATTGACTTCCAAAGTGGTTGTACCAGTTTACATTCCCACCAGCAATGGAAGAGGGTTTCCTTTTCTCCATAACCTCTTCAGCATGTGTTGTCGTTTGAGGTTTTGATTTTAGCCATTTTGGTGGGTCTAAGGCGAAATCTCAGGGACATTTTGATTTGCATCTCCCTGATGGCTAAGGATGTTGATCATCTCTGCCATTCTATATTCCTTTGCAGAGAATTCTTTGTTTAGCTCCATACCCCACTTTTTAATTGTATTACTTGATTTATTGCTTTTTAACTTCTTTAGTTCTTTATATATTCTGGATATCAGCCCTCTGTCAGATACAGGGTTGGTGAAGATCCTTTCCCAGTCTGTATGCTGTCGTTTTGTTCTGACAACAGTGCCCTTTGCTTTACAGAAGCTTTTCAGGTTCATGAGGTCCCATTTATTGGTTGTTGCTCTTAGAGCCTGTGCTTTTGGTGCTCTGTTCAGGAAGTCATCTCCTGTGCCAATGAGTTCTAGGCTGTTCTCCACTTTTTCTTCTAACGGATTTAGAGAATCTGGTTTTATGTTGAGGTCTTTGATCCACTTAGACTGTAGTTTTGTGCAGGGTGATAAATATGGATCTATTTTCATTTTTCTGCATGTAGACATCCAGTTGGACCATCACCATTTATTGAAGATGTTGTCTTTTTTCCATTAAATGGTTTTGGCTTCTTTGTCAAAAATCAAGTATTCATAGGAGTGTAGGTTTGTTTCTGGGTTTTCTATTTGGTTCCATTGATCCTCCTTTCTGCTTCTATGCCAATATCATGCAGTTTTTATTACTATTGCTCTGTAGTACAGCTTGAGATCAGGGATGGAGATACCTCCATATGATCTGTTGTACAAGATCGTTTTAGAGATTCTGGGTTTTTTATTTCTCCATATGAAGCTGAGAATCTTTTTTCAAGTTCTGTAAAGAATTGAGTTGGTATTTTGATGGGAATTGCGTTGAATCTGTAGATTACTTTTGGCAGGATGGCCATTTTCACAATATTAATCCTACAAATCAATGAGCACAGGAGATCTTTCCATCTTCTGATATCTTCTTCGATTTCTTTCTTCAGAGACTTGAAGTTTTTTTTTCCAACAGGTCTTTCACATGCTTGGTTAGAGTCACCCCAAGGTACTTTATGTTATTAGTGGCTATTGTGAAGGGTGTTGTTTCACTGATTTCTTTTTTGGCCCATTTGTCTTTGGTATACAGGAGGGCTTCTGATTGTTTTGAGTTGATTTTGTATCCTGCCACTTTGCTGAAGGTGCTTCTCATTGAAGGAGTTCTCTGGTTGAATTTTGGAGGTCGTTCATGTAGAATATCATATCATATCTGCGAATAGTGACACTTTGACCCCTTCCTTTCTGATTTGTATCCCAATGATCTCCTTTAGTTGTCTTATTGCATAGCTAGGGCTTCAAGTACTATGTTGAAGAGATAGATATGGATAGAGTGGACAGCCTTGTCTTGTCCCTGATTTCAGTGGGATTGATTTAAGTTCTTCTCCATTAAGTTTGATGCTAGGTATTTTCTTTACTATGTTTAGGTATGTGCCTTCTATCCCTGATCTCTCCAAGTCTTTAAACATGAATAGGTGTTAGACTTTGTCAAATGCTTTTTCGGCATCTAGGGAGATGATCATATGGCTTTTCTCCTTCAGTTTGTTTATGTGGTGGATTATATTGATGGATTTCCATATGTTGAAACACCCTTGCATGCCTGGGATGAAGCCTACTTGGTCATGGTGGATGATATCTTTGATGTGTTTTTGGATTCAGTTTGCAAGTATTTTATTGAACATTGCATCAATGTTCATAAGAGAGATAGGTCTGAAGTTCTCTTTTTTTGTTGGGTCTTTGTGTAGTTTAGGTATCAAGGTGACTGTGGCTTCATAGAATAAGTTTGGTAATGTTCCTTCTGTTTCTATTTGAGGAATAGTTTGGAGAGAATTGGAGTTAGCACTTCTTTGAAGGTCTGGTAGAATTCTGCACTGAATCCATCTGGCCCACGGCTTTTCTTGGAAGGGAGACTGTTGATGACTGCTTCTATTTTCTTGGGGGATATAGGACTATTCAATCTTTTTACCTGATCTTGACTTAATTTTGGTAGATGGAATCTATCAAGAAAATTGTCCTTTTCTTTTAGATTTTCAAATTTTGTGGCATATAGGCTTTTGTAGTATGACCTAATGATAGTTTGGATTTCCTTGGTGTCTGTAGCTATGTCCCCCTTTTCATTTCTGATTTTGCTAATATGGATACTTTCTCTCTGACTTTTAGTTAGTTTGGTAAAAGGTTTCTCTATCCTGTTGATTATCTCAAAGAACCAGCTCTTGGTTTCATCTATCTTTGAATAGTTTTATTTGTTTCTAATTGATTGATTTCAACTCTGAGTTTCAATATTCCCAGTTTTCTGCTCCTTTTGGGTGTATTTGCTTATTTTTTATCTAGGGCTTTCAGTTGGGCCATTAAGTTGCTTGTATGAGATGTCACAAGTTTCTTCTTCTAGGCACTTAGTGCTATGAATTTTTCTCTGAGCACTGCTTTCATTGTGTCCCATAAATTAGGGTATGTTGTGCCTTCATTTTCATTGAGTTCTAGGAAGTCTTTAATTTCTTTCTTTATTTCTTCTTTAACCCAGCTGTCATTGAGCAGCAAGTTGTTCAGTTTCCATGTGTGTGTAAGCTTTTTACTATTTCTATTGTTGTTGAGGTCCAGCTTTAGTCCATGGTGGTCAGATAGAATACAGGGGATTATTTCAATCTTCTTGTGTCTGTTGAGGATTGCTTTGTGACCAACTGTATGGTCTATTTTGGAGAAGGTTCCATGAGGTGCTGAAAAGAAGGTATACTCTTTTGAGTTTGGGTGGAAAGTTATGTAGACATCTATTAGGTCCATTTGATTTAGGACCTCTGTAAGTGCCTTTGTTTCCTTATTAGGCTTCTGTCTAGATGATCTGTCCCTTAGTGAAAGTGGAGTGTTGAAGCCTCCCACTATTAAGGTGTGGGGATTGATGTGTGATTTAAGTTTTAATAATGTTTCATTTATGAATGTAGGCACTCTTGTATTTGGGGCATAGATGTTCAAAATTGTGATGTCCTCTTGGTTGATTTTTCCTTTTCTGAGATGTAGTGTCCCCTCCTCATCTTTTTTTTATTGAATTTGGTTGAAAGTCTATTTTATTAGATATTAGTATAGCTACCCCAGCTTTTTTTCTGGGTCTGATTGCTTGAAAGACATTTTTCCAGCCATTTACTCTGAGGTAGTGTTTACCTTTGTTGCAGTTGTGCGTTTCTTGGATGCAGCAGAATGTTGGATCCTGTTTCCACACCCATTCTGTTAGTCTATGTCTTTTTATTGGAGACTTGAGTCCATTGATGTTGATAGATAATAGTGACCAATGAACATTAGTTCTCTTTATATTGGAGTCGGTGGTCTTACTGTGTTTCATTGCTGTTTTCTTTTAATTTTTGTTGTGATATTATTTTTATGCTATGTTTTCTTGGGTGAAGTTGTTTTCATTGGATTGGAGTTTTCCTTCTAGTATCTTCTGTAGGGCTGGGTTGCTGTGTAGATATTGTATATTTAGTTTTGTCATGGAATAATTTGTTTCTCCATGTTGATTAAAAACTTTTCTGGGTATAGTAGTCTGGGTTGGTGTCTGTGGTCCCTTAAAGTCTGTGTGACATCTGACCAGGCCCTTCTGGCTTTCATAGTTTCTGATGAGAAGTCCGGTGTGATTCTGATAGGTCTACCATCATATGTTACTTGGCCTTTTTCCTTTGCTACTTTCAATATCTTTTCTTTGTTCTGTAGATTTAGTGTTTTGACTATGATGTGACGTGATGTGTTTCTTTGCTGGTCTAGTCTATTTGGTGTTCTGTAGGCCTCTTGTATATTTATGGACATCTTTCTTTAAGTTGGGAAAATTTTCTTCTATGATTTTCTTGCAAATATTTTCTGGACCTTGGAGCTTGGAGTCTTCTTTTTCATTGATTCCTATTCTTCTTAGATTTCGTCTTTTCATGTCGTCTTTGATTTCTTGGATATTTTGTTTTTGGGGCTTTTCTGATTTTACTTTTTCTTTGAGAGAAGTATCAATATCTGCGAGTATAACTTCAGCTCCAAAGATTCTCTCTTCCATCTCTTGTATTCTGTTGGTGATGCTTACCTTTGGGTTTCCTGATCTTTTCTCCAAGTTCTCCAGCCCCAGGGTTTTCTCAGTTTGTGTTTTCTTCATTGATTCTAATTCTGTTTTCATGCCTTGCACCATTTCCTTCATCTGTTTGAATGTGGATTCCTGTCTCTCTATGATGGTCTTTATTTTTTTGTTCATTTCCTCTCTCTATGATACTAATTGTATCTCTACTTTGCCTCTATTTGTTTGGCTATGTTTGCCTGTGTTTCTTTAAGAATTTTGTCTATTTCCTTTTTCTTTACCTCCAATTGACTGGCCAAATCTTTGATAGATTTGTTCATTTCCTCTTTAACTGTCTGAATTTGCAAGGCTATTTCTTTGAGAGAATTGTTTGAATTGTTCCTCATTATGAACCTCAAATAATTGAGTAAGTATAGCTTTAAAGTCATTTTCCTGTGCTTCTGATGAATTGGAGTATCCATCAATTTGGGAGGTTGCTGGTGAAGTCATGATGTCCTGATTTATGTTACATCTGTTCTTTCGCCTACCCCTGGCCATTGGCTTATCTAAAACCTTCCCTGTTTATTTCTGTATTCTGCAGTTTAGACTAGTACTGTCTCTCTCTGGTGCCTGGAGAGTTCTTCAGTAAGCTGAGCGAGGTCTTGTGGCCTCAGCATGTGCATTGGTGCACTATCTGTACCTATGGAAGGGAAGTATGCAGGCACAGAAAGGAAAATGCATGCACATGCGTGTGTGTGTGTGTGTGTGTGTGTGTGTGTGTGTGTGTGTGTGAAAGTGTTCGTGGAAGTGTGTCTCAAGGGACAGAGTGAAAGAGAATGTTGAACCCTTGAGTGTGTGGGAGGGGTTCTGCCTTTCAGGCTTTAGGGGGTTATTTGTATGTAGCAAGCACTGGTGATGTTTGGTGCAATTTCTGGCGTTAACTGCCTTAACTCCTCAGTTGGACCTGCATAGTAGGGGCTTCAATGTACCAAGTGACTCTCTTTTGACCACAGTTGGTATGTGGGCAGGAGGGGTCCGAAGTCTGGCTTCTATTTTCGAAGAACCCTGGATCTGGAGCTCTGCAGACATTCAAGGGCACACTCACTCTCAAGCAGGTCACATTGGCAGGAATAGGGGTATCCGGGCTCTCTGCTCTCTGGTTTGGCCCTGCTTGGTCTTATGCAAAAGGACTAACAGGGGCGCCAGCTCAGTGCTGCTGCACCCGCTAGGTTAGGAAGTCCAGCTGCAGCTGGAGACTGGGATGCAGGTCCAAATGCCCTCTGGGAAGTCCTGGGGGCCCTCTACTGTGCTCTCCAGGCCTGGGAGGCCCAGCACCTGGTGTGCCTAGCTAGTATGGCATTTCTGCTTGCCTTTGGTGGCACATATAGTGTATTATCTATCACTGAGAGTTTGGGTGGGCCATACAGTCAGTGGCTGAGAGACCCTGGTGAGCCAGTATCTCCCTTTACCTCTTTTTCTCCTTCCCCCTTCTCCTTTTTCATAACCTCCCTTGCTTCTCTCTTCCACCTTTATCTACTTCATTTATCCTTCTTGTCCCCGCCCCCATTCTTCTTTCCTGTTCTCATTTTCATTAAGGTAGTGTCTCACTATGTAGTTCTAGTCTGAGTCCTCTGCATCGAGCCAAGTGTTGTGGTTGTAGGTCTAAACTGCTAAAGCCCTACACTGATTGTTTCTTAAGTATAGGTTGTACCAATGTTGGTGTTCTGTACTGTCTTGTGAAAGCTGGACAATTTTACCCTGTACATTTAGGATCTAAATCCACATGTCCATTGCCATATGGTAGAATTTAAGAATTTAGCATTTATTCATATTTTAGCTTGCAAGTTTCAGCATTGTTTAGTGGAAGATATGTTTTTCTTCCATTTATCAGAGTGTTGACTATTATTATAAATTAAATTTCTGCATTTTTTACTGTCTTTGGAGTTCTTGATCCCATTCAACAACAAAAGTCCTTGTCACTATAATACAACACCTCATATAAAGAATCTTAATAGTAATTATTGACTTGTAATTAAGCTGATAAGGAGTAATTTTCTTGCTTATCTTTCAAATGATGCATTATTATTCTTTCATTGTATGATGTCTAATATACATGAAGAGTCTGCCACACATTTTTAAAATTTAGACTATAAAATGTACTGAAAAATCTGAACATTATTATTTGTCAAATTATCTATTGCAGGATGTATCATGCTTATTTACTATGATTCAGAGAGCTTATGAGTTGGTTCTCAGGTTTTTACGTGTTGATCTTAGAAAACTAAAATTATATAGATTTTTTTTACCTATTTTAAAGGCTTTATTAACATTATATCTTGGGTATAGACACGTTAATGGTTTTTCTTTATCTTTTTAAAGTTATTCTACTCTCATACAGTGCACCCTGACTGCAGCTTTCTCTCCATCCACTCCTCCTTGTTCTCCACATCTCCCATTTTCACCAGATCTGCTGCTCCACCAAGTTTCCCTTCAGAAAAGAGCAGGCTGCCCAGGGACATCAACTGAACATGGAAAGAAGAAAAAAAATTTAAAAACAAAACAAGACAGAAACAAAAAATGAACAGAAAAAAAAAAACCTCATATAAATGCTAGGTGAGACAACCCAGTCAGATGGAAAGGATCCCCAAAACAGGCAAAATCATCAGAGATATCCCAGCTCCCACTGTTAGGAGTTCCACAGAGTTCCAGGCTAAACAATGATGTCATGTATACAGAGGACATATGACAGACCCATGCAGCTCTGGGTTGTCGTCAGTCTCTGTGAAGCCTTATGAGCCCTACCTATGAGATTCTGTGGGGTGAGTTCTCTGGTGACTATGATCTCTCTAATATACATTGAAATTCAGAAAATTCTTATTATTGCCTTCTCATAACATTTAGAGTTTCAGTGTGAGCATTCATATTTGTGAGTTCTGACAATTTTGTGGGTTTTTTCTGTTTTAATTAAATGTTTTATTCTTATATTGATTACAGTTTATTCACATAGTATCCCAGCTGTAGCCCCTAATACCCTCCCAATCCTAACATTCTCCTCCAGTGTCCCTCTCCAAGTCTACTACCAGAGAGGTCTTCCTCCCATTCCATCTAATCCTAGCTTATCAAGTCTCATCAAGACTAGAAAGGCTGCTCCCCCATCAGGGGAGGGAGTCAAAAGCTAACCACTGAGTTCACTTCAGAAACAGTCCCTGTTCCCCTTACTAGGATACCCACTTGGATACCGAGCTGCTATTAGCTACATCTGAGCAGCGGTTCTAGGTTATATCCATGAATGGTCCTTGGTTGGATTATCAGTCTCATAAAAGACACCTGGTCCCAGATATTTTGGTTCTGTTGCTCTCATTGTGGAGCTCCTGTTCCTCCATATCTTACTTTCTCCCCCTTCTTTCATATGATTCACTGCACTCTGCCAATTTTTTATTTATGAGTCTCAGTATCTGTTTGATATACTGCTGGGTAGAGTCTTTCAGAGGCCCTCTGTAGTAGGCTCCTATCCTGTTTCCTGTTTTCTCTCTCTTCCAAAGTCTATCCTGTTTGTCTTTCTGAGTGAGGACTGATCATCTACCCAGGGTCCTCCTTCTTCATTAGCTTCTATATGTGTACAGATTTTAGTATGTTTATCCTGTATTATAAGTCTAGCATACACTTATAAGTGAGTACATACCGTGTGTGTCTTTCTGCTTCTTGGATACTTCATTCAGGGTGATCTTTTCTAGATCCCACCATTTTCCTGCAAATTTCATGATTTCTATGTTTTTAATTGCGGAGTAGTATTCCATTGTGTAAAAGTACCACAATTTCTGTATCCATTCCTCCATTGAGGGACATCTAGGTTGTTTCCAGCTTCTGGCTACTATGAATAAAGCTGCTACGAGCATGGTTGAACAAATGTCCTTGTTGTGTACTTCAGAAGATTTTGGATATATGTGTAGGAGTGGTATAGCTAGATTTTGAGGAAGCACTATTCCTAATTGTCTGAGAAAGCGCCAGATTGAATTCCAAAGTTGTTGCACAAGTTTACATTCCATACAACAATGGAGGAGGGTTCACCTTTCTCCACAATCTCTCCAGCATGTATTGTCACTTGAGTTTTTGGTCTTCCATTCTTTTTTTTTTCTCATTTTTTTAAACGTTTATTAATTACACTTTGTATTCCCCCATAAACCCCACTCCTTCCCTCCTAATCGGACCTTCCCTCCTCCTTCTTCATACATGGCCCTCCCCAAGTACACTGATGGGGAGGTCCTCCTCTCCTTCCTTCTGATCTTAGTCTATCAGATCTCATCAGAAGTGGCTGCATTGTTATCTTCTGTGGCATGGTAAGGCTGCTCCCCCATCAGGGTGAGGTGAACAAAGAGCAGGCCAATCAGATTATGTCAAAGGCAGTTCCTCTTCCCATTACTATGTAACCCACATGGACATTAAACTACCATGGGCTACATCTGTTTAGGAGTTCTAGGTTATCTCCATGCCTGGTACTTGGTTGGAGTATGAATCTCTAGGAAGACCCCTGTGCACAAATTTCCTGGTTCTGTTGCTCTCCTTGTAGAGTTCCTGTCCTCTCCAGATCCTACTATTTCCCACTTCTTTCCTAAGATTCCATGTACCCTGCCCAACAGTTGGCCATAGGTCTCAGCATCTGCTTTATAATCTGCAGGGTAGAGCCTTTCAAAGGCCCTCTGTGGCAGGTTCCTAACTTGTTTCCTGTTTTCTTTTCTTCCTCTGATGTCCATCATCTTTGCCTTTCAGGATGGGGATTGAGCATTTTAGTCAGGGTCTTCCCTCTTGATTAGTTTCTTTAGATATACAGATTTTAGTAGGTTTATCCTATATTACATGTCTATATGAGTGAGTATATATTGTGTGTGTCTTTCTGCTTCTGGGACAGCTCACTCAGGATGATCCTTTCCAGGTCCCACCATTTACCCGCAAATTTCATAATTTCCTTGTTTTTCATTGCTGAGTAATATTCCATTGTGTAGATGTACCACAATTTCTGCATCCATCCTTCATTTGAGGGGCAACTGGGCTGTTTCCAACTTCTAGCTAATACAAATAAAGCTGCTACAAACATGTTTGAGCAAATGTCCTTATTGTGTATTTGAGCCTATTTTGGATATATGCCTAGGAGTGGTATGGCTGGATCTTGAGGAAGTGCTCTTCCTAGTTGTCTGAGAAAGCACCAGATTGATTGCCAGTGGGGTTATACGTTTGCATTCCCACCAGCAGTGAAGGAGGGTTCCCCATTCTCCACAACCTCTCCAACATGTATTGTCACTTGAGTTTTTGATCTTAGCCATTCTGATGGGTATAAGGTAAACTCTCAGGGTCGATTTGATTTGCATTTCCCTGATGGCTAATGACATTGAGCATTTCTCTGTTTCTCTGCCATTCAATATTCCTCTACAGAGAGTTCTCTGTTTAGCTCTGTTCCCCATTTTTTTAATTGAATTACTTGGTTTGTTGCTTTCAACTTCTTTAGTTCTTTATATATACTGGATATGAGTCCTCTATCAGATAAAGGGTTGGTGAAGATTCTTTCCCAATCTGTAGGCAGTCGCTTTGTTTTGATGACAGTGTCCTTTGCTTTACAGAAGCTTTTCAGTTTCATGAGGTCCCATTTATTGATTGTTACTCTTAGAGGCTGTGCTGTCGGTGTTCTTTTCAGGAAGTTGTCTCCTGTGCCAATGAGTTCCAGGCTCTTCCCCACCTTTTCTTCTAACTGATTCAGTGTGTCTAATTTTATTTTGAGGTCATTAATCCACTTGGACTTTAATTTTGTGCAGGGTGATAAGTATGGATCTATTTTCATTTTTCTACATGTAGACATGCAGTTAGACCAGCACCATTTGTTGAAGATGCTGACTTTTTTTCATTGTATGGTTTTGCCTTATTTGTCAAAAATCAAGTATCTCTAGGTATGTAGATTTATTTCTCTTTCTTTTATTCAGTTCCATTGATCAACCATTTGTTTCTATGCCAATACCATGCAGTTTTCATTACTCTTACTCTATAGAATAGCTTGAGATCAAGGAAGTAGATACCTCCAGACAATCTCTTCTACAGGATCATTTTGACAACTATGGGTTTTGTTGTTGTTTTTGTTTTCCCATATGAAGTTGAGAATTTTTCTTTCAAGGTCTGTAAAGAATTGTTTTAATGTTTTAATGGGAATTGCATTGAATCTGTAGATTGCTTTTGGCAGGATGGACATTTTTCACTATGTTAGTCCTATCAATCCATAAACACAGATGGTCTTTCCATTTTCTGATATCTTCTTCAATTTCTTTCTTCAGGGACTTGAAGTTTTTTTCGAATAGGTCTTTCACTTGCTTGGTTAGAGTCACACCAAGGTATTTATATGAATAGTGGCTATTGTGAAGGATGTTATCTCCCTAATTTCTTTCTCTGCAGTTTTGTATTTGGTATACAGGAGGGCTTCTGATTTTTTTTCAGTTAATTTTGTATCCAGCCACTTTGCTGAAGGTGTTATCAGCTGAAGGAGTTCTCTGGTTGAACTCCTGGGGTCTCTCATGGATACTATAATATCATCTGTGAATAGTAATATTTTGACTTCTTCATTTCTTATTTTCTATCCCCTTGATAACTTTTAGTTGTTTTATTGCTCTAGGTAGGACTATCAATGGTGATAACCTAGAACCCCTGCACAGATGTAGCCCATGGCAGTTCAGTGTCCAAGTGGGTTAAGTAATGGGAAGATGGACTGCCTCAGACATAATCTGATTGGCCTGCTCTTTGATCACCTCCCCTTGAGGGGGGAGCAGCCTTACCAGGCCACAGAAGATGACAAAGCAGCCACTTTCTGATGAGAACTGATAGACTAAGATCAGAAAGAAGGAGAGGAGGACTTCCTCTATCGGTGGACTTGGGGAAGGGCATGCATGAATAAAGGGGAGGGAGGGTGGGATGGGAAGGGGAGGAGGGAGGGGCTTATGGGGGGATACAAAATGAATAAAGTGTAATTAATAAAAGTTAAATAAAAATTAAAAAAAATAAAAAATAAAAAAAGAGATACGGAGAGAGTGGCAGCCTTGCCTTGCCCCTGATTTCAGTGGGGTTGATTTAAGTTTCTCTCCATTTAGTTTGATGTTGGCTATAGGCTTGCTGTATATTGTCTTTCCTATGTTTATGTATGTGCTTTGTATCCCTGATCTCTCCAAGATTTAAATGTGAATGAGTGGTGGATTTTGTCAAATGCTTTTCTGGCATCTAAGAAGATCATGTGGTTTTCCTCCTTCACTGTGTTTATATGGTGGATTATATTACTGCATTTCCATATATTAAACCTTCCCTGAATGCCTCAGAGGAAGCCTACTTGGTCATGGTGGATGATATCTTTGATGTGTTCTTGGATTCAGTTTGCAAGTATTTTATTGAGTATTTTTGCATCATTGTTCATAAGAGACATGGGTCTGAAGTTTTCCTTTTTTTGTTGGGTCTTTGGTTTAAGTATCAAGGTGACTGTGGCTTCATGGAATGAGATTGTTAATGTTCTTTCTATTTCTATTTTGTGGAATAGTTTGAAGAGAATTGGAGTTAGCTCTTCTTTGAAGGTCTGGTAGAATTCTGTGCTGAAATCATCTGGCCCTCTACTATTTTTAGAAGGGAAACTTTTGATGACTGTTGTTCAGTTTCCATGTGCATGTAGGCATTTTGCTAATTCCATTGTTCTTGAGATCCAGCTTTAGTCCATGGTGGCTAGAGAGAATACAGGGGATTATTTCAATCTTCTTGTATAGGCTTGATTTGTCACCATCTAGATTGTCCATTTTGGAGAATGTTCCATGAGGTGCTGAAAAGAAGATATACTCTATTGAATTTGGATGAAAATTCCTGTAGACGTCTATTAGGTCCATTTGATCTAGGGCCTCTCTAAGTGCAATTATTTATCTGTTTAGCTGCTGTCTATATGATCTGTCCTTTGGTGAGAGTGGAGTGTTGAAGTCTCCAACTATTAAGGTGTTGGGATGGATGTGTGATTTCAGCTTTAATAACGTTTCATTTACAAATGTAGGTACTTTATTATTCGTGTCAGAGATGTTCAGAATTGCTATGTCCTCCTGGTGGATTTTTCCTTTGATAAGAATGAAGTGCCCCTCCTCATCTTCTTTGATAGCAATTTTGCTAGCAAGTCCATTTTATTAAATATTAGGATAGCTATACCTGCTTGTGTTCTGGGTCCATTTGCTTCAAAAATATTTTTCAGCTCTTTACTCTGAGGTAGTGTTTATCTCTGTTGCAGAGATATGTTTCCTGGATGCAACAGAATGTTGAATCCTGTTTCTGCAACAATTCTGTTAGTCTGTGGCTTTTAATTGTAGAGTTGAGTCCAATGATGTTGATAGATAATAGTGATCAATAAATGTTAGCTGCTTTTATTGTGGAGTTGGTGGTGTTACTGTGATTCATTGCTTGTTTCCTTTTAACTTTTTGCTGTGAGGTGGTTATCTGTATCCTTCATTTTCTTGCCTGTTTTTTTTTTTTTTTTTTTTTTTTTTTTTTTTTTTTTTTTTTTTTTTTTTTTTTGGATTATAGTTTTCCTCCTAGTATCTTCTGTAGGGCTGGGTTGCTGTGTAGACATTGTTTAAATTTAGTTTTTTCATTGAATATTTTGTTTTCTCCATCTATGTTGATTGAAAGCTTTTCTGTGTATAATAGTCTGGGTTGGTGTCTGTGGTCCCTTAAAGTCTGCGTGACATCTGACCAGGCCCTTCTGCCTTTCATAGTTTCTGTTGAGAAATCTGGTATGATTCTGATAGGGCAACCTTTATATGTTATTTGACCTTTTTCCCTTGCTGCTTTTAATATCTTTACTTTCTTCTGTAGATTTAGTGTTTTGACTATAATGTGTCGTGAGGATTTTCTTTTCTGGTCTAGTCTGTTTGGTGTTCTGTAGGCCTCTTGAATGTTTATGGACATTCCTTTCTTTAAGTTTGGAAAATTTTCTTCTATGATTTTTTTTTTTAAAATGTTTTCTGGACCTTGGAGCCTGGAATCTTATTTTTCATCTATTCCTATTGTTCTTAGGCTTTGTCTTTTCATGGCATCCTTGATTTCTCATATGTTTTGTGTTTGGAAATTTTCTGATTTTCCTTTTTCTTTGAGAGAAATATCAATTTCTGCAAGTGTATCTTCAGTGCCAGAGATTCTCTCTTCCATCTCTTGTATTCTGTTGGTGATTCTTACCTTTTGTGGTTCCTGATCTTTTCTCCAAGTTCTCCAGCTCCAGGGTTTTCTCAGTTTGTGTTTTCTTTATTGATCCTAATTCTGTTTTAATGCCTTGCATCATTTTCTTCATCTGTTTGAGTGTGAATCCCTGTCTCTCTTTTATGGTCTTTCTTTCTTTCTTTTTTTTTTTTTTTTTTTGTTTCTTCTGTATGTGCCACTAATTGTGCCTCTACTCATGCCTCTTCTGTTTAGCTATATTTACCTGTATTTCTTTTTTTTTTGTTTGTTTGTTTTTTCATTTTTTTTTTTCAATGCAGTTTATTCAGGAACATTGAACAATCCTCGGACCCCGGGGAAAGCCAGCCCACAGCTTAAATAGCCTCTGGGTAGCCAACCCAGGCGTGCCACAGGGGCAATGCAGATAGGTCCACATACATGGAAGCAAGCCAGATCCTCGGCCTTAGCCAAATGTGGAGTTGTTCGTGACAGAGAGCACTCACCATCGGGTAGGTGGAAGGCGGAAACCAGCTCCATCTTTAAGGCATAGCATTCCGCAGCTCTCTACAGTTCCCCGTTTTTGTTTTAGACGCATCAGGCAAGAGTAGAGGTCTGATCTCTGATATTAGAAATAAATTGGGACTTTGTACAGATGTTCATTTAGGTGTCATCCACCCAAAGAGCATCAGACCCGTCCGATACCTTTTTCTCAGAGGCGGGACCTGGGGCATCAACCCGCATGCAATCAGACATGCTCTTCTCTGGGTCCAAAGCGGCTGACCCTGAGTGCAGTGCTTAGCCTCGCATCCTGAGCGTATCATTTTAGCTTTTTATGGTATCCAACCATGCTTGGGGAGAATGTCCTGCTTCAATGGCTGTAAAGGCCTGAATGATCATGGCTGCATCACACTGTTGTGAGACTCTAATCTTGCATATATACCACAGGCAAACCAAGGAGACCAACACCAGAAGGCCTGCTAACACTCCCATGCCCGCCCATTCCTTCAGATGATTCATGGCTGCAGCAATCCATGTTGATAATCCTGTGGCTAGTCCTGCGTCCACTCTGGTAGAATTTACTGTGACAATGGCCACTCTCAGCTGCTCCATCGTAGTATCGAATTCTCCAGTCCAATTACCTAAAATATAGCTCGACAATTGTTTAGACAGATTTGCAGCACAGGAAAAATTCTCATGTTGTATGCTAGTGACACAAAGTCCAGCATACTTTCATTGACAGCCAGGTTGAGCGATTTGCCATAGGGTATCAATTTGCTCTTGCACGAGGTCAATCCTCTGATTGAACACCATCAAGCTTCCTTTTAGTTGAACATTAATTCCTTTATGTACAACTAAGGCATGAGCTACATTGGCTAAAAGATTATTCAGGGTCTGAGCAGTCTGCCCAGTATGACTCATGGCTAGTGCCCTGGTGGTAGCTCCAACAGCCGCCAATGAGATGGTAGTAACAATGGTGGCTGTAGTTCCAAGATCCCTTTTCTGTCTGAAGAGAGTCATAGCGTGAGGGGCATCAATGGGCACAGGCACCCAGTGAGGCATGCGAGTAACCAGGGCATACCTAAATTTACTAGCATTCCAGCATTGGGCAAAAAAGCAAGTATCATTACCACAATTACTTGGCTCTATCTGGCTAATAATGAATAAAAATGGGGGGGGCAGGGTCTCCACAAGGAGAGCAACAGAACAAGAAAATTTGAACATAGGGAACTTCCCAGAGACTCATACTCCAACCAAGGACTATTCATGGAGATAACCTAGAACCCCTGCACAGATGTAGCCCAGGGCAGTTCAGAGTCCAATTGGGTTACATAGTAATGTGAAGAGGGACTGCCTCTGACATAATCTGATTGGCCTGCTCTTTGATCACCTCCCTCTGGGGGGGGGAGCAGCCTTACCAGGCCATAGTAGAGGACAATACAGCCACTTTTGATGTGAACTGACAGACTAAGATCAGAAAGGAGAGGAGAACCTCCCCTATTAGTGGACTTGGGGAGTGGCATGCAAGCAGAGGGAGGAGGGAGGGTGGGATTGGGAGGAGAGGAGGGAGGGGCTTATGGGGGGGATGCAGAATGAATAAAGTGTAATTGGTGAAAAATTTAAGAAAAAAGGGAAAAAAATAATTTAAGAACCTTAAATGACTTTCAAAATTGGAGGAAAACATGGAGTTAGTCAATTGGCATGGAGCACGTCTCGCCCCTGGGGGCAATGGTCTCCTGAACCTACTCAGACCTCGGACACCACCACTGCTAGTTCTAGAACTGACGCAGGATGTTCCAACGAGGGGTTAAGGCTTCTCATAATATTTCCTATAAGCCCACACCTGTTTGTCTTTACCTGTATTTCTTTAAGGGCTTTGTTTCTTTCCTCTTTATTAGCATTAATTTGTGTGCCTATTTCTTTGAAAAATCTGTTTGTTTCCTCTTTATGTGCTTTTAATTATTGGATAAGCATAGCTTTAAAATCATTTTCCTGTGTTTCCAATGAATTGGAGTATCCATTAATTTTGGGGGTTGCTGGTGAATCCATGATGTCTTGCTTTTTGTTGTGTGTGTTCTTATGTTTACCTCTGGCCATCTGCTGATCTATTTGTTACTTCACTGTTACTGGGGTCTGTAGTTCAGACTGGTTCCGTCTTTCTCTAGTGTCTGGAGTATTCTTCAGGAAGATGAGAGGTCTACTGGTTTGAGAGTGTGTGTTGGTTTTTCAGGTGTACCTAAGGGAGGAAAGTCCACAGGTACAGGTGCAGATGCACTAATGTAGGCGAGCATGCAAGTACATGCCCATGGAAGTATGCCTTAATGGGCAGGGTGCTAGAGAGTGTAGATGCCTGCAATATGAGGCAGGGAATGGTGCAGACACAGGAGGGGTTGTGGGTGTTGGCGGTGTTCGTGGGCGCAATGTACATGCATAGATTCCCTGAATACCTCAGTGGCCTACAGGCCATTGCTATTCAGATCTGTCTGGGCTCCAGGAGTTGTTTGCCTGGACTCCACTGTTAAACCCGCAGAACAGGGGCTTCAATGTTGAAAACACTGTCTCAAGAATCCCTGTGTTGCCCACAATTGCTGTGTGTGGGTGGGAGGGTTCATAAGTCTAACTGCTAGAGTAGAGGTACCCTGGATCTAGGGCTCCACAGGCACTCACTTAAAGGTGCATTTACTTGTTAGCAGATCTATTCAGAGAGAGCAGGGGTTCCTCTCATTTTCTACTCTCAGATTTGGGCCTGCTGGGGCAAATGCAGGTGTAGGATCCCTGTCAGGTGAGTGGTGCTGCAGCTGCAGAACTTGTAGTTTGGTATAGTGGTCCACTGGGAGTCCAGCCACAGCCACAGAACTGGGAAAATGGTACAGATGTCTGCTGGGAAGCATTGGGAGCCCCTACTGAGGTCCTCAGCCATGGGTTGCCTGTAGCTCCAGCTGCCCGCCACTAAGGGGTTGGGTGGCCAATACAGTCGCTGGCTGGGAGGCCCTACAGGACCCTCACAGTTGCTTGTGGTCCTGGAGTCCAGAAGGCTCTTACAACTGGCAGCTGCCTCTGAGGACCTAGGAGGCCCACTTCTGCTATCACTGAGCAGGGAGTTCTGTGCTATGGGCCATAGCACAGTGGGCCACCTACGAAGAGGAGGAGGGAGGGCTGACAAGGGGAAATGCAGGAGGTTCGACTATTTGCCCACTCTCAGTCCCCAGAGAAGTCCATGGGTAGCCTGTATCTAAGTGGTCCCAGCTCATGTGTTGTCCCTCTTGCCCAGGAAGCCTCAATGTTAATGTTCTGGCTACAGCTGCCCCTCCACTCACCAATTTCAGAGTTTCAGATCCTCTGCTTCTCAGATACGGTGAGTGTTGGTCACTGCAATCTTGGATCCCTGTGTGTGTGTGTGTGTGTGTGTGTGTGTGTGTGTGTGTGTGTGTGTGTTTTCTTGACTTTATTACTCTAGTTCATTCTCCTTTTTATTTTTTATTTTATTTATTACAACTTATTCACTTTGTATCTCAGCTGTAGCCTCTCCTATTCCTGCCCTCCTTCCCTCTTCTCCTGCCAGGCCCCTTTCTGATCAGTCTTTCTGTCGTTTCACAACATATGCTTGGACATCAGTGCAATGTTGAACAAATAGTAACAGTAGCTACCCTTGACTTTGTGTGATGTCTATGTTAGCAAACTAAGTCTTCCTTTTAGTACTTTATATAGAGCCTCCACTTCCTTATCTAAATAGATAAGTATTCCTTATCTAAATATCTAAATAGCTTCTTCATTGCACATGTCCTTTGCCACAGTTGTTAACAAGATTAAACACATACTTCTCATTCTTCTTCTGACTGGGTAGCTACAACTGTGTATTTTATTTGTACTTATGTGTAGTGTAGGCACATGAGCCATTGTTTTTTTGCAGGTGAACTACTTTCAGAGGGCTACTTTCAGAGTGAAATTGTGGAGTTGAACTTCGGTCACAAGGTTTGCAAAGGTATCACGCTTAGGAGGCGAACTGCCACAATACTCTATAAATTTAATTTCATAAAGCTAAACACCTGTTGATTTTATGAAGTTTTTACTTTGTTTTTATTGAAAGAGTGATTAATATTTCTCCTTTGCTACTTGGAAAATTGCATTTTTGGGTTTTCTAATGGAACCTGAAACTGTACAATTTGAAAACAATACACTGTTCAGCAAAAGCTGGAAATTAGGAAAGTATTTTAAATTAGGAAAGTGTTTTAAACTTTCAAATATTTTTTCTTATCTAGTCTTTTTATTTTAACTTATATGTGCTTCACACTCTTTACAACAGATTTTGGAATTGATTATAGATTTATTTTGGTTTGTATTTTACTCTCTGTGTGCTTGTCTGAGTGTGTCTGCACAAATACATGTGGGTGTACCTGCCTGTGCAGTCACTTGAAGTCAAGAAGGGGGTGTGGGATACCCTTGTGGGTGTTAGGAATGCAGACAGAGGCACATATGGGAAACCTGGCCTGCGCATTGGGTACTCGGAGCCAAACACTAGTGTTCACGATTGTGGAGAAAGTTCACATAACTGCTAATCCATCTCTCCAGAGCCACAGGGATTTTTAATATGAGTGAAATCAACATTTAGAATGCTTCTTTGAAACTTTCTGTTTGATCTCATTTCTTTGAAATAGGTTATTCACTTATGTATTCATAATCAATCCACAAATTCCCCGTAATATTCAGTAGCCCTATGAAATTACAATTAGTTTTCTTTACTACTTCGTCTTGTCTTAGTCAATAATACTTGTAAGTTTGAATACCTAAAGTCTTTTCAATTCTTTTGTCTTTTTAAATTTTCTACACACTCAATAAATTAGTTAGACATCAACTGCAACTCAGAGACAAAGTACTTGCTTAACATGCCTAAGGCTGCAGGTTAGATCCTCAGCACGAAAACTAAAATAGTGACAATTATACATGGCATCCTATGTCATATAGTGGACCAAGAACATCAAAAGATGATTTGCATATCTGAGCTACATGTTCATGGACAGTGGATACAGTTTTTGGGTGGGATTTCGCCTTCCACAGCACCCTGTTTATTCTGATATAAACCAATGAAATTCTTGCTTTAATTAATAAGTAACTTTCAAACTGGTCTCTGAATTTCAAAATTCTTCAAGTAGAACCCAAAAGGATATTATTGAGATAATTAGACAATTTTATTTCTCCATTCAAACTGCTGGAAAGGCTGGCTGTCATATTTAAAACTAAAGCCAAGTTCACACCCTAAACTACCAGCCCCAACATGATCCATACTTGACCCATCCGTGACCTCATATGTTGAGTAGTATGTAGGTCTGTTGCCCTCATGTTCTCCTCTAGTATGCTCTAAATGTCCCAAGGATTTTCACTGCATCCTGAATCCCTTTTGTCCACATTATGTGAACGGATTCATTGCGTTTACTGGGTCATTTCTGGTCAACTCAGAAGGGTGTTCCATTACCACATGGTCATTTGTAGAAACGGTCATTCATGCTATCTAGCTTTTCCACACTTTATTTTTCTTGTAGAGTTTATACTTTAATATATGTGTATATATATTACATACATATGTGTTATTAGTGAATTAAAGCTTATGATTCTATTAAATATAACCATTTACCCAATGGATGTAAATTGCAATATAATCTTGAATCCTCTGAATTGCTTTTTTTGGCTGTGAGTGTTCCCTTGTAAAAAATAAAATAGTGTGAAAACCTGAAGTAACACACTTTTTCTCTCTTCTGGAGAATGCATTTTGTGCTTCTTTAAATAACCTTTAGCCCTTGATCCAAACTGCTAAAGGGTCATAAACATTTCTGTTATTTGACAGTATAATATTGAAAGGATGTCTTTTATTTTTTAATTAATTAATTAAAATTATATAATTAATTTTAAGATATATTGTATATTAAATATAATTTATATTATATTATATTATATATAAATACATATATTTAAAATATATGTAATTAATATTTATATATTAATTATAATTTATTTACTTTGTGTCCCAGCTGTAGCCCCCTTCCTCGTTCGCTCCCAACCCCACCCTCGCTCCTTCATCTCTTCTCTGCCTCTCTCTAAGTCCACTGACAGGGGAGGTCCTCCTCCCCTTCCATCTGACCCTAGCTTATCAGGTATCTTTAGGAATGTCTGCAATGTCTTTATCTCTGGCCTAGCAAGGTTGCTCCTCCCTGGAGGGGGGCATCAAAGAGCCAGCCATTGAGTTCATGTCAGAAACAGTCCTTGTTCCCCTAACTAGGGTACCCACTTGGACACTGAGCTGCCATGGGCTACATCTGAGCAGGGGTTCTAGGTTATATCCATGCATGGTCCTTGGTTGGAGAATTAGTCTCAGAAAAGACCCCTGTCCCCAGATATATTTGGTCCTTGTGGAGCTCCTGTCCTCTCTAGATCTTATGAACTCCCCCTTCTTTCATATGATCCCCTGCACTCTGCCCAAGGTTTGGTTATGAGTCTTAGCATCTGCTTTGATAAACTGCTGAGTCTTTCAGAGGCCCTCTGTGGTAGGCTCTTGTCCAGTTTCTTGTTTTCTTCTACTTCCAATGTCCATCTCATCTGTCTTTCTAAGTGAGGATTGATCGTCTTACCCTGTGTCCTCTTTCCTGTTTATCTTCTTTAGGTGTAAAGATTTTAGTATGTTTATCCTCTTATAGGTCTAGTATCCGCTTATAAGTGAGTATATCCCATGTGTGTCTTTCTGCTTTGGGATACCTCACTCAGAATGATCTTTTCTAGATCCCACCATTCACCTGTACATTTCATGATACACAATGGAATACTACTCAGCAATTAAAGGAAAGGATATGTTTTCAAAGAAAATTTGAGAGGTAGTGATTTACCATGATTTATATCATTGGAGTTACTCTTACTTTGCTAAGTTTCCTTAAATATCATCTCATATCTGAGCTGATCAAGAACCCATTTTTCTCCTAAATGTCATTATTCCACATAATTAAACAAGATTGTTGGCCAAAAACAACAACAAAAAAGGAAGCTCAAATATATCCAAATTGGGAAGACTTTAACAACATTGCTTTCCTGATATAAAAAATAAATAATATACTCTTTATTTCTGAAAGTTAAAAAAACCTAATCTTGGTATAGTTAGCATGATTCCTGATCAACTTTTCTTGATCTATCATACAGTTTAAAACTATCATCTGGTGTTCTTTTCTTACCTAAGACAATGAAAAAAATGTTTATTTTTAATACTTTACTGTAATTTGCACCTGGATGGCATATTCTCAAGAAAGGTCATAATGATATTTTTTGGGAATTCATCGGTTTTAGGGAAGTAACAAAATTCACTATTATTCATTGAATTAAAATTAAATGTTAATGAAATACTGCCTTTAACAGGCATTGCATAATCAGAAAAGTGTAAAGTGTAGTGAAAAGATTCTATGGAGATGTCTCATCTGTATTTCTGAAAATAGAATTACACTTAGGTGAAACTAAATTGAGTAAAAGCCATCTAGAGAAAATTTCCTTCAATCTTTCAATCTGAAAATAGCAATGTAGAAACATCTCAAGAGATTTATTAACCTAAAATCCATTTGTATTAAAATATAGACAAAGTTACCTTTTAAAATTATTCTATTGAGCGTGGATCTTTAGCTCAGTGGTAGAGTATTGCCTAACAATCACAAAGCCCTGAGTCTGGTTGCCATAACTGAAAAAGCAATTAAATTTAGCTACTTTTAAAACTTGTAATATTTCTCTTATTTAGAACTATCTGCTCCCACAGGCAAGAATGCATGATATTTATTAGTCTTATTTTTCTCATTAGTAAAATATGTTTTGATAATCACACCTATCATAGTTATTTTAAATGTTAATTAAATTGTCCAATTAAAATGCTCTTAATGTTCCGTATGTGGTGTTTATATTTACTTTTAGAACCTTGATTTCTGCTCCTATCTATCCTATAACTTGATTCAACTGTCATAATTATTTCTTCTGCATTCATTTCTAATCAATATAGACAAACTCTCACAGACATTTCCCCTCTAGGTGGTATATTAATTTGTATTTCAGTTAAACCTCTCTCTTACTCTAGCACTTATAGTACAGAGTATTTGAAATTCTGCCTTATATCTATGCTCTTCTAGTATTATATTTATCACTTATCAAACATCTCTTTCATAAGGCATACTGGTGATTACTATCAAATTGTTTCTTTCTGTTAATGTGTATATTTTACAAGGATCATATAGTTAGATCATAATTTTTGATCATGAAAGAAGAAAACATGTTCTGCCGTAAATGGATTCTAATAAAAATTCTCAAAGACAAACTGATGAATAGCCAGTAAAAACAAAGGATTTAAGTCCACACAGACCTAAGAAACCAAAGGTTAATTGGACATTTTTGTCTGAAATTAATTTTCCATTGTATTTGCAACTTCATGAAGTTTGGCACTGTTGTTATGCTTTACCATTTAACAAGAAGAGTTAAATAATTGTGTGGCATGTACAAGCTTTAGGAAGTAGAGTGAAATAATCTAAAATTGAGCTTGAGTCTTGGATGACCTCAACAATAACGTCAACTTATGACACTAAGAAAACACTGAAATTGCCACGTGATTCTATAACAATGCAGTGCCTCCCATTATTGTAAGGATCCATTCATTAGAACCCAATATAATGAAATATATTGTACATTTCATCACAATTTCACAGAAATTCAAGTGATTACTTGGCCCTTTTATCAAAATTCATATCCAAAGGCTGGCACAATTTTGTCAATAATGAATTATGAGCCTTCTCAGTTCTTTTTCATAATGAACACATAAGAAGAAATATGTTTTTATCCATGAAAGAAGGCATAATGCCAGCTATGAAGACTTACATTAAAAACATACATTACATTTTACTTGACACCCTTACCTGAACAGCACCGGATATATCAAACCACATTCCTGCCAGATATAAACAACTGTTACTATGACGTTTGGTACCCACAGATAAGTGACACAAATGCTCCTTGGGAATGCTAGAAGCCCAGAGTATGGATATTACTACTTGAACCAAAGATTCCTTTGCCCCTAATTTGTGTAATACATCTGCATTATTTATAAAGCATACTTCATAAAATAATAGGTAAAACAAGACTGAATAGCTAATTTAATTCAGTGAAGTATTCAATGTGCTGGTATGAAATGACTAGGAGAGCACAATAGAATTAGCATCATCAAGTACTTAATAATGATCTGAATCTCTATGGTGACCAACTGAGCCTTAGGGATCCAACTTTATTATTAGATGAAAATGACTAGATTAATTTTTCAGGCATTGGCCTACATAACAATCTAATAGAATTTAATAGTACATGCTAATTTGACTGTAGATATTATGATCCAGATCAATTTATGTAATTTTTTTTTTTGCTATTAAGGAATCACATCCATTAATGAAGCACTTGAAATTATGGCAAAAGGTTTGAGAATAGAAAATTAGTAGAGCCATATTTATTTTGCAGTCCTCATATTTTGTGATGACAAATAGTTTTATGTAAATAACCAAATATCTGTGTATGATTTCACATATGTATTATAATTATTTTTATCCAAAACAAATTCATTTAATTTATTATCCAAAATTTGGATATTATTATTATACCTTAGGATGAAAACATAGTATTTTCATACTATGTATTCTTTATTGTCTATACTAAATTTTTCTCATTTATTTATTTCTACATGTATAGTGTTTTAACATATAGAGGTAATTTCTTATAATTTCTTAATTTCTTATGAATTCATCTCACAATTCTACAGAACGACAAATATTATAAAAACTACTTTTATATAAAGAAACAAATTCAGAAAAGATAGGACATACATATATTTATGGTCTCTATATGAAGTCAATAAATATACTATGTTAAATACACAGTCTAGTGATTGGCTACAACATAAATCCTATATTGCTCATTCTCATTTCTTAATTGTCTTTCCTTAACTCCATTCTTCATATTTATTAAACATGTGAGCTGAACTGTACTTTTTCTCATCCAATTGCAGGTAACATACGGGTTTTTTTTCTCACATTTTTTATAGGATTAAAATTTTTCATACAATATATTTTACCATGTTTTCTCCTCCTCGAGTTCCCCCAATATTCTCTAACTCTCCACCCACCCAACTTGATGTCCTCTCTGTATACTGTATACGTAAGATACACAAAACAAGAAGCACACACACATTCCACAAAAGGGAACCAAAGAGCAAAACCAAACGACCAAGAAAAAAAATGAATAAAAGAAAAAAAGAAAGAGTTCCAAAAAAGAAAAATAAGATAAAAACTCTATTAAAAAAAATACCATGGAGCTGATTTTGTGTTGACCAACTTCTCCAGGGCAAGGAGTCTACCCTAAAATGTGCTTAATATACTCAGTGAGACAAAATTAATCTTCTTGTCAGCAAATATAAACTGCAGATAGTTTCTTGGTTAGGACTGGGAGTTTATGCCTACTTCTCCTTTTCAGTGTTGGGACCCAGGCCAGCTAGAACTTGGGCATTCTGCCAGAGTCACTGTGAGTTTCATATGAGCATCAGCCCTTCTGAGTCTGAAACAGTTTTCTTGATTACATTTTTTTGAGGACATCCATTACCGTTGACTCTTAAATTCGCTCCATCTCCTGTTTTGCATGGATCTATGGACCTTGCAGTCAGGAGTTTGATGAAGATAACACATTCAGGCACTCCATCACAACAAAACTTCTGTGATTCTTGTTTTCTGCTACATTTAATAACTTCCATTCTCCTCTCAAAATCCTTACCCTATTTGTAGTCACCATGGAGGTTTTTTATGAAACCTCACCAAACACCTTTTGTCATTCTAGTTTGTGTGTTTGTTTGTTTTGTTTTGTTTTGTTTTTAGCTCTTCTCTGGCTATTGTTCCCTGTTGAAGATGCTGTTATTTATTTATTTATTATTAATTTCAGTTTATTCACTTTGTATCCCAGCTGCAGCCCACTCCCTCATCCTTTCCCAGTCTCTCCTTCCCTCCTGTTTTTCTTTTATGTCGCTCCCCCAGTCCACTGATATGGGAGGTCCTCCTTCCCTTCCCTCTGACCCTAGTCTACTTTTGTCATTCTTTACTCTGGTCACAACATTGACAATGAATGTTTGCTAGCTACCCAGCCTCACTGGTAACTACCATAGGTTCTGAGAAGCTACTTCTTTCCCCTATGCAGTTATCAGAATGTACCTCATGAAGGTCTCATGGGATGCAGGAGATTTGGGTAGAATAACCCTCTCTTCCACATTGTGTTTTCATCCATTCATTGAGCCAACTAAAAATCAAAATTTCTTACAAAAAGTATTACATGAAATGGCTCATTCAGTCAGTTTTCACAAAATTATTCAGCTATACATTTTTCAACCAGACTGGAAATCAGTATCAAATAAACAGCAACTGCATGTTCTCCATCCTGTCTACTACCATGTAATCTTCTATCCCAAGCTCCTTCTGTCTACTATGGCTTTCCTGTCATAGTAGACTGAAAATTTCCTAAAGAAATCAAACAAAAGAGCCACCATAAGTCATTTCCTTCAAGTAATTTCTTCACAGTAACACAAAGGCAATCACTAGCAAAATAACCTACAAGATACAAAATAAAAGTATGTAATATGGTTGAGTTTATAATAGTAAATGCAGAAACATGACAGTGTTGGACATTATTAAGTATAAGTACGTGAATGTTTTCCATTACTGGAGTTTCCAGATGAGCAATAAGGAAAGGCCAATGCTTGCAACTGGTAAGTACTAGTTAATTTTTTTTTTTTAGTACAATGTGATAGAATTCTCTATAATGAGAAATCAACCTTCTGCTAAAGCAACACACATTGATTACACCGGATCTTGTCATACAAATAACACAACTCTTGATGAGGCATCTTTTTCATTTGTGCATAGCGATGTTAAGAAAAATGACAAAAATAGTATTTATACAAAGAATAAATGTGAATTCTTCAGTGTAATATCTATCAAAATAGTGTGTATATAAAAATTAGTTATTATTAAGAGTGGAATTATCTTTTTGTTGTTTGATTCTTTTGAGATAGACTGCAAACATAGTTCAGGATCCTCTTTAACATTTCTATGTGTCCCATGCTAGCCAAAAACTCGTGATCATGCTGGCACATGATAACCAAAAACACACAATCCCGCTGCTTCAGTCTCTAGAATGCTGAGATTACTAATATCTACCATGATCCCAAGCCAAGTTATGTTTTCTTTCAACTATGTATTTAAAATTCTAGAAACAGTCATCTGTCTTCTCATTTGTGTTTGTTTTCTTCATCACTGATAACTTTTTGTCTCATCTTTTAGAAGTTTATATACTCGGCTCCAGTTTTTACACACATTTGCTTTTATTCACACATTCAGTAACCATTTCTTTTTTATTATTATTTTCACATTTTTCTTTTATTGAACGTAGATTACTTTCTCATACAACATATCCTGATTATAGTTTCCCTTTCTCTATTCCTCATAGTTCCTCCTCCACTCCAGATCCACTCTCTTTCTGTCTCTCTTTAGGAGAGAACAGAACAGAAATTCAAGAAATAACAATGAAACATGACAAAAGAGAGTACAGTAAGATAAAATGAAAAGCATCAGTCTGGGGTGGACAGAGCAAACCAACCTACAGAAAAGAGTCCCAAGAGCAGGCAAAAAGAATTTGAGACCCACTCGTTCCCACGCTCAAGAGTCCCATAAAAATACTAAGCTGAAAGTTGTAATATATAGTCATGGCTCCCAGGTTTCCTGACTGTGTCAGGATGTTTTCAGATTTAAGGTTTTCTTTAACTGATGTATCCATTTCTTCAGTTGCATCTTCAGTGCCTGAGATTCTCTCCTACTTCTCTTGTATTCTCTTGGTGAAGCTTGTCGCTGCAGTTCCTGTAGGGATTCCAACTTTATTATTATTATTATTATTATTATTATTATTATTATTATTATTATTATTTACAATTTATTCAATTTGTATCCTGGCTGTAGCCCCCTGCCTTCATGCCCTCCCAATCCTGCCTTTCCTCCCTCTGCTCCCCTATGCCCCTCCCCCAGTCTACTGATAGGGGAGGTCCTTCTCCTCTTCTATTTGACCCTGTCCTCTCAGGCCTCATCAGGAAAGGTTGCATTGTCTTTCTCTGAGGCCTGGCAGGGCTGCACCCTGTGGCCGTGGCTGGGTGGGGTGGGTGAGGGGTGGGGTTGGGTGGAGATGATGATCAGAGAGCCTGCAGGAATTCCTTATTTTTTTCATTTCCACAATTTCCTAAGTTTAGCCTTTCTCTATTGATTCTGTTTCCATTTTCAGGTCTTGAACAATTTTATTCATTTCCTTCCATTGTTTGTGTTTTTCTATTTCTGTTTTATTTATTAATGTCCTCATGTCCTCTTTAAGGACCACTATCATCTTCAAATAGAGAATTTATGGTTTTTTTTGTTTTGTTTTTTTCTTCTTGTACTTCAGTTATGTTGGATATTCAGGGCTTGCTGTGGTAGGACAGCACAGTAAGATAAAACAAAAAGCATCAGTCTGGGGTGGACAGAGCAAACCAACCAACGGAAAGAGTCCCAAGGACTCTGGTGGAGACAAATGACCTTACCTGCTACTGTGTTCTTATGCTGGCATCTAGGCATATGAGTTTGGCATGACTTTGTTGAGTATTTTGTTGCATGGTTTCTGTTCCCTCTCTGGATTTTCAGAAAGTATGACACCGATGCCTTGCCTTGTGTTGGAAAATTTTATTTGGACCCAATATTCTTTTAGCACTGGAACTTCCGAGTAAAATGTGTTTGGGGGTGTTGGGAGCTGACCCTTGGGATTAGGGATGGGCTAAGTTTCTAAAGGGTTTCACAGGAGGGAAGAGAACAGCGTGTTCAACCAGGAGCTGCTTATTTTGCCTCCTTAAAATGGGGGAGAAGACAATGAAGAAGAGTCACCTCAGAGGTGTGTGATAGCGCTGGGTATGAGGCAGGAGAGGGGGACATGGATCTAGAGAAACAGAAGGAGAGAGGACGATTTACAGCCTACCTGTTTTCTTGAATGGTGTGGTCTGTGGTATAGTTAGGATTGCCTGCTGCAGTTGGGGACAGGGACACAAGGTTGGGGAGAGGGAGGTTAGGAGGAGAACTGCAGGATTCATAGGAGATGTAAGCACAGGAGAAAGGAAGGCTACCCCAGATACACTTTTGCAAGGTGAGAATGAGAAAAGAGCTTTGGATTTGGAGGAGAGGAGGGAGGTACTTCTCCTTTTGCCTGGCCTGCTCAGCAGGGATGCTCACAGGTAATGTCTGCTAATGTTAGAGGCTAGAATGATGAGCTGAGTTGGGGGAAGAAAGGAGAGGGGAGATTTTTGGCGATACACTGGGGATGGGTTCAGAGCGGAAAGGAAGCAGAAGTAACTGTGCAGATCTGCATTGGGCTACTTGTTGCTATTGCAGGAGCAGCTCTTGATTTAGAAACGGGTGCCTGCTGGAGCTGTGGGTGGAGACCGTGGCAGTGAGCACTGTGGGATCTACATGGTATGGAAACAGGGGTCAGGGAGGGTTGCCACAGGTATTCTGTTGCAGAGCCTGGAGTGAAACTGGGGAATTGGATCTGGGTGAGCAGAGGGGAAAGACCAGTAACCACATCTTAGAGTATACAATAACATTTGAGATATCCTTTATGTACGCTTCTTATAGAGAGTTAAAAAAAAAAGGTAAAGAAGCCAGAAAAGAAATAATACTGCCATAAAGGCTTTAAAACAAACGTGTCTTATAGTTTCGTCATTACAAGAATGCATGTATTTCAGAGCACAGTGACTTTCATTTCCAACAACAACAACAACAAAAAAATGAGGTAAATAGTACCAAGTCCAGAGAAATTTTGATTAATATAGTTAGTTGCTTCCATTATCATTAATGACAATTTTAGTAATATGCTATTTCATTTTGAAAAAGTTTCCTTCTTTCACATGTTATTTTAATTAACTTTTATTGGACTTATTTATTTGGGGGAGGGCATACAGATACCATGGTACATATGTGGAAATCCAGGACAACCTGAAGAAGTAGATTTTCTCCTTCCCCCAGCAGAGGAACTCAGGTCCTCTAGCTTGATTGTAGTTTTCTTTACCAGCTGAGCCATTGCACCAGGTGTGACACTTAAAGTACTGGGAATTAAATGATTTTGTTCATATTCTTGATCAGTTACAAGAGTTATTCAGTCATTTTTTTTTTAAAAATAAATTATTACAAATATAGATGGCAAAAATTCAAACATAAGATAAATTAATTTGGCATTGTAATGCGTCTCCTAACAGCTGTGCTAAAGGCTCTTGTGGCCTTAATAATTTCCTGTTTAAAGCCATTGTTTAATGTCAAAAGAGACTGTAAGATTCCTTTCCCCTTAGAGAGTTGGTATTTCAAACAAAAAATTCTGCAAATATGCAATTACTCTATCTCCCACAAAAGAGCTTAGAATGCTGCTTAATTTAGTCTTCATTGGCTTGACAGCCCTGCAGTGCTTCTTGTCATTAGAGTTACGACAATGTGGTTTATAGGTGCATGAAAATAGTTTCTTTCCACTTATATTTTAAATCAATTGACTGCCAAGCAAACAGAAAAACAATTAGTTGAGCCTGTTCAGTAAGTTGAAAGAGCTCAGACATGGAAAGAAAAATTCTCAACTTCATATGGAATAACAAGAAACCCAGAATTGCTAAAACAATTGTCTACAATAAAAGATCTTCTGGAGGTATCTCCATCCCTGATCTTAAGCTCTACTATAGAGCAACAGTTATAAAAACTGCATGGTACTGGCATAGAAACAGAATGGTGGATCAATGGAACTGAACAGAAGACCCAGAAATAAACCCACACACTTATGGACACCTGATCTTTGAAAAAGATCCCAAAACCATACAATGGAAAAAAGATAGCATTTTACACAAATGGTATTGGTCTAACTGAATGTCTACATGTAGAAAAATGCAAATAGATCCATAATTATCACCCTGCACAAAACTAACATCCAAGTGGAACAAAGACTTCAACATAAAACTAGGTACTCTAAATCGGTTAGAAGAAAAGTGGGGGAGACCCTAGAACTCATTGGTACAGGAGACAACTTCATGAACAGTACACCAACAGCACAGGCTCTAAGAGCAACAATCAATAAGTCAGACCTCAGGAAACTAAAAAGCAAAGGACACCGTCATCAAAACGAATGCCTACAGATTGGGAAAGAATCTTAACCAACCCTTTATCTGACAGAGGGCTAATATCCAATACATATAAAGAACAAAAGAAGCTGAAAAGCAGCAAACCAAATAATCCAATTAAAATATGGGGAACAAAGCTAAACAGAGAACTCTCTGTAGAGGAATATTGAATGCCACAGAAACACCTAAAGAAATGCTCAACTTCATTAGGGAAATGCAAATCAAAATGACCCTGAGATTTTACCTTACACCCATCAGAATGGCCAAGATGAAAAACTCAAGTGACAGCACATGCTGGAGAGGTTGTGGAGAAAGGGGAACCCTCCTCCACTGCTGATGGGAAGGCAAACTTGTACAACCACTCTGGAAATCAATCTGGCGCTTTCTCAGACAACTTGGAATAGCGCTTCCTCAAGATCCAGCCATACCACTCCTAGGCATATATCCAAAAGAGGCTCAAATACACAATAAGGACATTTGCTCAAACATGTTTGTAGCAGCTGTTTGTAATAGCCAGAAACTGGAAACAGCCCAGATGCCCCTCAACTAAAGAATGGATGCAGAAATCATGGTACATCTACACAATGGAGTATTACTCTGCAGTGAAAAATAAGGAAATCACGAAATTTGCAGGTAAATGGTGGGAACTGGAAAGGATCATCCTGAGTGAGCTGTCCCAGAAGCAGAAAGATACATATAGTATATACTCACTCATATAAACATATAACATAGGATAAACCTACTAAAATCTGTACATCTAAAGAAACTAATCAAGAGAAAGGACCCTGACTACAATGCTCAATCTCTATCTCGAAAGGCAAAGATGATGGACATCAGAAGAAGAAAAGAAAACAGGAAACAAGTTAGGAACCTGCCACAGGGGGCCTCTGAAAGACTCTGCCCTGCAAACTGTCAAAGCAGATGCTGAAACTTATGGCCAACTGTTGGGCAGAGTACATGGAATCTTGTGTAAGAAGTAGGAAATAGTAAGATCTGGAGAGGACAGGAGCTCCACAAGGAGAGCAACAGAACCAGAAAATTTGCACACAGGGATCTTCATAGAGACTCATACTCCAACCAAGTACCATGCATGGAGATTACCTAGAACTCCTGCACAGATGTAGCCCATGGCAGGTTAGTGTCCATGTGGGTTCCATAGTAATGGGAAGAGGAACTGCCTCTGACATAATCTGATTGGCCTGCTCTTTAATCACCTCCCCCTGAGGAGGGAGCAGCCTTACCAGGCCACAGAAGATGACAATGCAGCCACTCCTGATGTGATCTGATAGACTAAGATCAGAAGGAAAGAGAGGAGGACCTACCCTATCAGTGGACTTGGGGAGAGGTATGTGTGCAGAAGGGGGAGGGAGGGTGGGATAGGCAGGGGAGGAGGGAGGGACTGATGGGGGGATACAAAGTGAATAAAGTGTAATTAATAAAATAAAATTAAATTAAAAAAAGAAAGAAAGCACTCAAGATAATAGTGGCTTCCCCAAATAATAAGGGTGTAGACTACATAGTTTCAGTACAAGCCACTTGGCTGTGGTCAAAAGTTATGGACATCCAAAATCATCAGGCATGGGCATGGTGCTCACCGGCAGACATATCTTCACATACATGCAGATGCTTGAAGTTGGCATTGCCTATCTTGCTCAGTCACTCACCATGCTTATGGCTATACAATCTCATGCCAATCCTGCAGCAAGTTATATAAGTTTGTTGGCAAGTCACAGACCTCCTCTTGTCTTTGAGTCCTCTTGTTGGTGCTGGGATTACAGGCACACACTGCCCCACCAATATTTTCATTAAAGATGTAAACACTTTTTTAGCATTTACTTTAATGACTGAGATGTCTCCCTGTCCCCTCTGCAAGACATTTCTCATAATTAATGCCTCTTTTTTTCTCCCTTTTAAACTTTTTTGTCTATTTAATTATCTTATTTCTAGTCTCATTATGTATTTACATATATACCGATATTGATACATACCTGTGCACATACAAAAAGTGCTTGGAAAAATTTTACTGCAATTCTTGACTGTGACTATATATCTGATAATTGTATGTCATGAATAATCTTTAATCCTTTTAAAAATGATAAATCTATTTTATGTATTTTTGAATTGAAAATTAATTGAAGCAGAAACTTAATTTATGGAAGAACGGTGAATGGATAATCATCTACATATGTGTTTAATTAATACTCTTGTACCTGCTACTTGCAGGAATTGTGTCAATCCAGCCAGTTCACTTCTTCACTGTGTGGATCTGAGAAAGTAAACTCAGGTGGCAGGCTTGGCTAGAGGCACCCTTTATCCACAATACTTTCTTGCCAGCCCTGGAGTCACGTTTTTAAAACCATGGGTTAATCTATGGTTAGACCTCGACACTCACATAAATCATTTAAATGTACTGGTCACTGTCACAAATTTGTATAAGACCCAAACCTTTTGAGTCCCTGTGATACCTAAGCTTTTCACTTTTCTGACCTGGTTTAATTTTATGGCTGTGGATCACTACCCAACTTGCGCCCTTTCACTAACCCTTGTACCAAGTCAGATTATTTCCTAATCCTTCTTTCCAAATCATTTCTGCCCTGTCATTTGGATTAAAGACATTATTTCACTATCAAATTTCTTCTCTACAGAGCACTTGATACCTTCTGATACTTTGTTTTTTACATTAAATTAATTTATTTATTCACTTTACATCCAGATAGCATCCTCATCCCTCCTCTCTTCCTGGTCTCATCCTCTTCCCCTTTTAACCTCTCCTCTTCTCTTCAGAGAAGGGGACACCCACCCCAACCCACTCCAGCACATGCAGTCACATCGGAACTAAGCACATTCTCTTCTTCTGAAGTCAGACGTGGCAACACAGCTAGGGGCAAGTGATTTAAAAACAGGCAACAGAGTCCATGTTTGAGACAGACCCTGTTCCACTTGCCAGGGAACCCATGTGAATACCAAGCTGCCCATCAGTTACATATGTGTTGTAGGCCTAGGTTCAGTCTATGTCTGCTCTTTAGTTGATGCTTCAGTCTCCATATGCCCCCATGGGCCTAGGTTGATTCTCTTGCTCTTCTTGTGGAGTTCTTGTCCTCTCCATGTCCTTCTACTCTTCCCAGGACTCTTCCACAAGACTCTTAAAGCTCCACCTAATGTTCAATTGTGGGTCTCAGTATGCTTGTATCTGCTACTGAGTGCCTCTCAAAAGACAGCTATGCTAACCACACGTAGCAGATTTCTCTTAATAGTGACAGGGGTTGGCTTTCTCTGAAGGGGTGGGTCTCAGGTTGGGGCAATCACTGTTGGCCATTCTCTCAATCTCTGTTCTATTTTTATGCCTGCATTTGTTGTAGATAGTGTAAATTTTGGATTGAAGGTTTTGAGGGTGGGTTGGTGTCCCCTTAACTCCGCTGAAGATCCTTTCTGACTATGAGGTGGCCTCTGCTGCTCAGACTCTCAGCTAGAGTCACCCCGTTACCCACTCAGGTGGGTCTCCAGCTTATCCCAAGAGCTGCCCTTGCCTGGATTTCCTGATTCTTTTTAAGTAAAAATGATTTGATAGAACAATTGGAGAGACCCCACCACTGATTCTGGTTTACTCTCTGTGATAGCTGTGGTCTATTTATTCATTCACCCCTCTGGTCCTTGGCAGGGAATTGCTGTTTTTATGGTAAAGTGTAAATACTAGCTTTTCCCACACTATTTGGCAAAGCTATAAAACTAAAGAGCCTTGCCATTTGACACTGATTAGCTTGCTTATGGTTAATAAATAGTGAATGATATCAGCATAATATTGCAGTCATGTCTGTTTGTTCATGCTTTTTGCTAGACTGATATTTATGAGATTAGAGCAAGCCTTCTAAAAATCAAAGAGAAAGGAAGTTTATAATTAAAAAGTAAAATCTTTTTTTTTAATTTTTCATCAATTACACTTTATTCATTCTGCATCCCCCCGTAAGCCCCTCCCTCCTCCACTCCCAATCCCACCCTCCCTCCTCCCTCTGCATGCATGCCACTCCCCAAGTCCACTGATAGGGGAGGTTCTCCTCTCCTTTCTGATCTTAGTTTATCAGTTCACATCAAAAGTGGCTGCATTGTCCTCTACTATGGCCTGGTAAGGCTGCTCCCCCCCAGGGGGAGGTGATCAAAGAGCAGGCCAATCATATTATGTCAGAGGCAGTCCCTCTTCACATTACTATGTAACCCAATTGGACTCTGAACTGCCCTGGGCTACATCTGTGCAGGGGTTCTAGGTTATCTCTATGAATAGTCCTTGGTTGGAGTATGAGTCTCTGGGAAGTTCCCTGTGTTCAAATTTTCTTGTTCTGTTGCTCTCCTTGTGGAAATCTTAAAACAAAATTCTCCTTTGTTTATAAAGCAGACGGCTCCTGTCAACAAGGACTGTCTTGCTTTTCACAAATTTTAATCTAATAGACCTTAGAGTAAACAGCTGTAAATAGGTCAATGTACACCCTTTAGGCTTAAAAACGATTGACTAAAAACTCAATATCACTGATTCTCAAGCTTCCTAATGCTGCAAACCTTTGAAACAGTTCCTCATGTTGTGGTGGCCCCCTCAACCATAAAACTATTTTCATTGCTATTTCATAACTGTAATTTTGCTTTTATTATGAATTGTAATGTAAATATTTATGGAGATAGAGGTTTGCCAAGGGTGTTGTGAGAACAGGTTGAGAACCACTGGCTTATACCAGTATTCAGTTCTTAGTTTGCATAAATTCTACGTTTAATATAGTGAATGGTTTTAAGTGTGCATACCTTCAATGGCAAAATATTAACTCTAAGGTTTTGCTGAAGATGGACTGTTGTTACATACAAACAGATGGTAGCAACTGGATTTTCATTAAGAATATTATTTTTCTATGAGTGACCTCAGTACAAAGTCCTACAGATTTAGTGCGGTCTTTCACATCTCAGCTCTTTCCTGTTTATTAGGTTGGTTTCTAGAAAGCAGACTACTTAGTAATGCACATTTGATACATCATAACAAATGTTTAAGATTAATAGTGTTCATTTGTAAAAGATTGTATGTTTTAGTCCCAATGTAGTGACTAAAAAAAGAAAACAAATAAGCAGGAAATTAGCTCCATTATGTATTTAATTCATCCTGAAACATGTACCCCAGTTGATAGTTGTAGTTCTAGAATAATATTCTTTAATAGTTATATGAAGTGATGTGTGAGCATCTACTTGAGATCATTCAAATGTATATATAATATAGATTTATGTATTATATAATATTGATTAAAATGTATATATAATATTGAGATCCTTCTTAGTATGGGATGTGGTCATGCAGCGTATGTCCACCCATTCTCCTCTTTAGCCAACATGTATTTACTGTTCACACAAACATATCTCTCTTGGAACAAACTTGTGCTCATGAATCCGAGGATCACAGGTGTGTTCTTTCATTCTTTTGTTCGTTTTTGAAAAAAACAGAAATATTCATACAATATATTCTGATCACATTATTCCTTCTTCCAACTCTTCCCAGATTCTTCTCACCCACTCAGCCCCATTTTCTTTCTTTTTGTCTGTAGAAATCAGATAAACATCAATAACAAAAAACCAGAATAAAAAAGAGTGAACAGAAGCACATGCATACATACATACATGCATACATGCACACACAAAAAAACATAAAAACAAACAAACAAAACAAAACAAAAAAATTGGGAACCATTGTATACCAGTAAAAGAACAGAAGGGGGGGGAGCTCAAAAAAAGCAGTATGAGGGACTCCAACATGGCGGAGAGAGCAGAGCGCACCGTTTTGGAGAGGCAGAAGACATAAATCTCCGGAATTGGTGAGTGGAGAGTCAATTGAAGCTAGAATTTGGACTGTGGGGCTTTCTAAAGGAGAGGGGCCACCACAGAAGCGTGGAGTGCTAGTAGATTTAGAACAGGCGCGGATTTCTCCGGGAAGGAAGTAGGGCACTTCCCTTGTCTGTGCCTCCTGCAGGGAAACCCGCACACAGCACCAGGCAGCTGAGCACAAAGCTCACATCCAG